>NC_140506.1:30437500-31037500 GCF_964339955.1 Pipistrellus hanaki
GGTGGGACGAAAACTTGCAGGCAATGGGAAGAAAGGCTGCCTTTGTTCGGCGCTAGGTCCAGAAGTTGCACTTTTCCGGAATACATACACAGGGCACATACGTATTTTTTTTTATTTGTTAAGTTGCTGAGCCTGGCGCCTTCTGCTGCGGGAGAAAGTTAGGTAGGCGGCTGGCTGCAGCCAGGGCTTGGCTGCTGGTGAGATGGCTGCCGCGTTTGTTCATGGTGTGACCGATTATCTGGCGTTTGCGTTGAATCCTACATACTAGTTTGTTTTGTTTTGTTTTTTTGTTAGTTCTAATCCTTATACATATGTCCCATTGGATTTTTATAAGCAAACAGACAAAGCCATTCTTAATTGTTTTTTCTAGATAGGTAACATATTTCTTCAGGATCTGGTTCCTTTCAGGCATTCAGAACCTTGTAATAATCGTTCGGTTAATTAATGGAAAGCAGTGTGTGCTGGATTTTTCTGTGTAATTGACTTAGTGGGGGGGGGGGAGGAAGGAGTAGTGTTATGGATAAAGAGAGTTATACTGAAAAAAGAAGAACTCTTGTAAAGTGGGTGGGTTTGTTAGGACTTCTCTGCAGCTGAGAACAACATACAGGAAGGGAAGTTAAGACGCTTGAAATGATTTCCCTGGGAATCCTGCTGGCCGGTCAGCAGCTGTGCTTTGGTAATGGCACAGTGTTTACATTTTTGTGTTCAACCTAAAGAACTGACAGAGGCGCCCTACTCTGGGGGCAGGAGTCAGTGAAGCCCGGGAGACATTCCACCAGTCAGAGCTACGAACACTTCTGCACCAGTGGGCGGTCTTCACCATCCAACTAGTTTTGTTCGCAGCAAACAGCGAGTGTTTCTTCAGTGGGATCTTTTAAAGTTTATCTCCCCCCCCCCCCCCCCCACTTTTGAGGTAAAAGGAGGTGAAAGATAATACGGTGCCTTTGATTAGTTATTCTATAAATTTTGATATCCTGTGGGTAGGTATATCTTAAGTATACATTGTTTGGTTTGTCCATGCTTCCCCAAGAAAAACTGTTGGCTTAAGTTCAAAGAAAAAAAAAGGTCTTAAAGAGCAGGGTCAAATTATTTCACGGCTTGTCCTTTGTTATTTAGTAAGTACATTTCAGAATGGAATTCTTTTTTAACTGTTTGTTAGTGTATATTTCTATTTTTCCCCCCTCAGAGCTTAGTTTCTAGGGGGGGGAAATTTTTTTTTTTTTTTTTAAGTTGGTAAGATTTGGGAGCCACTCAGAAATTCCTTTAAGCCAAAGTAGCCTTATCAAGGAATTTAAGTGCATAACTGGTCTACTTTATGATTTTGGAACATATCCGTAGGCAGGGAAAGGTTATTCTTGGGCACCTGAAAGAGTGGAACAGAATAGATGGCATTGAACCCCAGTTTCCTTATATGGCCTATTGTTGGCCTCCGAGCAACAAAGCCTTAATGGAGCAAGTCTTTTATAGAGAATTATCACTTTCCGAAGATGTTTCTCTGCACTAAGTAAATTTTACATATGAAAAGTATTGCAGCACTCAAAGCAGAGACACGTTTTTTGGAAGCGAGATATTCATCGTTGTAGTTGCCATGAATGCCTCCCAGCCCCTCCCCCTGAAAGGAAAAATTTACTTTGTGGATTACTTATTTTGTTAGTTTAACACTGAATTAACGTAATGAATATTAGGCCTTTTATTATTGTCACAGTGTAAATATTTTCAAAGCCTTGTTTAAATGTGACAGTGGTTTGCAAAAAAATTTAAAAAGGTGATAAAGTATTTCAAAATGACTTTAAATTTTGGATATTCTTAGTATTTGTGTGGGTTTTCTTAGGGTAAATAGTCAGATCTAGAGTATTTCCAGTATTTGCTTATATTGCATAAAATTACATTTAATAGAACTGTTTTTTGAAGGTGCTAGTTTTCAATAGTGATAAACTTAATCCTTCAAGTAATTAATTCAAATATGATGTCAGTCAACTGTTTGAGAAACTGTAGCAAATTTCTCATGTATTTTTCTAGCTTACATGGAAAACAACATTTTATTGTATGTAATAACTATACACATTTTACATTTATCATCAGTAAGTCTCTAAAATTCAGCTACTTTAGAAATATTGGTGCTGAGCTCTTGATAGTAAAGAATATCATACTTTAATAAACCCATTTAACTTTTCAGAAAATTAGATGAACATTTAGGCACTTATCTTAAGTATCAATAATTGCTTATAGATAACCTTTTTTAGAGTTTTACTGGTTTTGGATGGCAAAGCACTTTTTTATGTAATTGTTACTTAGCTAGAATTTTTTAACATGTTTCTTGCTTTTGACTCTTTCCCATCCATTTCTGTTACATGCTTTGTTTTTTTCTGGGAACACTGGATAAAAGCCCTAAAGATTTCCTGTTCTGACAACATATTGTTCACAATAGGTTATTCCGTTTTTGAGTGCATATTATTTGCTCTTAAATAGAAAATGTGTACATGAATTGTTGCTCTATTATATTTGCTTTTGAATTTTCTAAGGAAATAAGCCCAGCACTTCTGCTTTTCACTAATCTTTGATTTATTCCACATTATTTGCTTTTTTTTTTTTTTGGTGCCTATTATCACTAATTATTGAACCATACTACATTCATGTTTTGGTTTACCTTTCTATTTTATGTTTCCTTCTTGTAAGAAAAAAATCTTTTCCACTTTTTTTTTTTTTTTACTAATTCCTTTAGTTTCCTATTTTTAGTTAGCTTCATTTACTTCTTCTATTTTAGCTTTATTTACTTCCCCTATTTTCTCTATGTTCAGCTGATGTTTCTTAATTATATTTTGTCCTTCCCCTCTTCTAAACTTTATTAGTCCATGTTTATCACCTAAAAAAAAAAAAAATGTTTAAAACAGGAGTAGATAAAGTTTATTTTGTCAGCCCTGGGTAATTCTGAATATCCCATTTGCATTCCAACTCAGTTTATATACCAGTATTTTAATCCGGTATTTATTAATATGTTTTGCTTTTATTTGTACTTTTGCTAAGATCAGGTTGTTATGGACTGAATATCCCATTTGCATTCCAACTCAGTTTATATACCAGTATTTTAATCTGGTATTAATATGTTTTGTTTTTATTTGTACTTTTGCTAAGATCAGGTTGTTAAGACTCTACAACCACCTATTCTTATTTTATGTGTTTGGCCTCTTAAAACACACAAACTTTTTATCTCTGTACCTACCTTCTGCATTTTGTTCTTTATCTTCCAGTCTTATCTCTCAAAGTTAGATGTCTTCTCTGTCAGTGTTCCTAAAATTTGAAATTGCCTTTCTTTGTCTGTTTTTATGAAACAAGCACAGTGAATTTTGTTCCAAGTGCCATTGGATGAAGAAGGCCTTGCCAGGCTTTATAAATAAATGATAGCATGTAAGACAATAAAAAAGTTAATAAAAGAAGAACCTACTTACATGGAGGTTATTTCTATGACTTTAGGTAGAGGATGTAGTAGAAAAACTAGAAAATAAAAAGACATCTAAGAAATCAAAACAGGCATAATGATGTCTGAGGACTTCATTCACAAGGCCATCCTTACGCAGAGCCCATTTAATTTTGTACACAGTGTTTCCTGCCTTTTTGGTGTACCAGATGGGGTGAGGAGACAGTTTGACAGCATCATAAAGTAAAAAAGACTGAAAAGCATCAAAAAGGAACAAAGACTGAAAACTTTGAAAACAAGGTAGTCTTGGACAACTTGCTTTGGAACACAGTGCTTTATGTATTTCATTTGTCCTTAAAAAGAGACACTATTATAGCATAGTATAATTAGAAGAAAATAGCCCTAAGGTCTTGGGATCTCCTTATATTCTTTCAAATTACTGAGAAACACCAAGTTTGGTTTATGTGGGTTATATTATATTTCCCGTATTAGAAATGTTAAAATTTGAATTTAAAATAACAATAAACTATGCATAACACTATCTTAAAAATAACTATTTTTCAAAACAAATTTTAAGCAAAAAGTGTGGCATTGTTATATATTTCTGCAAGGCCCTTATGCATGGTTGATTAGAAAACAGCTTGATTTGTCATATTCACTTGTACATTCAATCTTGCAATATGTTTTGGTTGAAATATATAAAGAAAATCCAACATTATACATATAGTGTTTGAAAAGAAATTTGAAAATTTGATCTTATTGTACTTAGTATACCTATCACGCTTTTGTTTTTTCCTCAGATGTTAGATTTTGTTGTGGTGGTGGTTCAAGTTTCATGTTATGGTCCAGACTATACCATATTGGTTATTTAAGTATATTTCCTCCACCTAAGTGAATCCCTATTCTTCTGGCTTTGGTTTATTTAGCTAATGGTATTTGGGTTCCTTGTCCTCTAACACGTTTCTTGTCCCTCAGGACATAATATTCTCCTGTTTTCACAATTATACTGCCCAAGTTTCTCTACCTACAGTATAATAGAGAGCTGTGGTGGAGGCCTTAAACATGGCAGCTGTTCTGTGGTTTTATTACCTGGCTGACTGCCCGGGACACACTGCTCCCAATCCTCCTTGTTAAGAAAACTTACCCTTCTTTTGGAGATCCCACTTTATGCTTGTTTTGTGTATCTGGTTCCTCGGATGTGTTGTGCTTTATTATCATCCCCCTCCCCCCAGCCCCCAATTCATTTTGTATTAGCTAACCCAGTGGTTGGCAAATTGCGGCTCTTTGGCCCCTTGAGTGTGGCTCTTCCACAAAATACCACGGCCTGGGCGAGTCTGTTTTGAAGAAGTGGCGTTAGAAGTTTACATTTAAAAAATTTGGCTCTCAAAAGAAATTTCAATCATGTACTGTTGATATTTGGCTCTGTTGACTAATGAGTTTGCCGACCACTGATGTAACCAATTCCTTTCTGTTCTCATCTGTGGATATACCACTCCCAGGATTTTAGTACTGGTATAATTTTTTTTTTTTGTAATTCTTTTTTTCATCTTTTAAAGTTTGGAGCAATAACATATAGGAAAGTTGGAAGCATAGAACAAAGAACATTTTTGTTCTGAACTACTTGACAGTAAGTTGTCCACAAGAAACATCGTTAACCCCCAATACTTTATTTCCTACAGTAAATAAGGGCGTTCTCATACAGAATTACTTCGTAACAATCAGAATTAGGAAGTTAATAAAGAATGCATAGATTTCACCAGTTGTGTCCCATTCTTTTAGAGCAAAAGGATCCAGTTTAGAACCATGCATTACATTTAGCTGTCATATTTCTTTAATCTTTAGTCTGGAACAATTTCTGCATTTACTTCCAGGGTCTTGACACTTTTGAAGATTATAGATCAAGTTATTTTGTAGACTATCCCTAAATTTGCACTTCCCTGATATTCTTATGAGTATATCTTTGATTACGTTTCATGACTAGATTTGTATTAGATCTTCGACACGGTTATCCTGGAAGTGGTACTGCATTCTTCTCTTTGCATCTTACTAGGTTGTAGGTAGTTCCAGCTGTCCACTGCTGTATTCATTGATTGTGTGTGTAAGGGTTATAACTGCTAGACATCTATGTGAAGGTAATCTCAACTCATTTGTAATTAGATATTTTAGGATAGTTTTTTTTTTTGAAACTGCAAACATTTTCTTTCTCACCAGATTTTGTTGATTCACTTGCTTACACATTTATTTACCTACTAGAGGCCTGATGCATGAAATTGATGTATGGGTAGGGTCACTAGGCATGGCTGGCGATCAGGGCGGATTGGGGCCTTCTGGCTGCTGGCCAGGGCCTTCCTTCGTTCCGTGTCGCCCCCTGGTGGTCAGCACATATCATAGCAAGCGATCAAACTCCCGGTTTCTTGGTCAAACTCCTGAGGGGACACTTTGATATTAGCCATATATATGATTGGGTTGTACTCCATTATCTTTTTTTTTTTAATCCTCACCCAAGAATATGTTTTTATTGATTTTGTTTGTTTTTGAGAGAGAGAGAGGCAGGGAAAGGGAAGAGTGAGGGGGAGAGGCAAAGAAGAGGTGGGGGGGAGAGAGAAGAAGGGGGGGGTTGTAAGGGGAAAAGAGGCAGAGAAACATAGATGTAAGAGAGAAACATCAATTGATTGCTTCTCGTATATGCCCTGAAACCTAGGTATGTGCCCTGACCGGTAATCGAACCTATAACCCTTTGTTTTATGGGACAACACTCCAACCAACTGAGCCACCCCGGCCAGGGCTCCATTATCATTTATTTTGATTAAATTGTTCAAGAATCAGTACTTTTGTCCACATGGATAAGTTTCTTATGAAGATAATGTTGTAGCTCCATTTTAGTGTGAGTACAGTAATTTTGATGCAGCTGTATTTTTCCGTATTGAAGTTACGTAGTTTGCATAATCCCAAAGTTTGGACCATGTGTCTATCCTCCTGAGAATGATGTCCTTGGAATGCCAAACCTTAAGAGGAATTCTACTAGTAGAACCTTTGTGTATCTGGTGGTGGGATGTGGAGGGTAGGTTGTTTTTGTTTGTATTAGCCAGCAATAAACCCGTAATCTAAAAATGAATCTCCTTGACAAGGCTAACAGAAAAATATTTGACTTCCCCATCCCTGAAGATTTTGGAACTGGTTTAAGAGGCATACTGGGATATCTTTTTGTGACTAGAATAGACTTACTCTCAGTTTTCTAGGAAAAGATAAGGATCCTGGCTGCAGCAAATGGATTCTTTGGGTGCCCTATTAATCTCTGGAGACTTAAAAAGCTTTAGTTAATTGTTCTGAGGCTAACTGCAGAATAGCAGAGACTGTGGATAGTAGATACAGTTAGATTTGTTAGATACCTGATATATCACCATAGTGTCCTACTTGCTCTTTCTTTTGAAAACTCTGGGAGTCATCTTCGTTTTCTGCCTAACCTTATTAAAATTAATACGATTTCTAGCAAGTCTGTCTTTTAGGTATTTATCGAGTGAAGATACTTTAAGGTAGGCTAGGAAGGCTGGATATGGTACAATCCCATTTCCCAGAGATACTCTTGTTAGTGTGTTTTGTATTTTTGGATATTTATGTGCATTACAGCATAACTGCGCATGTATATACATGTACATTTATAAGTATCTTTAAAAATGGGAGATTTATATATAAGGGAATTTAGTGTGTGTGTGTGTGTGTGTGTGTATGCGCGTTAGCATTAGGATTGTTTCTAGGTTATTATGACAATGCTGCACAGAATATGGGTTTATTTTTTAAATATAATTTTTATTGATTTCAGAGAGGAACGGAGAGGGAGAGAGAGATTGAAACATCTGGGATCAGAGAGAATCATAGATTGGCTGCCTTCTGCATGCCCCCTGCTGGGGATCAAGCCCACAAACTGGGCATATACCCTGCTTGGGAATCGAACCCTGACCACCTGGTTCATAGGTCTACTATCCTCAACTACTGAGCCATGCATACTCACAATTATAAACCTACCCATAGACATGAGAATGGCTTCTTGACTTTTGTGGTTCCTTAACTTTTTTTTTTTCTTTCTTTCTTTGAAAAAAACAACCCATACTAATTGTAAACATTTTTCTTGAACTGCTTAGTATTTAGTGTGATGCACAATAATAATTATGTATATCGTTAACAGTTATTTTGGTCTTTTATTTGATTATAATAGTAAATTCTAGTTATATAGTTTATATAGTTTATATAGTTTAATAAATATTTCCCAAGAAACCTTTGCCACTACTTACACCCTAGGACTTGTTTTTGTTAATTTTCATGTTTCATTGACCTTGGTATTGTCCTTAATTGTAATATATTTAATAGATGATTTAGTATAAATGAAAAATATATTCTCCAGAATGCTAATATTTTCTTCATATTCAGTAGATTTTATCACTGAAAGTGACTTAGAAATAGTCTGTTCACATAACCTCCTTCCTTTTCTTTTTAATTATCAGAAGAGGAAACTATTGGCCCAGAAGAGGAAGTGAAATCTTAGAGGTCATCTAGTTTGTTAGCGACATAAACGAGATTAGAAAAATAAATTCAGGTTTCCTAATTATTGGTTTTCCTTTCATATCAGCATTTTCCTAAGTATGTTATGAAGTGTACAGTTTCTTTGGAATAGCACTGTTTTTTATGTGCCAAATGTTCATTTTTATTTTACTTTATTTTGTACCTCCTTTCAGTTCATTTCTCCTCCTGTCCCCCAGCTTCATTGAGATATAATTGACATATAATATTGTGTAAGTTTAATGTTTATAACATATTGAATTGGTGTACTTTGCAATATGACTACCACCATTGAGTTAGGTATCACCTCTTATTCCACTGTGTCGCATAATTGCCTTTTCTTTTTTTGTGGTGAGAATATTTAAGATCAATCTGTTAGCCACTGCCAGGTATTGTGAACTGTATTTGATCCCCAGAAATATAATTTGTTTGTTTTTTTCTTTCACAACTACACTTCTAACTGGAAGCTAGAATAGCACTATTTTCCAAATGCTTTCAATAGATGTTATATAAAAAAAAGTTTTGAGTACATAAATAAGGAAATCTTGTGTTAATATACTTTTTTCCCTCTTTGGCAGATGTCAGTTCTTCATAGATGATTGTTTTAAATTTTAGAAATAACTAGAATAACATCTCAATTTACAAAAAAATGTTAGCATCAATATTTGAGCCAAAAAGTTCTATGAAGCCCTGGCAGGGTAGCATTGTCCCTGATATCCCAGGTGTGGGTTCAATCCCAGTCAGGCCACAATACAAGAATTAACCAGTGAATACATAAATAAGTGGAACAAGAGATTGATGTTTCTCTCTCCCCCTTCCTCTCTCAAATCAATAAATTAAAAAAAAAATTCGCATAAGACTTATCCTAAAGCAGTATGTAATTTATAATTTTAGGTTTTAAAATATATACTTTATTTTTAATAGTTTCATCTTCATAGGAAAATTGAGAAAGTATAGAGTTCCCATAAACTTCACTGCCCCCATTTTTCCTGCTAATTTACATATTTGTTATAATTGGGGAATATTTATTGGTACATTATTAACTCACATTATATTACATTTCCTTTAGGGTTTACTATTTGCGATAAACATTCTATGAATTTTGAACATGTGTAATGACATGTATCCACCATTGTTAGCTAGAATAATAACTATTCAGTGGTGGTAAATGTGTGGATGAGTGAAATTAAAGGAGGAGAGGGAGGAATTGGAAATACTTTGTTATAAGGTATTTGAACTATTTGAGAAAACCAAATTGCTTTTTTACTGGCACATATTCAGAAGTAATGTAAAATTGATGTTCAAGTTACCTATATTGAATCTTTGGAAACTAATTTTTAAGGAGATGATAAACTTTTGGTAATTTGCATTAACAATTTCTGGAAAATTTAAATGTCCTGTTTTATATCTGAGAAACAGGCAGAAGTGTAAGCATTCTCTTCTCTGATTCTTTAGTAAGTCTCTTTCCATCACCATCTATACCTCCCTATAACCCCTCCCCCCCCATCCTGTTTTTCCTCTGGTAATCACCATACTGTTGTCTGTGTTTATGAGGTGGGTTTTTGTTTTTTTGTTGTTGTGTTTGTGTGTGTGTGCGTGCGTTCGTGCGTGTGTGTGCACGAGTCTGTGTTTGCTTGAACACATAACATAAATTTTACTTTGTTAACTTTTTGTGTTTCCACTTGGGTGGTATTAAGTACACCTTGTGCCAATCAACACCATTCATCTTTAGAACTCTGCATCTTGTAGAACTGCAAATTTTTACAGGTTAAACAATAGCTTCCCATTGCTCTCTTCCTCTCAGCTGGTAGCACCCACTATTCTTTCTCTCCATGTGATTGTGATTACTTGAAGTGCCTCATATAAATGGAATCATAAAATATTTGTCTTATTTTACTCAATGTCCTCAAAGTTCATCTGTGTCAAAATTTCCTTTTTGAGATTTAGTATTCCATTGAATATACCTTTTTTATTTTTATTTTTTGCTTAATTCATCTGCCGAGGACAGTTGGTTTGTTTCCATGTTTTAGTTCTTGCTTAGCATCACTTCGAATATTTCTTGCCACTCCCTTCTGGCCTGCAAAGTTTCTGTTGAGAAATTAGTTGTCAGTGTTATAGGAGCTCCCATATAGGTTACTAACTGCTTTTTTTCTTGCTGCTCATAACTTTCTCTTTTTGTCTTTAACATTTGGCATTTTGATTATGATGTGCCTTGATGTGGGCCTTGTTTGAGACACTGTGCTTCCTGGACTTATATGTCTGTTTCCTTCAGCAGGTTAGGGAAATTTTCTGTCATATTTTTCACATAGGCTTTCAAGTTCTTTCTCTCCCTTCTCCAGTGTTGGTACTCTTGAAGTTGTCCCTATGATAATGAATGTTGGTACTCTTGAAGTTGTCACAGAAGCTCCTTATACTATCCTCATTTTGGGGGGTTCCTTTTCTTTCTAAGTTGTTGTTTTGTTTTGTTTTTTGTTGTTTTTTTTTAATTTTTAGAGCAAGAAAGGGAGAGGAAGAGAGAGAAACATAAATTTGAGATATTAATCAGCTACCTACTGCATGCCTTCCACCAATCCCCCTAGGATTGAGCTCATAACCAGGGCACCTTTTAAATCAAAAAGTGTCACCTTTTGGTACACAGGACAAGGCTCAACCAACTGAGCCATACCAGCCAGGGCTGGGTTCTTTTTTCTTTTTGCTGTTCTGATTGGATGTTTCTGCTCCTTATCTCTGTCAAATATCTGATATGATCCTCTGCTTCACCTTCTTTACTGTTAATTCCCTGTAATGTATTCTTCATTTCTGACTGGTTCCTTTTTGTTTTTAGTTTTGTTTTTAAGTTTTCTATTTCTTTGTTGAAGGTCTCACTGAGTTCAACTACTGTTCCCCTGGTTCATTAAGCATCCTTGTAACCAGTGCTTTGAACTCTGTTTAGTAGATTGCTTGTCTCCATTTTATTTAGTTCTTTTTTGGAATTTTGTTTTTTTCTTTCATTTGAGACATGTTTCTTTGTCCCTCATTTTGGCAGCCTCCCTGTATTTGATTTTAAGGAATTAGGTAGAGCTATAAAGTGTCCTGAGCTTGGTAGAGTAGCCTAAAGTAGTATGTGTTTCCTCCCCATTCACCTGAGTTGGGCATTCCAGGTGTCCTTCTCCCCCATCCCCCCATGTGCTCTGTGTGTACCCTCCTGTTGTAGGTGACTGTGAAGCAGGGCCAGCTTGCCACTAGTGCTGGGCCTGAAGCTACTTATGATTGGTATGAGCATACCAAGGCAACATGCTGCTTGTTTGAGAGATTTTAGAAAAGTCTGAAGCATTCAAAGACAGGCCCCTATACATGGAAAGGCCACTGGAAACTGCTTGGGTCAGTCATCAAGTTGGGTTTGGCAACAGTGATAGCCAGGTTGATGGAGACTCAGTTAGGGCACCTGTCTACCAGCTCTGTGGGGAAGGGCTCAGGGAAGAAAAAAAAAAAAGCCCTCTGCCAGTACTTCTGTCTGGGAGAAATCTGCCTGTCCAACTGGCATCCTGGTGCCAGACAGTTCAGTTCTTCCCTGTATGTCTCTGGTTCCCTCTGGGAGCTGCAGCCTCCTTGCCTGGGCCCTTTAAAAGGAACATCTGGGACTCCAGCATCCCTCTGTCTCATTCACCCACAATCCCCACTGGTTTTAACAGCTAGAATTTATAGGGTCTCTTCTTCTTGGCACTGGAACTGAGGACTGGGAGGTCTGGTGTGGGGCTGGGACCCCTCACTCCTCTGGGGGGTTCTCTGCAGCCCAGATATCCCTTCAGATATTTATGTGGGTGTGGGACCAGCCCCTCCTACCAGCCGTGATGTGGCTGCCCCTTTATATCCTTAGTTGTAGAACTTCCTGAACAGAAATGGTGGTTCTATGTGATGGTGGTTCTACAGTTGTAATTCTGATGTGGTGTGGGAGGATTCTAGTATTGTGTTTACCCTACACCATCATCTTGACTGGAAGCCCCCTTTCATTCTTTTAATGAGTTTTTTACAGAGCAAGATGTTTCATTTTATAAGGTCCAATTAATTGGGATTTAAAAAAAAATTTCTTTTACATTTTCTATTAAATTATTATTTGTGTACATATTTTAACATTGTCCCCCCCTCCCATTCATACCCTCCCTCCCCAGAGTTTTGTATCCATTGGTTGTACTTATAATGCATGTATACATGGGATTTTTTTTTTATTGTGCTGTTTTTAAATATAAGATGCTTTCCTTATCTCTGTATTCTGAAAATTTTCTCCTATAAATTTTTCTGAAAGTCTTAAAATTTTACATTTATTTTTCTTGTAGTCAGTATATTAAGGAGACACCCATAAATTTCAAGAAATGCTTAATTTCTGATACTCAGTTTTAAGTTTGGGAACATGACTTTTGGTTGATGTTAATCTTCATCTGAGGATTATTTTTCCATTACTTTTCAGAGAGGAGAGAGGGAGAGAGAAACTTCTATGTGAGGCAGACATACTGACTGGTTGCCTCTAGTATGCATCCAGACCGGGGGAAAGGAGTAAACCTGCAACCCAGTTATGTGCCCTTGACTGGGAATCAAACCCGAGACCCTTCATGCATAGGACTAGTGCTGTAACCACTTAGAAACACTGGCCAGGGCAGTACATGACTTTTAAACTACAATTCAGGCTATTTATAATAATTTGTTATACTATCAGCATTCAATCACAATTACTTTGAAGCACAGGTTAAATAGTTTAAAGCAGTGGTTGCCAACCTTTTGGACCTCACGGACCACAAAGTGGTCTGCGGACCACCGGTTGGCAACTGTTGGTTTAAAGTAAACCTGTAACATAATCTAAAAAAAATCTTCATGTCTTGGACATGCAAATTGCCCATGTAAAGTATCATCACTCTTAACTTCTAAGTTAGCCTGTGTAGAAGTCACTACTCTGAGGCTTATCATGTTGCAAAGAGAAGGTAAACATGTAACCAAGGACTTATACAGTTACTATATTTTTAAAAAGATGGCATAGAGAAGGGATTCATAGGTGAAATTCTACAAGTGCAAGCCCTCAAGAAGCAGCTTATTATGATAAACCCCTTCTTTTGAAAGGTATCATTTCTATCACTGAAAGCCCAGGGTAAATTATATGCCATGCCATCTTCATATAACAGTTGAGGCAATAGAATAAATGCAGAAGTATCACAATAAATCCCACTTAATGCAACTATACAGACTAACACTTCTCTACAAATTAAGTTCTTTGTCTTCTGACTGCCAATTAAATTAAGGGTTATAGACCAAAGTCTATTCATATACCTAGCATTTCAGTAAGCTATTCCATGTACATAGTCACCCCTAACTGCCTTCCCTTACAGGCTTGATTGCCCCCAACTGCGCTCCCTTGCAGGCCTGGTCCTTCCCAACTGCCCTCCCCTGCTGGCCTGATCGTCCATAACTGCCCTCCCCTGCTGGCCATCTTGTGGTGACTATCTTGTGTCCACATGGAGGCAGCCATCTTTTACCACATGGGGGCAACCATCTTGTGTGTTGGAGTGATGATAAATTTGCATATCACTTTTATTAGATAGGATAGAGGCCTGGTACACGGGTGGAGGCCAGCTGGTTTGCCCTGAAAGGTGTCCTGGATCAGGGTGGGGGTTCCCTTAGGCTGTGGGGCAGCCTGGGTAAGGCGCCTGTGGTGGTTTGCAGGCTGACCATGCCCCTCTTTCCCCCGCTCCCCGGCAACCCAAGCGAAGGCTCTGGGATTTGGGATTTATTTATCTTCTATAATTTAAACTTTGTAGCCTTGGACAGAGGCCTGAGCTGGCCAGGGTGTGAAGGAAGCGTGACTTCTTCCATTGCCAGGGAAACCCAAGCCTCCTACTTGCTCTTGATTGGCTGGTGGGCATAGCTTGTTGGTGTGGCAGAGGTATGGTCAATTTGCATATTGCTCTTTTATTAGATAGGATTATGGTTCTTTTTTAAAAATATGTATTTTACTGATTTTTTACAGAGAGGAAGAGAGAGAGATAGTGTTAGAAACATCGATGAGAGAGAATCACCGTTCAGTTGCTTCTTGCACACCCCTACTAGGGATGTGCCAGCAACCAAGGTACATGCCCTTGACCAGAGTCGAACCTGGGACCTTTCAGTCCACAGGCTGATGCTCTATCCATTTAGCCAAACCGCTTTCAGCAGGATTATAGTTCTTAACTCATTCACTACTGCATATAAGATGCCAACAGTGAGTTTTATTCACTGGCCCCTTTAAGAAGTCTGATACTGAACACCACTTCTCTGATAAATTGGCATGCCTTCATTTAGTATGCACTTGATGACTCTGTTTGACAATCAGACCTGGATGAAAGGTGATGACTATGGTTTGGTTATCAAGAGCAGCTGTGGCTTTTTTTTTTTTTTTTTTTTTTTTTTAATATGGAACTCTACGAATTTGTGTGTCATCCTTACACAGGGCCATGCTAATCTTCTCTGTATTATTCCAGTTTTGTATATGTGCTGCTGAAGCAAGCACAGCTATTAGCTTTTGAAAGGCACACAGTGCTTCCACCAGCTATATGTCCATACACACAGAAAGGTCATCTCCTTGTCTATGAAAACAGCATGACCCTTCTGATCTAAAATAGTGATAAAATTTCCTGGCTCTAGTCTTGGCTTTTGGTGTCCTTCATCATGGAATGTTACCTTCTGGTCATCTTTCATACCTTTGTCAAATGTAAACTTCTAGAATCTTCTTCTCTCCAACTGTCTTCCATCCATTGCAGCTTTTGCATCTGTCTCCAGTACATCTGGCCTGGCATTCCATGGCACACAGACTGAATTTGCTAAAGGTCCCATCTGAGGAATTCTCATTTGCATCCCAGTACCTCTGAGATTGGGCCAGTACTCTACTGATCCTTTCTTCTCACCTGGGTCTTCACATGTGTTACAAATCATACTTGTTTGCTGAGCTAGTTTTCTGGTTGCACAATTATTTAAATCTAAGGTTATTGAGAGCTGATGCTTCTTTTTATCTGCATCCTTCCTCCTCCTCTAAATATATCAAAGATGTCCATGGCAGAGCCAGAACTGCCCCCTCTCCACCTTCTTTAATAGCCTGTTCTCCTTTGTTACATAATTCCCTTTTCTTTGCATTAGAGCAGTGTTTCCCAACCTTCTCTCATGATGAGAATCACCTGGTGGAGTTGTTAAAACACAGATTCCTGAATCCCAACTAAGAAGTGCTAAACTAGAATTTTTGGGAACATATAGGTAAAATTGCATACTTAACTAGTGCTCTAAGACAGATGTTATATACAGAGCACTAAGTTAGGTATGCAATTTTACCTATATGTTCCCAAAAATTCTAGTTTAGCACTTCTTAGTTGGGATTCAGGAATCTGTGTTTTAACAACTCCACCAGGTGATTCTCATCATGAGAGAAGGTTGGGAAACACTGCATTAGAGGACACTTCTTAACTTAAGAAATCTATTTAAACTTCTCTCCTTCATTTGGATTCTTATCAGGTGGTACTTCAAGGCCAGCTTCCTGTAAGCCTTTTCAGTTCTTCTTGGGTGGCATTGGGTTTGACTCCCAGAAAATCATAGTAAGTGGTTTCTTTTACCATTTTTGACAGGCAGTGAGCAGTCCATGGCCAGTGTAGGGGAGTGGGAAAGAGCCCATTGCTTTGTGAGTTTGGGCAGCCGTGCTCCCATTGAGCATTCTGGAAAGCTCCACGGACATTTTACATTCAAATCTGTGATCCATTTTGAGTTAAATTCCAAATAAGGGGAAAGATTTAGGTTAAGGTTTTTTTTTTTTTTGTTTTTGTTTTGCCTCTGGATATCCAGTTGCTTCAGCACTGTTTCTAAGAAAGGCTGCATTTTTCCTCTGTGGAACTGCCTGCATCTTTGTTGAAAATCATTTGGAAATATTTGCGTGGGTAGGCATTTTTTAAAATAAGGAAATGTACAAAATAGAAAGTAAAAATCACATGCAATTCCACCCCTCTGAGATAATGATAATCTTCTATCTATAATAATAAAAGCGTAATATGCTAATTAGACCGGATGTCCTTCCGGATTACCTACTGGACGAAACTGGGGCTGCAAGGGAAGCCTGGGTCCTGGGTGCTAGAAGGAAACTTTGTGCATCAGGACTCTAGTCTACTAATATTTTTTTAAAATATATTTTATTGATTTTTCACAGAGATGAAGGGAGAGGGATAGAGCGCTAGAAACATCGATGAGAGAGAAACATCGAATAGCTGCCTCCTGCATACCCCCTACCTCGGGGATGTGCCTGCAACCAATGTACATTCCCTTGACCAGAATCGAACCTTGGACCTTTCAGTCCGCAGATTGATGCTCCATCCACTGAGCCAAACCGGTTTTGGCGTCCAGTCTATTAATATTTTGTTGTATTTCTTTCTAGTCATTCCTTAAGCCTGTGTGTATGTGCATAAGATGATATATTTTTTTGTTTTGAAAAACAAACTGTTCCTAGTTTTTTGTTCTTTTATTATGAGCAATTTTGTTTTATGTAGCTCTGCTGTAATTTATTATTGATGAGATTTTCTAGTATTTCCATTTGTTTTTTTATAACATAATATTCAACCCATAATGAATAGGTTCTCAGTTTTAACTTGTTAAATTAACTTAGACATATTCATCATTTACCTTAAAAAAGACAAAACTCTACTTTTTGTCTAGTCTTTAACCTATTTTTGCCAAGCATTGCAGTATGTACACAGGGGTCTTCAAACTACGGCCTGCGGGCCACAGAGGAGTCTGATCCGGCCCGCCATGTTTTTTGGGCAGTGAGCGCAGCCGAGGTGTTACAGTAGGAATTAGTAGTTCATATAGTCCGGCCCTCCAGCTCTCTGAGGGACCGTGATCTGGCCCCCACTTTAAAAAGTTTGAGGACCCCTGTAACTAGTACAATGGTCGGCAAACTCATTAGTCAACAGAGCCAAATATCAACAGTACATGATGGAAATTTCTTTTGAGAGCTAAATCTTTTAAACATAAACAAGTTCTAACGCCACTTCTTCAAAATAGACTTGCCCAGGCCGTGGTATTTTGTGGAAGAGCCACACTCAAGGGGCCAAAGAGCTGCATGTGGTTCGCGAGCCGCAGTTTGCCGACCACTGTACTAGTATATAGTACAGTCTTGGGCACTTCAGAGTAGAGTATTTCTTTGGATTGTATAAGGTGAAGAGATTTCGGTGTATCAATTTACAGAGCACAGTTCCTTTCTATGCTTCAGATATCTATCTACCTTGTCTACTTCATAAGGAGGAGCAAGGATTTGAGGCAGGTTTCTGGAGATTCTATTCTCCTAGCTTTAGAAGTTACATAGAGCAACAGCATTTACACATCTACCTTGTGCTAAGGACAGTTCTAGGCTCCTGGGAGAGAACAGATACTATATGAAGTCCTGCTTGATTATGTTGTAGGCTATAAATAGCACCACTTTCATTCTAGTAAGGGAAGAAACCGAGACATTCTTTTCTTTTGTCAGGATCCATTGTGCCATATGGCCTATTTATTTATTTATTTATTTTCCCAGGAGAGCTAAATTTTATTGGATGCTTAACTTTTAGTATAAGTGCTCTACTGACAGGCCTGAAGAGGCCTATCACTGAGTCCTGTCTCTCCTCACCTCTGGAGAAAGAATCTGCTTTAAGCACGTCCTCTTCCCCTTTTGGGATTCTTTCTTTTTTTTTTTTTTTTAATTTTTAATTTAATTTTTATTGTTTGAAGCATTATAAATAGTAGTACATATGTCTCCTTTTTTTTCCCCCTTGACCTCCCCCCAAGCCCCCCACCCCACATATGCCTTCACCAGCCTCCTCCCGCCCCTCCCCCCCAGTGTCCTGTATCCATTAGTTATGTTTGCATGCATGTAAGTCCTTCGGTTGATCTCTTACAGCCCCCTTCCAACCTCCCCTGCCTTCCCGCGGTGTTTGACAGACTGTTCAGTGGTTCTTTACCTCTATAACTACTTTTCCCCCATTTCTTTAAAAAGTCTTGCAACTGAAGACTAGAAATAAACATAATAACAAAAAATGTTGAGTCCCAATTTCAATGTCCAACAGTTCTGAGACCCAGTTTCAGTGTCAAATAGTTCCTTATGTGTACATGTCAGCAATGATATCTGGATGATGGACAGATGGTGGCAATGCAGGTCCATCCTCTCTGGTTTGGTCCTGGGCAGCCTGCGTTGATGCACAGCTGCTGACTGCCAGCGTGGCCAGGCGTCGTCAGCGTCTTCCGTCCCTGGACTGTTTCTCCTTTTGTCTTGGTGGTTGGAGCAGACCTGACAACTCCTCTCTGTTGTAGGAATCCCCATGGTCTTGGAGTAGTGTTCTGAAAATATACAAACGTATTCTCCACCAAAAGTTAACAAAGGAATCTTTTCTATAAAATTGACTTGGGATCCTTTTTATTTTTGCCCAAACGATTTTCCTTTGGCTTATTTTGACGCCCATGTGTGATTTTCATAGGTGTCTTGCTGTTACCATTAAAAATGAAAATTAATTTTCTACAGTAAAAAATTTCTAGATGTAATGTACTTACCGGATATTTTTCCTTACATGATATTACCCTACTATCCCTCCTTTTATTTTAATGGATGCTTTTGTAAATTTTGTAATGCCGTCTTGATAACTTTAAATTTTAAGTTTTTGTACAAAAATAAGCCAGCCATGTACTCAGTTGCCAGCCCTTTCCACGTGTTCACCCCTGTGCCTCTGCCTTCTGCACCTTCTCTGAGTCTGTGTGCTTTTCTCTTTCCTTCTGGTTGTGGAATTTCCACTCAGCCAGTCCTTTTAAAAGTTTTTTTTTTTTTTTTTTTTTTTTATTGTTTAAAGTATTACATATAGTAGTACATATATCTCCTGCTTCCCCCCATTTATCTTCCCCCAGCCTCCTCTACCCCTTGTCACATGCCCTCATGCCCCTCCTCCCCCCAGTGTCTTGTACCCTTGGTTGTGATGTGGTCCTGGATGATGTCCATTTTGTCTTTTAGTTGTAGTTTTGAAGTTTTTGTGAGGCCTCTTTATTTATGTAGTTAGCTTGCTGTGTAACTCCCTAAGTCTGTTTGCTTGTTTGGTTGGCTTGGGAATCTTTTGAAATGATACTTAAGGGCAAACTTTAAAAAAAAACAACCAAAAAAAAAACCTGTCATTTTATTTGTTCACTATATGATGGAATTATTTAAATAAGATCTCTGTATGTTCAATTTGACTATTTTGACTATTGTTTTAGTATCTTTTTAAAAATAAGATTTTAGGTGATTTTTAATAGGATGTGAATACTATAGTTAATAGGATTGGAAAATCATCCAAAAAAGGAGTGAGGAACTACGTAACTTTTAAGTAATTTAGCTTCATTGCTGTGATAGAACATCTGATTCAACTAAGCTTCCTGTGAGCCAGTATTCTCATTACCCCAAATAAAGATACATCACAAGTTCTTTAGAGGAGATGAAAGATTTTTTTAGTGTTTAAATTATAAATGATTTTCAAAATGTCAACTCCCTTATGAAAGAGCTGCTGAGTAATGAGTGGATAGTGTTGACAATAATTCAACAGCGTATATTCTATAGCTCTCAGGCTCTTTTTCATAATGATTTTTTAAATAAAAAAAGGATACAATATATAAAAACTCAGCAAAGGTGGATTATATATGACAGTAGGCAACTATGTCCCAAATAATAGATTTTTAATATTCTAACTTGATCTAAGGGTATAGTATTTTCAGTCTCCCTTAACCATTATTGTTCTAGTTTGCACTTTTTCTAGCTGAACAGAAGACAATTTCAAGGTTTTGTTTTCTAATGAAAAACTAGCATATCAAATCTATTTTGCTTATTGATGCTCTGGGAATCAGTTGAGGAAATCATATGTGTTTGTTTATTATTATGTTAAGAAAATTGAAGTATTTACACCTGACTAAAAGACTGTTTCTTTTCTTTAAAAGGGTACTTGTTATTGTAAAGCCTGTCATTTTTCTAGGAGGCAAGTGTAGATCTGCTCCTAGCATCTAAATGCAAAGCTTGACTGAGACCACTAACAGCACCAAATAATGATACAGATGATTTTAGCTTAAGAGATTTTCAAGATTTCCATTCTTGAAATAAACATTTATATGTCTGTTATGAATAATGTCCTTATTGTTCCAGGAAATGTCAAATTTTAGACAGCATGGCGTCCCAGTTTGCTTGACTGAATTAGGTTAAAAAAAAAAAAAAATCAAAACTCAACAGATAATTGATAGAGGTGACTAAAGGTGAGCTAGTATTCAACACTAAATGTTGGAATAAGCGTTACTGACACAGATCAGAGATGGTAATGTACAGCCATTCCTTTTTTTCATAATAAGTTAAACATCAGGTTCTAGTTACTTTAATAGACTTGATTTTTTTTCAGAGTAGTTTTATGTTCATAGCAAAATTGAGTGTAAGGTAGAGAAATTTCCCATGTATCCTTTGTCCCCAATATGCATAGCTTCTCCCATTATTCATTTAACTCTAACAAGGGGAACCACAATAACAAATAATTATCACCCCAAAGTTAGTGGTTTATTTTAGGGTTCACTCTTCATGTACATCCTATGAGTTTGGACAAATGTATAATGACATGTATTCATTATTATGGCTTCACCAACCTAAAAATTATCTGTGCTCTGCCTGTTCATCCTCTCCCCACCCCAACTAGAAACCTCAGATGTGTCCATAGTTTTGCCTTTTCCAGCACATTATGTAATTGTAATTATATGTATGAAGCCTTTTCAGAATGGCTTGTTTTTTGTGTTTTTTTTGTTGTTGTTGTTTTTACTTTGCATTTAAGATTCCTCCATGTCTTCCTGGCTTATTAGCTCATTTCTTCTTAGCACTTAATAATCCATTGTATAGACTTATAGTTTATCCATTTGCCTTCTGGACATCCTGGTTGCTTACAAATTTGGGCAATTCTGAATGAAACTGCTATAAACATTCATGTATAGGTCTTTGTGGAGAGGTACATTTTTAATTACTTGATATAAATACCAAGTAGCATGATAACAATATGTTTAATTTTCTAAGGAAGCACCAAACTGTCTTCTAAAGTGGCTGTACCATTTTGCATTCCCACCAGCATTAAATGAGTTTCTTGTCCTCATCATCATTTGATGGTATCAGTGTTACAGATATTGGCCAATATAATAAGTTTACAGTGCTATCTCATTGTTTTCTGATGACATATGATGTGGAACATCTTTTCATATGTTTACTTGCCATCTCTATATCTTTGGTGATGTGTTAAGATCTTTGACCAATTTTTTAATTGGATTGTTTTCTTATTGTTGAGATTTCCCTTTTTTTTTTTTTTTTTTTTGTATTTTGGATAACAATTATTTATCAGATGTGTCTTTTGCAAATACTTCTGCCAGTCTGTGGCTTGTCTTATTCTCTTGACATTGTCTTTTTCAGAGCAAAAGTTTTGTCGTTTTAGTGAAGTCTAGTTCTTTCTTTCATGGATTGTGCCTTTGATGTTTGTATCTTAAAAATCATCACCATACCGAGTCATGTAGGTTTTCTTCCACATTATCTCCTAGGACTTTTATAGTTTTGTGTTTTACTTTTAGGCCTGTGATCCATTTTGAGTTTATTTTTTGTGACAGGTGTAACGTTTGTGTCGAGTCATTTTTTTTTTTTTTTTTTTTTTTTTTTTTTGCATGTGAAAAAACACCAATTGTTGAAAAGGCTGTCTTTGCTCCATTGAATCGCTTTTGGAGCTGAAATATTTTAAAATTACACCTTCCCTCTGAGTAATTACTCTTTCAATATTCCTATTGAGAAAACAAACACACACATACACACACACACACACACACATTTGGGAGTCCTTTGCAATTAAACCTCATGGCCTGTGGATGATAACCCTTCTAAAATTTTAATACAGATATTCACATACCAAAGTGGATGACTGGAAAAGGCAACATCAGACACCTTTCTCTGAGAAAAGGTGACCACAAATTCATAAAATACTTCTGTGTAATTTTAAAATATTTTAGCTCCAAAAGCAATACCAATTTCAACCGTTTTCATCACATGGCACACATAAACTATTAAAATTCTGCAGTGCATCAAAAATATCTATTTTTGCTGATCTGACAAAAAAAGTTATAATTTTGATGCATTTACATTGGACTGTTACTTTTGTGTTGGCTGTTATATTTTTATTTGATAATCTAAGGGAGAAGAGGTCAGGGTCCCTAATTAAATAGTCAGGTATTGCATACTTTAAAAATTCTTGCGGTTAAAAATTGCTGCAATATAGCAAGATAACATTCTCTACTATAGTGATTTCTTACTAAGACTTGGTACTTCTTTAAAGCTCAAACATTGTTATGCTACATAACAACAACAATGGCAGTAGTTTTCTTTCTAGTGTTCATATATTTTACCAAAATATTTATTTCTTGCTTTCTAGCAGATTCTTAACCATGTGCCATTTTAACTATTGTCTGACTTTTTTAAATTAATTTATAGGCCGAAACCGGTTTGGCTCAGTGGATAGAGCGTCGGCCTGCGGACTGAAGGGTCCCAGGTTCGATTCCAGTCAAGGGCATGTACCTTGGTTGCGGGCATATCCCCGATGGGGGTGTGCAGGAGGCAGCTAGTCGATGTTTCTCTCATCGACATTTCTATCAATAGCAATCTATCCTTCTCCCTTCCTCTCCGTGGAAAATCAATAAAATACGTTTAAAAAAATAAATAAATAAATAAAATTAATTTATATTTTGTATCCCCTATCCTATCTAATAAAGAGGGAATATGCTAATTGACTGTCCCTCCCTCAAAGATGGTGGCACCATAGCCAATAAGGAGGGGATATGCTAATTGACTGCAATGCCCTCAAAGATAACGCCCATAGCCACAAGTTGGCAGTGTCCAGTCCCCTCAGCCCCGCCAAGGCTGCAGGCACACTGCAAAGCCAGGCTTGCCCTGCCCCAACTGCCTGCCTCTGGAGCACTTCAGCCCCTCCAGCCGCCCAGGGCCAGCCCGAGGTGCAGGCAAGCCTTGGATGGCAGCTGCTCAGCCGCCCAGGGCCGGCTGAGGCTTGTGCTGCCAGCAGTGGCAGCAACAGAGGTGTGGTGGGGTGTCACCTTCCCCTGATTGCCGGGTCGCCTCCCGCCCCTGAGGGCTCCCTGAATGTGAGAGGGGGCAGACCAGGCTGAGGGACCCTCCCTCCAGTGCATGAATTATAATAATAAAAGCATAATATGCTACATCCGGCATCCTTTTGGACGACCTTCCTGACAAAGCCCGGGCTGCGAGGGAAGTCTGGGCCCCGGGTGCCTGCCAGCAGCCAGAGGGAAGCTGGTGCCAGCAGCCAGGGGAGGCCTACTCTTGCATGAATTTCATGTATCGGGCCTCTAGTATTTTATAAGCCCTTTGAGTGCAGAGAGCCACATATTCTACTTAATATTCTCACAGCACCCTTAGTAGTGAGGAAGTGAATAAGTAGGTGACTAAATTATGTAGTTAAGAGCTACAAGAAAAAGTAATGCTTGATTAGTAGAAGAAAATTAAATTTTTGTTTTTCTTCTAGTCTCTACATATATGATGCTATTTTACTTAAAAAGTAAATGGGTCTTGAGCTTTAAAGGATGCTTAAGATAGCTTAATAGAATCATAGGTGCTATACCTAAAATATTCATCTGAATCCTACTAAAAATGAATCTCTTAATAGATAAGGCTTTTATCATGTGATATTTTTAAGCTTTACTTATAGGTGTTAATCTTTCTGTAACAAAGTGTTAATAGTGATCTGGTTTTCTTTGAAAGGTTTGTAATGTTTATAATCATACCAAGGCTAAGGTAAACTCAAAACAAACACATTAGCATTATAGAAAAATGAGGATTTCAAGCTATTCTTTTTTTGGTAGTTTCTTTGTTCTGTTCTGTTTTTCTGATTCCTACTTTGTTCTTTTTTTCTATTGGTTTTTTCTCTATTGCTGGTTTTTTTCTCTATTTCTTCTCTTCTCTAATTTAGTGGTTTTTTCTCTATTGCTTGTGGTTTTTTTCTCTATTGTGGTTTTTTTCTCTATTGCTTCTCTTCTCTAATTTAGGACAAAATATACTTCTAAAAAAATTCATCTAAAGAAATAAGAGCCTTCACCAGACGAATTTGCATTTTAATAGAGGTGTTTGGAGAGGGTCCAAAATAAATAAATACTGGTGGCATTTGAAGCAGTGTGGCACAGTGTCCAGAATCCTCAAATCAGGTCATGCTTTCCAGTAGGTTGGGCTCAGTTTCTAGGGTGGTATACACACTGCATAAAAAACATGCGAGTGGCTTTAGCTGGTGTCCTGGTATGTTTCCTTTTTTAAAAGCTATTTTTCAATTGAACTATAATTCACATGCAGTAGAATTCACCTGTTTAAAATGTACAGTTTGGTATTTTTAGTACATTTGTAAGGCTCTGCAACCATTTTTACTGTCTGTAACTCCTAAAACATCTTATTATCCCCCCAAAAACCCATACCTATTATTAGCCACTCCTGTATCCCCTGCTCCTAGACTCTGGAAACCACTAATCTACTTTCTATTTCCATTAATAATTTGCCTACTCGGAACATTTCATAAAAATACAATCCTGCAATATTTGGTGTTTTATTTCAGGTTTCTTTTTTAATTTTTATTGATTTTTAGGCAGAGGGATAGAGAGATAGAAACATCGATGAGAGAGGAAATACCATCTATTGGTTGCCTCCTACCTACCCCATACTGGAGATTGATCCTGAAAAGTGGGCATGTACCCTAATCAGGAATCAAACTATGATCTCTTGGTTCCTGGGTTGACACTCAAACCACTGAGCCACCACAGGCCAGGCTGTGTCTGGCTTTTTACCATTGCATAATGTTTCCAAAGTTCATCCATGTCATATCATGTATCGCTTTTTACAGCTGAATAATCATCCATTGTGTGCATATACATTTTATTTATCTAATCATTAGTGGATGAATACTAGATTGTTTCTACTTTTTAGCCTCCCTGGTTAATTCTGTTGTGAACGGTAGTTGCTGCAAGTTTTTCTTGAAAGCACGTATTTTCGATCCTTGGTTATATACCGAGGCGAGGAATTGATGGTCATGTAATTATGCTTAACTTTTTGGAGGAACTGCCAAACTATTTTCCAAAAGTGATTATATCAATTTACATGTCCCTCTGTGATGTATGAGGGTTCCAGTTTCTCCACACCCTCCCTGACACTTGTTATTGCATGTCTTTTTCATTATTGTCATTGCTAGTTGCTGTGAAGTTTTATCTCATTCTGGTTTTGCTTCATATTTCCCTAATAACTATTGATGTTGAGCCTCATGTGCTTATTAGCTATTCCTATATTTTTGAAGAAATGCCTGTTCACATCTTTTGCCATTAGTTTTATTTGTTTTTTTATTGTTGAGTTTTAAGAGTTCTTTATATATTTTGGATACAAGTCTCTTTTCAGATAAATGATTTAAAAATATTTTCTCTCATTCTGTGGATTCTCCCCCTTCCCCCCTTGTTTGCTAGATAGGGTTGATACTTTTCAAATTTCAATGGGAATGTCTCTGGTAATTTCTTCTGTTTTCTTGAACATGATGCTAATAGTTGGTTGGTTTGTTTTTAACTGAGGAAATGTTTCTAGTTTACTAAGATTTTTTCAAGAATGTTAGATCTCGCCGAAACCGGTTTGGCTCAATGGATAGAGCGTCAGCTTGGGGACTGAAAGATCCCGGGTTCGATTCCGGTCAAGGGCATGTACCTTGGTTGCGGGCATATCCCCAGTAGGGGGTATGCAGGAGGCAGCTGATCGATGACTCTCCTCATCGATGTTTCTAACTCTCTATTCCTCTCTCTTCCTCTCTGTACAAAATCAATAAAATAATTTTAAAAAATTAGATCTCTTTTGGCAGTTTCAAGAGGGTTCCTCCACCCCCACCCTTCATCTATTTGTGATTTTTAGTAGATTTTTCTCATGTTTATTCATTTTGGCATTCCTAGAATTTATTCTCCTTAGCCATATGTGGTATTACTACTACATTTGAGTTTCTCCTCAAATCTATACAAATGTGTATTTATGTTAATTTATGGATATTTGATAGGTGCTGGTATTTGAATTATGTTGACTGTGTATCATGAATTGGGAACATAATGAATCTTGTGATTAAATTCCATTCCTTGAAAATTTGCAAGTGACAGTACTGAGTGATTGGGACTAGCGCTAGGTGTTGACAGTGGGTGCAAACAGTGGCTCCAGTGCCAGCTATGGGTGCGAGTGGGGCTGGTGCTGGCAGTGGGTGTGAGCAGCAGCTGCCAGCCCCGATTGCCCCTCAGGAGCAGGAGGGATGGAAAAGCCCTGAGGGGGGCATCAGGGCTAGCACCTGCTGCCAGTGCCGAGTGATTGGGGCCGGCAGCGGGTGCCATGGGCAGCTCCAGCACCAGCAGCAGGTGCAAGCAGGGCCGGTGCCAACAGCAGATGCAAGCGCTGGGCGGGACTGTGGTATACAGGAGCGAAGAATTTTCAGTAACCACCAGAGGCTCACTCTGATGACAGCGACCTGTGCCCCTCCTTGGTCTGGTGCCCCGTTCACCTGCTCCACCATCCCCCTGTGGCCGATGCCTACCATGTTCCACACTCTGCTGCCTGCTACCGACACCCACCATGTTCCTTGCATGCCCCCTGTGCTCAGTGCACATCTTAGCAACTGGTTGTTTGGTTGCTCTGCCATTTGGTCTATTTACATATTAGCCTTTTTGTTTTAATGTTTTATTGATTTTTTACAGAGAGGAAGAGAGAGGGATAGAGAGTTAGAAACATCGATTAGAGAGAATTATCGATCAGCTGCCTCCTGCACACTCCCCACTGGGGATGTGCCCACAACCAAGTACATGCCCTTAACTGGAATCGAACCTGCAGGCTGACACTCTGTCCACTGAGCCAAACCGGTTTTGGCTACATATTAGCCTTTTATTATATAGGATAGTGGAATGAAAAATTGTTTTCTGTAAAAATAGGCTCTCTTGTTCTACAAATGATGTCATTCTTTTGAAACTGACATGGAGATTTCTGAAGATTTTCTTCTACTTTGAGCAATTTTCAAAGAATCTTGAGTTTTGAGGGTGGGGGAAGAATCTTGAGTTGTATATCTAATTAGAGGTCTGGTGCACAACATTCGTGCACTGGGGGTGGGGGTTCCTCAGCTTGGCTTCTGGCTGAGCGGTGCTCCCCTGGTAGTCAGTGCACATCATAGCGACCGGTCATTCTGCCATTCTATCGATTTGCATATTACGGTTTTATTATATTCCTCCTAAATCAGAATCTCTTAGAAGGTGTGGTAATATAAAATACTCTACATGAATTTTATTCAGTTAGTTCCACCATTGCACCCCAGGTTTCTGTTTTCCTTCTCATGAGCAGCTTTTTTATTGGTGAGAGATTTTGCTAGGACTGTGTGAATTGTTGCCTAAATTGCTTTATAAAAAAATTTCAATGGGCTCTTCTCTTTCGTTAACTAGATTATTTCCATCTGCCTACAGAACCATTGTTGTGACTCATTCTTCCCTCACTGCTGCTCTATTTTTCTAATGTCCTCCTTAGCCAAACAGCCTGAGTTGTCCATATCTGTTATGTCAAGTTATGCTGTTCTTACTTCTTGAATCCCTTCCAGACCGTTTGGTCTCCACCACTCCACAATAAATGATCTTGTCAAGATAATAACTTTTGCATTACTATACAGTGGTAATTCTCATTAACATACTAGTAGCTGATAACTTCTTAAAACTATCTTTTTTCTTTCTACATTTATGCTCTTGATGCTTTCACCTAATTTTATTGCTTTAAATATCATCTGTAAGCAGATGACTTCCAAATCTATATCCTCAGCTTGGATCTCTTTCCTCCATCTCTGAACACCCATATCCAACTGTCCACTCAGGATCCCACTAAGACATGTCAGGTGTTTTACACTAATGTTTCAAAGCACAAGCTCCTCTCATCTCCTCTCCAACATGCTCCTTCCATGGTAGTCCATCTCAGTTTTATTAGCAGTTCCATTCTACCAGGCTATCACATAAGTGGGAATATGTAGAATGACAAATTTAGTGGCCATCCTTTGCTTGCTACATACAAAGGTATTGTTTGTGGCATGTACTATAGAATTTGTGGAGAAGATTAAACAGCTTAGTAGTCCTAAAAACTACTTAGCATAGAGACAAATACTCTGTTACATTAGAGTTATTCTATAAAACTTCAAAACACATTTATTAATATCTCTGAAATCTTAAGAAAGATTATGATGTATATGCTTTTTAATGCCATTGTTTTGGGTTTCAGGTTATCTCATTTTGGAATATGTTGGTTACATGTATAGAAAATTTAGCAATGGTTTAAGCAAATAGAAATTTTGTTTTTTGTTTTTGTTTTTGTTTTTTTTTTTTACAAACTAAGAAATCCAGAATTATATAGTAGTTAGCATTGCTTCAGCTAATTTTAACAGCAGTGCTATTAGAAACTCCATAGCTGGTTTTGTGCTTCTACACTGTCAGACTTATTGATTTGGTATAAATCCTCTTGCTTTTGCTGACTTTTATGGTTTTAAGATGATGGTTGTATGATAGACATTACATTCACATCTAGTCCTGGATATAGAAAGCACATTTAAAAAAAATTTTTTTTTAATAACCAACCCTCCTCATTCCACCTCCAAAGCAAACTTCTGAGTGTATGTCATTGGTCTTAATTGTTATCCATTCATTGCCTTTCCAACCTTGGAAAGCTTAAAAGTGGGTATTTAGTGGTCTCCATTACCAGCCTGAGAGAAGGAAAAACTGGAAAGGAGAAATAGAATCTGATAAGCAACTAATACCTTCTGCCAAATAAAACCATCAAAAACTACTAAATTTCTATATAATTGATTATTAGCATTTATTTGCTTGGAAAAACTTGATCATTTCTCAGTAAGTTCATATAAATGGGATTATAATGGTAGGTTGAGAGATATTTGTTATTTGCTATAGAGCAAGACTCTAGATAGCTTACAAATGAATTAAGAATAATCCAATGACTGACTGAAAAGTTAGTCATTTAGCCCTAACTGGTTGAGCTCAGCGGATAAAGCATTGACCTGCAGACTGAAGGGTCCCAGGTTCGATTCCAGTCAAGGGCATGTACTGTTGTTGTAGGCACATCCCCAGCAGGAGGTGTGCAGGAGGCAGCTAGTCGATGTTTCGAACTCTCTATTCCTCTCCCTTCCTCTCTGTAAAAAATCAATAAAATGTATTTTAAAGAAGAAAAGTTAGCCATTTATTTGGAAGTTAGCAAGTTTACATGTGTCAGTTTACACTGGTGAATTTTTGAGAATTTTATTTTACATTTTGAGGTAAATAAGAAATTTAAAAATATGTTCCTTAGAGTCATAAAGATCTAATTTTTGAGTTAATTTTTGTTTGTTTGTTTTCATAGAATGTTGGCTCAATTAAGAAACAGCAGGGAGATAAATTCAGCCAAGTGGTAAGTGGCTTTAATTTTTGTTGTTGTTATAAAGTGTTTTGGGGGAAGAAAAAGAAAGTGTTTTGGCTTATTATTATGCCTTTTTTTCTTGGATCATTCCTCTTCATTTGATTAGAAAATTTTTTCATCTACCATGTTGTCTGATTTATGAAGTGACTCTTGCTTATCACAACACTAAAGTTCTAATTAGTAGTCCCCATGTTGATCACTTCCTGTTCAGACCAGGCAAGGTTTTCTCTCTTTGGTTTGCTTTCTTACTATATTGTGTAATGGTGGATCTCTTTGTGTATTGTCACTCACTTATTTCCTCCTCTACCCTCAATAATTAAGGTTCCCTTATTTTCAATCAGCAGTATTTAGTCTGCTGAATTGGGTTCATTTTTTAATTGGCTCAAGGCCCACTGTATTCAATCTGAAGTATAAACTGTTCTCTTCATAGCCTCTGTTCACAGAAAGTTTTCATTTGAGATATAAACTCTTTTTGTAGATTCCTAGAGCTATGCATCTAATTCCTTTTCTGAGTTAATTGTCTCTACTGACTTCTGCAGTTTCTGAACATATGTCTGGGACATGATCTATTCATGATTTGCAATAGCATTCAGTAAACTTTACTGAATATTTGTTGACAAGATTTTTATTACTCTATTTATTTAGTATAATTGACATGTTAATTTGAGGTGTAGAATGTAATGATTTGATATTTTGTATATTGCAAAATGATTACCACAATAAAGTTAACATCCATCACCACACATAGTTACAAATACTTTTTCCTGCGGTGAGAACTTTTAAGATCTATTCTCTTAGCAACTTTAAAAATGCAGTACAGTATTATTAATTATAGTCATGATCCCCATGAGACAAAGATTTTATAGAACATTTGATGTTTGATATCATAGAGTAAGGGAAGAGAAAATTTTCCTTAACTATCTCTGGGTCCCTGGCTGCATCTGAAAATTAAACTAACAAAGACAGATTAACAGGAGAAAAGCATACACATTTATGTAATACTAGAGGCCTAAAGCCCAAAATTGTTACAAGGGCCTCGGTCCTCATAGCCCTGGCTTCATCCTGAAGGTAGTTCAGATGGTCATTTTGCTGTTCGGCCATCCAGTCTAATTAGCTTATATTCCGCTTTTATTATTTATAGATAAGTTATAAATGGCATGTGAGCCTTCATATAGAGACAAAGACCCAAAGAAACTGATTTTAGTGTGTATTTCTTTAAGAGAGAAAAATGGGGAGTGGAGAGACAGACAGACAGACAAACAGGCATGGGTTCGTTGTTCTACTTATTCTGCATTCATTGGTTGCCTCTTGTATGTGCCCTGACTGGACATCGAACCCAAAAATATTGAGATGGCACTCTAACCAACTGAGCTACATGGCCAGGGCCAGAAGTGCTTGAATTTAATTTGAATGTAATATATATAAATTGTATAATACAGCAATGTTAAATGCATTTCATTGAACGTAGGTGAGGAGGTATTTATCTGTGATACATAAATTGTGATAAATGCATAATTTGTTTTGAAAAATTGTTTTAATATGTATGTTTTTCTTTTTGTTAATATGTATGTTTTAACTAAATTTATTGTTATTTGAATATTGCAGTGTCTAAAAATGACTACAAAACGAAGTTTGTTTGTGCGGTTGGTACCCTGCCGATGCCTACGAGGGGAAGAGGAGACTGTCACTACTCTTGATTATTCTCATTGCAGTTTGGAACAGGTTCCCAAAGAGATTTTTACTTTTGAAAAAACTTTGGAGGAGCTCTATTTAGATGCTAATCAAATTGAAGAGCTTCCAAAGGTACGTTCATACTGTCTTTAAAGGATTGCCTTGTTATTTTTATACCTAGAAATATGATATTCCCAATGTTGCTATAATGCTGCAGTTGTATAAGGTACCCCCTAAAAATATATGCAGACAATAATTATAAAGGCAGTGTTTATTAAAGTACATTTCATTTTCAAAATTGAGCTCAGCTATTGAAATGTGTATACTTTTTTGGGGACACCCTGTATTTGTGTGCACTGTTTCCATTTTTTTTGTTTGTTTGTTTAATTTTATCTTAGGGTATGCTGCACTATATATATATATATATATATATATATATATATATATATATATATATATATATATATATATAATATATTCCTCAGTCAAGGACATACTTAGAGGAAGGGAGAGGTGATAGGTGGGTGGATGAATGGACAGACAGACAGACAGATAGATAGATACATGTATGTATATATGTGAAAGAGAAACATTGATCACTTGCCTTCCATATGCTCCCAAACTAGTGATCAAACCTGAAATCTAGATAGGGGCCCTGACCAGGAATCGAACCAGCAACCTTTTGATGCACCGGATGCCACTCAACCAACTGAGCCACTCCAGCCAGGCCCATCCATTTTAAAAATAGAATTTTTAACCTCTGTCTCTTTATGTTAACTGCTTGAGTCGTTGTGTAAATAACTGAAGGTGTGGTAATATACACCTTTTTGTATTTTGTATTTAACATTTTGTATTTAATTTCAGTTTTGTTCTAGCCACTAAGATAGACAATAAGACTACACAATTTCTGCAGCCAATAAATTTAACTATAATAGACTAAGAATTGAAAACATCTATCCTACATTATTATCATTGGGGATAAATTGGCATTTTTGTTTGTTACATTTTAATTTAGTTGTTAAACAGCTTCTTAGAGATAGCATTTTGTTTACCTCATTTCAGTTTGTTTGGAAAGGTTTTGGAGGACTTAATATTTCTGAAATGTAGAAACAACTAGAAGGAGAAGTTGGATTGTTGCCATGAAATGTCTCATCTTATCTACTTGATTAAAACTTTTTGTGACTACTTTTTCCCTTAAATCTTAATCCTCTTTATTCTCTACTCAATTCTTCTTCTTTTTTAAATGCAAAAGCTGCAATAGCTTTAATTTAATTGTTAGAACCATTTGCCACCCAAACAACAGTACTTTTCTAACTGTTGGTAGACACATGAGTGGCTTAAAAGTCAATTTAATATGTGTGCATTTCTAAATAATAAGCTATGATTTTTACTGGCAAATTTAGAAAATAAAAACATAGCACACCCAGTTAAGCAATTTACAGATAAATGATAAATAATTTTTTATTGTAAGTGTGTCTTATGCAATATATAGGACATACTTTTACTAAAAAGTTATTATTTACCTGAGACCTAATTTAATCAGGCATTTTATATTTTAACAGCAATGCTAACTAATGGAATAGAAAATAGAGTGTGTTGTATGTATCCATTGTTACATGCAAAATTTTAGATTTGTGTCTGTGTGTATACCTACTGGGTGGCAGTTTTGAAAAAGGAAGGCTTGTATTTCAGTGGCCATTAGTAAAACAGAACATTTTAAAATCCATTGCCATTCTAGGTTGTCTTATAAAGAAATCATATATAGCTATGGTTAAAATATTAAAGGTTGTGAGTTTCCCAGCTGGTGTGACTCAGTGGTTGAGTGTCAACCCATAAATCAGTTGGTTTGGTTCCGAACAGGGAACATGGCAGGGTTGTTGTCTCGATCCCCAGTGTGCATGAGTTAGCTGTTTCATTGATGTTTCTCTCCCTCTCCTTTCCTCTCTGAAATTAATAAAACATTTTTCAAAAAATGTTGTAGGTTGCATGTTCATGAATTATTTCCCTATGTTGTGATCAAGTGCTGTGTAATGTACTTTTTCCATGTTGTTCTTCAGCAAATAATTTATCTTTCTTAGCCAATTCTCCTAGAGGATGTGGAAGACTAAGATTAGTTTCTTTCTCTAATCACCACCAGTGGGGTATCAATCTAGGGATTGTTGAAAAGAGAGAGGCTTGTTATGATAGTGCAAATAACTGAATCACTTATACTTACCATTTTTCATTTTTGGAAGAATGCCCTTCTTAAATAGGGCTTATTCATAATGCCATTCTGTTTTTCTAAACGACTTTACTTTGTTATAACAGTTTTTTAACCACAACAATATTAACAGGAAGGTATACAGATTTCCCATATACCTACTCTGTCCTCACACATGCCTCCACCATTATCAACATCTCCCACCAAAATGGTACATTTGTTTAATTGAGGAGTCTGCGTTGAAAAATCATAATCACCTAAAGTATGTAGTTTACATTAGTTTTCACTCTTAATGTTACCTATTTTGTGGGTTTGGACATAGGTATAATGAATGTCATATATCCATTATTATGGTTTCATACAGAGTATTTGCAATGCCCTAAAAATCTGTGCACAATACAAGTTTTTGTTGTTTTTTTGTGTGGAACTTAGAAGTGGCCCACTTACCTATTTCTTTCGGTAAATATATTTTTAGGTCACATTTAATTGTGATTTTAGCATAACAATATATTTGCCCCCATACTTATTTGTCCTCCCATACCAGAATTCTATATTTTGAGTAAATTTTAAGTTGATTGCACTTACTTAAATTTAATTTATGCAACCTTTCATTTTGGAATAAGGGTGTTGAAATACAAGTTCCAAAATTTACAATATTTTATAGCCACTTATTTTTTTACTACCTCAATAGAGAATACAACCATATTCTCACTTAGTGCATTTTGCTCAAGGTAGAAGTGTTAGGATGTAAATCATTTTGAGTAGGTTGATTTGTGTTCAGATTTATAAGAGCATAAAATAATAAGATCTTTCTTGGTATTTGTATAGGTATACTAAACTGATTCACTTTTAATAATACTGTTTATTTGTATAAAGGTTAATAAATGAAAAATTAAGGAAACTTAAGAAATGATCAAAGTCCTTTCTTCCCTTGTTTTAATAGCAACTTTTTAACTGTCAATCTCTACACAAACTGAGTTTGCCAGACAATGATTTAACAACATTACCAGCATCTATTGCAAATCTCATTAATCTCAGGGAACTGGATGTCAGCAAGAATGGTAAGATTCCCTACCCCACCCTAAGTTTTTGTACTTGGGAGCATGTTATATTATTAAGATTTATATTGTGTTTTAACAAATAAAAATACAAAATTGAAAAGTCATTATAATAATGTATTATTGTTTTAGTTTTCGCATATATAAAATTTATATAAGTGACCTATGAGAGCTTAAAGGAAAGTAGAGAATAAGTATAAAGAAAATGAGCCTGGCCGAAACCGGTTTGGCTCAGTGGACAGAGTGTCAGCCTGGGGACTGAAAGGTCCCAGGTTCCATTCCAGTCAGGGGCATGTACATTGGTTGTGGGCACATCCCCAGTAGGGGGTATGCAAGAGGCAGCTGATCGATGTTTCTCTCTCATCGATGTTTCTAGCTCTCTATCCCTCTCCCTCTCTGTAAAAAATCAATAATATATATATTTTTTTTTAAAAATGAGCCTGGCCAGCATGGCTCAGTGGTTGAACATGGACCTATGAACCATGAAGCACATGCCCGGGTTGTGGGCTTGATCCCCAGTGGCAGGTGTGCAGGAGGCAGCTGATCAGTGATTCTTTTCATCATTGATGTTTCTATCTCTCTCTCTCTCTCCCTTCCTCTCTGAAATAAAAAAAAAAAAAGTACATTTTTTTAAAGTATAAGAAAATTAAAATGTCCTTTTAATTTAAATGCTGGGATACATGTATGTACATATTCATATATCCTTAAATTTATATATTTATTTATATTCATTGCCTTGTTGTTTGTAATGATGAGAAACTAGTAACAACTATGTTGTTGATTACACAGTTACAATACATATATCCATAAGAATGGATGTAATGTAGCTGCATCATTACTGACAAGAACGATTTAGTATAAAGGAAAAAAATTGTGCAGCATTATATATGAATTGAACTTGAACAAATTATTTAATTTATTGAGAGACCACTCTGTACCAAATACTTTATTAAAAGCTGGAAATACAATTAATGATGAGATGTAAAAAGGACATGGTCATTGTTCTCCTGTATAATCTTCTTTAGTTTAGTATACATTGAAGAGAGTGAAAGATCTATTCCAAAATGTTAAGTGCTTACCTTGGAATGAGAGAAAAATAGACACTTAAAAATTTTAGAATGAGCATGTATTTATAATTTATGAAAAAAGGAAATGTAATAAGGATAAATTCTAAATGCTCTACCCAAAGATACAAGACTTCAGTGAACATTTAATACTCAGTCAATAAAAGGCTAATATGCAAATAGACCAAACAGTAGAACGACCAGTCGCTATGATGAGCACTGACCACCAGGGGGAAAACGCTCAGTGCAGGAGCTACCCCTGGTAGTCAGTGCGCTCCCACAGGAGAAGCACTCTCAGCCAAAAGCCAGGCTCATGGCTGGCTAGCACAGCGACAGTATCAGGAGCCTCTCCTGCCTCTGTAGGTGGGAATTTAAAAAAAAAAAAAAAAAGTGCTCAGAGGAGCCTGACTAAAATTTGGTCAAGTAGAGAGTTTTTATTGCCTGTTTTCTGGCACTATCGATGATTTAGGAGATATAAGAAGGAAAAATATAAACTTAGTTATTTGTATTTAAATTGCCATTATTCCCTGTACAACAGAATTAGGAGGCAGGTACCTAGGACAGTCCTAAAAGCCAAAGGGAGCTTTGTAATATACAATGGGAGGAAGCTATTATGGATTCATTTTTTTTTTTCATCCAGACAACATTAACTGAATAATTCTGTCTCTACTCCATGTATTTAAATGAATGATTATCAATTAGCATTCATGTACATATATTGATAGAATGTCCCTACCCGGCTTGAAAGAAAACGAGTCTAATTGTGGAGCCCTGTAATAATCACTAGCTCTTTAGCATGGTAACTAGATAAGTAAAACTGGGAATTAGAATAATACATATCACTTGAAGTGGTGAACACACAATACAATGTGTAGATGATGTATTATAGAATTGTACCCCTGAAACTTATATCATTTTATTAACCAATGTCACTCCAATTAATTCAATTAAAGTATTTTAAAAATTAAAAATGAATAAAATAATTAAAGAGAAGAGATTTAAACTAAAAATAAAAGAATATGCAGCAGGAAGTAGTAGCACAAAAACATTCTAGAACTAACAATGTTAAGAAAGGTCTAGAAGCATAGGAGGAATTATTAGAATGTTATTCTGGTACTTTCTTTTCCTGACTTCTAGAATACTGGCACATAGTAGATGGTCAAGAAATAATTGCTAATGAAAAATGGTAAACACAGGGAGGGCTCTATGCAGAATTAGTGAGGGATAGAATAGTATAGTCCAATATAAATAATAAACCACCACATAACAAATGCTGGTGGTTTATTATTAAATAAATAATGACATATTAAATACGTCATTCCACGTATTATCATAGTAAAAGAAAAAAGAGAGAGGAAAGTTAATAATTGAAAGATCATTCATCAGATTTTTAAATAATTTAAAATTTTAGGATTCAGCCAAAGCCGGTTTGGCTCAGTGGTAGAGCGTCAGTCTGCGGACTGAAAGGTCCCAGGTTCGATTCCGGTCAAGGGCATGTACCTTGGTTGCGGGCACATCCCCCGGTAGGGGGTGTGCAAGAGGCAGCTGGTCAATGTTTCTCTCTCATCGACGTTTCTAGCTCTCTATCTCTCTCCCTTTCTCTCTGTTAAAAATCAATAAAATATATTTTAAAATTTTAGGATTCAGATGACCACTGATTTTAGAGATGCATGAGAGTTTCACATGTTCTGAGTGAGAAGTTTGAATTACCCCTTAAATTTTTCTGTATTGTAACATTTAATCATGTTAAATCTTGAATAAGATGTTGTAATCTTACATCTAAGCTCTTGTGTTTTCTCATTTTAGGTGTTCATATCAGTTCAGTCTAATAATATTCTAGTATATCTCAATATTCTGGATATTGTTTTCATATTCATTAGCTGTATGCCCTGCTTGGAAGAAGGCAGGAAACATTGTGGCATACTCGATCTGTGTTTCCAAAAGCTGTATTTATTTAAAAGCTATTGTTTTAAGATCTTTGCTTTTATATTTTCTTAGTTTCTAGTCTTTTGCATAGTACAGTATTTTTCAATTGGCCAGGTAGTATGTTTCAGTGATTAAAACCCTTTTCTAAGAACAAGACTTGGACTCTAATCATTACCTCTCAGTTTATTGTTTCCATTATATTGGGGAAGTAATCTAATTCTCAATTAGTCTATATATTATACTAGAGGCCCGATACATGAAATTCGTGCACAGAGGGGGGGGAGGGTGTCCCTCAACCCACCCTGCACCCTCTCTAATCTGGGACTGCTAGCTCATAACCACTCACTTGCTTGCCTGCCTCATTGCCCCTAACCATTCTGCCTGCCTGATCACCTCCTAACCACTTCCTGCCAGCCTGGTCTCCCCGAACTGCCCTCCCCGGCCATCCTGGTCACCCCCAACTACCCTCCCCTGCAGGCCTGGTCCCTCCAACTGCCTGCCCCTGCAGGCCCGATTGCCCACAACTGCCCTCCCCTGGTGGCCCTCTTGTGGTGGCCATCTTATGATGATGTGGAGGTGGCTATCTTGTTACAACATGGGGGCAGCCATCTTGTGATGGCATCATGCAAGGGCACTAGGGCCATCTGGGCTTTTATTAGTATAGGTCAGTGGGTGGCAAACTCATTAGTCAACAGAGCCAAATATCAACAGTACAAAAATTGAAATTGCTTTTGAGAGCCAAATTTTTTAAACTTAAACTTCTTCTAACGCCACTTCTTCAAAATAGACTCGCCCAGGCCATGGTATTTTGTGGAAGAGCCACACTCAAGGGGCCAAAGAGCCGCATGTGGCTCACAAGCTGTAGTTTGCCGACCTCGAGTATATATTATCAATATTGCCATTTTCCTGCCTGTCTCATGAAACTGCTAACCACATTTTGGACCAGTCTATGTATAGGAAGTATATAAATTTAAGGTATTATTATTATTCGTCATTATTTCTTAAGGAAATCATTTTTATTATCTTTTGTATTCTGTGATAAAACTGGAGTGTTAATTTATGAGTCTTTCTAGTAATTTGCTTTTTCCTTTTGTCTCTATGAAGTTTTGGTTTGTTGTTATCTTTTTAAAGCAATGAAAAGTTGGCCAAGCTGCTATCCTAAGCTTTTGCAAATAGCAACTGGTGTTAAAACAATTATCTGATGCATCCAAAAGGCCTATCTTCTTGAGAAGACTAATGAGAATAATGATTAAAACATATCAAAGTGGGGTGGAGAAAGCTTGTGGGGAGGGGGAGATAAAAGAACTGAACACTATATAGTTATTAATTCTTCCTGTATGTGCACACTGAATAAAAAGCCAAGAATTATAGGGCAGAGAAACTAGAAAGAATAGCTTAGATAAGCTATTTTAAAATGTTGTACCACAAGAATTTTTAAAACAAGCAATACCTTACTAGTCAAGGGCACTGATCTCTTTTCCCTTGGATGTCAAATAAAAAAATGACAACAGCCAACACAATAGCCATCTGGTGTGAATGAATCAAAATTATATCTATTTTTTGACACATCAGCAAAAAAACATTTTTGTGTGTGCTGCAAAATTTAAGTAATTAGTTCATGTGTGCTATCAGTTGATAAAGGTTGAAAATTATGCTTAAATCTTTCTGATATGGGAATTTACTTGGAACTTAAAAATTGTTTAGACTGGTTTCATGTAATAGATTCTTTTAATTTGATAATTATTTGTTCATTTTTTAGGAATACAAGAGTTCCCAGAGAATATAAAAAATTGTAAAGTTTTAACAATTGTGGAGGCCAGTGTAAACCCTATTTCCAAGTAAGTTCTTCTCTGTTGAATTATAAGTTACTTTTGTAAATTACTATCAAAACATGAATAGTAGTTTAATATACAACTATGAAATAGTAATAGAATGTTACTCTCTATATTGAAATGAACTTTTAGTATTAGTCTTAAATCTATATAAAATTTGTTTTAGATTAAAATGGAATATTTTAAATCTTTCTAGCCCCATATTTTGCAAAGGTAAAATTGACATTCAGACAGATAATGCAAGTGTTTTGCTCCAGATTTTACAGATGGTTAATGTCTAAAATGTGATTAGAATTCAGATCTCCTCACTCATTGTTGCTGGCACAAGATAAGAATGTCTTCCTTCACCTGCAAATCAAATGTGTGGCACACTCAGTCTTTTGAAAGTAGTAAGCTGAAAGGTCAAAGAGGGAAATACAACAAAAAGTAGGAAAACTATATACCAGAGGTCATATACATTCTTTTATGATGGTGATGGCTAACCACAGAACACTTTCCTGGTGCCAATGCTGTTAAATTTTGTAAAAATAGAGTGGTGAAGCAAAAGACGAGCAGAGTGAAATGAAACATAGGCTAGGATTGCTAATTGAAAGTTGAAACCAGCTTTCACATAGTATAGTAATGTACTTAATGAGTTTTTTTTTAAATACCATTTCTTTACTTGCTGTGGAAGATGGAGGAATGTGACCTAGGAGAGAAGGAAGATGAGTCAAAGACTGATGAATCTACTTCAAGAAAGTTTTGTACTTGATAAAATCCAGGACAAACATATAAAGATTGTTTTATCCTCATATGAAAATATTGCTCTTGCATCAAGTTCTAGATCTGTGATTTCTTTTGTAAGTCATAGGGAATACAAATTAAAGCTAATACTTAAGAAATTTTCATAGGGCTTTAAGATGTCATTGAGCTTTTATATAATTTTTTGTGCTAATTATAAAATTATAGGATATTTGATTATTTGGGGGTTAATGTTGAAACTGAAAATGATCTAAACCTGTAGTTATCAAATGGGGATGATTTTGCCCTAAAGGTTTATTTGGTAAATTCTGGAGACATTTTGGGTTTTCATAGCCTGTGGTGCCACTCTCCTGGCTTCTAGTGTGTAGAGCTAAATATCCAACAGTACAGAATATCCAGTAGTGCAGATGACAGCTTCTCACAACAAAGAATTATCGAGCTCCAACCGTCAATACTGTCAAGGTTTAGAATTCCTTATCTAGTCCTTTGAATTGATGTTAGCCAAGGAGAATTTTAAGAGTGCCTACAGATGTCATAATTATGTCTTAAATTCTGTGTATTGTGGCTCATTCATAGCTGACAATTTTGTGCAGATTTTATCTTAAAGACAAATATTGCCTTACTACCCTTTAACAGAGATAGAGATACAAGCTTTGAAACAGGTAAGTTATTACAAAAGGCAAATTTCAATTTCAGGATCACTTGAAAAAGTAAAGAGGGGACTATTATCTGTTAAGAATGTGTGTTGGTTAGACAGATTTGTAGATTTTAATAAGAGATTGAAATTGTATATGTGAATTTAACTTAAATTCTGGTATATTTTGTATAGGCTTCCCGATGGATTTTCTCAGCTGTTAAACCTAACTCAGTTGTATCTGAATGATGCTTTTCTTGAGTTCTTGCCAGCTAATTTTGGCAGGTAAATTACAGTTTTTTCTAAAACCTTTTCTTGTGAGCTTATGTAAAGTTTTTAAGACTACAAATTGCTTTAGTAATACTGTTAATTATAGTTTCATAGGCTCTTTTGTAATTATTTTTAAGCATTGTGGTTTTTAGTTTCTTCAGAACTTATTTTGACTTTGAATTTATTTTTTCCAAGTTAGCAATAAACAGTGAAATATTTAAAATGAAGAGTAATGTGAAACTTGAATTGTTTTTTAAAATATGCAAAAATATCCTGGCCAATGTGGGTCAGTAGTTGAGCATTGACCTTTGAACCTACAGTTTGATTCCTAATCAGAGCATATGCCTGGGTTGCAGGCTCAATCCCCAGTGTGGGGCGTGTCGGAGGCAACCAATCAATGATTCTCATCATTGATTTTTTTTCTCTCTCTCCCTTCCCTTAGTCTCTGAAATCCATAAAAATATATTTTAAAAATGTAAAGTATGCAAAAATAGAGTTTAAATGGGATAATTTCTGCATATTTGAAATAACTGCTTCATTCTTAGCATTTATCATACTTTAAAATCATCTGATTATTGGTTTATGTCTTCTCACTAGAATTAAAATTCTAAAGAAAAAAAATGTGTTTCTGGGTATTCTACCACATTGTTTCCTCCTCCCCCCAATAACTAAATGTTTTATAGTTCCGCGGTAATTTTTTTAAAAGAGAAGATGAATCACTACTATAAATCAAATTATAATTTTTAAATTAATTGCTAGAGAAACTGCTAGCCAACTACATGTTAATTTTAGAGTCTTCTTTTTTTTGTCTAAAATTAAAGAAAAATATCATATGATTTCACTTATTTGTGGAAACTTTAAAAAAATCCCAAACCTCCAAGCTTATAGATAACAGATTGGTGGTTCCTGTAGGTATGTGTGGGTGAAGGTGATAAAAAGGTAAAGACTTTCAGTTAATATTCAATTGTGCACATTGTAACTAACAGATAAGTCATGGTGAATAATATACAGTGTGATGACTATATTTAGTAATTACTGTATTGTATATTTGAAAATTGTGAATAGAGTAGATCTTTTTTTTTTTCTTTTTTTTGTTAATCCTCACCTGAGGATATTTTTCCCTTTGATGTTTTTTTTTTTTTTTTTAAGAGAGAATGGAAGAGCTGAAATCGGTTTAGCTCAATAGATAGAGCGTCGGCCTGTGGACTGAAAGGTCCCAGGTTCGATTCCAGTCAAGGGCATGTACCTTGGTTGTGGGCACATCCTTTGTAGGGGGTGTGCAAGTGGCAGCTGATCAATGATTCTCTCTCATTGATGTTTCTAGCTCTCTATCTCTCTCTCTTCCTCTCTAAAAAAATCAATAAAATATATTTTTTTTTTAAAGAGAGAGAGAGAGAGAGAGAGAGAGAGAGAGAGAGAGAGAGAAAGGGAATATGGAAGGGAGGGAGGGAAGGGGATAGAGAGAAATATCGATCAATGAATCAGTGCCTCCTGCACGCACCCTAACCAGACCAGGGAGTAAGTCACAAGTCAGGTATGTGCCTTTAACCATTGCCTTTAACCATGAATCCAACTGGAAACCCTTTGGTCTTCAGGCTGATGCTCTAACTATTGAGCACATCAGCAGGGCATGAGAGTAGATCTTAAAAGTTCTCATCACAAGAAAAGAATTTGTGATTATGTATGGTGATGAATTTTAACTAAACTTATTGTGGTGACCATTTTGCAATATATACAAAGATAAAATCATTACATTGTATACCTGAAACTATGATAATGTCACTTATCCTCCACTAATAAAACGAGAAACATGCAAAATTGACCATACCTCTGCTACAACCACCAGCCAATCTGGAGCGAGTATGCAAATTAACAAATATGATAGCAGTCATGGAGCTGGAATAAGCAGGTTTCCTCCTGGTGATGAAGGAAGCAAAGTTTCCCACCTGCCCTGACCGGCCCTGGCCTCTGCTCAAGGCTACAGAATTTCAATTATAGCCGAAACCAGTTTGGCTCAGTGGATAGAGCGTCAGCTTGGGGCCTGAAGGGTCCCGGGTTCGATTCCGGTCAAGGGCATGTACGTTGGTTGTGGGACACATCCCCAGTAGGGGGTGTGCAAGAGTCAGCTGGTCGATGTTTCTCTCTCATCGACGTTTCTAGCTCTCTATCCCTCTTCCTTCTTCTCTCTGGAAAATCAATAAAATATATTTTTTTTTTAAAAATTTTTTATTTCAATTATAGAAGATGTGCAAGAGTCAGCTGGTCGATGTTTCTCTCTCATTGACGTTTCTAGCTCTCTATCCCTCTTCCTTCTTCTCTCTGGAAAATCAATAAAATATATTTTTTTAAAAAAATTTTTTATTTCAATTATAGAAGATCAATAAATCCCAGATATCTCCTTCCAGCTGGCCCTGGCCTCCACTCAAGGAGGCGCTGGGGAAAAAAGCAAAACAAAACAGGAGGAGCTGGGGGCTTGGGTCACCAAGGTGTGTGGCCAGCCTGCAAACAGCCATCAGTCCCTCACCGAGGCTGGCCACACCCCCATGGGGTGAGGGTCCCCTCTGGGGGGCTTGGCCAGCCTACAAACAGCCCTTCACCCAGGCTGGCCTCACCTACGCTGGCCAGGCACCCCAGCGGGAATCCCTACCCTAAAGGGGGTGTGGCCAGCTTGAAAGCAGTCCTCAGCCCATCACCCAGGCTGGCCACGACCCCCCCCAACGGGGATCCTCACCCCATGGGGGCGTGACAGGCCTGTAAACCACCACAGGCCCCTTGCCCAGGCCGCCCCACACTCCAAGGGAACCCCACCCTGATCTGGGACACCCTTCAGGGAAAACCAGTTGGCCCCCACCCGTGCACCAGGCCTCTTTCTATGCCAGTGCTCAGCAAACTGCAGCTCACGAGCCACATGCTGCCCTTTGGCCCCTTGAGTGTGGCTCTTCCACAAAATACCACGTGTGGGCACACAGGTACAGTGCAAGTGAAACTTCGTGGTCCATGCACAGAAGTTGGTTTTCGGCTCTCAAAAGAAATTTCAATTCTTGTACTGTTGATATTTGGCTCTATTTACTAATGAGTTTGCCGACCACTGTTCTAATAAAAAGGTAATATGCTAATTAGACTGGGAGATCTTACAAAATACCTTCTGGACAAAGCATGGTGGTGGGGCCGAGGTAGAGGCAGTTAGAGAGCAAGAGGGGAGGGCAGTTGTGGGTGATCAGGCTGGTGGGGGGCAGTCATTGGGGGTAAGCAGATCAGTAGGGGGGCTGAGCAGGATGTCAATAGGGGTCAGTTGGAGGGGATCAGGACGGGGGGAGGGGCAGTTTGGAGTGAGCAGGCCAGCAGGGGGCAGTTGGGGATGTGCCCACTGGCACAGGGGGCAGTTGGGGGTGATCAGGCTGGTGGGGCAGTTGGGGTTAAGCAGGCTGGCGGGGGGGGGGCATTTGGGGGCAAGCACACTGGCAAGGGGGGGCAGTTGGTGAGCAGGCTGGCAGGGGGGCATTTGGGGGCAAGCAGGCTGGCGGTGAGGGGGAGTTTGGAGCAAGCAGGCTAGCAGGCAGAGTGGTTAGTGGCTATTAGGCAATCAGGCAGGCAGGTGAGTGGTTAGGAGCCGGTAGTCCCTGATCCCTGTAAACCAGCAGTAGGACATCCTTCAAGGGGTCCCAGATTGGAAAGGGTGCAAGCCAGGCTCAGGGGCACCCTCCCACCTCACCTCGTGCACGAATTTCGTTCACCGGGCCACTAGTATATAATAAAAGGTTAATGTGCAAATCGACCAAATGGCGGAGTGACCGGTCACTATGACACACTGACAACCAGGGGCAGACGCTCAGCACAGGAGCTGTCCCCTGGTAGTCAGTGCATCCTACCAGGAGAGCGCCGCTCAACCAGAAGCTGGGCTCACAGCTAGTGAACAGTGGAGGTGACAGGAGCCTGGACTGCAAGAGGGTGCAGGCGGGGCTGAAAGACCCCTTCTCTCACACACTCACACACACACACACACACACACACACACACACACACACACCAGTGCACAAATGTCATGCACCGGGCTTCTGGTATTTCAGTAAAGAAAAAAATAGTTCTGGGTAGTGTTGCAGCCCAATGACTACATTGTCATGCTCCATATATTTATATACATAAACATATTTGCATGTGTTTCTGCACATAAAGATAAAGGTTATATGCTTGTTGGATTCCTCTTCTGTATCTGACATTTGGACCATTTTTATTTTTATTGAAATATATTTGACACATAACGTTGTGGAAGTTTAAGGTATACAACATGTTCATTTGATATATTTATATACTATGTAACATTGCTTTGTAGCATTAATTAGTAACTCTGTACCACCTAATCTAATTATTTTCCCTCTAAATTTATTGGGAAATGCATCTTAGTAGTGTTGGAAGATATCTCCTTTTCCATGTCTCCTTGTGTTCCCTTATAGTTTTCTCTCTGAGCCAAGCTCTGGAGTTGAATTATTATTCAGAGATTCTTAATAATTTTGGTAGGTATTTTCATAGGCATAGAGTGCTCTAGGTTTGGAATTTAGGGACAGTCACTTTGTGCTGTGAATATGTCTGGAAGTATTTATTCCCCTCCCCCTCCAATAATTCTGAAGAGCAGAAATAGCCTTTTATTAGTTGGTATTCCTGTGTAATTTTTAATACAGTATTCTGCATATTGTAATTACACAATAAATATTGATTGCTTTAAAACTTCAGAGTATGATATTAACTTGTTAATTCTTTGTCTTTGTCACAGATACTTGATTTGTTTTCTTTGTTTTGCAGATTAACTAAACTCCAAATACTAGAACTTAGAGAAAACCAGTTGAAAATGTTGCCAAAGTAAGTAGAGGTGCTATACTTTGTAAAATTTAATTTAGAATTTTTAATTAGGTCCTTACAGAAATATTTACTTTTTAATATCTGAAATGCAAGTGCAAATTATTTTAAAAGACTGGCATTTGTGGTCATATTTATATTAGTTGTGGTCAGTGTAAAAATCTGTGCATCTATATTTGGCATCTATATAGTCTCTGGAACACAGTCTTGTGTGACAAAAGTCAAAGTAATAAGAATGTAAAACCCGCTTGAGTCCCAAATAAAAGTCCCAATTCTTATACCAGAACTCTTACATGGTACTCACTAGAGAAATTCAAAGGGTCTTCATGTGAAGTCTGATAACTATAGTTCTAAAAGCCTATCTGGTTTTCCAGTCTATTATAAATGAGAAATGAGGTGAGGGCCCCCTACTGGTAAGCAAACATCAAGAAGAGATGGCAGTCCAAGAGCAAATAAGATAAACAGATCTACAAATTCAAAATACACTGTGCAGTCTGCTCATTTATTGTAGAAATGTCCTAAAACATCCTGAATTCATTGCTACTTTTTTTTAATAAAGTTCATTGGAACCACTTTCATTTATTGTACATATTGCGTATGGCTGCTTTTGCTCTGCAGTGGTAGAGAGAAGTAGTTGTGACAGAAATTACATGTAAAGATTAAAGTATTATCTGCCCCTCTATATAAAAGAAAATTTTGTTGTCTCCTGTTACAATTTGTTTGTCAAAGTTAATTGTCACCTCTTCAGAGAAGTATCTCCAGTTTCCTAGGAATTAGTTGTTCTGTTTACTCAACTTCCGGGCACCATGTTTACTTAATTGTTATATGACTTTTACCACACTAGTCCCATTTATTTTTATACATTTCATTCCCTTCTTACCTGACCAGCATATGTAAATATGTATCTTGTGCTCATGTACTTATAGCTTCTTCCTTCCCCTAACCCCCATGACTATAATCTGAGGGCAAAGAGCATAACTAGGTTTTTTTTTTAATATATATATATTTTAATGATTTCAGAGAGGAAGAGAGGGACAGAGAGATAGAAACATCAATGATGAAAGAGAATCATTGATGGGCTGACTCCTGCACAACCGCCCCTGGGGACTGAGCCCACAACCTGGGCATGTGCCCTTGACTGGGAATTGAACTGTGACCTCCTGGTTCATAGGTCGATGCTCAACCACTGAGCCACGCCAGCCGGATGAGCATATCTAGTTTTGATTCACAAAAGACATCATGTATTCAGTAATTGTTTAGTGCAAGAATGATTGGCATTTTTATAGTGATAGTTGTGATTATAAATTAAGTGGGAATTAAAGTTGTGAGTATAAATTAAAGTGGGAATTAGACTAAGGTTTAAATATGTTACATATTTGGTATTGTTATTCTATCCTTAATTCAAAACTTGGACTTTTTTCTAAAAGGTTTGAATACTCAAAATGTAATTTAATTACTGAAATATCCTACAGTTAATATGATCTATCTGATCATAAGGACTTTACTGATTTTAACTCAGTGAATTTTAACTCCTTAGCTTCAAATTTGCAAATATAATCATTTTCTGTTTGTTTATTTATGACTTATGATGAGAACCTTGGAAGCTTTACAAACTCACATCAAATGTCAGAGCAGTGGGAAAGCTGTTTTAGATTCATAGTCAAGGGAAACTTAATACCATCTTAATAGTGGAGGGCATGTACCAGTAACACAAAGGATGTGACTTTTCCTTTGAGACAGAAGAGAAGATAAAAATGAGTTAAACACAAAAGAATTTTAGAGGTAAATATGAGGAAATTTGAGGGATATTGTTTCTACTTTCTTCTTGAAGTGGGAAGCTGGATCTTAAATGAAAAGAAAATGTAATAAAAATAAAATTGTGTGTCTTAGGTAGATTTTTGAGGAGGAGGAGTAGGACCAAAATTGCCAGTAGTAGCTAGCTACAACTTGACATTATGTATTTTAGGACCTGACATTATATTTCCTCTTTTTATTGAATATATGTGCATTCACATTTTCCTAAATCAGTTTTAAAACAACTTTCTAAGGATGTCATTTCTAATGCATTGCTTCTCTTTTTGTTCCTTCTTTTGTAACCTCCCCTTGTTGATATGATTAATTGGTACAAGTGAATTTTCGGTTATCTTGTCACAGCCCCTCTTTACTTTTCTGAAATGTCCACCTGATAACAGTATTATGGACCAAGGAGTTAAATATCATAGCTTCTAATCTTTCTTGAGAAAGATCCTGGAAACACCTTTTGCTTTGTTATGAAGCAAACTAGAACTGGCTTATAGATTTCCTGGGACAAAGACAGATAAGAGTAAGGGAAGTGAAATGTAGTACCTCATAGTATCTGAAAACAGACATCAGTAAATCTAAGTTAAATAAAGCAGCATTGAGAAAAATTGCTTTTGTGAGATGAATTTAATTAGAATTGATACAATGGCATATTTAAAATGAAAGCATTGAGGAAAAGTAATGTTAGGTTCATAACACAGTGACATTACAAGTATGATATGTGTTTTATATTTTTTTACTAAAAAGCCAGAAAAACATTTGTTAGTTTATTTACTAATTACTGTTTCTAATATGTTAAATTTCCAGCCATGATAGAATTGCACATGCACATTTTCTTTCATACTGTATTTTTACTGTAACTTTTTCTATGTTTAGAAATACCATAGTGCTCCAGCTACCTAGAGTATTCATACAGTAACTTGCTGTATAGGCTGTAGCCTAGGAGCACTAGGCTGTACTATATAGCCTGTAGGTGTAGTAGGCATAACTATCTAGATTTGTGTAAGAATACTCTGTGATGTTCAAATAATGGCCAAATCATCTAACATTTCTCAGAACATATTCCCGTCATTAAGTGAGACATAACTGTATGACGACTTCCTTTTCTTAGAAAACTATTTTTATTTTGTCAACATATGAAAACTATACATAAGTAGAGATTACATAAGAATGTTTTACACTATTCTTTTGAAAGCTTCCATGTAATTGATATTTTGTATACTTAATTCTTTATTAATCCATTGTGCACAGAACCATGAATAGACTGACCCAGCTGGAAAGATTGGATTTGGGAAGTAATGAATTCACAGAAGTGGTAAGTTCTCACCAGTCATACTGTCCATAGTCTTATATTTCATCAAGAATAAAATGTGAAAATTAATGTATTCTCTGAATTTTTTAAAGTATGAAATTGGGTAAAGATAAACACAATTTTGAGAGACAAGATATGAAAGTTCTTAACAGAGAAAATTAACCAGATAGAAACATTTGACAGGTGTGAGGATAAAAGTTAAAATTAACGAAAAACCCATGTACAAAAGTAACCAAAAGTTTTTAGGCATAGGGAGTAGAAAGTTTGAGAGATTGTAAGGGAAAACAGTTTCATCAGACTAGAATGCATGACAGAAAAGTGCTACTTCTGGACAAAATTCTCAGGGGTATTGCTTAGGAATTTATTCAGTGCTAAAACTGAATAAAATTACTTAGTAGCTAAAGGGAAAATATTGAGTGAAACAACGGTTATTGTTGAGTTGTTAGTGAGATCTCTGGGTTGTTTCTTGCTTTGTATACTAAGTGTACTATGATACTGAATAAAAAAGGAAAGGAATATGTAAGCAGTTCTTCAGCTTTAGTCATTTCTCCAAGAGAACTCAGAAGTTTGCCAGATATATTTTTTGAAGAAGTTACTTAAAATGTTTACATTATGTCTGTGAGTTTATTTTTTTTTTTTAATTGTGGTAGATTTCAAATGATGTGTTGAGAACAGGAATTCTGCAGCACTGCCAACTGCATGATTGCCCTGTGGATATTGTTTTGTACATTTGCTCACTAAATACACTCAGCTTCTCAGTGAGGCTTTGGGTACCTCGTTTTATCTTAAAGACTTTCATATTCTTATATTTTAATTGAAGGTGATTTATGATTGGTTTTACTGTGTGTTTTGGAAGACTTTACTGCTTGTGAAAAATATATATTCTATGCTTCCCAAATTAACTACTGTACTCTCTCGATATATGTTTTATATGTATTAAACTATTTCCATATTAACTTCGAAAATTCTTTTTTTTTTTTTTTTTTTAATATATATTGATTTTTTTTACAGAGAGGAAGGGAGAGGAATAGAGAGCTAGAAACATTGATGAGAGTTCTGGGGATGTGCCCACAACCAATGTACATGCCCTTGACCAGAATCAAACCTGGGACCCTTCAGTCTGCAGACTGACACTCTATCCACTGAGCCAAACCAGTTTCAGCTGAAAATTCTTAATTATTGTTTTTTTTATGAATCGGCAGCACTCAGAAATCATTAATTTTTGTACCATTTTGGTCTTCCAACAATATATATACTTTATAAAAAACATACTGTTAGAATTATAACAGGTAAAGCTCAAAAGGAATTTTTAAAATATCCATGTTGTACCTAGAATTCTTACCAATATTTATATGTTAAAAGTAAATCTGAATGATAGCTTTTTATATATTACTGATGTTATTATGGTGATTAGATATGTTGGTACACGATGCCTTCATAGTGTCAGTGATTGGACACAGGCTTGTGGGGTAACAAATACCTTTGAAGGATGAATTCAGAAGAGTCTCCAAGGGTGAATTGAATGCCCCTGGTCAAATTTTGCCTAAATACCAAGGACCACTGCAACTCTGATTGATCTTTTGGGTCCTCAACATTATATTATAAACAATCTTCCACCATGTAATTACTGGGAGTTTAAAATAACTGGGCCACTCGGTTGGAGTGTCGTCCATACACCAAAAGGTTGTGGGTTTGATTCCCCATCAGGGCACATACCTAGGTTGTGTGTTCCATCCCCAGTTGGGGCACATATGGGACACAACCGATTGATGTGTGTGTTCTCTCTCTCTCTCTCTTTCTCTGTGTCTCTTCCTCTCTTTCTAAAAATAAAAATAAAAATATCCTCGGGTGAGGATTAAAAAATAGTAATTTATAATAATAAAAGTATAATATGCTAATTAGATTGGACATCTTTCTGGACGAAGCCAGGGCTGCAAGAGAAACCCGGGTCCAGGTGCCAGAGGGAAGCCGGTGCCAGCAGCCGGGGAAAGGAAGGCCTGCTCTTGCACGGATTTCGTGCATTGGGCCTCTAGTAATAAAATAAAATAAAATAACAGAATGCACTTAACGTGATTATGCCATGGTTTATTTACCTTTCCCTTATTGTACGTTTAAGGTGTATGTTGCCCTACTTGTTTTTTTCTTTCCTCTTCTTAATAGCCTTCATGTTTTACAGGTGATGATTGAGAGTAGTTTTTTATTGTACTCTTGAAAGCAGTGGCACTTTTATTTTTTTATTGTATAAATACGTACATCTGTTATGTAATCAAAAGCTTACATGAATGTTATTCAGTCTGCTGTTAGGGATCATCTATCTTTGTGTTCTTCTGTAGTTGTGATATAGAGGGAAAGGCTTGACTCTCAGCTCTGCTTTATTTCCTCCTCATTTTTTAATTTTAAATTAAAAGTTGTCATTAGACATTCCCAGGGGCTTTTTTGTTTTCCCCCCCAAATCTAAACATCCAAGTAAATAATTGTATTCCTTCCTCTTCCTTCTAAATTCAAAAAGCCTGAAGTACTTGAGCAACTAAGTGGATTGAAAGAATTTTGGATGGATGGGAATAGACTGACATTTATTCCAGGGGTATGTATGTCAAATTTTAAATGGCTTTCCTTACTGTTCTGTATCCTTTGCAGTTTTATTAATTGTATACTTTGAAATCATTTTTACTTGGTGAAAATATGGATGGTTACTTAATTCTCAATATTATTAAATAGTTATATAAACAACTTTTTATTGTTAACACATAGTTAACTAAAATCAGAAATTTTTCACGATAAATAAACTTTTGTAAAATAGTCTTTTTTTAATACCATGCAGTGTGTCCTTCTCAGTGCACAATTGACTTTGTAACCTAATTCAGTTTGCCCATGGATTTGTTCAAGTAGAGTATTTTTCATGTAGTTTCTGTCTTATCAACTGACATTTTGTTCATTCCCACACCTAAAGCATAAGAATCCCTGTATGTGTTATCTCCCTTGTCAGTGATGAACAGCTGAGTTCCAAAGAAAAGTATATGTCCATTGCTGCTCTGCTGGACTAAAATTAGTAGAACTTTTAGCTTTATTACTGAATACATAACTAATGGTATATTTTTAAATTGTGTTTCCTCTCTCATATAAAACATTTAATTATAAGGTATAACTTGGTATTAGGTCCATTACCTAAACGTTTTACAGATTATTTACTGTTGATAGTCATTCGGTCTTCTTTTTTTACTTATAGTTTATTGGTAGTTTGAAACAGCTCACATATTTGGATGTTTCTAAAAATAATATTGAAATGATTGAAGAAGGAATTTCAGCATGTGAAAACCTTCAAGATCTCCTATTATCAAGCAATGCACTTCAACAACTGCCTGAAACTATTGGTTTGTATTGCTTTGTAATTCATTTAATTAATTTTTTAAAAATATATATTTTATTGATTTTTTTTTTTTTTACAGAGATGAAGGGAGAGGGATAGAGAGTTAGAAACATTGATCAGCTGCCTCCTGCACACCCCCCACTGGGGATGTGCCTGCAGCCAAGATACATGCCCCTGACCGGAATCGAACCTGGGACCATTCAGTCCACAGGCCGATGCTCTATCGACTGAGCCAAACTGGTTTCGGCTGTAGTTAATTTTTAATAATGTAGAATCTGAGAAATTAAGTTTTTGCCATTGTTGAGATAGTTTACTGTACTGCTGAAGTCACAAATCTTACTTAAACTTTTCCTAATTTACTCCTTTGTTGATGTTATTGTATTTTTTCCTGAAGGAACTTCATTTTTATTACTGTAATAAATTTTTTTTAAAGAGGTTAATTGATCCGATCTTGGTTTAATTTTTTATCATAGCCCTTAATCTGATAACTCTTTTCAGTCTTCATTTTAGACTCACAAACACGAGAGACCTGTTTAGCAAATTTTATGAGAATCTATTTATTCATCTAGTTGCTTGTCTGATGATGCATCAAAGGAATTAAATAATTTTGATTAAAGAATCAAAAAGTTAAATATTGGCTTCTTTGTGATGATTAAATATAAAACCAAAAAATATTTTTACATGTTTTTCCATTGAACTACATAGTGGGGTTTTTTTTAGCTCAGGTTACATTTTTAAAATTCCATAATTTATTCAGTATGTTTATTTTAAAATAAGCTCCATTTTCTTGCTTTAGTATTTGTTATTCATAGAATAGTTTGTTACACACCTATGAAAGCTAACTTCATACTACCATTTCTTTAATTTATTAATACCACATTTGTATTACATGTTTTTACTGTGCATGGCATTATTTTAAGGAGGAGGACTATAACAGTGAACAAAGCAAACAAAAAGTCCCTACTCTAATGATGCTTACATTTCAGAGGGAGTTAAATAGGTAAATATACACTAACAATTAAAAATAAATATATGCTAAGGGAATAGAGTGAAGGGGTTTGTATAGTATTGCCGGGTTAATTAAGAAAATTTTATGATTAATGTCAAATGTCATTTGTGCTCACATTAACTTGCTTATAGTTCAAGCTGGAAAATTGTGTATTATTTCTTCCCTCAATAGGTTCATTGAAGAATGTAACAACTCTTAAAATAGATGAAAATCAATTAATGTTTCTACCAGACTCTATTGGAGGGTAAGATTTTTGTGAATTAATAAAACTAGAAGATTTTACTTTAAAAAACATGCCATATATATTTTCAGATAATTGCATAAATACAGTACCTTCTAAAGGAGATTTCATAAACATTTTAAAAAGCAACTGATTGCAGGTTGGGTATATTTATAATAAAGATAAATCGATTTTTTTATTGGTGAAGTTTATCTTAGTGGAGACAGTTTTGCTAGTTTCATTAACTCAAGTTCAAAAGTTCCTAGGTTCTTAAGTTTTGGGTTATAGATAAGAAATATTTTTTAATGCATTTTTTTTTCTTAAAGGTTAGTATCCATAGAAGAACTGGATTGTAGTTTCAATGAAGTTGAAGCTTTACCTTCATCTATTGGGCAGCTTACTAATATAAGAACCTTTGCTGCAGATCATAACTTCTTACAACAGTTACCCCCAGAGGTACTGTATTCTAACTTCCTTTTGAATTTTCATTTTTTTTCTAATTATTTATTATAGGTATCTAGTATGGTTTTATTTTCTTTCAAAAATAATTATGTAACTAAGTTATTTTGTTAGCTACATTGGTTTACAAGAAATACCATAGTACCTTTCTTCATACATGAAAATTAATAAAGGGAAAATATAAAATTAATAAAGGGAAAATATTTACTATTATAAATAAGAAGAGTATTTTTCATAACTTTTGAAAATATTTTACTTATGTCTGTTTAGCAGAAAGCCATATTTCTGATCTCCAGTTTTATGTTTCTCTTTCAGATTGGCAGCTGGAAAAATATAACTGTACTCTTTCTCCACTCCAATAAACTTGAGACACTTCCAGAGGAAATGGGTGATATGCAAAAATTAAAAGTCATTAATTTAAGTGACAATAGGTTTGTAATATGTATTCATTGTTTTTTTTATAGGATAAATTGATTGGATAAAATTGAAGTTTCAAATAGAATTTTTATCTGAAATAATGATGTAACTTTACCTGATTTTAATTATATATATTTGTCACAGTTCTTTTTTTCTAATGTTTTTATTGATTTTTAAAGAGAGAGTCAGGGAGAGGGATAGAGTGATAGAAACATCAATGAGAGAGAAACATCATTGATCTGCTGCCTACTGCACACCCCCTAGGAGGGACATAGCCTGCAACCCCTGACTGGCAATCGAACCAGTGATGTCTTGGTTCCTGGGTTGATACTCAATTACTGATCCACACCAGCTGAGCTTCATGATTCATTTTGTGTTGACTTTAGTTATGCAACCTTTATTCTCTCCTTTATAGCAAACTTTTTTATTCCTAAAATCAGATCTTCACCTTAAAACTGCTATTGAGCAAAGCAGCTTTTAATGTAATCTGCTTTTTGTATTTTTCTGAGCAGAGGTGTGATTAGACACCCCTCATATAGCTTGAACAATGTAGCCAAGGTGTAGAGCAGATAGATCACGAGGGCTGCTAAATTGTAACAAAGTTTAAGGTAAGAACAATAATTTTCCCAGAGGTAAAGGTAAAATACAGTAGTCCCCCCTTACAGTAGTCCCTCCTTATCCATGATTTCACTTTTTGCGGTTTCAGTTACCTGCGGTCAATTGTGGATCGAAATATTTAATGAAAACATTCCAGAAATAAGCAGTTTATAAGTTTTAAATTGTGTTCTGTTCTGAGTATCATGATGAAATCTCAAGCTAATTCAGAGCATGAATCATCTGTTTGTCCAGCATATCTACACTATATATGCTACTTGCCCTGTTCATCACTTAGTAGCCCTCTTGTTATCAGATCAACTCTCGCCATATCACAGTGCTTGTGTTCATGTAACCCTTACTTTATTTAATAATGGCCCCAAAGCACAAGAATAGTGAGGCTGGCAACTTGGATATGCCAGAAAGAAGTCATCAAGTGCTTTCTTTAAGGGGAAAGCTATGTATGTATTGGGGGGAGCGGAGTGGAAGTAAATACAGGGTTTGGTACTATCCTTGGTTTCAGTCATTCATTGGGCTCGGGTGGGGGTGGAACTTATCCTCTGTGGAAATGGAAACTTCTGTAATGATAAAAGAATGTTTCCATAGCATTTTTACATTTTGTTTTAATCGTTTCTTATAAATTATTCAAAACAATCCTATGAAATAGTATAACAGGTATTCCCATTTTGAGAAAATTAAGACTCAGATTTAATGAGCAGTGAAAACCCACTTTTCTGACCAGATAGGATATTCCGACTTACTTTTTTTTTTTTTTTTTTTTTAAAGAAGAACCACTGCCTTAAAAAAATATATTAAATCTTTGTTTTAGCCCATACATTGTACCCTAAAACTAGGGCCCGGCCCTAGGTTCCAACAAATTGCCTTGGAAGATGGGTACAAAAGAGTAGATAAGTGTAAGACAGAAGGTTTATGTAGACATTCTATTTTAAATAGGATTCTATTCTAATTTAGCATTCTAATGAGTTTTATATTACTTTGTTTTTACTTGTTATAATGTTAAAATAGTACTCGAGTATGAAAGTGCTGGCTCACAATGAAATATAGATCAGTGCAGTTTCTATAACAAGCTGTCACTATGAGTGCTTCCTGTAACACTTTTTTCTCTATAAATACAAATAATACATCCAAAGCAGTTTTATGAGACATTACTTAATGTGTTCTTATCTTTTCATTAAGGTAAGGATAGTTAATATTAATTCTTATTAGATAATTTTTTGAGGTTATTGGATTATGCATTCCCCCTCGACCAAATTGATTCAATTGAAGAATTGTATCTTAAAAACGGATTCTTACAAAACCAAATAATATTTTGTTTTATGTCCCATTCAAAGATCTATATTGGGGTTTTTTTCCTGAATTAACTATTTTTCTCCTATTCTCGTATGCAGTACCATGACATTTTTTAGAAAACCATTCAATTTACTCTTGTTTTAACATTTCTCATGTTAAAATTTAATTTTTTTTTGTATATTTCCCAATAGGTTAAAGAATTTGCCCTTTAGCTTTACGAAGCTACAGCAGTTGACTGCAATGTGGCTCTCAGATAATCAGGTGAGCATTCTGATTTTGTAAATTACTGACGTTTCAATTGTTCTAAACAGTTATGTACTCTAATTTACATAGTATTATTTGAGAGCAGTTATACTGGTGAACACACATAAAAATGTATTATATTTTTTTAAAAATCTTAGAAAATATTTACATGCAGATAATTTTAGTGAAATATGTGTAGATTTTTAAATAGTAAATTCTGTGGGACCTGTCTGATTTCTGCTAAATCTATTTGAAAAACATATTATTAGGTTAGGAGGTCAGGCACAATACTCACTAACTTTTTAGTTTTTATAGTAATTCTCTATGGCATATATCTGTAGAAATTTGATAATTTAAATTATACTTCTAATTAAGCACTTTCTCATACTACCTTAAGGAAGTGTTTCTAAGTAAGGAATTAAGAGTTATACCTTGGGCTTTTTTTTGTTTGGTAAACATTTATTGAAAGCTTACTTCAGACGACGAACTACTCTGGAAGCAGGAGATACGTTGGTGAAGCAAATAGACTCTTCTTACATGCTATTGAGTTTACATTCTCATGGGAGATTAACAAACAAATATCTGTGTAATGTTTCAGAGCTAAAGAAAAATCTTGATGGGCATTAGAAGAGTACCAGGGTTGAATATACAATGTATATGCTGATTTTTCTCATAAAATAAAGCTTAATATTTGACTTTCAGCAATGCCTTATAATAATTTATCTAAAGCTGTATTTTCCTGAGGTTTAGATACTCTGGTCTCATGAGGTATTTATAAGTTCAGTAGTGATATTTGCTTCAGGGACTGTATTATGTCTCTCTTTTGAAGTATATTAACAACCCTTTTGTGTACTACAGTAAAGAAATCCACTTGTCTGTGTATCAGGATTCTCCAGACTTCTTAACTGAGGATCCCTTTCCACTTACCTCTTACTAAAACCCTAAAAGTCTTAAGTTGATGTTGATCCACACTTATGAATTGGACTGTAGTATTTACTTGTTCAGAAAATTAGGAAAGGAGATATTAAATTGATGATATCTTTGTTTTTATTATAGCTTGAACACAAGTGTGTCCATGTATTTGGAGCTCTTAACTATCTGATCTTTCTTAATTGAATTATTTACATTTGAACCTGATTTGAAATTTTGCAGCTGGATTCACAAAACAGGGCTCTGTCATATGTGAATTATTACAGTGTGAATGAGACATAACTCCCAATCTTGGGGACACTTAGGCTGTTAGTTAATAACACTGTGGTGGATAAATCATTGCTAGCAGATTATGTCAGGTGACTCAGTTTAGTGAAATTATCTAGTATCTAATATAGTTTCTTCATATTTGCATTGTTCTATTCTTGCTTTCATTTGTTAATTACTTCAATACAAAAATTATGGTGATGCGGGTCTTGTGTTTTTCTCAATTTGACAAAATAGTAAATAGTAAAACATATCTACATAGCTATAAAGCCTCCCTAAAAGTGTGTCCCAGATGTTTTACTACAAAAGAACAAAGTGTGGTGGAGAAGGTATGTGACAATGGTTTGACTATGAATTACAAAAATAAAGTAGACCTGAATATTTCACTGACAATGTATGGGAGTATATCTATAAGCAGTATATGCAATAACACAATTTTTCACAAGTCTCTCTGATGGCTTGAACAGAACAATTGATTATTCCTCATTCATTTTGCCGTTCTCACTTAAGAACCATTTATTGAACAACTGCTTCATGCCAGGCAAACTAAGGTCACTTTAATACAATGTGGTAAAGTAGAACTAAGGCTTCAGCATCAAAGAAAGGAAGCATAACTTGGGGATGTAAAGGCAGGTTTCCCAGGGGAGGAAATGCCTGCAGTGCATAATTACTTTTAAAAGAGTTATAGGGATTTAAACAAAGGAAGGGGGCCCTAGCTGGTTTGGTTCAGTGGATAGAGCATCGGCCTGCAGACTCAGGGGTCCGAGGTTCGATTCCGGTCAAGGGCATGTACCTTTGTTGTGGACACATCCCCAGGAGGTGGTGTGCAGGAGACAGCTGATTGATGTTTCTATCTCATGGATGTTTCAAACTTTCTATCCCTCTCCCTTCCCCTCTGTAAGAAAATCAATAAAAATATATTTTTTTTTTTTAAATAAAAATAAACAAAGGACGGGAAGAGTGTTCTTGTTAGAGAGAATATCATGAGCCTAAGTATTTACTGCTGAATCAGTCTAATATATTCGGTAACTCTACAAGTAGTTCATCGTGACTAGAGCATTACCTATTAGATGGAAGAATAGGAAATGAGGCCAAAGAGAAGTATACAGTGACCAGATCATAGAGCATGTTGGATGTTATGCAAAGGAGTTTGTATTATATTTCAAAAATGGTAAATAGATTTTATTTTCTTGCACATCAACTCTGATAAATTAATAAGTGTCTCTGAAAGATTGTTTTAAAGATTCTAAAGCTATATTCAGGCTCATTTGAAAATTTCTGTGATTAGGGTGACTGTAAGTTATTGTCCATAATAGGATAGGATACTTGATAGTGAAAGAGAGGCATATAGTCCTTGATTCATATATGTCTTCAATTTAAGAAGAAAAAGTGATACATGTGAGTCCGCCTAGAGGAGATAAGGAATCAGTGTCATACATGAGCAGGCAAATGCTCTGATCAGATTGATATTTTAGAACAGTAGTGGGGAACATCCGGCCCACAGGCATGTAAGACCTCAGAAATAATTTGTATGGCCCTGCCAAGGCATTAAGGGTGAGTTAATTAAATGTTTGAACTCATATAACAGGCAAATTTTAAAGTTGATAATTTTATATGGTCCACAAATGATGTTATAAATATTCAAATGGCCCTCGGCAGAAAAAAGGTTTCCCACCCTTGTCTTTTTGGGCTGTGTTATGAAAGATGGATTTAGCAAGGATGATCCCAGGTGTGAAGGCACAGGTGACTGGTTGGAGGGCATTGGCATACTTAAGACAACAGAAAATGCTGCATTGAAATAAAGTAATGAGAACAGTGCTAGGGAAGAGCCAGTATATTTAAGGCATAATTTAAAAAATCATGTCAGTACAACATTTGAAGAGGGCATATATGTGAGAAAAAAGGAAGTAAAAGCAAAAATGATCCTCAGCCAAAACCGGTTTGGTTCAGTGGATAGAGCATCAGCCAGCGGACTGAAAGGTCCCAGGTTCGATTCCGGTCAAGGGCATGTACCTTGGTTGCGGGCACATCCCTAGTAGGGGATGCGCAAGAGGCAGCTGGTCGATGATTCTCTCTCATCAATGTTTCTAGCTCTCTATCCCTCTCTCTTCCTCTCTGTAAAAAATTAATAAAATATATATTTAAAAAAAAAAATGATCCTCAAAAGTTTTGCTTGAGTGACTAGGTGGAGATTAATTAATACCACAACCAAAATAAGGAACCACAGAGGAGAAAATATATTTCTGTGAAGATGTTAAGTTCCAGTTACTGCATTTGAAGGACCCTTAACATTGAAGTAGGCATGTATAGAACAGTTTTAGTTGCCATGAGACCTTGGAATTTAATTTTAGACTATGATTTCTATGTACTTGATTTCTCCTTTCTTTTAATTTCTAACTTCCAGGGATTTCTCAAAATTCTTAAAGGCTTAATTTCCTTTTTCCCAGTATCATAATATATTTATTCCGTTTAACTTGTAAAAATTTTTATTAAAAATATTTGTGGCACAAGAAAAAATATAAGGTTTATCCCATCGTCTTAATCATTTTTTCTGTGGGCAGTTTCATGACTTTTATTGTTTTCTCAAAATTGATTATTTAAAATATTTTTAAATGCTAGGGATGGATGAATCCTGAGGACTACTACCATGTAAGTGGCAGGTGAGTTAATAGTATTAGAAATAAAGAATGACCATAGAGGTAGAAGGAAAACTATGTGGTGGTGGTTTCAAGTGAACCAACTAAAAAAAAAAGGAATAAAATCAAATACTTGGAGGCTATTGCTATTCAACAATGACTGGGTAATCAAAGAGATCAAAGAAGAAATAAAAAGCATTCTGGAAACAAATGACAGTAAAAACAGAACAATTCAAAATCTATGGGACACACAGTGAAAGTAATTCTGAGAGCTCTACAGTCAACCTCAAAAAAACAAGAAAATACGGTAATAAGTTATCTAACCCTACAACTTAAAGAATTAGAAAGAGAGCAACAAGAAAAGCCCAGAGTGAGCAGAAGGAAAGAGATAATAAAGATCAGAGCGGAGATACATGACATAAAAGACCAAAAAAAAAAACAATACAAAGATCAATAAAACTAACAGCCAGTTCTTTGAAAGGATAAACAAGATTGATGAACCTCTAGCCAGGCTCCCCAAAAAACAGAGGACCCAAATAAACAAAATCAGAAATAAAAGAGAGAAAGTAACAACTGACCCCACAGATACACAAAGGATTATTAAATAAATAAATAAATAAATAAACACCTGGTGCATGACACGTGCTCTGGTGGGGTTACTTGGCCTGGCCTGCAGGAAACCAGCTCTTCAACATCCCACATAGGCTAATGGGACAGAATGGAGAAATCAGAAACCAACTCAAGTCTTTATGCTCAGTTAATATTTGATAAAGGAGGCAAGAGCATACAATGGAGTCAAGGCAAGTCTCTTTAATAAATGGTGTTGGGCCGAAACCGGTTTGGCTCAGTGGATAGAGCGTTGACCGGCGGAATCAAGGGTCCCAAGTTCAATTCCGGTCAAGGGCATGTACCTTGGTTGCGGTCAAATCCCCAGTAGGGGGTGTGAAAGAGGCGGCTGATCGATGTTTCTCTCTCATCAATGTTTCTGACTTTCTATCCCTCTCCCTTCCTCTCTCTAAAAAATCAATAAAATATGTTTTGTTTTGTTTTGTTTTTTAATTAAAAAATAAATAAATGGTGTTGGAAAAATTGGACAGATACATGCAAAAAAAAAAAAATGAAACTAGACCACCAATTTCCACCATACACAAAAATAAACTCAAAATGAATATGTGACTTCAACGTAAGATGGGAAACTATAAAAATCTTAGAATAATCCATAGGCAGCAAAATATCAGACATAGCTCCTAGTGATATGTTTGCTGATACATCTCCTAGGACAATGGAAACTAAGAAAATAAACAAATGGGACTACACAAAAATAAGCTTCTGCAAAAGAAACATAAACAAAACACCAAGAAAGTCCACTGCATGGGAGAACATATTTGCTAATGTTACATCCAATAAGGGACTAATCTCCAAAATTCATAGGGACGATAAAAATAACCCATTAACAAAAGGGGCAAAATACTTAAATAGATACTTTTTGGAAGTGGACATACAGAAGGCCAAGAGACATATGAAAACATGCTCGAGTCACTAATCATCTGAGAGATGCAAATCAAAACGACAGACACCATCTCACAACTGTCAGAATGGCTATTATCAACAAATTGACAAAAGACAAGTGCTGGTGAGGAGGTGGAGAAAAAGGAACCCCTGTGCACTGCTGGTGGGAATTCAGACTGATCCAGCCACTGTGGAAAACGGTATGGAGTTTCCTCAAAAATTAAAAATGAAACTCCCATTTGACCTAATGATCCCACTTCTAGGAATTTATCCCCACTTCTAGGAATTTATCCCAAGAAATCAGAAACACCAATCAGAAAAGACATATGCACCCCTATGTTCATAGCAGTACAATTTATAAAAGCTAAGATTTGGAAACAGCACAAGTGCCCATCAAGCAGATGAGTGGATTAGCAAACTGGTACATCTACACCAGTGTTTCCCAAACTTCTCTCATGATGAGAATCACCTGGTGGAGTTGTTAAAACACAGATTCCTGAATCCCAACTAAGAAGTGCTAAACTAGAATTTTTGAGAACATATAGGTAAAATTGCATACCTAACTTAGTGCTCTGTATATAAAATCTGTCTTAGAGCTCTAAGACAGATTTTATATACAGAGCACTAAGTTAGGTATGCAATTTAGTTAGGTATGCAAAATCTGTCTTAGAGCTCTAAGACAGATTTTATATACAGAGCACTAAGTTAGGTATGCAATTTTACCTATATGTTCTCAAAAATTCTAGTTTAGCACTTCTTAGTTGGGATTCAGGAATCTGTGTTTTAACAACTCCACCAGGTGATTCTCATCATGAGAGAAGTTTGGGAAACACTGATCTACACAATGGAGAGCAGTATGCTAAGCGAAATAAGCCAGTTAGAAAAAGAAATATTATATGACCTCATTCATTTATGGAATGTAATGAACAACATGAACTGATGAACAAAAAGATCGAGAGAGAGAATCGTGGAACAGACTGTCGAACTTCAGAAGGAGACAGGGAAGGGTGATGGGATGTAAGAGATCAACCAACGGACTTGTATACATGCCTAAGAGCGTAACCAATGAACACAGACACCAGGGGGATAAGGGCATGTACTGGGGAAAGGGATGGCTGGGGAGAGGTCAATGGGGGGAAAAGGAGACTTATGTAATACTTTAAACAAAGAATTTAAATTTTTAAATAGGGAGTTGAATATAACAGGATAAATTCTGTTTAGAGGCCTGTTCAAATGAAATCTGACTGAGTACACAATACAATAGATTTTGTGTCTTAGAATTGTGCCCCTGAAACTGTATTAAAAAAAAAAGTCAATAAAAACGAAAAAAAATAAATGAAGTCTGAAATATATACATTATATTTTGGCAAGTTCTAGCTAATTAGTTACAACTAATTTAAATTTAGAGAGATGTCAAAACCCAAATTGAATAAGAAATAAATGAAGTAATTGAGCCATGTGATTGTTGATTAGACTGAGGGTTGAATGAGAAAAGAATTGAAACAAAGTAATTGGTAGTTTAGGGGTAGGGTGAGAAGGGATCCTTGAATATTAGAGAGCATGTTTTTAGGCTGTTGGAAATACACTGTGTGGAGAATGAGATTAAGGACAGGAGGGGCTTTGATAGCTGAAGTGGAATCTGGTAGAACCAAAAGCTCTGGCTGGGATTCTTACCTTGAAGGGAGCTTGAGTTAAAGTTTGTAAATGATAAAACTCTTGGAATGTAGCCATTTCTGAACTCTTAGCAGTTCTTGATTTCTATTTTAAAAAAATATTTATTGGTTGATTTCAGAAAGGAAGAGAGAGAAATATTAATAAGAGAATATCATTGATTGGCTGCCTCCTGCATGCCCCATACTGAGAATCGAGCCTGCAACCTGGGCATGTGCCCTGATCAGGAGTCAAACTGTGACCTCCTGGCTCATAGGTCAATGCTCAATGCCAGCTTGGCTTGAATCCTATTTTTATATTTAAAAAATATTTTAGGAGACATATGAAAACCTGCTCAAAGTCACTAATCATCCGAGAGATGCAAATCAAAACAACAATGTGGTACCATTCACATCTGTCAGAATGGCTGTCATCAACAAATCAACAGAAGATAAGTTCTGGCGAGGATGAAGAGAAAGAGGAACACTTGTGCATTGCTTTTGGGAATGCAGACTGGTGCAGTCACGTGGAGAACAGTTAAAGTTTCCTCAAAAAAAACTAAAAATGGAACTCCCATTTGATCCAGTGATCCCACTTCTAGGAATATATCCCAAAAAGCTAGAAACACCAATCAGAAAGGATCTATTCACCCCTATGTTCATAGAAGCACTATTTACCATACCTAAGATTTGGAAACAGCCTAATTGCCCATCAGCAGATTAAGTGGATTAAAAAACTGTGGTACATCTACACAAGGAGTTCTTACCATTTGCCATAACATGGATGGAGCTAAAAAGCATTATGCTAAGTGAAATAAGCCAGGCAGAGAAAGATAAATATCACATGATCTCATTTATGGAAAATAATGAAAAACATAAACTATTAAAAACAGATCCAGAGACAGAGAAATATTGATCAGAACATCAAACCTCAGGAAGGTAGGAAAGGGTGGGGGTAAGGGTGAGAGATCAACCAAAGGACTTGCAAGCATGCATATAAGCCTAACCAATGGACACACAACGGGGGGGAGGGGGGGTGGCATGAATGGGGTTGGGGGGTAATGGAATAAGGATACATGTAATACCTTAGTTAATAAAAATTTTAAAAATAGTCAAAAAATATTTTAGAAGATACTACCTTTTTTAGACTGCAATTTAGAAAATTAAGGAAGGATTTTCAGGCAACTTTGAGAACTGTTGAAATTAGTTACCACAAACTTGTAAACAATAATTTGCTAATTTGTGAGATACAGAAAAAGCACATGATTATAATGATTCTACATTGCAGCTTTGCCAAGCCAGGTGCAAGAGAAGGACATTGTAGGAAAGTGGTTGTAATGAGATAATGGTGAGGTACAAAAGGAGAAGCAAAGATAGGAAAGAATGCTGGTGACATAGTTGAACGTTCAAGGGAATGACAGTCTTGGTGGTGAGGTGCGTTGGCAAGTAATGTGAGAGCTGCCTAGGGTCTGTGTTGCCATACTCTGTGGCTGTCCTTTTCACTGGCCACTCCTCAGCTTCCCTTTTAGGAATTCTCCTTATACTTATCCCTTATGGTAGTATGTGGTGTCCCTCATGGTGCTCTAGAACAGCAGTCACCTACTGGTGGTCCACAAACCACTAGTGATCTGTAAGGTCCGAAAGTTTGGCGACCGCTGCTCTAGACTATGCTTTAATTTATTTCCCTATACTTTCCTCTTGGAAATATTAATTTACTAGACTAAAAGTATGGCTATGTCCTCTACATTTTATGTCTGTTGAATTACCCATGATTGTGGAAAAATTGGCATGAAAGATTTAGGATAGATTCATTCTTCTAGAAGCCGCTTGGATATGAGAAAAGGGCATAAAATGATAGAGGCAGGATTTATGTTCCTCAATAGAACAGGTGTTTATACTTAGGGAGATATGGATAATGATCTCACAGCATTTGTAGACACTAACTCACCTCCTAAGCCAGGGTTTATGAGATGGAGAATAGCAACCCATACTTGAGGAGGCTTCAGGGAAACCCTGTCTTATGAGAAGGAGTAGATCTACCATATCCATTGACTGTAGAGGCCAAAGGGAAGTTTTCAGTGAAGAAGGAATTTGAGATGCAGGGGAGTTTGTTTACTGTAGAACAAGGAGGGTCCACAGAGGAAATGTTTGAATGGGAGTAATATTATAGCTAGCTGCAGAGTTTTCACAAGAGTAAGTCGAAAAAAATAATTGATAGAGAGGCAGGAGCAGGGAGGTCTGGGTAGTTCCCTGCCTGTCTGGGATCGGCTTGGGTTGGTAGGATGTTAAGTCAGTAGGGTGGCACAAACATTAATATTAAGAAAATTGAAAACACCAGTTAGGGAAATAATTTTAAGAAAAAACGAGGTCCAAAATAATGGGCTTCCAGTTCCTTTGTTGAGTAACTTGTGATGTCATTAATAGAAACATTAGACACAGAGAAGAAGAGAGAAGCAAGTTACAATTTATTGTTTTAAATACTCCCTTTCAGTTGAAATAAACCTGCCTAACTAAACTAAATCTTCAAAATCATTTCTACAAAAGTATCTTCTTAAATGAGAGTAGTAGAGGGGGAAATACATTGAATGGAAAGGTTTATTTTATAGCTTATTAAATCATATGGTAAGTAATTATTGGATTGTGGATATGAGATCTTTTAAAACTATTGATAATCAGTGATAATTTCAATACAGTATGAGTTTGCTTTATACTACAAACTAAATTTTATATAGATTTCTATGCGGTCTAAAAGCAATGCTTAAAGTTTTATTATCTATAAATTTGTTTTTGTAATCTATACATTGAAGCATTATAGAAAAAAATGGTGAGTACTTATTCAAAAGAATTGCTAGATATGTATTTGCTTTAGGATTATTAAAAATTAAATGCTAATTTTCTTTCTGTAGTCCAAACCCCTGATACCTCTTCAAAATGAGACTGATTCAGAGACTCAGAAAATGGTGCTTACTAACTACATGTTCCCTCAGCAGCCAAGGACTGAAGATGGTAAGAATTTAAGAATGTGTTTAATATATATATATGTGTGTGTGTGTGTGTGTGTGTGTGTGTGTGTGTGTGTGTGTAATAAAAGGGCAATATACAAATTGACCCTAATGACGGAACACCCAGGAACTACGGATCACTATGATGTGCACTGACCAACAGGGGGCAGACGCTCAATGCAGGAGCTGCCCCCTGGTGGTCAGTGTGCTCCCACAGAGTGAGCTCTGCTCAGCGTCAAGCAGGCTGATGGCTGCGAGTACAGTCATGGTGGCAGGAGCCTCTCCAGCCTCCTCGGCAGTGCTAAGGATGCCCAAGTGGGCCTAAGCTGCAGATGGTCATCCCCTGACGGCTCCTAGGCTGCCAGAGGAATGTCTGATTGCCAGCTTAGACCTGATTCCCCTGTGGAGCAGGCCTAAACTCAAAGGTGGATATCCCCCAAGGGGTCCTGGCTGGACTGAGGGATCCCTCTAAGTGCACAAATTTTCGTGAACTGGGCCTCTAATATATATATATATTGTGTGTGTGTGTGTGTGTGTGTGTGTGTGTGTGTGTATTGAGGCCTGGTGCATGAATTTGTGCATTGGTGGGGTCCAGCCAGCCTGGCCAGGGGGAGGGGACATGGGGTATTGGCTGACCTGGCCTGCCTGCTGGTCGAACTCCTGGTCGAGGGGACAATTTGCATATTAGCCTTTTATTATATAGAATATACACTTAGTGGCCAGATTATTATGATTCAGAGATCATAATAATCTGGCCACTGTGTGTGTGTGTGTGTGTGTATATATATATATATAGTGGTGAAGATCTAGGGGGAGGCTACATAGGGGATGGGCAGAGGAGAAGTAAAGGGGGTGAGGGTGGAAATGGGAGACATCTGTAATATTGTCAACAATAAAAAATATATTAAAATAAGGATAAAACAATAATAATACTGGTAAATCACAACAAGTTTTGAAGTGAATTGTAAGTCTCCAAGACTTACTGGTTTGAAGGGAATTTGGAGAATCCTATATAATAAAAGGCTAATGTGCAAATTGACCAAACAGTGGAACTATGATGCACACTGACCACCAGTGGGCAGATGATCAATGCAGGAGTTGCCCTCTGGTGATCAGTGTACTCCCACAGGGGGAGTGCGGCTCAGCCAGAAACTGGGCTCACAGCTGGCAAGTGCAGCTGTGGTGGCAGAAGAGGCAATAGAGCATCCCCCGAGGGCTCCAGTCTACAAGGGGGCACAGGCCGAGCTGAGGGACACCCCCCCTCCTGAATTTCTTGCACCAGGCCTCTAGTTGGTTAATAAAGTTCTCTGAAAAATTGGATAATAAAGCAATGTCTCAGGGTTATAGATAGTGGAAGTTAGAGGTATCTGCATATAATGTACTTCCATAAATGATCCTTATAATTAAACAGCAAACATCTATTATGGATCTCTCTATTCTAAATCACATTTAGGTAAATGTTGGGAACTCATGTTAAGTGTTATGTGATTAGGATTATTAAACCAGGAAATATTTTGTTCACTTCTGTTGTTGGTTGTAGAATTAACACTACCCTGGATAAAGATACAATAGGTAAAGATAATCTGTAAAATTCTGAGTATTAATGTTACTTCTTCTAAGTTCTTAATTACATTTTACCAAGAAAGGGGAATATACCAGTTACTATTCCACAAATGTTTTCCAACAATTATGGCATTAAAGCCTTCGAAATTAAGGAGCAAATTGTTTCTGTATGTGTTGTATTGTGTGTGTGTGTGATGTTTATTATATGTGGCACTTAAAAATATAACTTTTATGTATTTTTCTTAAAAGTTGCTCACTTTTATAACCCCAAATTCATGATAAATTATCTCTCCCCCCCCCCCAGATTATCTCTTAATACATAGAGACACTAAAGAAAAAAATCAGTTTTATTTTTAAAATAGACTATAAGCAATTTACATAAATTCTTAAGCTTCAGTTTTCTTATCTTAAAATAATAAAACCTGCTTTGCAGGGGTTTTGTAAAAAATGAAAAACACTGGTTATAAAGTGCTTAGCAGTGAGACAAAATCAATTTGCCTGTTAATATTCTTACATTGTTTTGTCAGGTTTAGTACACAACTTTGAAATACTTAAATAGATTAAAACTAAAATAATTTCACTTTTGTTCCATAACTAGTGATAAATAATTAGAAAACTCATTACTTCACTATGTATGCTAATTATTTATTGCTTTTTGCAAGAAGAAATAAAAGATATGCTTTGGTAAGTTATTTTGTGGGTATATTTAATAAGATTTATTTTGATTAAACAAATGTTTAGCTTTAGAATTGAATTATCAAGTAATAGTTTCTCATTATTACTCTAAAATATAGTGGATTTTTTGTTTGTTTTTCTAGTTATGTTCATATCAGATAATGAAAGTTTTAATCCTTCATTGTGGGAGGAACAGAGGAAACAGCGGGCTCAAGTGGCATTTGAATGTGATGAAGACAAAGATGAAAGGGAGGCGCCTCCTAGGGTGAGTGTTCTTTCCTCCTTCAATATATATATATATATTTTTTTATTATTATTATTATTAATTTATTTTTTTACAGAGAGAAAGAGAGTGGGATAGAGAGTTAGAAACATTGATGAGAGAGAAACATTGATCAGCTGCCTCCTGCACGCCCCCTACTGGGCACTTGACCAGAATCAAGGTACATGCACTTGACCAGAATCGAACCAGGGACCTTTCAGTCCACAGGCAGATGCTCTATCTACTGAGCCAAACCAGTTTCGGCCCTCCTTTAAATTTGAAACAGAACTGCTGATACTTATTGGGTACTGTATACCCACTAGAGGCCCAAGGCATGAAATTCATGCAAGAGTAGGCCTTCCTTTCCCCAGCTGCTGGCACCAACTTCCCTCTGGCATCTAGGACCCAGGCTTTCCTCACAGCCCTGGCTTCATCCAGTCTAAATAGTATATTACACTTTATAACTACTGGCCTGGTGCATGAAATTCATGCGGGGGGGCGGGGGGGGATTTGCAGGATGTTCTGTTCTTCAACCTGGCCTGCTCCCTCTGAAATCGAACCCCTCGGGGAATGTCCAACTGCCGGTTTAGGCCCGACACCACCCAGCAGTCAGACATCCCTCTCGCAATCCAGGACTGCTAGCTCCTAACCACTCACCAGCCTGCCTACCTGATTGCCCCTAACCACTCTGCCTGCCAGCCTGCTAGTCCCCAACTGCCCCCCTTGCCAACCTGATCACCCCCAAATACCCCCCACCAGCCTGCTCGCCCCCAACTGGCCCCCACCCCCACTGGCCTGCTTGCCCCCAACTGCTCCTCGCTGGCCTACTCACCCCCAACTGGGCCCTCCTGCTGGCCTGCTCACCCCCAACTGCCCTCCCTCCTGGCCTGATCACCCCTGTCTGCCTCTGCCTCAGCCCTGCCACCGTGGCTTTGTACAGAAGGACTTCTGGAAGATCTCCTGGTCTAATTAGCATATTACCGTTTTATTAGTATAGATAGATTCTGTGCCATTTTGGGAGATACAAAGAAATATATTGTTTCATTCCTTTCTCTCAAGGCACTTGAAGTTTTACTGATTATGTAACGTGAAATAATTTGAGAACAATATAAAAATTATGTGATTAAAAGCCAGGTTTTATAGTGTATCTAACTATATGGGGGAAAAGGTTATTACTTCTCACTTCCCTTTTATTAATGATTTTTTATATGTATATTAGGAATAAAGAACGCTATTATAAACCTTTTGTTTCTTTTTGGGATTGAGAGTGTGTGTCAGTGGTAGAAGTAACAAATACCATTTTCCAAGTTACTTACAGATATAATTCTTTTCCCCTTATATATGCTAGCTGAACTTCAGAAATGAAAGATTGACCTTTGAAATGTTTGGTTCACTGCACATAAGACAATATGTAACTGTAGGAATTTTATATGTCGCTGGATTAATACCTAACTGGAAAATGTATTTGTTTCAAAGACAAGTGGCAATGTTGGCAATATCCACACCATATATGCCTCAAGTAAAATATGTTTTTGCCTGTTAAGTTTTTAAAACAGTGAAATCTATATCTAATCTTTAAATAGTGATAAAACCAAACTTTTATTGAGTCTAGAATGCTTTTAAAGGTCTATCATCTGTTTATTAAAAAAAAGGTCTAGCATCTGTTTTCACAGTTGCCTCTATGAGTCAGATATCCAGTGTAATTAAGATGGATCATAGATTGAATTTTGATGTATCATTAGAAATATTTATATTTTAATTTTTCCTCACTTTATTTCTTTAGGAGGGAAATTTAAAGAGATATCCAACACCATACCCAGATGAGCTTAAGAATATGGTCAAAACTGTTCAAACCATTGTACATAGATTAAAAGATGAAGAGACTAATGAAGACCCTGGGAAAGATTTGAAACCACATGAACATCAACAAGCTGTAAATAATGATGTGAGTGTGAAGGTTAGAAAACTCAATTCAAAAGAATTAAAATCTACTGTCAAGTTATTTTAAAATATTAAATGATAATTGATATAATTATACTTTTTTATACACTAAAATGTACTCTTAATATAAGACACTGTCTTATTTTCGGGGAAACGGGGTAGGCATGGGAGTGTCAGCATAAGCTTACAAAAATAATTATTTCCTGAGCAAAGAATAAGATATTGGATGTCAGAAAATTCATTGTAATGAAAACACTTCCCACCACCACCACCCATAATACTGATTTATTCTAATACGAATTGTAAGTTTATTACTATGACATACCATTGGCATTTCCTTGGGATATTTCAGAAACTACGCAAATCCCTAAATTACATTCTTTAAAGGGACTTTTTTCTCACATAGTGTCACAGAAACAATTTTTATTATGTCACTAGAGTTATTACACATTTCACAATGAGTAGGAAACAATCTAGCCATTCTGAATTTGACCATAGTGAGCTAAGTGACTCACTCATGACCATCAGTTTTGCAATTTCTAAGATGGATATATCCTCAGCTAAAGTGTGAAGTTTATTGGGGCTCATGGACCTTTGGGTACCTCGTGTCCCCCAAATCAGCATTTTATCTGAGTGCTGCAGATTTCTATGTTTAAAGTTCCCTTGATTTATCCAGGATAAGAATACATTAAATTACCTTTAAATTTTCATCTGAACTTTAACCCAAGAATAGATATAAAGCATAAGGAAAATGAGTTCTTTATCTTCTCTTTTACCTAGACTTCAGAAAGTACTCCTCTGGTAAGAAGCAAAGCCGATGAAAGAGAAAAGTTTATGATAGGAAACTCTATACAGAAGACTAATGAACCTGAAGCTGAGACCAGTCCTGTGAATCCACTAGTGACTACAAATATGAAAACCTCTGAGAACTTGAAGCATGCTAATCATGATGCTGTTTTTGAGGTATGGCTTTATGATTATTCTGGAATGATCATAGCAACTGAAAGAATTCAATATTTCATTGTTACTAAATGAAGATAGGAAAGACTTCATATTGATAGCAGAAAATATGCTAATGCATTTACCATTGAGAAATTTCATAATGTTTGCAATAATATAATATCACTCATTTACCAGTTTAAACTTACATTTTTTGACCCAGTGTACTCAGATATTTACAATGTAAATTAGATTGTGGCAATTATATTTGAGTTCTGTAAAATATATAATAATAATTGCTTTATTTCTATAACTTGAAAATGAAAAGGCTGCCCTAGGTACACTCTAATTATTTGGTTTATTTACCAGGGGTCCTCAAACTTTTTAAAGTGGGGGCCAGATCACAGTCCCTCAGAGAGCTGGAGGGCCGGACTATATGAACTACTAATTCCTACTGTAACACCTCGGCTGCGCTCACTGCCCAAAAAACCTGGCGGGCCGGATCAGACTCCTCTGCGGGCCGCATGTGGCCCGCGGGCCGTAGTTTGAAGACTCCTGATTTAAGCATTTATCATTGGTTATGAAGTATTTTTTTTCCTTGAATATCTGAAACATTTTTCCTTGGAGTTTCTTCTAGTAGATTAATCAATGAAAGCTGTAGCTTTTTTCTTTTTTCTTTTTTATTCTTTTTTTTTTTTTTTTTTTAAAGCAGCTTTATTGAGGCATATAATTCACATATGTAACTCACCCATTTAAAGAAAGGTACAGCCAAAATCGGTTTGGCTCAGCGGATAGAGCGTCGGCCTGCGAACTGAAGGGTCCCAGGTTCGATTCCGGTCAAGGGCATGTACCTTGGCTGCGGACACATCCCTGGTAAGGGGTGTGCAAGAGGCATCTAGTCGATGTTTCTCTCTCATTGACGTTTCTAGCTCTCTATCCCTCTTCCTTCCTCTGTAAAAATCAATAAAATATATATATTTTAAAAGATACAATTCAATGGTCTTTAGTATTCTAAAAGTTGTGCAGCCTTCACCATAATCACGTTGAGAACATTTTCATTACCCCAAAAACAAAGTTCATATTTCTCAGCTACCATCACACATCCTCTCCCATCTCCCTAACCCCTAAGCAGTTAGTAATCTACTTTATCTGCCTTTATAGATTTGGCTATTCTTGACATTTCATATAAATCTAACCATACAACTTGTAGTCTTTTGTGATTGGTCTTTCACTTAGCATAATGTCTTCTCTTTCACTTAGCATAATGTCTTCAAGATTATCCATATTGTAGCATGTGTCAATACTTCATACATTTATTACGTCTGAACAGTATTCCATTGTAATGGTGACTAATGGACATTTGGGTTATTTCCACATGGGTGTGATGAATAAGTCTGCTGTACCTATTTGTATGCAAGTTTTTGTGTGGATATACATTTTTTCTTTTGGGTAAATACTTAAGAGAAGAATTGTTGGATCATATGATAACTTATGTTTAATTGAGAAATTTCCATTTTTCCAAAAGGGGTTACATCATTTTATATTACCCTCATAAGCTGCTGGAGGTCTTAGAAAATGATAACTTGTAACTTTTAAAAATGAGATTCTAAAGGGTTTTTTATTTATAGGTACATTTCCCACTATGTGCCTACTAGCTCCAATTGGCTATTTAAATTTAATTTAAATTAAGTAAATACAATTAAAAATTTAACTTCTCAGTCACACTTGCCACATTTCAAATGCTCAGTTTGACACATCTAGATAGTTAGTGGCTATCATGTTGTTTGTTTGCTTGTTTGTTTATTATTAGAAGCATTTCAAATAGTAGTACATATGTCTCCTTTTTTCCCCTCTTGACCTCCCCCATCCTCCCCTGGCCCCCAGCATATGCCTTCACCTGCCCCCCCACCCCCCGCCCCAGTGTCTTGTATCCATTGGTTATGTTTATATGCATGCATACAAGTCCTTTGGTTGATAATCTTACATCCTCCCCTTCCCCCAACCTCCCCTGCCCTCCCACTGTAGTTTGACAGACTGTCCAATGGTTCTTTACCTCTATAACTATTTTTCCCCATTTCTTTTCTTTAAAAAATCTTGCAACTGAAGACTAGAAATAAACATATAATAACAAAAAATGTTGAGTCCCAATTTCAATGTCCAACAGTTCTGAGACCCAGTTTCAGTGTCAAATAGTTCCTTATGTGTACATGTCAGCAATGATATCTGGATGATGGACAGATGGTGGCAATGCAGGTCCATCCTCTCTGGTTTGGTCCTGGGCAGCCTGCGTTGATGCACAGCTGCTGACTGCCAGCGTGGCCAGGCGTCGTCAGCGTCTTCCGTCCCTGGACTGTTTCTCCTTTTGTCTTGGTGGTTGGAGCAGACCTGACAACTCCTCTCTGTTGTAGGAATCCCCATGGTCTTGGAGTAGTGTTCTGAAAATATACAAACGTATTCTCCACCAAAAGTTAACAAAGGAATCTTTTCTATAAAATTGACTTGGGATCCTTTTTATTTTTGCCCAAACGATTTTCCTTTGGCTTATTTTGACGCCCATGTGTGATTTTCATAGGTGTCTTGCTGTTACCATTAAAAATGAAAATTAATTTTCTACAGTAAAATTTTTCTACATGTAATTTACTTACGGGATATTTTTCCTTACATGATATTGCCCTACTATCGTTCCTTTTTTTTTTTTTTTTTTTTTTTTAATTAATGGATGCTTTTGTAAATTTTGTAATGCAGTCTTGATAACTTTAAATTTTATTTTTTTTTTTGCACAAAAATAAAACTGCTTTAGGTTCATTTCATTTTAAGCAATTTTACCATGAGATGCACTACCAATAGAAACTTTAGTTAATACTTTAGGAACTGCTTTTTATCCAATACACTTAAATTTTCTTGGATGTTCACTTATTTCTATTAACCAATTTAAATTAACCTGAAAATTTGACTACTATGTTACTGTCAAACTTAATACTCTAACAACAATCTTAGTTTACCCTGTAAATATTAGTGGAAAGGATTATTTACATTCTTGAGTAGGCCCTGAGCATTCCTGGTGCTAGGCTGGATTTAGATATAGGGCAGCTGCTGTCGGCCAAGTCTCTGCATGTTACGTGGGTCTCAATCTGAGCTGGGCCAAGTCTCTGTCTGTTACTTGGGTCCCGGTCTGAGCTGCGCATGGGAAGCGAAGCAGCCATGGGGGCAAGAGACCTCCCTCAGAAGGGCTGTGGATTCAGGTCCCTGCAAGGGGTGCGGTGGGGTGAGGGTCTGTGCCCCACCTCTGTTTATCTCCATGTTCTCTCCTGACGGCCCCGCTGCGACTGTGCCTATCTTAGGTTGTTCCTTCTCTGAGGAATCTTACCTGTCTAGTGGCTATCATGTTGAACCACATGAATTATTTCTATCATTACAGAAAGTTCTATTGGAAATCACTGACATTGATGCATAGAAATACTGACATTGTGGGTTTATTAAGAGCCTCTGTATTCCTGAAAATTTAAATGTTTTTAAAGCACGTCATCTAATGGTTATCCTATGAGCCAATATTTACTACAAGAATAAACTCATCTTTTGAATGTACTAAATGGGTCACATTATTTAATAAATTATTATATATAACCTAATATAACAGTCTATGAAAAGTTTTTTGGTTTGTCCCAGTGAAGTTATTACTCATTTAGTATAATTTCTATGGGTAAGGAGCTATACTGGCAGAATTTCAAAATGGGCAAAAATCATAATTAATTTATATTAGTAAATTAACATCTCAGTTCTTCTAATTCCTTGGAACCCAGTGATCCTTGGAGCAGTAAATTTGAGGATTATAGGAAGAAGAGTAAATTCTATCCCAGAATTTATTTTTATTGGAGCAAACTGTTTTTCTCTGTCAGGGATTGTGTTTTATGTATTTTTATTTATCTGGCACCTGGCATAGTACTAGACACATAGTAATCATTAATACATTTGAATTAAGGAAATTAATACGTCTGCCTCAGGAAATTATCCCAAAGGTGCTTTGGAATATTGTTAATAACTACCACAGTTTTATTGCTGTATCTTAAATTTTTTTAATCATATACTACTTTTAGTCACTGTTGCTATAAAAAGGTTTCATATATGTTCTAAATATTCTTTTCTCTTTATAAAGTTCTTATGACTTAATATTTATTCATTTAAAAAAACAATTTATTTTCATAAATGTTTTCACTCTTTTCTCTTTAAATTAGGAATCTGAAGAACTTTCTTCTGATGAAGAGATGAAAATGGCAGAGATGCGACCACCATTAATTGAAACCTCTATTATCCAGCCAAAAGTGGTAGCACTTAGTAATAGCAAAAAAGGTTAGCTGTGAAGGAAAGCACTAAGATTAGAAATGAGCAGAATAAAATGTATAATTGTTTTGTAATAAATTTCATTAAATGTCATTATCTTATTTAAAACACTTTTTAGCAACAATTTTTAAAACATACCTTTTTGAAAGGTCTTTTTCTTCTCTCTCTTATTTTTAAAGGAAAATCTTGATAGACCTTTTTTCTTCCCTCATGCATATCTACTTACAAGGACATGGATTTTATAGGGAGACAAACCTAGATTATGATTTCCGTTTCTACCACTTATTTACTGTATGGTCCTTGAGCAACCTAATTTTATCCATGTGTACATATCTAATTTGACATAAAATGAGGCTAATGAAGGAGTTTGTTTATATTAAATGCACTAGATTATTAAGTGTACTGAGATCTAGCCCAATACTGGATGTATAGTAAATGTTTGTTGTTATTTTATCTATCCCAGAATTTATTTTAAACCATTCTTTTTCCCAGCCATTCCTTCATTTAACATAAAAGGGGACTTGAAGGATATCTGTCTCTTCCTTGTACCCTTCCCTCATTCCTCCCCACTAGTGTCTGAACATCTCTATATTACCTCCACCAAGTATTGATCCAGCCATTGCCTTTATGGCATTAATGAAGTTTGCTTAACAAGGTGCTCCTCAAATAGCTTGGATTTCATCATAATAATGGTGGTAATATATGTTGAATACTTACTAATTGCTACTTGCTATATGCTAAATATTTTTCATGTTATCTAATGATCACAATTGTTTCATGATTTGGAATTGGAAGAAGGGGGCTAAATCTAGGAAAGAATTTGTTACATATAGTTTAACATTATTTTAAAAATTCATAATCCGAGACCCTAATACCTTAAAGTTGAATTAGAGAGCCCTGTGCTACTGTTTTTAACTATAAACACAATCTAGACTACTTGAACTGAAATATTTGGAACAGCAAAAATACCCTTAATTCGGATTAATGTAATCTCCTATGACTGTGTCTATATATACTGTTTCTATGATTTGGCTAGAGTTGAGTTAGTTAAAAACATTCTTTAGGGTTCTAAGATATTATGTGATCTTTTTTATCATTACTTTTAAAAATACTATTTATACTATACTACCTACCTATACTGGAATATGAATATTGTCTATTTCTGTCTATATTATTGTTACACATAAAACCATCTCACATATGAAAAATTCAGTATTCATGTACAAGTTTTTTAAATGATTTATAAATATGAAGAGAGAGCTGACCTTGTGAAAATTTCTTGATTTGTTTGGTGGTTGTTTTTTGATTGACTGCATTGCTTATTTTTATTGTCAGAATAGATAAAAACAGTTCCTTACATGTGTAATATAATTTCTCTCCAAGAAAAGTTTACTTACGGCTATAAACTGTACTTTGTAATTTTTATTTATTATGACTTTCTAAAATTGTAAATGAGTGGGAAAGCATATTTACAAAAACTGATAGCCTTAGAACACATCACATAATATAATCCTGTCAGGAATTCAAACTAATAAAATTCTGGGTAACCCTAACTTTGGTTATATTTTTAAAAAGTAAAGATATCTATCGTTATTTTAAAATTCTTTCATATTTGTGTGTATTAAGACTGAATTTTTATAGGTGCCTCTGGTTTTGTACTTATTTATAAATTCTTTACCTTATATGTTGAAGTCATCACTGGGAAGTATTTCACACAGGATTTTTGGTGACTTTATCAGTGGCTTCAGTGTTTTGTTTTTCTGTTTGTTTGTTTCAGATGATTCAAAGGATATAGATTCTTTATCAGATGAAGTTACACACAATAGCAATCAGAATAATAGCAACTGTTCTTCTCCATCCCGGATGTCTGATTCAGTTTCCCTTAATACTGATAGTAGTCAAGATACCTCACTCTGCTCTCCAGTGAAACAAACTCATATTGGTATTAATTCCAAAAGAAGGTTTGTAAATATCTTAACAAAATAATTTATTTGTACAAAAAATAGAGCTAGAAATGCTAATAAATACATATGACCAAAACAAAGGATTTCACAAATATTATAGAAGTGGTTCAGGTAGCATATGGTTTCTCCTCTACTTTATTACTAATTATTTAGCTTTTATAGATTTCCATTTTAGTTTTTTAGGGGCGGGGGGAGAAAAGTTTAAAAATATGTTCTAATTTTCTTCAGTAAAATGTTGAACAGTTCTAGATATTACACCATAAATAACCTATTTGGGGTAGTTCAATTAGAAACTGATATTTTTAGGATTAGAAATGCAAGATTATTTTGGGGCGATGCCATTAAAGGATTTATTTAAATATTTTTAATTAGTGATGTATCTTTGTCTTAGACCTAAATTTATAGGTCAACTTCTATGAAAAAGACTTTCCTACATGTTGAAATTTAGCTGAAATTTAAAACAAATATATTATTTGGGCTCCCAAAAAGTTTGGTTATCAAAGTACCATTTTACTTTGATGATTAGAAATACAACACGGCCGAAACCAGTTTGGCTCAGTGGATAGAGCGTCGGTCTGCAGACTGAAATTCTGGTCAAGGGCACATTGGTTGCTGGCACATCTCCAGTAGGGGGTGTGCAGGAGGCAGCTGATCGATGATTCTTTCTCATCAATGTTTCTAACTCTCTATCCCTCTCTCTTCCTCTCTGTAAAAAATCAATAAAAATATATTAAAAAATAAAATAAAATAATGTTTAATTTATTGAATAATAAAATTTTACTGATGTTGGGAAGTAGTTTAGTAATTTCTAAATCATGTTTTTTATGTAATGAAATAAAGACTAAGAAAGGGATATAGCTGCACCTCTGTGTTGTATTTCTAATCATAAATATTATTTGTCACCTAAGGGAAGATTAATACTAAGGAATATTTGTTGAAATATTAACCTATTTTTTGAAATACAACTTGAACACACAATTATGTTTTCATATTACCAAGCAGAAATAAAATGTTTTCTGTAATTTTGGAATGTCACCTTTAAATATTTCACAAATCCAATGTATTTCCCAAAAATTTACTTTCAGGTTTTTGTATGTTTTATTTGTTTGTTGGTTTGTTTTTGGTTTTGTTTTTGTGTGTGTGTGTGTGTGTGTGTGTGTGTTTTATTGTTGTTGTTGTTAACCCTCCCTGAGGATTGAGGATATTTTTTTCCATTGGATTTTAGAGTAAGAGGGAGGGAGAGAGGGAGGTATAGAAGGAAGGAAGGAGAGGGAGAGAAGGGGAGATGGGGAGAGAGAGAGAGAGAGAGAGAGAGAGAGAGAAAGGGAGGGAGAGGGAGGAGAGAGAGATATCACTGTGAGAGAGACATCACTGTGAGAGAGACACATTAATTGGTTGCCTCCTACATGAGACCCCACTGGACCCGGAATCACACCTGTAACCAAGGTAACATGCCCTTGACTAGGAATAGAACCCGAGACACTTTGGTGCACAGGCCAACACTCGAACCATTTAGCAACACCAGCCAGGGTTAATTTCAGTTTTGATCTTCATATTTTGTAGAACTATTGTTTAGTTCTTTATATCATTTCCTTATCTATATATTTGAATCTAATAACTTATGATAACTATGGCTAATAATAATAATGTTTCAGAATCTTACCTAATAATAGACAAACATGTAAATAGACTGTACCTCTGCTACACCACCAGCCCACCAGGAGTGATATACAAATTAACCCAACAAAGATGGTGGTTAATTTGCATACTTGGGTGCCTAATGATGGGGTGGGCAGGATGCAGGTGTTCTGCCCCACCCCCAGTTTCTCAGGGCCTCTGGGCAGTGTGGGAAAGCAGGACCTGAGCGGAAAGAGGTGGCTCCAGGGCTGGGCCGGAGTGGAAAGGCGGTGCTGGCAGCCAGGGAAAGAAATGAATATTTGTGCATCCGGCTTCTAGTTATTCATAAAAATGTTCTGTGTGTTTTACTCACCTGTTCAAATTATTGGCTCTTTATCTGTGTATCTTCCCATCTTTCAAGCATTTCATATTTTAAAATATATTTTTATTAATTTCATAGAGGAGGGGAGAGGGGAAAGAGATAGAAACATCAATGATGAGGTGAGAGAACCATTAATTGGCTGCCTCCTGCCTGCCTCCTATTGGGAATCAAGCCCGCAATCCAAGCATGTGCTCTGACTGGGAAAGAACCGTGACCTTTTGGTTTATATGTTGACACTAAACCACTGAGCCACGCCAGCTGGGCAGGCATTTCATATCAGCACATTTGTGAAAAGCTATACCAGAGAGGACACATAATTTTTTTCTTTATTTAGCTCAAACTATATTGTGACTAAGTGACTTATGATATTGATGAAAATTAATCTTGATTATAAATTTTCAGATAGTTTTACTTTTCTCTATTTAATATAAACAACTGGGCTTTATGATTTTTTTGATAACATTATTTTTGTTTTAGGCAAGAAGATGAAAATTTTAACAGCATTTTACAAAATGGAGATATTTTAAACCATTCAACAGAGGAGAAATTCAAGGTTCACGATAAAAAAGATTTCAACTTGCCTGAATATGATTTGAATATTGAGGAAAGATTAGTTCTTATTGAGAAAGGTATTGACTCAATAGCCACATCTGATGAATCTCACAAATTAGACCGTATCAATATGAATCTTCATAAACTTATAACCAATGATACATTTCAACCAGAGAGAATAGAAAGATCAAAGGCGCAGGATATGGTGCTTGGAAAGGCCTTTTTAAGCATTAATGCTAACGGACAAGCTGAGCGCTTGGAAAATGGAAACAAGTGTCCTAATCTGGAATGTGTAAATAAGGTGAATGGACATTCTGAGGAAACGCCACAGTCTCCTCGGAAGACTGAGCCCCACGACACTGATCCTTCTATTGATATGGGTATTTCCAAGAGCACCGAAGATCTCTCCCCTCAGAGAAGTGGGCCAGTTGGGTCTGTTGTGAAATCTCATAGCATAACTAATATGGAGACTGGAGAGCTAAAAATCTATGACATTCTTAGTGATAATGGACTTCAGCAGCCAAGTGCAACAGCTAAAGTCACATCTACTATTGATGGAAAAAATATAGTCAGGAGCAAGTCTGCTACACTTTTGTATGATCAACCATTGCAAGTTTTTACTGGTTCTTCTTCATCTTCTGATTTAATATCAGGTACAAAGGCAATTTTTAAGTTTGATTCAAATCATAATCCTGAAGAGCCAAATATAAGAGGCCCCATAGCAAGTGGTCCACAATCTACACCTCAGATATATGGTCCTCCACAATATAACATCCAGTACAGTAGCAGTGCTGCAGTCAAGGACACTTTGTGGCACTCCAAACAAAATCCTCAAATGGATCATGCCACTTTTCCTTCTCAACGCCTTCCTCGATCAGAGAGCACAGAAAACCACAGTTACGCTAATAAACATTCTGCCAATATGAATTTCTCTAACCATAACAATGTTCGAGCTAATACTGGATACCATTTGCATCCAAGACTTGGCCCAGGAAGACATGGGGAAATGTGGGCCATCTCACCAAATGATCGACTCATTCCTGGAGCAACTCGAAATACAATTCAGCGACAAAGTAGTGTGTCCTCTACAGCCTCTGTAAATGCTAGTGAGCCAGGTCCCACGAGGCGGGCCCAAGTCCCTGAAGGAGATTATTTATCATACAGGGAGTTCCATTCAGTGGGAAGAACTGCTCCAGTGATGTCAGGATCACAGAGACCTCTTTCTGCGCGAACATATAGCATTGATGGTCCAAATACATCTAGGCCTCAAAGTGCTCGACCCTCAGTTAGTGAAATACCAGAGAGAACTATGTCAGTTAGTGATTTCAATTATTCACGGACTAGTCCTTCAAAAAGGCCAAATGCAAGGGTTGGTTCTGAGCATTCTTTATTAGATCCTCCAGGAAAAAGTAAAGTTCCTCATGATTGGCGAGAACAAGTACTACGACACATTGAAGCCAAAAAGTTAGAAAAGGTAATTAAACATGAATTTTTTCATTCTCACAAATTTACTGATTTTCCTTTAAAAATTTGGCACTCGTTTTTTTTTTTTTTAATCAAGGTGAAATACTCTGGATTATTGAATATATAGGATGTCCTCAAAAATGTATGCGTACACTTTGAATAATTATAATGGCAGTGTTTATTAAAATACATTACATTTTCAAAATTGAGCTCTCAGCTGTTGAAATGTGTATACATTTTGGGGGAGATACTTTATATACTTATATTCTAGGAGTTTTTTCCTTGGTGCTGACAAATGGAGTTTCAAGTTCCCACTTGTCAGACTCGGAACAATTGAGATGGTAGTATAAGCTTTTCTCCCATCTCATACTCCCCCATATTTTTTGATAGGTTTACATTTATTTTATATATTTTTGTATATATCTTTTAGATTGTGCCTCTGTTTAGCATTTTCTGACCTCTTTTCATCTATTAATAATTGTTGAATATATATGCAAAAAATAAGCAGTTTATTGTACAGTTAACAGAAAAACAGAGGTGCTATAAGTATAAATATTTCATCTAAGATTTTTTCCCCAGTTATATGACTAACACTGTCACTGACACAGATGGCTTCTGGCATGGCATTTACTCTTCGAATTGCATTTGTGACCTATTTAAACTCACTTGTCTGGCTCTACTATAGTGTGTAATGTTTGTTTTTTTAAAGGAGTTACGATTTTTAAAATATCCTGTAAAACTGATATATTAATGTCACAGTTCTGTGCTCAAGTGTATAAGGCATATTCTTTCTTTAGGATTTAGCTTGGTACATCTCAGTGGATTTTACCCAAGAATTATCTTACCTCTGTTTATTAAATATTAGATACTATTGTTTTATAAATATACAACCTCAATTAGTCATTATTTTTAAAAATTTCTTAAGTCAAATTTTTCAGAAATAAATACCTAAAATATGATTAGTACCTTGTATCAATCCACATTGCATCTCTGCCTGTAATTGTTAGCTCTATGCAATGTTGTCCTCTCAACTTTAAATAACTAAGCCATCTCTAAGGTTAGGTAACTTCATTCTCATCTATTTTCATTCTCATCTATTTATTGTGTTTCAGCTATAACTTTGTACATACAGTTGAGGTTCTTTGAACTTGTATGTTTTTGCTGACAAGTTAAAGGAGAGGAGTAATATAGCTGTTTTATAAGTAAACTTCGGGTGTGGAACGGGATTTGAGGAGAGGCTACTGAGTTAAGTTGACTGGGTGATGAAGCATCTACTATTCATCCAGAATATACATGAGAGTGTATCAATGGAATTGAGGCAAAGCAATGAATTTAAGAGGCAGTTCTGAAATAGACTTCATAAGAATTTACTTTTGATTGTAATATTCCTGTAATCAGTCATTGAATCAAGAAATTAAACTTGAGATTGGTGCCTGGAATAACTGGTTTTGAGGAATGCCAGTAACTGCTACTGAACATAGAGGAGCAATAGCAGATTTGGAGGATGAGATGAGTTTATTTACTTTACTATACACTAACTATACTACACTACACTATACTATACTATACCAATACAATATTATACTATACTATACTATACTATACTAAATATTAATATTAGTTGACATCTCTGATGGCTATTCTCCCATTACTTTCATGTCTGACACAGAGTGCCTGGACTTTAGTAAATGGAAGCAAGTAGCAGCCACTACATTGTTCACTGTGCTTCTCTGCTTTTTACATTTAGAAATTTGCCATTTGGTTGCTTGGAGATACATGAAAGTAGCGTCTCAATTTTGCTGCCCACTGGTAATTTAGAAATGAGAATTTAAGTGAAACTAAGAAATGCACAGGGAGATGTGATGTACACTCCAAACTTGAAAGTAATGATTGACAATGGTGGAGGTTGATGAAAGATCTCTATTTGCTCCTCTGTAATCCCCCTCTCTCCCCCAAAAATAATTCTGATGTTATGGTGGACATTTGAAAAACTTCTTCAGGGAATTGCACAATGTCTTTCCTACCTTTAGAGATAAGTCCCCAAATCAAAAGTTGCTACTTTGCCCAGCTGGTAGTTTACTAATAATACAGAAATGGATAAGTTATTGACCCTTACTTGGTTTTGAAACCTTGTGGTAGTCACACCTCTCCCACTCCAACAAACTACCTAGAATTCACACATATAAAATAGATTTCAAAAATCTCAAGATTTATTTATAAGTAAAATTTAACAACACTGACAATGAATAAAATTTTTTATTTCAATGTTGAATTATTACTAAATGTCAGCATGTGCCCATATTATTAAATTAAAAAAAAATTAGATATGTAAACACTCAACCAGAAATGATTAAAAATTAACACAACATGATCATTTTCATGTTCATTTACTCTTATGCAACTGTTTGCATGTAATGAAAAACAATGCTCAGGACATTTGCCCAGCACTGGTCTGTTCAGTGTTTCCATGTGTTGTGATGGACTGCAGTTTTATATAAGTGTCTGAGCACAAACCTGAATTAAAAACCAGACCTGTTCTGAGCATAAGCTTTCTTATTCAATGAAGTATTTACAGAACGTCATATATGTTCAAAGATGACAATAAATAGGCTTTTTTTTAAAATCTACATGTCCTTAAACAAGGTTGGTCAATCCATTCAAGTTAAAAACATGTTAAAACAAACCATGTGTGTATGAACTATGTGTATAATTTTTTTATTTTTACATTCTGATCAGCTTTTTATGGAACTCTGACTTGCCCCTGCTAAATCTTTATCATGAAATGGTTTGGAAAAGTACAGGCCTAGCCTATTAAGTTAGCTCTTTCTTTAGTCATTACTTTAAAATCCACAAAATTAAAGTATACCTTGTAATTTTATAGATCAGTTTCATTCTGGAATGCCATGTTAATGTTTCTTAATAGTAGACATCAATTTCATAATCTGGAAAAGGTATATATTCCCTAAGAGTAACATAGAAATCCTTGTAATGTTTTCATATTTCTTCTTTACATATTTCTTCTTTTCATATTTCTTCTTTACAAGCCATGCTCAAAATGTGATTTCTCTCAGTTTTACCATCAGACTCTCAGTATTCAGGGACATGACTGAAAGCATAAACTTGAAAGAACAGCAGTTAATGACTCTGGAAGTAAAGAAGCAGGAATAATGAGAATCAGGCAGTGCATTTATTTAGGTACATTTTTCAGGCAGCCCTAGGATTAGTGAGTAGACATTTACATAAACTCAGTATTTGGAAAGATTCTATCAGTGGTTCTTTGTACTTAAGCAGCAAAAGGCACTACAAACTCCTAAAATATAATGGTTTTTAATATATATTTATTTGGATGGGAGAAAGTTTTTATATGTGCACTTTCTAGTTTTTGTCTTTATTTTGGTAATTATAGAGCAGTGGGAGCCTTTTAAATGTTATTGTATATCCTAAAATTCTGTGTTTATATTAAACTTTAGCAATGGCCGAGAGCCTAGTATGTTTTGCCCAAATATAATTTGTGCTATATTATATATTTAAACTCTGCATTTATTTAATAAGATAACTTTTATAAAACGAAGCAGACTCTTGAAATTTATTTTGATTTAGAAATAACTGGTTGTTGGTAAAATTTATCTTTAGAGAGGAATTAGTTTGTGTCCCATGTATAGCTGTACAGTTATATGTAGGTATAACATCAATTCCTGTTTTTTGATGTCTAAACTTGAATGGTAGGATTACATATAATTTGTGTGTATATTTGTATGTTGTCATGTTTCTATATGGTAAATAGTGCCAGTATCTCTCAATGGCACTGAAATTCCATGTTGCATGTTATTTCTGTGTGGTATTGGGCTTACTTATAAATGCATCTATACATAATATGTCTTGTGAATTTTGCATGCTACACTAATCTGTTAAATCTATCCCCTCTTTATTCAGAGCATGCTGTCAAGGTCCTTTAGTTCCAATTTTACTGCTGTAAGCAGCTTTCACTGTGGCAGCTCTAGGGATCTGCATGGCAGCCAAGGCAGTCTTGCCTTGAGTGTTGCAGACGGAAGAGGTTCTGGTGGGCACATTTTTCGAGTGAGTACCTGTAGTAGACCAGTGCTTTTAGTGAACCGAAGAGAAATAAATCCCACATTTTAATGTTTTGACATTTCTGGAAAATAAAATTTGCTGTGGGTTTAGCTCTTTTTACCTCCCAGTTCCACCATGGCTTAGTGCTAAAACGTGCTGATTTAGTCTTTATCTCTTAGGTTTCTATGGTCATAACTATAGAAACTCTTTTTTATGTAAAAATGGGTGAACAATAGAATTAACTGAGAAGGGTTAAAAATTATTATTTGTAGTACTTTTTCTCTTAAAATCAGCTTACTTTCCCTAAACTCAAGATTTTAAGATTGTGCCATATGTAATCCATAGAGGAGTTGTGGGGAACAGTAATTTTCATGTCAGTGATTGAGTATTGGCCAAAAAAAAGCACTAAGAACTAAGTGGAACTAAGTTTGATCATAAGTAGCTAAATATGATTAAAATTGAGGCTGAGAAATTGTAATAAGTACAATGAAAAGACAAAATGCAAATTCTTTATTACCCACATTTCAGCCATAGTCATTCATGGTGAAAATGAAAGGTTTATTCTTTTAATAGTGAAAATTAAGGATAAGGTGTAAGAATAGCAGAGAAGGAGAAGGAGCAGAACAACTCAGGCCTGGCTGTTTTAAGGTTTTCTCTTCCTAATAACTTCAGGTAGTAGCATAGCCTCCAAGTAAATTCCTCTGCCCCTCTCCTTCTATCCTGAAAAGACCTTTCTCCTGTATGACCTTGTTTTATCCCCTCAGTTTTGTTTCCATGTTGACTCTGCTTACTTTGAGGTGCTTTGCTTTTTCCTGAGCATCCACTCTCCCCACCCTCACCCCCTCTTAATATATTTCTGGTTTGTTCTAGGATAGGAGCTTGGCTCTAACTGTAACTCACCCATCTTGTTTTGCCTTCTGTCACCTGACAACACTTGGTTTCCATGTTATGTTCTAAGTGGCAGTAATCATTTTGTAACTTATCAGATTGAAACAGGGAGAAAGAAGGGTGATGGTTATTAAGCCCTGAATTTCTGGCACTATTCCAGCTGAAGTCACAAAGTAAAGACAGGGGCCTTTATTAACTCAGGGGTAATCTTATAGTCATCTGGAACAATTGTTCTTTACAAATTCTTATAGTAATATTTTTTGCTTGTTATTCTTAAATTCAGAGCCTTTGAGTCCTGTTGCATTTTACTTTTTCAATTATACTTGTTCTTTTAAAGATTAAATAAACATAGTTGAACTTTATGCATTCTGAAAGCATATCTGAAGAATAAAGTAAGAAAATAAAAGTTTTCATTGAATAAATACACAAAATTAGACCAAACTAAATCTAAAAATGCTAAGCCATGGTTTGAACTACCAACTAACTATACATGATAGATCTGTTGCAGATACAGTTTCTAAGATTACATTATCCTGTGGCATATCATAATGAAATAGATTCAGATTATTTTTCAACATGATGTAATTTGCATATTTATATTGCTAGCCATGTACTGTTTTGAAAGTAACAATTTCTCTAGTTTTCTCAAATATAGCTAAGTGTATTCAGAATGAAATTAAAATGAAAATTTTAGGTATCTTGCATCCCAGCATATTTTTAAGAAATGTTTAAGATAATGAAATTGAGTCTACTTTTAATCTAAAGCTGTCAGTGAGATAAGCTATAATATAAGGGTATCACTTGACATATAAAAATAGGAATTCTGGTTAGTTCATTTTAAAAACATTTCCTCAAACCAGTGCTTCTGAAAATATGGAGCTGACTAATATTAGTATGATAAAATTAGGGTAAAATAAGTTTTATTTAACAGTATGTTTATTGGTACTGCTCATCATTTATTATAAAAGAAAATCCTCCGTTATACTATGCTGTTGAAAGAGCATCAGGTAATTTTTTTACCAAAAAACTTTTTATTGTTCTCAACATGAGTATATTTTAGTTGCTCTTAAAATTTGGGACTCTTAATTGGATTAAGAGTGTTGCTCAAAGTATTCAAAGCTAGCTATTATTGTAAATAAAACTAAAAGCATTATAAAGAAATAACATTGTGTATCTGTATATATGTTTTATATATTATAAGAACAAACAGCCCTAGCTGGTTTGCCTCAGGGGATAGAGCGTTGACCTGCTGACTGAAGGGTCGCGGGTTCATTTCAGTCAAGGACATGTACCTGGGTTGTAGGCTCAATCTCCAGCCCTAGTCAGAAAAAAAAAAAAGAACATTTTGCCATTAACTTCGGAAGACGACTAAAAGTGCTAGTTTTGTTTTTGTTTTTTCAGTTTTATTGAGGTATAATTGGCATAACATTGTATTAGTCCAAGGTATATATCTTGATAATTTTATGTATTTATGTATGTATATATTGCAAAATGATTACCATGATCAGTTTAGTTAACATCAGTCATAAAGGTACTCAGATTGATGGCAGTTGTGATATTAATGTTTTATTTGGTTCTTCATCTTTCTGTAGCCCTATTTTTTTTCCTAATTTCTCAAGTGTCATCATCATTTTGGTTGTACATCTTAAAGATCATTACTTGTTTACTCTTTATTTTCCCCTAACTTGAAGCATCCCCAGACATCCTGTCCAGGAGATCCTTGTCAAGATGATATATTCATTTCAGGACAGCACAGCTACTCGTCAGCTACACTTAGTCACAAAGATGTTCCTCCAGACAGCTTGAAAGTAGGTGCTCAGGAACTAAAGTGGTATCTGTGAGCTTACTATGTTTGTGGTATTTGAACTAGAAATATCATAGGTGCTTTAACATTTAAAATACTTTTTTGAGAACTTAATTTCCTCCCTTGCTTAGTTATTAGTAGGGATTTATTTTTTAAATAATTGAGAAATAGAAAATTGTATTCTACTATTTTTCAATTTATTCCATGATTTTTTTTTTCTATACTGGTGAATTATTTTGTTGTATTTTTTTGCATTTCTATAGTATTACCTACTTGTTTTATTATTTGAATCAGAGGGATTTTGGCAGTCATGAGAAACCTATTTAAAGAGCTAAACTTGAACCAACCTTAAATTCTTCATTTGAGATTGTTTTACTATTACTAGGAGCATATTAAAATACTTTAAATGTAACTAAAAGTAATTAGAAAGGCTTCTGTATGTGGTAGAATAGATGATGGCTTATTCTTACTAATTTTATAGCTAAAGTGTCACTCAGAGTGACATTTGGTGTTTACTTTTCTGTTACCAATGCCAGATAGATAATTCTTTTCTTTATATATATATATATATATATATATATATATATATATATATATATATATATATTTTTTTTTTTTTTAATTGATTTCAGAGAGGAAGGAAGAGGGAGAGAGAGATAGAAACATCTATGATAATAGAGAATCATGGATCGGCTGCCTCCTGCAAGTGTGCCCTTGACTGGAATCAAACCTGGGACCTTTCAGTTCGCAGGCCATCGCTCTATCCACTGAGCCAAACCGGCTAGAGCGATAATTATTTTCTTTAGTATGCTCTTTTTCTTAACTAATTCCAGATCCTAGTATAACCAGATATAATTATGAAGCATAGTTATATATGATATAAATTTTTATATTGTTCTTGAGAGTAGAAACCCAGCCACATAACATTTAACTTCATATGTATCTATCACTTTTTGGTTTTTCTTTTAGTTGAACTCTGTTACCAGGTTTTTGTTTTGTTTTTTTTCATTTTAAAATCCATTGTATGTTTTATGTTGCTGAGTTTGTTTTATGCTTTTTATTGCTCTGAGCCACCTGTGTATTACACATAGCTTAATATATTACATGAGTACGTTTAACATTGATGTAGAAAGTCAGGCACTAACAAGTATCTAGGTGTCAAGGAGCCTTAAGGATGGGTCAGAAGTAATTATTGTCTGGAGAATTCTCCACAGGAGAAAAGTGTTGAGTCTGCACATAGGAAAAAAATGGTATAAATATGGAGAAAAGCAAGTGCTGTCTACCGAGTTGTGTGTAAATAATAAAGTAACAGTACAACTACTTAAGCACTCCTACGCAGATTAATCACTTCAAATCTACAGTGACCAAGTGGTAAATACCCAACAAAAGATTTTTCAGGGAATTCTGACATCTTTGTACCAATATCATCTGTCATAAAACACTCACATATGTGTCTAGTCTACCGAATTAACTAGCTTCTCAAATATAACACAGTGAAAAACAGGACTCTTAAAAAGTGAAAATCATCTTTACCAAAGTAAGGTTTACAAAGAAAAGCATTTCCAATTTTTCTACTTTTGGATAATTTTAGGGAAGTAGGGTTCAGATATTTCCCTCACAATTTTTCCATGGTTTCCTTGTAGATGAGGTCACCTTTTATTAATAATCAATAGTGATGTTTAAATGACTGAAGAGCTTAAACATATTTATTTCCTCTTCCAATCAGAATCTTTCACATTCAGATATTTACAATACAAATGTAACCTTATTTGCCAGAATAAGCTATTAGCCAAATGCTACAAAGGTGATTTTAAATTCAGATTTAATCTCTAAAAATGAAAGACGTTAAAACGAAGATAATTCTTTTAAAACACCAAAATAATCTCACATATTTTGTTTAGCATGTTTAGAAGTAAAAATAGTATGTCAAAGCTTCATTTTTGTAGTTACTATTATATGGAATTAATATTTAGAGAGTTTTTAAATTGCTAACTGATACACACACCATACTGCATAAATGAATTGGCTTATTAATTCTGGAAAGAAAGTAATAAAGATAGAAAAGATACAGGATTAGGAAGATATTTTAGCAAAAAATTAGTTTTAAAGAAAAAACATTGGCAAATGCATGTTCTATGTGCATGTGAGAAATTAAAGATATTATAGGAAAGGATACCCTTTTAATGGGCTTTCTATCATCAAGCACTCAGACAAGTTGAGAGTTAAAAGATAAACTTTTTTTAGTGTAAAATTTAAAAAAAAAAAAATAGTATAAGTGGCATGACACTGTGATTTAGAATGTTAACCTCTAGAGCTTTTGAAATGCTCCAAGAAGAAAATCCAACTATTTGTATTAAGACATCATTATTGGTCATTTTAAGACACTTCATGTTTTTCTTAGATGCCTTTGAGTAATGGACAGATGGGCCAGCCTCTCAGGCCTCAGGCAAATTATAGTCAAATACATCATCCCCTTCCTCAGGCATCTGTGGCAAGGCATCCCTCTAGAGAACAACTAATTGATTACTTGATGCTGAAAGTGGCCCACCAGCCTCCATATACACAGCCCCATTGTTCTCCTAGACAAGGCCATGAGCTGGCAAGGCAAGAGGTAAGAATGATCAAGAATATTTGAAATATGAGACTAAGCTTTTATTGTATTTTATAGGTTATTTAATTATTAGCAATAAATCCATATAGAATTTTAACATAGTTTTTTTTTAACCATTTTGTGTTTAAAGGACTTGTTTCCTGTTAAGTTTATAAAGTATTAAACTTTGTGGTTTATTTTGACTGTATGACTCCAACCCCATTCTCATTAATTGACGTAGGATATAGTGTTTTAGGCATGATTTGCTTCCTTTCCTAAGGTGGTTATATTCCCCAAACTGGTTAATGAAAACAAGAATTTAAGAATATAAATAAGCCATTAAACTTTTTTTCAATATATATTTTTTAATGTTGACAGTATTATAGGTTTCTCCCGTTTTCCCCCTAGACCATTAAACTTGAATTGGCATGTTGTGGTTTTCTATTGTTATTTGACACTCAGCTTGTAAACTTGACGTTAGTCTCCAAACTACTTTGAGAATTAAATCTTACAGATTACTTTTTTTTTTTTTAAGTCATATATTTTGATAGCTTATTGATAAAGTGATATTATTAGAAACTTAGAGAACAAATGCTTTATTCATTTTTGGATCTATGTAATGCCCAATAGACAGAGATGCTATGTAGTGTAGATGTTTCATAATTAGAAACTAAGAATGTACATGTTTTATGCTATATGTCTTTAAGACCTATGTCTAAAAAGTACAATAGGGTTAACATTAATTGGTTGCCTATTCTCATAAAATACCAATAGATTAAGTTATGAGCCTTGCTTTATAATCCTAGCTGTGCTGTTAACTCACTAACTCATTAACATAATATTCCATGTCATAGTTTCACTTCATCTGCCCAAATATTTGTTGTAGATGAATACTTACATAGTTATGTTTGTTACAACTTAATATACCAATATTTAACTATAGGTTTTACTGTGTTGCAACTTACCTTATTTTCATATCTCAGATTCGAGTGAGAGTTGAAAAAGATCCAGAACTTGGATTTAGCATATCAGGAGGTGTTGGTGGAAGAGGAAACCCATTCAGACCTGATGATGATGTGAGTTTTATTTATATATCCTTTGAAAAACTTATAAAGTTTTATTTGCTATTAATACCTCTTATCCTATATATTTAAAGCCTATATGCAAATTGACTGCATGGTGGAATGATGGGTTGCTATGACGCACACTGACCACCAGGGTCAGGCGCTCAATGCAGGAGCTGCCCACAGGCCCCAGGCCAGCCAAGGCGGGTGCCAGCAGGGCCCCCCCTCAATCATCCCGCCAGTCACCCTGCAGAGGGAGGCAGTTGGCGGCAGCCACAGGGTGATGGGGGGGGTGGGGCGCTGAGGGAGGCAACCAGCGGTGGCTGGGGGGGCAGGGGGGCAGGCCAGCCAGCAAGCAAGCCGCACCAGGCCATCCAAGGTGGGTGCCAGCAGGGGCCCCCAACCGCCCCACCCCCTGATTACCAGCCAGGCCTAGGGACCTATCCATGCATGAATTTTATGCATTGAGCCTCTAGTACATATGTAAAAATCTAACAAGTATTTCTGTAAATCTAGACAGACATCACCTTGTTATTTCCTTTGGTATTGATCAGCTTTTTGTTTTGAAATGTGATCAGTTTAATTGTTTGAGGAATACAAATTTAAACAAATATTTCAAATAATCCTCATACTGTAAAGTGATTTTTAACTTTGTAATTATTTTTCTGTACATCTCTAGAAGTAACTTCATCACTTAAACAGAAATAACTATGCTGAATTATCAGAGGCAAAAATAAAAATAATAGAGTTGGGTTGCCCTGTCAGTGTGCTCCGTGGTTAGAGCGCCGGCCTTCTCACCAGAGGGTGACGGGTTTGATCCCCATCCCTGCTCGGGTCATGGGTGGGAGGCAACCAATCAATGTGTCTTTCTCACATGGATGGTTCTCTCTGTATCTCTCTATCGCTTTTTCCTCTAACCCTCTCTTCCCCTCCTTTCCAATCTTTCTTGAAAAATCATTGGAAAAAATATACTCACTCTTTGGATGAGGATATAAAATAATAATAATAATAATAGGGTTGGTTGTCACAATGTGTGTTGGTTGTCCTTTCAGAGAGGACAAGGAGAAATCCTCACAATTAAATATTTGCATACTGAGGAAGATTGCTTCTTGATACTCTGTTATTTATGCATACTGCTTCCCATTAAATAATTTTTTTGTTGTTGTTAAAGGGTATATTTGTAACAAGGGTACAGCCTGAAGGACCAGCATCAAAATTATTGCAGCCAGGTGATAAAATTATTCAGGTAACTAAGATACATCTTTTTATTATTTTCTTTACTTTTTACTTTGTAAATAATCTGCCTTCTCATCAAGAAATTATTAAATGCCTAATTTGAAAATAAGCACTTTATGAAGTTTATCTTTAAATATTTATGGATAAAAAGAATGATATTTCCTATATGCTACTCTAATGCTTTAATTGTTTAAATAATTTCCACCTTGTACTGTGGAAAATCATACTGATATTTTTAATACGTGTTTGATATATTTTAGTTCAGAAATGGTAATGTCTCTAAAATAAGGTGATGAAAGAATTTTTGTTTAATTCGGAGAGTTACAGTAGTTAATTCATGAGAGCACTTAAAATTGTGTAGCTAGCACACAATAAGACCTCAATAAATATTTAGCCTAAATTATAGGAAATGGTGTTCTTGATCTGTTACCTTGCAACTTGGTGACTTCAGTCGCACGGTAGTGCGTACACACAACACTGACAGCACTGTGTCCTTGACAAGTGTTCCTGGCACTGGCTGTTATGTAGGAATCATCTGAAAATACAGGTTCCTTGATTCACCTTCAGAGATTCTATTTTAGTGCTCAGGTGTCTCAATGTTGTTTTCAATTGCCAAAATCATTCTTATTTTCTGCAAATAAATTACTATGAAATGTGTTTGTTTGTTTTTTAATATTTTTCTTTTTTCTTCTAGGCTAATGGCTACAGTTTCATTAATATTGAACATGGACAAGCAGTGTCCTTGCTAAAAACTTTCCAGAACACAGTAGAACTCATCATTGTACGAGAGGTTTCCTCTTAAGAACTGTGGACAAAAAGGGGAAAGGAAGACAGCAAGATTTATTGGAAGATATTTGCAGGGGAAATTAATATTTTGACTATTTTTATATATAAAGAAGAACTCAAAAAAAAAGTATTTCAAATTTGTACATTAATGAAATAATGGAACTTGTGGCTAGAGGGAAAGAACCACTGTACAGTATATAGGGAAAATTGTTGAATTCAAACCATATAAAACTTATTGTTAGGTTTTTTAAAAACATAGCAATCAAGGCTACAAAAACAAACGTGTGTTGTTTTTGTATAGATTGTAGGTTTATTTTTGGATTTCATACTGTAGCCCAGAGACAGATGGCAGAGCTAGCTGTCCCATAGCTCTTATGCCCTTATTTTTATTCAACTGATTATTAATGTTTTTCTGCTGAAATTTTTTTTTTTTTTTTTTTAATGTGGGCAAGAGATTTGAAGTGCTGGCTTTTGCTATGTGCATATTGAATCGCAGAGTGAGCAGGTGAAGGTGGTGCTGGTGGGTTCACTTTCCAAGGCCTGATTAAGTTAATTCCTGTAAAAACCTAAAAGCAAAGAATGAAAAAACAGCTATCTGTCCATGTGTTTTTATTAACAGAATAATGCAATAAAAATGTAATGTCTTTTTAAAGAAATAAAAAAGACGATGATTGCATTTTATGAGCTCTACAGGATCTATCCTCGTCATAAACATTGACTAGATAAATTTCCTACTGGTGATTCGATTTTCCATTTTTTAGTCACAGGAAATTTTTAACTATTGTAGATGTATGTCCATGTTTTTTCTGTGATACGAAAATACCTTGATTTTTTTTTTTTTTTTTTTTTTGGCAAATTATATTTGCGATTTGTTTTATAAGTAGTATTCCATTTTAATCTTAATTTATAATTTTTATTTTAAGCAGCAAAGGAAACTAAAATGGCCAGTTTTAAGATTGTGTTGCTATGACACAAAATGTAAGAAGATTTAGGAAAGCCTCTTGCTTTTGTGTGGCCTCACATTGCCTTGGTAAAGGAAAAGGAAAGTACGCATGGAGCTAGGAAACCAAAGCAAGTTTGTGAAACTGGCACAGTGATGGAGCATTGCTGTGGAGGGTTGTAGAGCAAAGGGATGGGTCCTTTGGGCCTACCAGTGTGTAAAGGTGTTCAAACAAAGGGCTGTTCCTACAGGTAGCATTAAATGTGAACTTGACACTTCAGAGTCTTTAAAGGGTTTCTAAGTGTATCAGTGTAATAGTGTTTTACCACCAACTGCCTTTGTTGTCATTGGTGTAAGAAATATTGGGTAGAGGTTTATTAATTTTGTTTATCCAAACAAAATTTTTGTTTTGTTTTGTATGTAATCAAATAAAAATTGAGTAATATGCAATGGTAAGAATGAATGCATGGATACTTGGACCATAAAAATGTGCCATAGAAGACCAATAACTGTTTTTATTCAAGCTGATCTAGAGCCTTTCAATAGAGCAATATTCAATTATTGCAATTCATTTTTAATTACTAAGAAATATAATTTTGGAATTTTTAATCTGTTATTTTTTGTTCTTCAACCTTGTTTTAATTAAGACTTTTATAGGACTAGCAAAAACAGCAATCAACATTATTTTGCAAAAGTGAGTTAGACTCCAATTCCTTTCTTGCTAGTCAGAGTCAATAGGTAGTACTTTCAAAAAGATGTGAACTCAAATATTGCACTTCTTTCAAGATGTTATCAATTGGTTATTGTACTGTGTATAGTTTTAATAATATTGATTGAAACCCTTTAACAACTCTTTGTAAATTTTAACTCATTTTTGTTGATTTTCAGTACTATTTACATAGGAATTGATTTTTATGGATATAGTAGAAGAAATGTGCTGTATTTTGATAAAATTCATTTATTGTATGTATTGTAATCCCTAAAAAAAGAATGACAAACAGCTTCTTTAAGATAAGCCTTGGTGTTTCTTTATTCATAGTTGATTTTAAAATATTTTGGCATTGTAATTTTACAATGTAATTTCAATACATGTAATTTTACATTGTATTTCACATCATCTTTAATTTCAATTTTTCAGTCAATATTCTGCTTTTGCTAGGAATACATAAAGTAGATATAATTATTACATTTTTCAACTACCTTGAATTAGATACATAAACTATAATTTTAGAAAAGGAAGTAAGCCACAAAGAACAATTGATTTGTCAATTATCTAAACTTGATTGTCTGCTTTTTTATTGAAATACTACAAGTGCGACAGGTATTATTGTATACACTAGTATTTTTTCTACTCTAGTTAATTTAAAACATCTTTTAATGTTCTTGTAACACAAAGTTGAATAAGGAAATTTTTGTTACCAAGAGGAGTAATACGATACATGATATAATGTTAAAAACTAATAGCAAAAAGTTTTGCACTTAGTGTAAATTAATAGCTAAAGTTCTCTTCTAAAATACTGGAAAGTTGAAATGAAATAAGAAGGGCTCTTCATTAGAACTTTTGGTAATGATAAAGTTTCAAAATTTAAATAAAAAGTAATAATTCAAATCTTTTGAGAACATAGAAAAACATTTTTAGTTTATATGAAATTGAGTGACTTGCAGTAAAGGCCTACACCCATAACAGACTTTATTTTAATAAGTATCATGTAGCAAACCATCAAAACTTATTTTTAGTAACAGTGTTTAAAATTGACTACCCTAAAATTTTAAACCATTAAAAATTATGTGTTAAGGGTAATTTACTCAGTACAGAATTGTATCCATAAAGCTAAAGTTTTTTTCTTATTCATTAAAGAATCATTAGTTTACTAAAATCCATGAAATTCTAAAATTCCCAACGTTTTTTTTCTGATCTTTTTGGACTTAAATGTTTATATACTTTTTAAAAATTTAAACACAAACATTGCTATAAATAGAACTAAACTTTTAAACATTAATTTGCTGTTTAAAAAAAATCCCATTAGCAGCTATGTAATATTTTTATCAATCAACATTTATAAAAAATTCCAAATTTTTATATATATTTAGATTGTTTTAGGTAACCACAATGACTAGGTAATAAACTAATGCTATTTAAAGTTGTGTGATTTTATGAAATTCAGGGTGAGAAGAATTGTTACAAAGAGAAAGATATACAATTATTTTTTTGACCACTGAGAAAAAATATTTCTGGGTATGGAGGAAGTATTGTATTTTATTTTAAAGGAAACCAGTGGAGCCGGGACCGGTTAGGCTCAGTGGATAGAGCTTCGGCCTGCCGACTGAAAGGTCCCGGGTTCGATTCCGGTCAAGGTTGCGGACACATCCCTAATAGGGGGTGTGCAGAAGGCGGCTGATCGATGATTCTCTCTCATCGATGTTTCTAACTCTCTATCCCTCTCTCTTCCTCTCTGTGAAAAATCAATAAAATATATTTAAAAAATAATAAAATAAAGGAAACCAGCGGAGTATGAAATACTTTTCAGTTAGGTTGAAATTGGTGAACAATCCAATCTATTTAGGATATTTTTTCCCATTCTTTTGAAATTCTTATAGCTTATCATTTTGGTTTAAGGTACATAGATTTCTTATGAAAACGACATTGAAATCAAAATTAAAATAATTTCATGTGTCATCAAAAGCATAAATACACATAGTTGATGATGTACAAAGGGGAAAAGATCACTTTTAAAAAGTAATAATAGATTATATAGGCAGCAAGTTCAAGCCGTTAGGTATTTCCCTTGTCTACACTAATAATAGAGAAATAAACAAATTGTACCTCCCCAATGCCCATCAGCCAATCAGGAGTGGTTGTGCAAATTAACCCAACAAAGGTGGGTTTAATTTGCATATGCTGGAGAGGCAGGGCAGGGTGTCTGCTATGAGGGGGAGAGGGAGGGGGTGGGGGGGGCAGAGAGAGCTAAAGGAGCTATGTTCTGGCAGGGAGCAAAGATTTTCAGGCTCCTGGACAGCCGGGAGCAAAGCCAGGGAAGGAAGGCCTTTTTTTCTTTTTTTTTTCTTGCACAAGTCTTCATGCAACGGCCCTCTAGTTTCTAATGAGAGGTTCAGGAAAGGTTGGCATGTTTCTTTAGCTCTTTAAATCTTAAAGCCCTGTGGATAGTAAGCATGGTTACTCAGTTTTGGAAAACTCTTAAGAGAATGATATCTTCTTTTTAGTACTATGCATTCTCTTTGTGAAGTTACAAAATAAAGTTTATGGTCTTCAAAACTGTACAGTCCCAATAACATCCAAGCATCTGAGAAACTCTAAACTGGGAGCTTAGGGGAAGCACCTCAGTAGATTCCTTGGGTGTTTCGTTTTGTTTTGTGTTAATACTTATTGTTGAAAGTATTACATATGATGTCCCCTTCTCCCCTCCTCCCCCCTGACTTCTAGCCCAACTTCACCCTCACCTTCACCCCAGGCTTTCATTACCCTATTGTCTGTGTCCATATGCATACAAGTTCACTGGCTGATCTCTTTCCACCCACCTCCCCTGCCTTCTCCCTGAGTGTTGGTGAGGATGTGGAGAAAAGGAAATCCTTGGTTTTATGTTAGAGAACTATAAAGCTGCTCCTGAACCTTCCCATAGAATTGTTAGGAAAGAGGCTGGCAAAAATGATCCTGCTACTATAATTACCTTTTCAAATAAACACCTAGGGAAAGTTTTTATCTCCCAATTGATTTCATGTGGCCCATCTAAGCTGCTCATTTGGCCCTCAATTTCAGGATCAAGTCTGAGAAGCTCATGAATGACCGCAAAAGGAAGAAATCCAAGCTATAAAATTATGCTCACCTCCCCAGCCCCACTCCCCTGAATTCAATAAAGCTAATTTCATTTTGCATGAAAATTAAGTCTAGAAATATTTTTCGTGATCTGACCTTCCTTTAAATCTATTCAAAACAATTTTGTTTCTCCAAAGCAAGGCTTTAGAAGCATTTATTTTATTTATTTATTTATTTATTTATTTATTTATTTATTTATTTATTTATTTATTTTGAGAGGGAAAGGGAAAGAAACATCGATACAAGGGTGAAACATGGATCAGTTGCCTCCTGCACATGCCCCAACTGGGGGTCGAACTTGCAACCTAGGTATGTACCCTCGCCAGGGAATTAACCCACAACCTTTCGATGCACACACAGGCCAACAATGCTCCAACCTGATGAGCCACCCAGCCAGGGCTAGAAGGATCTTTTTTCAAATGAGCTTTTCCCATTTCCTTGTTCAAAAACAAACTAAAGAGAAGTCAGGCCTAGCTGGTTTGGCTCAGTGAATAAAGTATCAACCCACGGACTGAAGAGTCCCAGGTTCGATTCTGGTCAAGGGAACTGACCTCAGTTGCAGGCTTGATCACTGGCCCTGTGTGGGAAGATAGCCAATCGATTCATCTCTCTCACATAGATGATGTCTGTCCCTCCCTCCCTCCCATCCTCAAAAATCTGTGGGAAAATATGCTTAGGTGAGGATTAACAACAAAAATAGAAACTAAATGTTATGTATTTTTAACACAATTTTGTTTTTAAAAAGTCAGGTCCAAAGGCAGAACCTTATATTTATTACTATTGAGTTTCACTTTGTAAGCTGGGGTTTACCATTTATTCCCATTAGGACCTTTCTGAATTGTTCTGCTAGCTAATGAAGTTGCTATTGTTTCTAATTCCTGCACTCAACAAATATGAGGTCATAGGGAAAATGCACCAGGATTTGCTTTTCATAATCCCTCTTGCATTCCTGTGTGGCATTCATAGGTTCTCCGTTTTAACAAGAGCCTCGCCCTACACGTGCTCTCGTTGTCTCTGTCCTGGAGATCTGGTTTGAATGGCAGGCACCAGGGAGATTTCCTCACATTTCAGAGGACACCCCAAGTTGACGTCACCCACATCTCCACCTCTACAAAGAAGGTCAACTCTCTCCAGCTGCTCCTCCTGCTGCTGCTTTTTTATTCACTCTGAGCAGGACACAGGCTACCCAACTGTCCCCTCCCCAGCTGTCTTGGATTGCAGATCTATTTAGCTAATACTGCTTGGGAAGTAAGGAAGTTATTTCTTAATTTGTGAAGCAGCTATAGTATTAGTACCTAGTAAATAATTATTGGGTGACAGTTACCAACAAGTTATCAAAAAAGAAGAATTCCCTTTTCACAATGTGTTTTTATAGCTGGTATCAGAGGAAAAGATGGTAAAATGGAGGATCCAGAGGATCAAAGGGATATGGTTGGAGAGGAGACTGACACCAGGCTGACGCCAGGCAGACTTGAAGCAAGAGCTGCTCTTCTGTAGACCTTGAAGAAGCTCCTTATCGAGAACTACCAATGGAGATGGGCAGCTTCTAGTAGCTGAGGGCCTTAGCTCTACAACTGCAAGGAACTGGGTTCTGCTAACAACCTGAATGAGTTTTGGAGAGGACCCCAAGCTCCAGGTGAGCGCACAGCAGCCTGACGGACCCTGAGCAGAGTTCCCAGCTAAGCATCGATGGACTCCTGACCATGAGAAACTGTGAGGTAATGCCCTAGCTGGTTTGGCTCAGTGGATAGAATGTTGGCCTGGGGACGGAAGGGTCTTGGGTTCGATTCCAGTCAAGGGCACATGCCCGGGTTGCAGGCTTGATACCCAGTAGGGAGTGTGCCAATCAATGATTCTTATTATTGATGTTTCTCTCCCTCTCCTTCTCTGAAAGCAATTAAAAAAAATTTTTTTTAAAAAAGAAAAAGTGTGAGGTAATATGGGTTGTTTGAAACTGCTAAGTTTCTAGTCACAGCAGTAGAAAACTAAAACAACTAGTCATAGTTCAGTTTCTACTGCCACTCCCCATGGGCCCTCCAACTCAGAGCTAGAGTGGACCCTGTCTGAGAGCCCAAAACCCCAGCCTTGGTTTTGTCTCTAAAATCCCATTTTTTGTTTGTTTTAGAATAAATCCCTTTATTACATGAGCTAAGACAGGAGGAAAGAGGATTTATTTGCCTTTTTGGGCCTTGATTTTCCTCAAATAGAACTCCAGCTCCCTGCCCTCGAGCACATAGGCATCTGCTCGGCCACAATGGCCTGGTCTTGAAGCGATGCATACAAGAAGCTTGCCCTGCTGGAACTGCTCCTCGAGAAGCCTGCTGATTTTGGCATTCTTTTTCCTTTCATCATATTTCTTCTGCATTTTCTTTTATCGTTTTTTGTTCAAAATCTCTTCCTCTTCAGGAGTCAGCTTGGCTCTATTCTTGGGGCCCAGGGGCAGTGACTACCGTGTTTCCCTGAAAATAAGACATCCTCTAAAAATAAGACCTACTTACAGGTTTCCTTCTGAGTGAAATATAAGGCATCCCCCGAAAATAAGGCCCCCCAGGCTCTGTCTCAGAATGAAAATTAATTTACAGTAAACTGGTCGCTAGGGCCGCCCCGATAATGTTCCAGAAGCTGATGACATGATTGTCATTGAATAAATGAATAAATTCTTGATACTGTAGGATTCACAGTTTGGTTTGTGTTGACAACTACTGTACTACTGTACTGTATACAGGTAATAAATTTCCTTTATTTTCTTTTAACAATAAATGTGTACCATATTCTTCTTCATGGAAAAATAATACATCCCCTGAAAATAAGACCTGGCGCATCTTTGGGAGCAAAAATTAATATAAGACACTGTCTTATTTTCGGGGAAACAGGGTAGCAGAACTCGCACCACTGTCAGTACGGTGTGCTGTCCATGAGCACAATGCAGTTCTTCAGTAAGGTCTTGGTGAGGACCAGTTCGTTGTTGGAGGCATTGCAGACAACATCAATAAGACTTGTTTTGCACGTACAACACTCTGAGCCCCAGGAGAAGTTTCCCACGTCCAGCCTCGAGGCGCGGTACTTCTTGTTGCCTCCGCGCACTCGGACTGTGTGGGTGCGGCGGGGTCCAATCTTAGTGTTGGCAGCAGGGCGTCCCAGCTCACATTTTTGCTTCTTATGGTAGGGCTTCCTCTTGCTCCCGGTCTTGCAGCACTTGTGCCAGTTGTCCCAAGAGATACCCATAGCTCGGTGCCAGCTGGAAAGAGAAAACGCTAGAACCCAATTTTGAAAGTCCCTTCCCCGTGCCCCACTCCACTCGCTTCGTTCAGACCCCCTGAGCTAATACTGGCCCTAATGGGACTTGTTAGATTTGGTGATAAGGGAGAGCATTCCATTCCCTTCTGTCAGACCTGAGAGCATCTAGAATACCTGGGAAAGATGTGAAACAACAAGACTATTGGTGGCATGCAAAGGATTGTATTCTGAGGGCAATAGTGAGTGATACAAGTAACTTGACTTGAACTTTATAAAGATCACTAATGTAAAATGGATGTGGTAGCAGTAGCTGGGGTAAACACACACACACACACAGTTACTGACATGTTTGGAAGGTATTGTAAAATCCAGAATAGAGAGAATATTGGCAGAAGCCATGATACTGGAAATGCCAGATTAATAAGATACAGTAGAGGGAGGAGGCAGTTAGATGGAAGAATTAAGAATGACTTCCAAGTTGTGACTGGATTTGAAGGATAGGTGTTGATGCTGCTAGTTGACTTCAGGAATAGTAAATGTCTTACACTTGCTTAATTTGGAGCATTTAAAAATCCCACCTGGTGCTCAGGAGAAACTGGTGAGAGAAAGATCCGAGGGCCTTCAGTCTGTTATTGTTTATGATGATAACTGGATGCCAGGAGCTAGTCTTCATGCCTTTTCTGAACTCTAAACTTGCCTATTCTTTGATATTTAAAATTTACACCACATAATTTAATAACAACTATTGATTCTCATATTGTTTTGTGTATTACTTAGTCTTATTTGCAAAACCATTGAGAACTCCATGATGGAAGAACCTTTTCTATCTACTCCAGTGTTCTGGATATGAGCAGGTACTCAACACAGTGGAAAGGACCACTTGTTCCCCTGGAATTTTACATTTCATCCACATAAGGAGAGAAAACAGGCCAAGAGGTCAGACATGTATGGGAAGTTGTGCAGGGTCTATTCGGCCATTGTAAAGGTGATTTTGGTTTTTACTCTATGGGAGAGAGTATAAAATGAAAGTGTGAGAAGCCCCTTGCTGACTTGCAGCATAATCAGCTTCGGAAACAAAAGTTTTGTCATGTATATATTAAAAGTACTCAACATCTGAGTCCAATAAATATTTGTGGATGATGAATAACTTCTGCATGTGCTGTTCAGATGGTGACACAGTATCATATAAATAGTAACGTTTCACATTAGCAATATTCCCTGGCATGAACATGCATTCATTGAAAAGCCACAGTCAACTGTCAAAAGTGAATCCTAAATTGGCTGCTTTGCCCCATATGAGGCTATGATGAACCTACTCTTGACGTTCAGAAAAAATAGTTATCTTCTGATTGGCAAATCCTGGTGGCATGTCTTTACTTGATTGAGGTGTTACCAGCACCATATGCTAGGCCATTAGCCAACTCCTGCTGCCATCAGACTTGTGTACTCTTTGCCAAAAATCCCATCTGTTCTCCATCCTCAGTTTCTTCCCAATTCAAAAGCATGTTTGTTATCTTTAGGAACAAAAACAAAAACATCACTACTATGATCATATTCGTAGTTTTAAAATGAATCGAACTTACCTGGTTAAGTTTTTCAAGTATTATTTATTGATAGATTTAGGCAACTGTATAGATGTCAGGGTACAGAAAATCAGCTTTTTTACCTCAATGTTTTTGAAAGCCTTCTTGCTACTGTGTTAAGAAAGTTGTATATAGCTGTATATAAACTTCCCTTTTTAATATATCTTTATTGATTTCAGAGAGGAAGAGAGAGGGGGAAAGAGAGAGACATCAATGATGAGAATCATTGTTCAGCTACCTCTTGCATTCCTCTACTGGGGCTTGAGCCCACAACCCAGGCATGTGCCCTTTACCAGAATTGAACCCGGGACCCTTCAGTCTGCAGGCAGAAGCGGTTAGGAGCAATCAGGAAGGCAGGCAGGTGAGCAGTTGGGAGCCAGCAGTCCTGGATTGTCAGAGGTATGTCCCAGATTGGAGAAGGTGCAGGTTAGGATGAGGGACATCCTCCACCCCCATACATGAATTTCATGCACAGGGCCTCTAATCCTATATACTAAAAGGGTAATATGCAAGTAGACTGAATGGCAGAATGACCAGTCACTTTTACGCACACTGATCACCAGGGGAAAGATGCTCAATGCAGGAACATCTCCCTGGTGGTCAGTGAGCTCCCACAGGGGGAGTGCCACTCAGCCAGAAGCTGGGCTTATGGCTGGCAAGCACAGCAAGCAGGCCTAAGTCATCAGTCGGACATCCCCCGAGGGCTTCTAGACTGTGAGAGGGCACAGGCCAGACTGAGGAAACCTGCCCCAGTGCATGAATTTCAGGTACCAGGCCTCCAGTTGTATATAATTAAAAACCAAATACAATATTTAAGATAGTTCTTTTGAAATTGACTGGAATATTTCATGAATATGCCTTTGAATTTACTAGGCAAGAAAGGCAGTTATTTTCCATACTAAATGGTTTTCTCTTGATTTCTCTAATATTCTTTATATTTTCATTTATCTGTAAGTTAATATAGCCATTTTATTTTTATTTTTATTTTTTTTATAAACAAAGGTTCATAGCAGCTTTATTCTTTTTCCCCCCCATTTTTTTAATTAAATTATTATCTGTGTACATATTTTAACATTGCACCCCCGTTCCCATACATACCCTCCCTCCCCAGAGTTTTGTGTCCATTGGTTGTACTTATATGCATGTATACAAGTCCTTCGGTTGATCTCTTATCTCCCCCAGATCTCCCTACTCTCCCCGCTGTAATTTTACAGTCTGCTTGTAGCTTTACTGTCTTTATATCTATCTTTTGGTTTGTCAGTTTACAATGTTCTTTAATATCCATAAATGAGTGAGGCCATGTGGTATTTCTCTTTCATTGACTGGCTTATTTCACTCAGCATGATGTTCTCTAGTTCTATCCAGGTTGCTGCAAATGATGAGAATTCCTTCTTTTTTATGGCAGCATAGTATTCCATTGTGTAGATGTACCAAAGTTTTTTGATCCAATCATCTGCTGACGGGCACCTAGGCTGTTTCCAGATTCTAGCTATTGTAGATTGTGCTGCTATGAACATAAGGGTGCATATATCCTTTCTGATTGGTGTTTCTAGTTTCTTGGGATATATTCCTAGGAGTGGGATTACTGGGTCAAATGGGAGTTCCATTTTCAGTTTTTTGAGGAAACTCCACACTGTTCTCCACAGTGGTTGCACCAGTCTGCATTCCCCCCAGCAATGCACGAGGGTTCCTTTTTCTCCGCAACCTCGCCAACACTTGTCGTTTGTTGATTTGTTGATGTTGGCCATTCTGACAGGTGTGAGATGGTACCGAATTGTTGTTTTGATTTGCATCTCTCGGATAATTAGTGACTTTGAGCATGTTTTCATGTGCCTTTTGGCCTTCCTTCTGTCTTCTTTTGAAAATATTCTATTTAGGTCCATTGCCCATTTTTTAATTGGATCATTCATCTTCCTTTTATTTAGTTGTATAAGCTGTTTGTAGATATTGGAGATTAAACCTTTATCAGTGGTAACATTTGCAAAGATGTTCTCCCACACAGTGGGCTTTCTTGTTGTTTTGTTGATGGTTTCTTTTGCTGTAAAAAAGCTTTCTATTTTGATGTAGTCCCATTTGTTTATTTTCTCTTTAGCTTCCATTGCCCTAGGGGCAGTATCAGTGAAGAAGTTCTTTTGGCATATGTCTGAGATTTTGTTGCCTGTGGATGCTTCCAGTATTTTTATGGTTTCCCGTCTGATGTTTAAGTCCTGTATCCATTTTGAGTTTATTTTTGTGTATGGTGTAAGTTGGTGATCTAGTTTCATTCTTTTGCATGTATCTGTCCAATTTTCCCAACACCATTTATTGAAGAGACTGTCTTGACTCCATTGTATATTCGTTCCTCCTTTGTCAAATATTAATTGAGCATAGTGATTTGGGTTGATATCTGGGTTCTCAATTCGATTCCATTGATCTATATGTCTGTTTTTGTGCCAGTACCAGGCTGTTTTGAGAACAGTGGCTTTGTAATACAGTTTGAAGTCTGGTATTGAGATCCCTCCTACTTTCCTCTTCTTTCTCAGGATTGCTGTGGCTATTCGGGGTCTTTTATTGTTCCAAATGAACTTTTGGAGAGTTCTTTCTAGGTCAGTGAAATATGCCTTTGGTATTTTAATGGGGAGTGTATTGAACCTATAGATTGTTTTAGGAAGTATGGACATTTTGATGATGTTGATTCTACCAATCCATGAACATGGTATGTTCTTCCATCTCCTTACATCTTCCTCTGTCTCTTTTTTCAGTGTCATGTAGTTTTCCATGTATAGGTCCTTTACTTCCTTAGTTAAATTTATTCCTAGGTATCTTAATTTTTTTTGGTGCAATGGTAAATGGAATTGCTTTTTTAGTCTCTGTTTCTATAAATTCACTGTTGGTGTATAGAAATGCCATAGATTTCTTGGCATTAATTTTGTATCCTGCTACATTGCCAAATTCATTTATTAAGCCAATTAGTTTTTTAATGGAGTCTTTTGGGTTTTTTATATACAATATCATGTCGTCTGCAAATAAGGATAACTTTACTTCTTCTTTTCCAATTTGGATGCCTTTTATTTCCTCCTCTTGTCTAATTGCAATGGCTAGTACTTCGAGTACTATGTCAAAGAGGAGTGGCGATAGTGGGCATCCCTGTCTTGTTCCTGTTCTTAGAGGGAATGGTTTTAGTTTTTGCCCATTGAATATGATGTTGGCTGTGGGTTTATCATATATAGCTTTTATTATGTTGAGGTATGATCCTTGTACTCCCACCTTGTTGAGAGTTTTTATCAGGAAAGGGTGTTGGATTTTATCAAATGCTTTTTCTGCATCAATTGATATGACTATATGATTTTTATCTTTCAACTTGTTTATGTGATGTATCAAGTTTATTGATTTGCGGATATTGTACCAACCTTGCATTCCTGGAATAAATCCTACTTGGTCATGGTGTATGATCTTTGTGATGCTCTGCTGGAGCCGATTTGCTAGAATTTTGTTGAGGATTTTGGCATCTATGTTCATGAGGGATATTGGCCTGTAATTCTCTTTCATTGAGTTGTCTTTATCTGGTTTTGGTATTAGGGTGATGCTGGCTTCATAGAAGGAGTTTGGAAGTGTTCCTTCCTCTTGAATTTTTTGGAATAGTCTGAGGAGGATAGGTTTTAATTCTTCCTTGAATGTTTGTTAAAACTCTCCTGTGAAGCCATCTGGCCCTGGGCTTTTGTTTGCGGGAAGCTTTTTGATGACTGTTTCAATTTCTTCCCAAGTCACTGCTCTATTGAGATTTTTAGATTCTTCCTGATTGAGTTTTGGAAGGTTGTATTTTTCTAGGAATATGTCCATTTCCTCCAGGTTGTTCAGTTTGTTGGAATAGAGTTGTTCGTAGTATTTTGTAACAATCCTTTGTATTTCGGCGGGGTCTGTTGTTATTTCACCTCTTTTGTTTCTGATTTTGTTTATTTGGGTCCTCTCTCTTTGTTTCTTGGTTAGCCTGGCTAGAGGTTCATCTATCTTGTTTATTCTTTCAAAGAACCAGCTCTTGGTTTTGTTGATCTTATGTATTGTTTCTTTGGTCTCTATTTCATTTATCTGTGCTCTGATTTTTGTTATTTCCTTCTTTCTGCTTACACTGGGCTTTTCTTGTTGCTCTTTTTCTAACTCTTTGAGTTGTAGAGTTAGATCATTTGTTACCATTTTTTCTAGTTTTTTGCAATAGGCTTGTAGGGATATGAACTTCCCTCTCAAAACTGCTTTTGCTGTGTCCCATAGATTTTGGATAGTTGTGTTTTCATTGTCATTTGTTTCCAGGATGTTTTTAATTTCTTCCTTGATTTCTCTGGTAACCCAGTCCTTGTTTAATAGCATGCGGTTTAGTCTCCATGTGTTTGATTTCTTTGGATTTTTTTCATTGTAGTTAATTTCCAGTTTTATGCCACTATGATCTGAGAAGATGCTTGATATGATTTCTATCTTCTTGAATTTGAAGAGACTTTGCCTATGTCCCAAAATGTGGTCTATCTTTGAGAATGTTTCATGTGCGCTTGAGAAGAATGTATATTCTGTGGCTTTGGGGTGGAATGTTCTGAAGATGTCGATTAATTCCATCTGGTCTAGCGAGTCATTTAGGATTGATATTTCTTTGCTGATTTCTTGTTTAGATGACTTGTCAAAGGGTGACAGTGGGGTATTAAAATCTCCTACTATGATTGTATTGCTATTAATCTCTCCCTTAATGTCCTCCAGCAGTTTTTTTATATATTGGGGTGCTCCCGTATTGGGTGCATATATATTTACCAGGGTTATTTCTTCTTGTTGGATTGCTCCCTTTAGTATTATGAAGTGGCCTTCATTATCTCTTGTTATGTCCTTCACTCTGAGATCTAGTTTGTCAGATATAGGTATTGCTACCCCAGCTTTTTTTTTCATTTCCATTCGCCTGGAAAACCTTTTTCCATCCCTTCACCCTCAGTCTGTGTGCATCTTTTTTTCTGAGGTGGGTTTTTTGTAGACAACAGATATATGGGTCTTGTTTTCTTATCCAATCCGTTACCCTATGTCTTTTGATTGGAGCATTTAGTCCATTTACATTTAAAGTTATTATTGATAGATACTTATTTGACGCCATTTTTATTCTATACCTCTGTGTTCCTTCTTTGCTTTCTATTTCTTTAATTTTACAGTAGACCCTTTAGCATTTCTTGCATTGCTGGTTTGGTGGAGATAAATTCCCTTAGTCTGTTTTTGTCTGTGAAGCTCCTGATTTCACCTTCACTTTTGATTGATAGCCTTGCTGGGTACAATATTCTTGGATTCAGACCCCTCCTTTGCATGACTTTGTATATTTCATCCCATTCCTTTCTGGCCTGATAAGTTTCTGTGGAGAAATCAGTTGCTAGTCTGATGGGGGTTCCTTTATATGTAACTTTCTGTCTCTCTCTGGCCGCTTTTAAAATTCTTTTTTTGTCGTTGGTGTTTGCCAGCTTAATTATAATGTGCCTAGGGGTCGGTTTTCTGGGGTTCATTTTGCTTGGGACTCTGCGAGCATCTTGGATTTGTGTGGGTTTTTTCTTCTCTATCTCAGGAAAGTTTTCTGTCATTATTTCTTGAAATACGTTTTCCATGTCTTCCTCAATTCCCTTTCCTTCTGGAATCCCTATTATTCTAATATTGTTTTGTTTTATATTGTCCCAAAGTTCCCTTAGACTTTCCTCCTGTTTTTTAATTTTTTTTTCCAGAAGCTGTTCTAATTGGGTATTTTTTTTCCATCTTGTCTTCTATTGATAGCTCGCTGATGCAGTCCTCTGCTTCTTCTAATCTACTCTTGATGCTTTCTATTGAGTTCTTTACAGTAGCGATGTCATTTTTAATTTCTTCTTGGTTCTTCTTCATTTCCTCTTGGTTCTTACTCATATTGTCAAATTTGTCTTCCATTCTTTTTAGACATCTTATGATCATTACTCTGAATTCTTGCTCTGGTAGGTTGCTTGCCTCTATCTCGTTTACTTCCTTTTCTGGTGAAGCCTGCTTTTCTTTCATATGTGGGCTGTTTTTTGGTCTCCCCATGATCTAGGGTGTCTGGTTGTATAGTTCTCTCTCTCCTGCTTTGATTTAAAGGCACAAAATACAACACAACCAGGTACAACACACAAGGCACTGAATGGAGATGTGTTTGCGATATTAATAACCACCAGTAAGGGTGACTAGCTAACAAAAACATACAATCAAACAAAAAGCATAGGCAAATCAATCTTATATAAAAAAAAAGCATACAACTTCAGTATAGTTAACATTCAACATACAACTCAAAGAGTTAGAAAGACTTTGTTTTGTTTTGTTTTGTTTTGTTTTTAGGACAACTGCGAGGGAGGTGTGAATGGGCTTGGAGCAGGTAGTTGGAAATTAGATATATACAAGTAGGGTGAAATTTTAGGAGGGGGTAGACAGAAGGAATAGGGAAAATCTAGAGCAGGAAAGGGTTAAGATAAATGGGGTGCCAAAGGAAAAGATCGGAAAGAGGGTGAAGGCATAAAGGTAAGGTTGAGATAGAATAAAGCTTTGGAGAAGGAAAGATAAAGACTGTAGAACAGTAATCCTGAAATAAAAAATAAAAAAATATATATATATATATATATATATATATATATATATATATATATATATATAATGAAATGAAATAGAAATAATAAAAATAAACAAAAGAAAATAAGATGAAAAAGGTAAATTAGTAGTAGTAATAATGTTGATTACGTATACAATATAATAATTATAAAGATAAAATCAAATGAGGAAAAAGAAAAAAAATATTTTCTTGAGTAAACGTTGCAAATAATGAAAACAAAAATAAAAAACAAAAATTTAAAAATTAAAAAAAATAATAAAATTTAAAAAATTTAAATAAAATTTGCAGTAATGAATGTCATTCGCTTCCTCTATTGTTATGATCCAGTCCTGATTTTTAGGCAGGTTTTGCTTTGTTTTTATTACACTAGACTCAATTTGTGAATTAGCCTCTGGGGGCAGTGTTTCTAGGTTGACTTCCCAGACCTAGAGCCTCTCCAGCTTTTTTTTTTTTTTTGTCCTCTCTGCAGCAGGAACTATGGGGGGGAGGAGGGGGCAGGTCCGAGCAACTGCAATCTCCAGCAACTCTCCGATATCCTTCCGAGCCAGATCCAAATGTGTTGCTCTTTAGATATCTCCCCTGTTAGGAGCCCCGTCCACTTTCACGGGTGACATCCGCCCAACAGCGGGGGCTTCTACTTGTAATCACCGCCTTGTCCTCCAGCTTCCGTGCGCTCTGTGCGCACAGGCTTTGTTTTCGCCCCGAGCGCTCTCCACCCTCTCCCTGCGAAATCTGACCTTTTCGCCGAGCAGTGGGGCACTCCTGTGAGGCCAGGTGTTCGCGCTGCCTGGGATCCACGTCCTGGGGGTCACAGCTGCTTGGTGGTCGCTGCGGCTGTGGATATTCAGGCCTCTGACACGATCCTATCTTTCTCTCAAGATGGCGAGGTTTCCCCGTCCAAGCCGGTAGGTAGCTCCGGGCAGGGACGTAGCCCGCGTGGGTGCTTCCCTGTGAGGGGTACCTCTGTCAGCGGCCCCCCAGCAGTTTCTTCTGGTGTTTGCTGTCTCCCAGCTTGCTAATAAACACTCACAGCTCAAGACCATCAGTTGCCCTCTCTTTCTGCTTCGGGAGAGAGCTCAGAATCCGCCCATCTATTCTTCCACCATCTTCCACCTCCTAATATAGCCATTTTAGAATTAAATTGAGATCATCTTGAATGTGTACACAAACACCCTCTGTGACACATAAGGTGACCTTTGGTTTATTATGATCCAACTCAAAGCCTGAGGGCTCTCCCACATGTCATCAGGAAGTTGTTTTTTGTTAGATTTACATTAGATCTTCTCTGACCTGATTGTAGTAAAGATGCTCCTGAGGCAGTTTCTAAAACAAAAAGGAAAAGTAATTTAGTTTGTTTTATTGTGCTCCCTTAGATTCCAGAACACAGTTAAATACTAGACATTTTAAGAAATTTCAGGAGGGACACCTGTGTGTTAAACCAGAATGTGGCCCTTTTCCATCTCTGACACAGTGGTCAGCATGTGTGCTGGAGAGCTGTAATCTTCACAGGTATCAAGAGTAAATGGAGTCTATTTTCAAGTCAATTTAATAATCTCTTAATGAGATGACAGTGACTCCTACTTCCTGGTTTGTCTTTTGGCAAATCATTTTCTGAGCTTTCCTTACTTTTGTTCACTTTGGTAGGTGATTTTTCAAATATAATGAATTTATCCTTAGCAAATTATCTTTAAATAAATTTACTAAACTAATAAAATTAGAGTCACCTTATTCTTTTTTAAATTTATTTTGCCAACACCAAACATGTTATCTATCTTCTATGAAAGGATGAATTAGTAACTGTTAAATTGAGTTGTGTCTTCAGGAAAGAACTTTCACCCCAGCTGGTTTGGCTCAGTGATTAGAGTGTCAGCTGGTGGACTGAAGAGTTTCAGGTTCAATCCTGGTCCAGGGCACAAACTTGGTTTGCTGGTTACATTCCGGATAGGCCCTTTTCAGTAGGCAATCAATTGATGTGTGTCTCTCACATTAATGTTTCTCTTTCTCTGTTTCTTTCCCTTCCACTCTCTCTAAGAATCAATGGGGGAAAAATATCCTCTGGTGAGGTTTAATAAGAGGGAGAGAGAGAGAAAGAATTGTCCCCTTAAAGGCATTTTACTGTCTAAGCCAGCACTGTCTAATAGGACTTGCTGAAATGGTGCACATGTTTTATATGCGTCCTGTGCAATACTGTAGCCAATAGCTATCCTAACGTGTGGTTCTTGAACATTGAAACATGGCTAGGATGTGGAATATGAAAAGGATGTCTGTTCTCCACAATTTTTTTCAGTGTCGTACTGGAGTTTCTAGTCAGGGTAATAAAAAAAAAAGACAAAACCAGTTAAAGGCATACATATTAGAAGGAAAAAGTTAAATTGTTCCTATTGACAAATGACATAATTCTGTTTGTACAAAAATCCAAAGGACTCAACTACTAAAACTAGAAAGCTCTCAAGATATAAGACCAATATATAAGATAATTTTATTTCTATATACTAGCAACAAACAGTCTAAAAGTGAAATGAAGAAGACAACCCCATTCCCAATAACAAAAAGAATAAGGTACTTTGTAATACATTTAACAAAGAAGTGCAAGAACACTATAAAGCACTGGTGAGACAAAGCAATGAAGATCTAAATAAATGGAAAAAAATGCCATATTCATGGGCTGGAAGTCTCAGGGTTGTTAAGATGGCAGTTCTTTCCAAAGTGACCTATAATTTCAATGCAATCTGTCACAATCCTAGAAGGTTTCTGTGTTTGTTTTTGTAGAAATGTTGCAAGCTGATCCTGAAGTTGAAAAGAAAATGAAAAGATTCTAGAATAGCTAAGACAATTTTGAAAAAGGATAATAAATTTGGATAGTTTATAGTAGCTGATTTAAAAACTTCTTATGAATATATAGTAATTAAGACAGTGTGGTATTGGTGTTAAGATAGATATATAGATTAGTTGAACAGAATTGAAAGACTAGAAATAAAATCGTTCAACTTATGGTCAATTGAATTTTGACAAAGATTCTCAGACAATTCAATGGGGAATACATAGTCTTCAACTAATGGTGCTAAAACAATTTGATGCCATGTTAAATAGGTGGAGGAGGAGAAAGAATGAAGGGGAAGAGGAAGAAGAAGAAAAAAAGAGGAAAAGGATGAAGCACAACAACATAAATTCTTACATCAAACTATACATAAAATTTAAGGATATATCAGAGGCCTAAAAGGAGGAGCTAAAACTAAACATTTCTAGATAAAGACACAAGAAAAAAATCTTTGTGACCTTGGGTCAGGCGAAGATTTCTTAGGTGTGGCAACATAACCACAATCCATAAAAGAAAACTGTGATAATTTGGACTTGAAAAAACAAAAAAAAAAACTGTTACCCTTTTAAAGACACTATTAAAAATGAAAAAACAAAACATTGATATGTGTTCAAAAATAAAAGAAGTTACAGAGTGAGAATAAACATTTGCAAGTCACATGTGTAATAATAGGATTTTATCCAGAATCAAGACTCTGCTCTAGTCCTATATACTAAAAAGGTAATATGCAAATAGACTGAATGGCAGAATGACCAGTCGCTATTACCCACACTGACCACCAGGGTGAAGATGCTCAATCCAGGAACTGCTCCCTGGTGGTCAGTGTGCTTCCACAGGGGGAGTAGATTCCAATATTTGAATTGGAATATCACCTGAAAAGATATATGAATGCTAATGAGCACATAAAAAGTTGCTCAACATTAGCCATTAGGAAAATTAAAATTAAAACCATAATGTGATACCTCTACATACCATTAGCATGGCAGTTATAAAAAAGGGTGACAATGCTAAGTGTTGGTAAAGATGTGGAGCAATGATAACTCTCCAGTGTTGGTGGAAATATACAATAGTACAGCCTCTTTGTAAAAACAGTTTGGCAGTTTCTTAAGAAGTTTAACTTACGGTATGAACCAGCAATTTTACTCTCAGGCATTTCCTCAAGAGAAATGAAAGTTGTACAGGAATGTTCATAGCAACATTAGTTACAATAGCCCCACACTGCAAACAATCCAGATGTCATCAACTGTTGAACAAATAAAATATTGAATATTCATGTATTAGTCTGCGATTAGCACTAAAAGGGAATAAATTACTGATAACATCTTCCTGGTGAACCTCAAAAACATTGCGCTCAGTGTTAGGAGCCAGATACTAAAGATGATGTGTTGCATAACTACTTTATGTATAATTCCCCCAAAAGGCAAATGTATAAAGAAAGGAAGCAGAGCATGGTTGCCAGGAGCTGGGGAGTTATTGGAGCTGATTCACAACACTATTGAGATGGTCTATGAATGTTTGCTGCTGAAGTTCCCAGAGCTGCTCTGTCACTTCTCTTTCTAAGATTTCTTTAGGCAATTCTTTCTGAAATTCCATTAAATACCATCGTTGTCTTCTGACATATTTTCTGTTTTATTTAGATTATCCAAAGTCTGTTCTACATATACCATAGTCACACCCCTTCTCAGGATTTGGTTGTGCAATTATTTCTTCCACTCCATAAAATAAACTTTCCATCTTTGTCTACTTTCTGTTTAAGCCAGCTAGAATAACTTTTTGTAATTAAAAAAGAAAAGTTATGCCAATGATGGGGCTCCAGAGCTAGCCCATTGGGAATATGAACTATCATAAATGAGAGTTCTGAATACAAAAAAGGTCAGGGCAGTGTGGGTTAGCACAGGGAAAGACTGAGAGAGTTTCTGCTTCATTTCTGGAAGCCCTATTTTGAAACACACTACTGCACCCATATCTACACTCAGGTGCACTCCAAATGCATAGCTCACACTCCTCTGATTCTTTTTAGTATAACCTATTAACTCCCCTTCCAGGGCTCTCTTTAGAATATATCAGCACTCCTTTAAAGAGGGAGCCACTTACAGATTCTTCCGTATATGAAATTACTTCTAAATTAGTCTCTACTGTCAAAAAATTAAAAAATATATATATTTTATTGATTTTTTACATAGAGGAAGGGAGAGGGATAGAGAACCAGAAACATCGATGAGAGAGAAACATCGATCAGCCGCTTCCTGCACACCTCCCGCTGGGGATGTGCCTGCAACCAAGGTACATGCCCTTGACCGGAATCGAATCTGGGACCCTTGAGTCCGCACGCCCACACTCTATCCATTGAGCCAAACCGGTTTCGACTCTATTGTTAAAATTTACTTTAAAATTTCATAGAGTGGATTCTTTGCAGATCTCACTTGTTTGAAAAGCAAAACAAAAAGTAAACGGAGACACCAAAATCTTTTCTTGTAAATACAGTACACACTCATCTGCATACCTTCACACCACAAGCATTCCCTGTCTGTCTGTACTCCCTGGAACTGCTCTCTCCAAAGTCACCTCTTGGTTCAACACCCATAAGATTTCTCTCTCTCTCTCTCTCTCTCTCTCTCTCTCTCTCTCTCTCTCTCTCTCCTAATTTACTTACTGGAGTTGACCTTCCTTATTTTTGGTTTCTGGTATGCTCTGTGAGCCTCCTTGTAAGAAGTCCTTTGTGTGCTGAAGCTTTCTTGTCACTGATTGTCTCATCTGAGAGGACTAGTGCTGAAGAAACATATGCAAATTGGGACTATGAGAAAGATTACAGAACATGGCATGGAGGTTGGAACTCTAAAATATCTCAGACACGGGCTTATGGCCAACATGGCAGAGTAGGTAAACGTGGTACTCACATTCTCCCAGGACCCCATCAAAATTACATCTAAGCTGCAGGACAACCATCATTCAGAATTGCCCGAAGTCTAGCTGAACAGAAGTCCTATAACTAAGGATATACAGAAGAAGCCATGTCGAGCCTGGAAGCCCTATCAAAAAAGCATTCAATTATGAGAATTTGTGTCCTACCCAAAATGGTTAATTTAAGAATTCATGAAGTATTCATCCTTCCATGAGTTCATATGGAGAAAATGATATCAAGAGGCTCTATCTTTTGGAAATCAAATGGGATTGGAGATATAATTTTGCTAACAACCAAATGCTTGTTTATTGTTTGCTTCCTGGACCAAAATAAGAGTTATGAAAGCCAGTTTTGTGTTAATTGGGAAAATTTGAAAATGGATTATGACAGTATTTTTAAAAAATATATATTTTATTGATTTTTTACAGAGAGGAAGAAAGAGGGATAGAGAGCTAGAAACATCAATGAGAGAGAAACATCGATCAGCTGCCTCCTGCACACCCCCTACAGGGGGATGTGCCTGCAACAAAGGAACATGCTCTTGACTGGAATCGAACCCAGAACCTTTCAGTCCACAGGCTGACACTCTATCCACTGAGCCAAAACGGTTTTGACATGACAGTATTTTTTTAATATTCTTGGGTAAAATAATATCATTGTGCTTTTCTGCGGGGGCCTGATGTGGCGGGGATCTCCAGATGAACAAACCGGTTCTAAGTGGAGGTGGCCAGGGATTGAGAAATAATAGAAATAAAGAGAGAAGACACAGAGATAGATTTTAAGCTGGGAGCTGGGAGGGCCTCCGACCTCCTCTGCTGGAGAGGCAGATGACAACCTCCTGAGCCACGCAGCACATCTATTTATTCTCCAATCCAACAAGGGATTTCACAGGAAAACAAGGAGCCTGGAGGGCCCAGGTTCCACCCACTCCGTCCTCCCGGAGGAACACAAGCCAGGAACTAAGAACATCTCCACCTTCCCAGGAATGCAACTGACATGACTCTGCCAATATCCCGGGCCCAATCAACAACAATCTAAAGAATGTCCAGGTGTCTTCCCAGGTGGCCCTCTACACTTTTCTATTTGGAGAGGAATGTCGAAATATCAAGGATGAAGTGTCAGAGTATCAAATGATTCAGTAAAAAAAGAAGTCTGAAGATAGAGCATATGTAATAAAACTATGACAATGGGGAATCTAGGTCAAGATTAAATAGGGGTTGTTTCTTTCCCTCTCCCCCAAGAAAACAATTAAATTATCTCAGAGGTCCAGGGAGGAGCAGTCTGACATTTCCCAGAGTGGCAGGACTAGGACAGGCCCAGGCTTGGGAAATTCTGCTGGGAGATTCATAATGGATGCAGCACTATGACCTTTGCTTCTCTAAACTGGTTCATGTAGCCGAATCCGGTTTGGCTCAATGGATAGAGCGTCGGCTTGGGGACTGAAAGGTCCCAGGTTCGATTCCGGTCAAGGGCATGTACCTTGGTTGCGGGCATATCCCCAGTAGGGGGTGTGCAAGAGGCGGCTGATCGATGACTCTCACATCGATGTTTCTATCTCTCTATCTCTCTCCCTTCCTCTCTGTACAAAATCAATAAAATATATTAAATAAAATAAAATAAAAAATAAACTGGTTCATGTAGCTTCCCCCCCCCCACCCCAAATAGTCACATTATATCTATCAATTGACAGATATTATCCTTGATTTTATCATCTTTTCAGAATTTGACACTTTTCATCATTCTCTTCTGACCACTCTTCACTTCTTCCTTAAAACTTTTCCTCCCAGAGCCGAAACCGGTTTGGCTCAGTGGATAGAGCATGGGCCTGCGGACTGAAAGGTCCCGGGTTCAATTCTGGTCAAGGGCATGTACCTGGGTTGTGGGCACATCCCCAGTAGGAGGTGTGCAAGAGGCAGCTGATCGATAATTCTCTCTCATTGGTGTTTCTAACTCTCTATCCCTCTTCTTTCCTCTCTGTAAAAAACCAATTAAAATATATATATTTAAAAAAAAACAAACTTTTCCTCCCAGAATAATCAACAGAAAACTCACAGGAGAGAACCCTGATACCCAAGGACCAAAAGTGGAGACTGCATAGAGACTGGTAAGAGGGGTAGAGGCACGAAAGAGCTGGCTGGAATCCCACAGACAACAACTGAAGTTCCAGAGAGATATCTCAGCTGTGTGTGTGTGTGTGTGTGTGTGTGTGAAGGGGGCCACTGAGAACTCTGGGATCTAATCCCAAAGCTGGGCTACCCAGCAGAGAACACCAAGCTGAGGAGGGTTCCCACATAACATCTAGCTGTGAAAAGCAGTGGGGTGCTATCTGCCAGGGAGTGGCAGCTGAAAGTTCGTACACCCTCTTTTTTTATTTATTTAATAAGTCTTTATTGTTTCTCCTTCCCCCTCCCCCCCCAAAAGCATTTTCGCTGTTTCCCTGAGTTGGTAGGGTGGCTTTATGTGTTAAGATGTCCTATATGGTTCAATGGGTCAGCCTCCCTGTTACCTGAGGTGGAACCTCTTGGTGCACCCTTTTGTGGACAGTGAGCTCAGCCTTGTTGTAGTTAAGTCTTGACTATTGTTGGTGTCACTGGAATTGACCTCCACGTAACAATTGGTTGTGAGGACACTCTGTGTCTATATGGAAGAACACTGCTGCGCTGGAGACATGCTTATGGGGCAGTACTTGCTTCAGTGAGACTTTGGTGCTCACTGAGTCTGCCTCTTGAATGTGTCACTTACGGATGTGAGTAGTTGAAATCTGGTGTCGTCTCACACTGACCACTAGATACACTAGCTTCTGGCTCTCCAATGGGGTGCAAGTCAGCTACTGTCTGAGGCCACCCAACAGGAAATACAGCGTGAACTACAGTTTTCTCCCGACAGCTTATGATTAAGTGATCTATAGGTATGACAAACCCCACCTTTTATCAGGGCTTATTATTCTGTATGCTTTTCTAGTCAGTCTCAGCCTTTGGTCTAGCAACAGTAAATCTGAATATTCTGGAACTCATTTAGGCTCTCAGACCTCTGCCTTTGTATATTCTGCATGCGTATTCTGGAAGGCCCCTCACTACTACTCCTCTCTCCTTGCGTGGCTAATTCTTACTTATTCAAGATTCAGTGCAACATCTCTCCTGGGAAGTTTTCCATTCAGACTAAGTTTAAGTGGCCCTCTTATGTATTCCCACAATCTGTGCTTATCCCTCTGGTAGTAGTTCTCAAACATCTTTATACTCTTGAAAAGTATTGAAGACCCTAAGAGATTTATGGATTGCAGAGATCTTTCCAATGTTCACATATCTATAACAATAAAAGCATACTATGTTAATTAGATGAGACAGCCCAACAACCTTCCAGATATCATCCCAGATGAAGCTGTGGTGGCAGGGGCTGAGGCAGAGGCAGGCAAGCAGAGTGGTTAGGGGCAATCAGGTAGGCAGGCAGACGAATGGTCCCAGATTGTGAGAGGGTACAGGCCGGGTGAGGGACCTCCCCATCCTATGCACAAATTTCATGCTTCAGACCTCTAGCTTTCTTATAATGTCAAAAGTATGCTTATTAACATTAGTGGTATTTACAGCAGAAAAGTCTTTAATTACTGGAAAACTCTCAAGCTCAAGGTGGTGGATGTAAGTTTAACAAAATTTGGATTTTTGTGTGAAAACACAAACTTACAAATGCTTATTCTGGAGACAACTGTTTTCCTTGGGCATGAGCAGAAATACTTAGCATTTCTTTACACATATTAAAATTACATGTCTGCTAGGGTGGAGACTTAATAAAATCAGTATTTCTTACTTGTCATTCTTAATTAGTTAGCTTATTATTTTTAAAAATATATTTCTAATGATTTCAGAGAAGAAGGGAGAGGAAGAGAGAGATAGAAACATCAATGATGAGGGAATCATTGATTGGCTGCCTCCTGCACGTTGGACAGAGCCTGCAACCCAGGCATGTGCCCTGGACCAGAATGTAACCTTGGACCCTTCTACCCGCTGAGCCAAACCTCTAGCTTATTTAAAAAATCTTACATTTTGTATGCGATGAGAGCAGGTGAAGAATACAAAATTCTGGTGTTAGTAGTTTGGTGCCACTGCCTTTATTCCTGCGGGAGTGCCAGCAGTTTCACCTATTGCTTTTACGCAGTCAGTGCAAATGTAAACTAAGAGAAAAAGGTAAACAAAGCCTTAATCTTATTATAAAATGGTTTGACCTTGTGGACCCAGTGAAAGTTGCCTCTAGGCCCCTCAGAGTTAGTTCTGGGGTGGCATTTTCACGTGCTTCTGTTGCACATACTGCCGTCACTTCCTGTCATCAGGTTGCACGTTTTCTACGGACCTTGTAACTGTTTTCTGTGTACCCCTCAGTGTCTGGTGTATAAAACAATAACTATTAATACCTGCGGAATGAGCGCATAAATGACATTATAAACAATGACCGCATAGCCTTGATCTTACTACCTCTGTACTTAATTTACACGTTTTGTAAGACTTTCCAAGTTTTTTTTTTTTTTCTTTCTCACAATTATGAGGCCGGCCAATTCTTTAATTAAATAGTTGGGGCGAGGGAGCTGCCTGTATATTAAAATGACGCGTTTATAGTTTGGCCAAGTATTTGATATCAGAATCATTTCTCTCCTGCAACAGCAGGCCAGGCTTTCCGTCCCCTAGTCCTCTCTAGCGGCCGGAAAGAGCCGAGTTTCCTACGTTTATAGGAGCACAAAAATGTGGCCCCTTTACATCCGGGTAAAAAAAGGCCCTACATCCCTTAGGAGAGAAGAGGAGCAAGAGCCCCTGCCTCACCGACAGTAAGCCCCAGGCCCTAGCCTCGCGAGATCAGCCGCGTTGCCAGAGCGACGCTTCCGGCGGCGCGCGCAGCCCCGGGAGCAGGCGAGTTGGGAAGTGGGCGGCTAGACCTGCCCGCCGCCGCCGGGAACTCGCCAGCGGGAGCGCGCTCGCGGCCGCGCGTGCTCCGCTTGTTTCCCGGCTCCGTCGCTGACGCGTCGCAGACGTTGGGGGAACCGAAGGGAGCAGCCGTGGGAGCGGGATGAACAGCGGCGGCGGCTTCGGTTTGGGCTTGGGCTTCGGCCTCACCCCGACGACGGTGATTCAGGTGACGAACCTGTCGTCGGCGGTGACCAGCGAGCAGATGCGGACGCTCTTTTCCTTCCTAGGAGAAATCGAGGAGCTGCGGCTCTACCCCCCGGAGTGAGTGCTCGAGCGCGGCGGGGGGAGGGGCGCGGGCGCCGTGGGGACCCGGGGGCCGGCGCGGACGGGGGCGCGCGGCGCGCGTCACGTGACCGCCGGGCCTTACCTGGGTGCCCACGTTTGATGAGGGCGGCGAGGGCACCGTGGCCCCACCTATTTTTTTTTTATTTTTTTTTTTGAGTCCGGCTTTGGGGGCTTAATCTCTGCACCGAACTCTTTCAAAGGCTGCCTTTTTTTTTTTTTTTTTCCTTCGTGCCTCCAGGGCTAGTGGTCGCCGCCGAATCCTGCCATTCGGGGTCTCCCCCTCCCCTTTTTTCCAGAACTTAAGATGGCCGCAGGTGGGCCCCGAACTGCGCTCCGGGCGGACGCCTGGGGCGCGATGCGAAAACCGCGGGGCCTGCGCCTGGGGACGGTCCGTTCTCCGGGCCCAGGGCCAGGCCGCCGCCGCCGCCGCCGCCGCCGGGGAGGCCGGGAATGGCTTGGGATTAGGCTGCGTTTGCCCTCGGGCGGCGTTCACATAGTTAGCATCTTCTCGGCCAGCTTAGCCGAGCCCATCCGTGCGGCTAGACATCAGGTCCAGCCAGCTTTTGGCAGCAGATTCATTTTCCCTCCTGGAAGGTCACCCTGTCCTAACCCTTCCAGAAAACGTATTAGTTGGTGCAGGATTATCTCTGCTGCATATTCTTTAAAAAAGTCCAGCTATGCCAGGTCGCGGACACTTCCCAAGTAGTGTGTTTTGAAGCAAGATTTCCCTTTTACAATACTTGCTACTCAGAATGTGTAAGGGGTTTATGGGTGGTTCTAATTCTTACACGCATAAAGTGTTGTGTGTTTTTTTTTTTTTTTTTTAATGATACAGCTTAGTCTCTTGAAGTCTTCAATATTTTGTTTATTTTGTCGAAATCCTGTGAAAGAAGGGAGAGGAGTTGCCCAGTATTTTTCTTTTTTAAAAAATTTGTATTTGACTTTATATATATATAATTGATTTTTTACAGAAAGGAAGAGGAGAGGGATAGAGAGTTAGAAACATTGATGAGAGAGAATCATCGATCAGCTGCCTCCTGCACACCCCCTACTGGAGATGTGCCCGCAACCAATGTACATGCCCTTAACCGGAATCGAACCTGGGACCTTTCGAACCTGGGATCTTTCAGTCCGCAGACCGACGCTCTATCCACTGAGCCAAACCGGTTTCGGTTGTATTTGACTTTTTGCTTTATTTCAGTGAGGCATTTAAATCTTTCTTTAGGTTTTCTGTCTATTTGTATATCGCGTTGCTACTTCCTAGGTACTGATGAAAGTTGGCCCAAAAAGCCCTCTACTTTTTGTTTTGAAGTAATTTATGCATACAGGAAAGTTGAAAGAACACCCAGGTTTCCTTCACCTGCGTTCATCGCCTGCCACAGTTGATTTCTGTCTGTCTACCCCTTCTCATCGCCACCTCTCCTCTTTCACCTTCCCCTCTCCTCTCCCACCTTCCCATCCTTTTAGAAGTATGTACACTAGTTGTAGACACCATAGCCATTCATCCCTCAACATTTAAGTATGTAACTCTTAAGAAAAGCGCACACTCCTACAATACCACACTATTTACATGCCCAAGGAATTTAACATTGATAAGTAATATGTTTATAGTTAAATTCTCCCAAATATTCTAATAACTTTTTTTCTTTTTAAAAAAAAATCTAGATTGTAATCAGACTCCACCCTTTGCATTTGGTTATCTCCTTTAATCTAGAACAGCCCCCTGTCACCTTTTTAAAAGTCATGACATTGATACTATGTCTTGTAGTTTGTTTTGTAGAATGACTCATAATCTGGGTTTACATAGATTGCTTCTACATGAATACATTCAGGTAGTACTTTACCAAGCATACTTTATAAGTGTACATACACGTACATCTTTGTTGACTAGCTGTGGCATATATAGCTTTGAACATCTTAACTTTCGAAAATGCTATCCATTTTAGCACTGGAAACTTCTTAATAATTGAGAAGTGCTTGGAGGAGTGCTGTATCCTGCAAGAATTGGAAACATGCAGTAAAGATATTTTGTATATAAATCTTTGTAAACTAACCTTGCTTGTAAGGTTGTGGTAATAAGGTATCTAGTAGGTAGAACTACACACAGAATAGTCCCCATTGTCAACATGGTACCACTTACATAGTTGAAATGTGGGCTTGGATGGCAACATGCTGCCAGTAATTATCTGATACTTGGTAATGAACTGTTTTTTGAAATCAAGTGTTAATTACTTGCCCTTTAAAAGTCAAAGAGAATAAAGAGCTCGTTATTTAAACACTAGAGGCTCAATGCACGAAATTTGTGCATGGGTAGGGTCCCTAGCTGCTGTCGACCACCTGCAGGGGCCTTCATTCTACACTGCCCACTGGTGGTCAGGGCACGTCATAGCAAGCGATGGAACTCCCAGTAGGTTGAACTCCTGAGGAGACACTTTTAATATTATGTGTATATATCTATATCTGTATATCTATATATGGTACATTAATACGAAATGTGTCACAAACTGTAATATATTTAATGAAACTAACAAATATAACACATATGGGACAGGCAAAATCCTTAACCAGTTTTTCATAAGTGCAATCCCTTATTCCTGTTTTTAAAAACATTGACATACTTTACTAACAGCATGTGTTCTGCTCTGTAATGAAGTCATTATAATATGGTCAATACATTACAGATGTGTTTCCAGGTTTGGGCTGAAATGGATAAAAATGCAATAGTAGTGTCAAAACCGGTTTGGCTCAAGTGGATAGAGCATCGGCCTTTGGACTGAAAGGTCCCGGGTTCAATTCCAGTCAAGGGCATATGTACCTTGGTTGCAGGCACATCCCCAGTAGGGAGTGTGTAGGAGGCAGCTGATTGATGTTTCTCTCTCATTGATGTTTCTAAATCTCTATCCCTCTCCCTTTCTCTCTGTAAAAAAATCAATAAAATATACTTTAAAAAAAATCCAATAGTAGTTGTATGGAAGATATACATTTGAGTGTTAATGACAGTATGAAATTTTTGCAGCAAGCTTTTTATTGAGGTATAATGTGCAACAGAAGAGTGCATGGATAAGTTTCTCTATCCCAAGTGAACATTTGTGTAACCAGCACCCAGATCAGAATTGTCTACACCCTAGCATTGTACTTCCCTTCAAAGGGTGATCCTGTCCCTGATTTCTAATACATTTTTAACATTAACACTGTTGATTTTTTGCTTGCTGGTTTTCTTCTCTCTGGTCTTCAAAAGTACTAATAAGGCAAAGTCTGTGAACTAGTTAAGTTTATTTAGTTAAAAAAATATAACCAATATAATCACTTTATGAACGTTAAAGAGAAATACCACCCTATCAAAACCTCTCTCCATTTTCATGTGTTTTCTTCAAGTCCTTTTTATATGTGTTTATTTTAATATGGTGTGATCAAAGGATTTTGCAAATAAGCATTTTTCAGTGCTTTACTTATAATATTTTACAGACGAATCTATTCTTAGTGTTTGTGTCATTGAAATTATATAATTGGAGATGTATTGGCTGTCTGTTTTGCTTTGGGTGTGTGTGTGTGTAAGTCTGGATTTTAGGGAGAAGCTAGCATGTGAAATGCAGTGGTGCCTCACACAACGAACTTAATTCGTTCCAGGAGCAAGCTTGTTATGCAAAAAGTTCGTTATGTGAAACGCGTTTTCCCATAACAATACATGTTAAAAAAAATAATTCGTTCTGTAGCATAAAATATGCCAAGATGACATAAAAAAAATATGCTAAGATGACATATTTTTATTTAGATACATCTAAAAACATAATTTTTTTTAAAAAAAAACACACATTTTTTTAATTTTAAGATAGACTAAGTAGAGTCTACCGAATCTTGCACATCTTCATCCATTTTCTGCTTTTTGGCCGATGGTTTCATGAAAAACCTGTCCAAAGCTCGCTGTGCGAGGCGTTCGTTATGCGAGGCACCACTGTGTGTGTACTTTTGATTGTCAACAATAATTGGAGGGCCTTCTGGCATTTATTGGGTGTCAGTCATTCATATTAGAAAGTTTTATACAAAGAAGAATCGTGCCATACAGAGGATCACTGGAACCCTACTGAGAACTCCTGTTATAATTCATGTGTCAGTATTTTCATACATAAAACTATGTACTTTGTCTATGTTTTGGTGATAGATCCTCAAAGGGTGTGTATTAATATAATAAAATATTGGATATAGTATTACCAACTTGCCTTTTAAAAAATTGTGCAGTGTCATCATGTTTAATGAAAGACAAAATAACCAGTTAGAGCCCAGGAAATTTAAAATATGCTCAAAAAGTTGGTTTGTGATTTCTGCATAAATCCTCAGAAATTCTGACTTAAAAACAACAACAATTGTAGAAAGTCCTTTATTTTAAAAAACAAATTCAACAAATGCGGTCAAAGTATAAATCACTATTTGGATACTGCTCCTTTCTTTAGAGACATACATTTAGAGCAAATGAAAAATGTAACACCTTCCAAAAAGTAAAAATTTCATTATAAAATGATAACTTTATTAAATTAAAAACATCTATTAAACTAAAAACATCTATACATACTAGAGAGAAAGCTTTACTTTTTATTTAATTTTATTTTTTCCATCACCATTTATTCCCTCTTCCACCTAGTGAGAAAACTTTAAACATAAGATTTGAAAACATCCTGATATATAAATACATACACATTTGTTTACTGAGCTAATTATATGTACTTATGCTTGCTACTGTATCATAGCCTATCATATTAAAAGTGTTACTACCTCTTCTGAAAAGCTCAAATGTTTACATTTGTATAAGTAACTATAAATTGATCGTTACTCTCTGTTTTAAGGAAGGTAATTAGAGATAAAAGTGAAGAAAATGCTTAAAGCAATGGTGTAGCCATATCTACTACCCATACTCCTGTGATAATGCTGTTCAGAATAGACCAGAATTTTTTCATTTGTTCCTGGCATGTTTTAACATGTAGTTGCTTTACTGATCAGACTCACATTTTCTAGTGATAGGGGTTTTTGAAGTGATAGGGGTTTCAAACAGGATATTTGGAAGTATATTTTAGTTTTCAACAGTGATTATTTAGGTTTTCATTCTTTCCCTAAAAGATCTGTCAATTTGGAAAATGTAGTTTTAATGGTTGTTTGTCAGATTCTAATTTTAGTCCTAAAAGAGAGTATACTGGTACTCACTGCAGTTGCTGCTAGGACTTTAGTAGCTGATTGTAGTCAGATTTTTTTTTTGGTTGCGAAAGACAAACAGTGCTATGCAACCTACCTCAATAAGAGACATTGAAAAAAATAGAGATTTCATTAAATTGAATAAAGACTAAAGTACAACCAGGCCTCAGATCTGGGACTGGGAATCAATAAGGTTTCAGCATCTAAGGTATAAAACCTCTCCTTAGAGCTTTGTGATCTCAGTTTGTTTCTGTGTATTTGCTCAATTTCTTTATGGACCTATTCTCTACTCATCTGGCATCTGATTCAAGCCCTGACTCAAAGTGACTTTATAGGCAAAAGAAAGAGAATCTGATTGTTGCTAGTTTGGTCAAGCCACCCAAATTATAGGTTGCTAGCTAGCCAGTGAAATGTGGCTAATCAGTTGTGGCTTACAGTTCACATCTGTTGAGGGTTTCACATGCTGAAAGTATGTAGAATGTTTTGGTAGCATATATAGGATGGGTACCTAATCATTTTCATATCTTAAAATGGCTTTCCAGGAAACTTGAGCCCTGAAGAAAAGTAGAATTGCCATTCAAAAAGAGAGTTGCAGCCGAAACTGATTTGGCTCAGTGGATAGAGCGTCGGTCTGCGAACTGGGGGGTCCCGGGTTCAATTCCGGTCAAGGGCATGTACATTGGTTGTGGGCACATCCCCGGTGGAGGGTGTGCAGGGGGCAGCTGGTCGATGTTTCTCTCTCATCGATGTTTCTTTTTTTTTTTTTTTTTTTTAACATTCCTGCTGTTTCCCCTTCTGTCTTCCTCCCCACACGAACCTTGGGTTTTTGTTTTTTTGTTTTTTATTTTTATTTTTTTTAATAAATTTTTATTGTTCATATTATTACAAGTGTTCCTTTCCCCCCCCTTCCCACCCCACCCTCTGCCCTTTCCCCACTCCCCATTGTCCTCATCCATAGGTGCAGTTTATGTTCAGTCTCTTCCCACATTCCCCTCTCCCCTTTTCCCCAAGAATCATCAGTTCACTCCCCTTCCATACCTCTGATTCTATTATATTCAACAGTTAATATTGTTCATCAGATTTTTTTTTTTAATTTCCTTGGTTTTTAGATTCACTTGTTGATAGTTACATATTTGTTGTTCATAATTTTTATCTTTATTTACTTTCTCTTCTGAAAGAACCCCCTTCAGCAATTCATATAATTCTGGTTTGGTGGTGATGAACTCCTTTAGCTTTTTTTTATTAGTGAAGCTCTTTATCTGACCTTCGATTCTGAGTGATAGCTTTGCTGGGTAGAGTATTTTTGGCTGTAGGTTCTTGCTATTCATCACCTTGAATATTTCTTGCCATTCCCGTCTGGCCTGCATGGTTTCTGTTGAGAAATCAGCTGACAATCGTATAGGTGCTCCTTTATAGGTAACCACCTGCTTAGCTCTTGCTGCTTTTAATATTCTCTCTTTGTCCTTTGCTCTTGGAATCTTAATTATGATTTGTCTTGGTGTGGTCCTCTTTGGATTCCTCTTATTTGGAGTTCTGTGTGCTTCCTGGACTTGTAAGTCCAATTCTTTCCCCAGGTGGGGGAAGTTTTCTGTCACTATTTCTTTCAGTATGTTTTCGATATCTTGCTCTCTCTCATCTTCTGGGACCCCCATGATTCTGATGTTGGATCGTTTGAAGTTGTCCCAGAGGTTTCTTACATTATCTTCAATTTTCTGGATTCTCTTGCCTTCTAGCTTCTGCAGAGGAGTGTCTTCTGGCTCTTTATGTTCCAAATCTTTGACTTGATTCTTGCGATCTTCTATTCTGTTTTTAGGACTCTGTAGAATATTTTTTATTTCAGACAATGTATTCTTTATTTCTTGTTGATCCCTTAGCATTTCTTGTTGATCCCTTTTCATATCCTCATAGGTCTCATTTATTTTATCGGCCTTTTCTAGGAGTCTCTTGAAAAACCCTATAAGTGTGGTTTTGAACTCTATATCCAGTCGCTTTTTGTCCTCCATTTCTTTCGTTTGTGATCTATTTGGTTTAGGCATTTTCGCAGGCAGCTTTCCTGATGGGGGCGGAGTTTCAGGGTGGAGCCTACAGCCTTGGCTTCCCTCAGCCCCGCCCTATGCGACTCCTGAGACTCAGGGTCCTTCAGTACTTGTTGCAAGCGCCTCTGAGAGAAAGGTGCCCTCGATTTTCGCCTGCTACCAAACAGTGTAAGCTCTCCCGCAATGGGCCCGAAACTGGGGTTCAGTTCAGTTGGAAGTGGAGTTGGAGGTGGCGTTCAGAGCAGTCTGGAGCCTGTCTCCTTCCCGCCAGGGCAGTCCTACGGCACAGCCGGCCGGCCCTTCTCTGCGCGCTGTGTGCGCGCCTCTGGGACCTCCTTTCGCTGCTTCCCCGAGTACCGCCTTACAGCCCAGCTCCCTCTGGATGAGCCTGGGTCCCCGGGGTCTGGCCTAGAACGGGGGTTCAGAGCAGTTGGGGGCCCAGCACAGTCCGAGTGTTTATCTCCTTCCCGCTAGGGAATGCCAGCCAGGCACTCGGCCTCCCTCCTCTCCGGCTCCGTCCTCTCCGCGCGCGCCGCGTGTCTCCGTACCTTGGGCTTTTACAGCTCCTCCGCGCTTCCTTCTGGTTTTCTCCTTGCTTCTCGTTGTAGAATTTCCAGTCAGTTGACTTTCCTGTAGTTCTGGGTAATGTCCATTTTATATTTTAGTTGTATTTTATTGAAATTGTTGCGTGCGGCTGCGGCTAGGTGCCTACCCGAGCAGCCATCTTCTCTCATTGATGTTTCTGGCTCTCTATTCCTCTCCCTTCTTTCCTCTCTGTAAAAAATCAATTAAAAACAAACAAACAAAAAAACACAAAAAGGGAGTTGCAGGAGACTTCATAAACAAATGGAACGTTATGTACAAAGGTGGCCCGGATGTTCTGGATGTGTTCTGGAAACCACAAGTATTTTTATGCCTGGATTTTTGGGTGCATTTAGATGATACGAAGAGAGGGTGTCTTTGAAGAAATTTAAGCAATGGAGTGGCATGATGACATTTAGGGTTTAGAATGATCACTGGCAGCTTTTGTGGAAGACCATTAATTAGGAGTTAAGATGTAGGCAGTTTGATTCCTCAGAAGTCATTGTAACACAGATTAGAAATGATGAAGCCTAAATTAATGCAACACAGTATTTAATGAACATTTGTATGAAGAAGGAAAGGTCCAGGAGGGAAACAATCCCCAAATCTCAGGAGTTTGATTTAAAAAAGATTATTTCTGCCCTGGACAGTTTGGCTCAGTGGATCGAGCATCAGTCTGTGGACTGAAGGGTCCCTGGTTCGATTCCAGCCAAGGGCACATGCCTGGGTTGTGGGCTCAATCCCCAGTGGGGGTGTGTGCAGGAGATAGCCGATCGGTGATTCTCTCTCATCATTGATGTTTCTATCTCTATCCCTCTCCCTTCCTCTTTGAAATAAATTTTAAAAATATATTATTTCTTATAAATTGTATGGTGGGGAACTCATTGTGGTCACTCTTGGGATGAAGCTGATGTATCAGCCACTCATATCTTGAATGTTGCTGGTCACTGGCAGAGGCAAAGAACTGAGCAATGGCCCTTAAAACTACTGAATAGTGACATGGCAGTTCTTGAATTTAATTGGCCAAAGCAATTTGCATGGCTACATTTAACTTCAAAGTACAAAGCAATGGAATGTTACCATGTAGCCTGAAGCAGATTTGGAAATATTTGGTGAATAGTACTAATTGTGTTCACATTAGTGACTTGCAGATTTCTGACTTGGGTAATGTGGTATATTTAACTGAGAAAGTATACGGCAGTGGATAGGACTGGTGGGGAAGGAGAAAGATGAGTTTTAAGATGAATAATGGTAGGCCCAGTGACGATCAAGGTGTAGTATTTTAGAAGGCTCTGGATCTGGGAATCTAGGGCTAGGAGAGACCTAAGTTGGAGACTTGGTAACTTAAAGGAATTAATTGTGGATGTGTGTATTTAACCTCAGTGCCACATACATGAAGTGCTTGGCTTAGCTGTTGAGTTGGGGATTGGGGGAGGACAAGTTGGAGTGGGCTGGCCTGAAACCTGAATTGGATGGCATTAGGCAGGAGTGAATTGAGTTGAGTTAGGTTGGGTGAGAAAGAAGTAGCACTATTTTTATATCTGCAGCTTTAATTAGCCTAGTTATGTTAATAATATGAATAGTTTCAGGATCTAAATGCAAATATATTTTATCACATTTTATATTATTTTTAAAAGTATTTGAGAAGAAGAGAGTGAAAGAGATGGAAATATCAGTAATGAGAGAGAATCATTGATTGGCTGCTTCCTGCACGCTCCACACTGGGGATCGAGCCTGAAACCCCGGGATGTGCCCTGATATGGAAATCATAGGTCCACGTTCAACCTCTGAGCCACACCAGCTATCACAGTTTTTGATCAACAACATAAATATGTATATTTAACCAGAATCAAGATGGATTTGTTTCTATATACTAGGAAAGATTTTTTTAATTTAAAAAATGATGAATACTTACTACTAAAATAGTATATATTAAGTTTGTTTTAAAATTCTTGGTTAATTGAATGGTAAAGGTTGATTGAAATTTGGAAATTAGATGATTAGACTTTTAAGTTCTATCTTTGCCACTTATTTAAATTTAGGATTATGATAAATGTCCTTGACCTGTTTTATAACTAAAATAGAGGCCCAATGCAAGAAAATTCGTGCAAGAGTAGGCCTTCCTTCCCCCAGCTGTTGGCACCTGCTTCCCTCTGGCATCTGAGACCCGGGCTTCCCTCCTCAGGCTGCTGGCCGGCACCTGGGACCCGGGTTGGCTTCCCTCCGGCCCCAGCTTTGTCAGGAAGGATGTTCGGAATGACGTCTGGAAGACGTCTGGTTTATTAGTATATTATCCTTTTATTACTATAGATTGCTGTTATTGCACAAGGCATATATAATATTTTCAAATGAAAAATTTTTAGCATGAAAAACCTTAATGTTTAAAGTATTGTATATTTATGTTATATACTAGGTATACCAGGTGTACTGGTTAATGCGGATTTTGTAATAAAAGAAAACATAATTTCAAGAGAAACATCAAAAGTGCTTTATTCAAAGTAATGTGCATTGCTGGCTACATATTTTCCCCATCTTTCAGGTAATTTGTGGATGCTGTCCCAATAGAACTTTTCTTGTTTTGAGTCAAACCATTCAGAGACCCAATTTTCCACTTATTGGTATGTTTTTAAGTGCTACTCAAAGGGCATGTGCCATCGATTGGAACAAGTGGTAATCTGAAGGAGCAAGGTTTGGTGAATATGGCAGATGGGTTAATACTTCCCAGGCATGTCTTTAACTGGTTGTGAAGTGTGTGATGGCGCATCGTCATGAAGCAAAATTACTTTGCCGTGTCTTCTGACACATTCTGGTTGTTTCACGATCAAAGCATGGTTCAAATTGATTATTTGTTGTCAGTAGCAATCAGTATTAATGGTTTCACCTGGTTTTTTTTTTTTTTTTTTTAAAATAAATTTTTATTGTTCATATTATTACAAGTGTTCCTTTCCCCCCCCCCTTCCCACCCCACCCTCTGCCCTTTCCCCACTCCCCATTGTCCTCATCCATAGGTGCACAGTTTATGTTCAGTCTCTTCCCACATTCCCCTCTTCCCTTTTCCCCAAGAATCATCAGTTCACTCCCCTTCCATACCTCTGATTCTATTATATTCAACAGTTAATATTGTTCATCAGATTTTTTTTTAATTTCCTTGGTTTTTAGATTCACTTGTTGATAATTACGTATTTGTTGTTCATAATTTTTATCTTTATTTACTTTCTCTTCTGAAAGAACCCCCTTCAGCAATTCATATAATTCTGGTTTGGTGGTGATGAACTCCTTTAGCTTTTTTTTATTAGTGAAGCTCTTTATCTGACCTTCGATTCTGAGTGATAGCTTTGCTGGGTAGAGTATTTTTGGCTGAAGGTTCTTGCTATTCATCACCTTGAATATTTCTTGCCATTCCCGTCTGGCCTGCATGGTTTCTGTTGAGAAATCAGCTGACAATCGTATAGGTGCTCCTTTATAGGTAACCACCTGCTTAGCTCTTGCTGCTTTTAATATTCTCTCTTTGTCCTTTGCTCTTGGAATCTTAATTATGATTTGTCTTGGTGTGGTCCTCTTTGGATTCCTCTTATTTGGAGTTCTGTGTGCTTCCTGGACTTGTAAGTCCAATTCTTTCCCCAGGTGGGGGAAGTTTTCTGTCACTATTTCTTTCAGTATGTTTTCGATATCTTGCTCTCTCTCATCTTCTGGGACCCCCATGATTCTGATGTTGGATCGTTTGAAGTTGTCCCAGAGGTTTCTTACATTATCTTCAATTTTCTGGATTCTCTTGCCTTCTAGCTTCTGCAGAGGAGTGTCTTCTGGCTCTTTATGTTCCAAATCTTTGACTTGATTCTTGCGATCTTCTATTCTGTTTTTAGGACTCTGTAGAATATTTTTTATTTCAGACAATGTATTCTTTATTTCTTGTTGATCCCTTAGCATTTCTTGTTGATCCCTTTTCATATCCTCATAGGTCTCATTTATTTTATCGGCCTTTTCTAGGAGTCTCTTGAAAAACCCTATAAGTGTGGTTTTGAACTCTATATCCAGTCGCTTTTTGTCCTCCATTTCTTTCGTTTGTGATCTATTTGGTTTAGGCATTTTCGCAGGCAGCTTTCCTGATGGGGGCGGAGTTTCAGGGTGGAGCCTACAGCCTTGGCTTCCCTCAGCCCCGCCCTATGCGACTCCTGAGACTCAGGGTCCTTCAGTACTTGTTGCAAGCGCCTCTGAGAGAAAGGTGCCCTCGATTTTCACCTGCTACCAAACAGTGTAAGCTCTCCCGCAATGGGCCCGAAACTGGGGTTCAGTTCAGTTGGAAGTGGAGTTGGAGGTGGCGTTCAGAGCAGTCTGGAGCCTGTCTCCTTCCCGCCAGGGCAGTCCTACGGCACAGCCGGCCGGCCCTTCTCTGCGCGCTGTGTGCGCGCCTCTGGGACCTCCTTTCGCTGCTTCCCCGAGTACCGCCTTACAGCCCAGCTCCCTCTGGATGAGCCTGGGTCCCCGGGGTCTGGCCTAGAACGGGGGTTCAGAGCAGTTGGGGGCCCAGCACAGTCCGAGTGTTTATCTCCTTCCCGCTAGGGAATGCCAGCCAGGCACTCGGCCTCCCTCCTCTCCGGCTCCGTCCTCTCCGCGCGCGCCGCGTGTCTCCGTACCTTGGGCTTTTACAGCTCCTCCGCGCTTCCTTCTGGTTTTCTCCTTGCTTCTCGTTGTAGAATTTCCAGTCAGTTGACTTTCCTGTAGTTCTGGGTAATGTCCATTTTATATTTTAGTTGTATTTTATTGAAATTGTTGCGTGCGGCTGCGGCTAGGTGCCTACCCGAGCAGCCATCTTGGATTCTCCCTCACCTGGTTTTGGAAGCGCATAATACACCATACCTTCCTGATCCTACCAAATGCAGAGCATTGTCTTCTTTCTGAAGCAATTTGGCCTTGATGTTGATGGTTGACTGGATCAACACATGATTTTGTGGGTTTGGGATTCTCAAATCCACTTTTCATCGCCAGTCACAATTTGATGCAAAAAATACTTTCTTTTGTGCCACCGAAGCAACATTTTACTGATGACTTTTTGGTTTTCCATTTGTCTTTCATTCAGTTGATGTGGCACCCATTTTCCTTCCTTCAAAATCTTTTGCATTGCTTGTAAATGATCGGAAATTACTTGCTGAGCAATGTGTAATTGTTCAGCAAATTGTTTTTGAGTTTGACATGCATCTTTATGCAATAAGGCTTGTATTTGTTGATCTTTAAGCTTTTCCGGTTGAGCTGGACGTTCTTTGTCTTTCACGTTGAAATCATCACTTTTAAAGTTTAAACCAGTGTTCAAAAGTATCTTGAGACTAGAGGCCCGGTGCACGAAAATCGTGCACAGTGTGTGTGTGTGTGTGTGTGTGTGTGTGTGTCCCTCCCTCAGCCCAGCCTGGACCCTCTTCAATCTGTCTGACCACCAGTCGGACATCCCTCTCACAATCCAGGACTGCTGGCTCCAAACCACTTGCCTGCCTCTAACTGATTGCCCTTAACTGCTTCTGCTTGCCAGCCTGATCACTCCCTAACCTCTCTCCTGCCAGCCTGATCGACACCTAACTCTCCTCGACCAGCCCAATTGCCCCTAACTGCCCTCCCTTGTCAGCCTAGTCACCCCTAACTGCCCTCCCCTGCCAGTCTGGCTGCCCTTAACTGTCCTCCCCTGCAGGCATGACTGCCCTCCTCTGCTGGCCTGGTCACTCCAAACTGGCCACAACTACCCTCCCCTGCAGGCCATCTTGTGGTGGCCATCTTGTGTCCACATGGGGGAAGTCATCTTTGACCACATGGGATGGCCATCTTGTGGAGTGATGGCCAATTTGCATATTACTTTTTTATTAGGTAGGATGGAGCATGTTCACCATAAGTTTCCTGAAGTATATGATAACTTTAAGCAGCACTTTTCTTCAACATTTTTAAGCGTAAAAATACCTATAATGTTAACACCTTCAGCAAATTTGACATGAAGTTGTGAAGCTTGCTGTCAGTACAACAAAATAGCATACGTATCAAATTGCATATATGGGCAGTTCTGGGGTTACATCGGACTCAACGTACATTGTTTCGTGATTATGTCGCCATTTACCTATACTAATAATAGAGGAATATGCATATTGTTCAGGATGCCATCACAGTAACAAGCAAACAGCAGGCTGCGTGAGGTGACGAGGTCTGCATGGGGCTTAGTAAGGGATGACCAAATGACTGAACAGCAGGCTGCAAGGGGCGACCAGGCTGGCAGGGGGCAGTTAGGGACGATCAGGCAGACAGGCAGGCAGGCAGGTGAGCAGTTAAGAGCCAGTGGTCCCAGATTGGAGAGGGTGCAGGCTGTGCTGAAAGGACCCCCTGCTCCCCATGCGTGAATTTTGTGAACAGGGCCTCTAATTTATAAGGAAAAAAAAGTTCTGTCATTTTGACATATGTACATATTGCTTTATGTTTTAATTTATTTATTTACAAGTGAAGGTCAGGAATTGTTATCTTTCTTTAAAATTTTTTTTTTTTACGTTTCACTTCATTACTGCTGTACATGTGCTCATGTGGGTGATGTAGGTGCTTACATAGGTGGGTTGTGACTTAACGGCGAAAATCTCATTATATGGCACTGCCATAGGAACATATCTCTGATGTAACCCGAGGACCTACTGTATATCAACATATGTGTAACTTCATCTAGTGAAAAAATATCCGCATTATTAACTAGTACATCTGGTATATATTTTGTTTAGGTAATTTTTTTCCTTGTTAAAGACAATAATTAAACACTAGTTAAAAATAATTATGGACAAGTTGACAAAATGATCATCCACGAATATAGTGTATTTTGCAGTCTAAAAAGGTAGATTCATATTATGGAGAAATTGCTTTAATCTGTGCCATTTCCTTTTTATTATAGGCTTGCTTAGATTGAGCTAAATCTTAGGACTTGAAGAGTCTTTGCTCTTTTGCATATAATATGTAACATTTTGTTTGAAATCTTTTGTCTGGAAAATCACAATGCCTAGCCTGAACTAGTCAACTATATACAAAAGACCTTAATTCCATGTTATCTCATTATTTCTAAGATTGTTAATGAAGTTTTTAGAAATTTAAATGTGTCAGGGAAGGCTTAGAAGTTGTAAAAAAATTTAAGTCTTGTGGATTGGCACTTTTATAAAAGTATTTTGCTTATTTATGTGGTTCAACTTCTTTGGGTTAAGCAGTTTTCACATTTTGCTCAGATTCATAATTTAATGTGAAGTTTTTACATTTAAAGTTTTTGCAAGTAAGGCTAAATAAAGGCCTGCTTAGTTATCACTAGTCTTTGCAGATAGATCATCATTAAAAGAGTAAATTTTGCTATTTCATGTCTTAATGATCTTTAGCAATAAACTTTGTAAGTCTTGATTCTGTAAAGATCTCAGAAAATTTTTTAGTGAAAATGACAGAACCAGCCAAATGTTTATCTAATTGTTTTTTGTGTTTTTTTTTTTTTATCTTGCAGCAACGCACCTCTTGCTTTTTCTTCCAAAGTATGTTATGTTAAGTTTCGTGACCGATCAAGTGTTGGCGTGGCCCAGCATCTAACTAACACGGTTTTTATTGACAGAGCTCTGATAGTTGTACCTTGTGCAGAAGGTTGGTACTCTACATGTTTTTTTCTATTTTAATCTCTATTTTGTCTGTTAATTACCTTGACTTTCTTAGAAATTGGCAAGCAGTACTCTGGCATGTGTGTATGAGAATGAAATTTGGAGAAGGAAAGCATTTTTACTAATAAAATATATTAAAATGGTTCATTTGTTACTTAATGTAAGTTTAAAAAATAAACATTAAAAAATTTTATAAATTATTTGGCTTCTCCAGTTTACATTGGCTTTCTGTAGTTAATTTGCAAGCTATAAAGAAAGCTTTCAGAAATAAAAAAAAATAAAAAAGGTTGTTTGGGGAAATTATTTTAAATGTGTAAATGAATAAGCACTTGCCTCTGTGTATACAATACCGTTTCCCCGAAAATAAGACAGTGTCTTATATTAATTTTTGCTCCCAAAGATGCGCTAGATCTTATTTTTAGGGGATGTCTTATTTTTTCATCTGCTAGGTCTTATTTTCGGAGAATGTCTTATTTTCGGGGAAACACGGTATTAGTGATATTACATAAATAAAAAAAGTGCACATTTTGCCAAATTGGGGTTAAGTGATATTTATGGTTATAAGAAAATATTTGTAATTGAAGCTTTAACGTATTCTCTTAAGGTTGCTATGCAACTGGAATTTACTTTTTTCTTCTGGCTTTTTTTTTGTGGGGGAAGGAGTAATTGAAGAAAAATCATGAAAAGTAAACTTCCTTCATCAAAGAAATAGTTGTTGAAGATTTGAACAAGGCTGAGGCCTTATAGTTACTCGTTAAATTTTATGACTTAACCTGCTTTAAGAGCTAATTATTACTAATATTTATTTTTTAGTAACTTCTATTTACAGAGCCACTCATATAATAAGCTGTGCCGAATTTGACAGTTATGGTGTGTAATTTTATCTAGAGCACTGACTATGGCATATGTACATGGATTTTAGAATTGGGTTATTTAAATATCTTTAAAATGTATTTTTACTGGTGGATGGTGGTAACTTTGCAACATAATTTTACCTGAAACAATTTAATGTACTTTCATATGTAATATTTTAAAACCTCTTTTAAAAACCAGGCCAGCATTAAAATAATTTATATTAAACAATTTGCCATACTTTTAAGGTTTTATGCTTATTTCAGAATGCTATTCTGAGATGTCAAAAACATTAATCAGATACTGTATCATTCTTTTATTTTTGAAGTCCCAGAATAGAACATTCTTTCAGATACATTTGAAAGTATTTTTCTTATACCTTGGGGTTAGAGTGGAGTGGGGAAGAATAAAAGTGGATTGAAGTTTATTATTTGCTATCTCTGTCCTTATCTACTGTAAGGAGATAGTGAGCCTAGAATTGGAGAGCCAGGTGAGGAAAGAGCAGTAATGGTTTAGTTCTGCAAACCAAGTTCATACCAATTTCACAGAAGTAAATTTCATAGGGGAAAAATCAGGTAGAAGGTTTATTAAGTGGGAATATTATATCATAAAAATGAGTCACTAGCAGCACCAGGTATTATATTTTATTGGCTCATTACTGAATTAGAAGGAAGAATTTTATCAGTTGTTGCTTTGTTGGAACCTTACTGTAGTCCCATAGAACCTTTTATTATAGTATTTGAGAAACCCTGGCTCTAATTTGTCATGAATGTTCAAAGTTATGGGCAGGTAGAGGTTTCTTATTTTGTTTGTTTTACTTGATAGAGATGAATAAATGCATTTTTAATATCATCTTGAGACCAAGTTTCACCTTTTTGAACATGAAAATTTAAATATTTTCATTGCAATTTAGTTATGTGCTTTAGAACAGCGGTTGCCAACCGGTGGTCTGTGGATCACTGGTGGTCTGCGGAATCCGAAAGGTTGGCTACCGCTGGTTTAGAATACTTACCTATAAAATAACTGGTGTTAGAAAAACGTTCAGACACACACTTTTCATTAAATAAAATATATCTGAGATAAATTTATAGAACCTAACGAATGCCATAGTGAGCCTTTAAAGATCCGATTATGCACTGCAAGCAAAGTAATAAAAAGTATTATATATTGTACCAAAAAAAGATAGCAAAGTGAATGTGAAATAAACGAAAGAAGGAGTTCTAGTGGAGTAAGTTCTATAAGAGAGATATACTGTGGTACTATAAACAGTGTTCTATTTATTTCATATTGCATTCTTTCCTTGATGTTAAAGAAATAGCATTATAAAAGAAATGAGAAAACCATAGAAAAAATTTTAGTTTCTTTCAATTTGCTGGGTTTAAAAAAATAAAATAGACATTGTGAATATGTAATGTTCGATGTGTAATAGTTTCATACATATCAAGCATTAGCTATTGTCAATGAAACATGCCATTTCAAAATAAATATACTTTCATTATGCTTGACCTCTTTTTGTTGTTGTGTGCATCTCAGATTTATTTTTATAAATGTTAACACTTAGAAAAAAAAAGATAAGGTCAGACATAACAAGATTGTCAGCCTAATCATCAGTCATAACTTTATGTCCACATTTTCTGGTAGATGGATTTTGACTATTAATTTGGTTTTGTATGTTTTCTCTATGTGATATTTGTGCATTATTAGATGACTAGACTGGCCAAGGCAGACCTGTTACACTTGCCTGACACTTGCCTGAGTTAGGCATTGTTTGCCATGCCACTAAACCTGCCGTCAAGTGAAACCTTCATTGGGGAAATGAGATCGGAGTCTGAACCGCAGAAGATGGACGCCCTGTCTCTGTTTTTTATTGTTTTACTTTAATTTCATTTCTTTTTCTTTATTTTGTCCCTTTTTTGTTTTTGTTTTGTTAAATCTCTTTCACTTTAACTTGTGAGCTGGTTTTCCAGTTCTTTGTAAATGGTATTCCATTAAGGATTCATAACATTGCATTGCAAGATATATGGGGAGATGATCAGCAGAGCTCAACCTTAAGATAAAATAAATGTTCACAGCAAATTAGGATACAGTGAGTATTAGGAGGCTGAGTGGGAATGTTAATTGGTGTTTATAGACTGATCAGGTACATTTATTTGTTCTTGAAACACTGATAAAATTATTAGAAACATTTTCTGACCTCAGTGCAACATTTTTACAGTTTTTTCTCCCAAGTGTATATTTCTTATAAAAATCAATTGATTGCATCCTCCCTGCTAGAATTTTAGCCATCCAGAATCATGGAAAATAAGTTAATTTCTTATAACAATCTGGGGTAGAGGACACAAAGAAACTTACACTTTAATGATAATTACTGATTATAGAAAATAACATTTCCTTATAAAGAACTAGTTGCCTGTGAGGGGAATGAGTATTTGAGAAGCTATTAAATACATGTGTGTGTTTCTCTGTTTGCTTGAATTTTTTGTTGAGAAATATTCAGAGTTTACTATTGAATAGCTTCTAAATGGATTCTGAGATTTAGGACTACTAATTTAATACAGTGAGAAACATTGTTCTCTCAGTTGTCATTGAGTATAATTTGGGAAAAATGCTAAATGCTTATTGGTTTTATACTATTATATGCTAATAGTATTTAGAGGGTAAGTTTGATAGAATTCTATCTTGGAAACTAATGGAACTTTCTTTAAGTATCTTTAATAATGATTAGGATAAGAAAAAATTAGTGTGCTTACAGTTAGACTTTATAGTACAATACTTTTTTACTACTAAGAAAGGCAGTAGGAGTCAATCTACTGATGCTTTTTTTTTTTGAAGCCTACAGTGAAAGGCTTTATCATATTAAGTATTCAACATTTGGTTTGTGTTGAATACTCTTATTGTTTGTGTAATCTTTTTACATCTTTTGTATAGGTAATTTGACTTATTTGACAGTATATTAAATTGAGATTTTTAGATTGGAACATTAGGGTAGCAGAGCACAGAGTTTATATCCCAGGACTTCAGTTGATTTATCAACATGTGTTTAGGTTTTACAAACATTTAAAAAATAATTCCTATTTATAACAACATGCGTAATAGCAATATAAATAGTATAGTATATTTGTGGGTATACAGAAATATGTGTTAATACTAGTAACTATTAAGTATAAAATATTGTTTGATATTTTCAGTAAGGCCTACCTTTCATTTATCTCTATGCATGTTAAAAAAAATTGTTTATGCAGAATTTACACAAATAATAAAATAGCTTTGTTTTTGAAATTAGATTAATATAGATTTAGATGTTTCAAAGATTAGAAAAAAGTAGGCATTTATTAAAGCTAATGTAATTTGTTTTGTTCCTGTAAATAATTGTAACCATTTTTAAAAAAATATATTTTTTATTGATTTTTCACAGAGAGGAAGGGAGAGGGATAGAGAGTTAGAAACATCGATGAGAGAGAAACATCAATCTGCTGCCTCCTGCACACCCCCCATCGGGGATGTGCCCGAAACCAATGTACATGCCCTTGACAGGAATCGAACCTGGGACCTTTCAGTCCGCAGACCAACGCTCTATCCACTGAGCCAAACCGGTTTCGGCAATTGTAACCATTTTTAAAAGCAAGTTTTAAAAATCCATCTTGAATTCCATTTAGAGATATGTTTAGATAATATTGTTTAGAGATTTATCTCTGCATATCTGGTTGCTTTAAATAAGAGTTTTTACCACTAAAACCTAGCATGGTGCTTTTGAAAAATTTACTCCATGTGCTATTTTCAGTTTAATATGATTTATAAACTGTCTTAAATTACTTTTGAATTCATAATGGAAATGTGTAGCCCAAAATAGCTACGTGTAGTCAACTTTTTGTTGTTAATCCTCACCTGAGGATATTTTTTTTCATTGATTTTTAGAGAGAGTGGAAGGAAGGGGGAGATAGAGAAAAATAACTATTGGTTGCCTCCCATACCCACTGGGGATCAAGCCCACAACTTATCATGTGCCCTTGACCAGAATTGAACCTGGGATCCTTCAGTCCTCAGGCCGATGCTCTGTCCACTGAGCAAAACTGGCTAGGGCGCTGTAGTCAATTTTTTTAGGAGTAAATTTTATTTTATTTTTTGGGGGGGTGGGGGAGAGAACTGTAAGAAAGAGAGAGGGGGGACCAGGAAAAATGCATGGAAGTTGAAGTCCTTATTAAAATTAATTGATTAGAATTCAGTAATTAAATATCACAAATTTATGGACATATGTCAGAGTAAATTTTTAGTTTTTAGTCAGGAATTTTTTTCTTAGCATCTCCGAATATTTCAGTGTTATTATTAGAAGATGTTTATAAGCAACACATTTAGGGATCAGCTACTTCTCTTCAGATAAGTATACATAAATTGGTTCTAAAAGTCAATAATTTAAAAAGTTTCCTGAGATTAGGGAACTTGTTTTGTTAGTAATTCTAAAAAGTTTTAGCAATTTCCCAAGGCATATTCTTTAGACCTGGGTTCTTTTGAGCATTTCTGACATTGTTGGGAGGTGACTTATTAATTGAATGGTACAGCTTCTTTTTAAATTGAAGCTGATTTCATGCAGTAGGTGTTTGTTTTTTCTATCTATTTGAAATTAAATGGAATTTGTTGGAAGGGTTATCAAAATTGTTTGCACCACAAGTAGGTAGTTTAAATAACAGGATAGGGGCACTCAGTAAGGAACAAATTTCAATTCGCACATATTTGTTTTTTCTTTTTCTTTTTTTTGACTAATTTGGTTATTTGCCATTTCTGGGGATTAAACTTTAAAAAATGTTCTTCTTTTCTGTATCTGATGTTCTGTGTGCTATTAGTGATGCAGCCAACACGAACGGTTGTCATGTGTAACACAACTTTCGATCACCGCGAAAACACCGTCCTGGGAAAGCGTCCATGCTTGATATCGTTTGGTTCATGAACATTAAGTTTCCAGTACAGGTGACCCATAGCTCAAAGTGTTAAATAATTGTCTACATTATTCAATTTTTAAAATAATATTCCATTAATGAGATTGTTAGTCTTTGAAATTTTGCTCACTTTTATTTTTCCTAGTAGAGCAGGATAAAAGGAAAGACTTAAGTTGTAATTTATTTCTTTATACGGATCTGATAGATAGATTCATTTATTATTATTATTTTTTAAGTACAAGGGTAATTGTAAAATCATAGTGTAAAGTTTGTGTGGTGTTTCTGCTTTCTGTAATGTTTGAAACTTGCCTCTGCAGGTAAAATCCCAGAGGAATCAAAAGCCCTCTCTTTATTGGTTCCTACTCCAACCATGACAAGTCTGATGCCTGGTGCAGGCTTGCTTCCCATACCAACCCCAAATCCCTTGACTACAGTAAGTATTACATACCTTCTTCTAAAAGGGATGAATGTTCAACTGTTTAATCAGTTGAATAAAGGGCTTAGAAATTTTTTTATCTTGAACCTTTTTTATTTTAATGGAGAGAACCAAAATATTTACTTAATTTCCCCCCCTCAATTGTCACTTATGAGTACTTAAACTATCTTTTGGAATTCTGAAGTAATTGAAGAGTCATTTAAATTCAGAACTAAAATTGATTATTCATTAGCAAATCAGTTATTGAAATTCAGCATTTTAGACAACATGGTGAATTGAAGAATCTAGGTAACTATATTTCCCAATTCATGAGTACGACATTTATTTTAAAAATATGAACCGATTTGCAACTTGATAATGGGAAAAAAATATCTCAGAGAAGGATTTATCTGAGAAAATGTAACAAGGTAAAAACATGACAAAGTATTTTTTAATGAATTCTGTAGAATTAATAGTAGTTTAATATCTCCTTTGTGATTTCCGAGTAGGGTTAAAAAAAGATATGGCTGTTACTGTACTTTGGTTTTTATGTAAAAGATGGGGGTCATAATTACTTTAAAAGAGTGGTCCCGGGTTTGATTCCAGTCAGGGGCTCTCCGGTGGGGGGCATGCAGCAGGCAGCCAATCAGTGGTTCCCTCTCATCATTGATGTTTCTTCCCTCCCTCCCTTCCTTCCCCTGAAAGCAATAATAATAATAAAAAAAACCATTTTAAAAAAAGGGTCATTTTTCTTTGAAAACAAACTTAAGACAAAATATCACCTTAAATTGAGTTTTATCTAGCTTTGTGGTACTGGATTTTTAGGGAGTGAACTCATGTCTATGATTATAATTAATGTATCCAAGTTATAAAAGTGGGTTCTGAAACCTTGAAGTGCAAAATTTTAGGTCTTTCAATTTTACATGACATTGTTCTGATGGAGATCTGCATTGTGACTTATAGGGGGAAATGCTTTTTATTTTTTATTTTTTATTTTTATTTTTATTTTTTCGTATTTTAATCAAAACCATTTCCTCTGGGGGGGGGGAATGCTTTTTAAATTCAACAGTTGATCATTTGTATTGACCTTTCTAGAAGTTTTATTTTGGGTATATTTTGCTATATTTTAATTCATTGACTACCCCTGCCACCCTCAAGTATTTTCTTGCTATTTTGAAAATCCTTAGGGTTTATTTATCAACAATATAAAGGTTTTGTTGTTTAATTTGTTGCCCTTAGGGAGAATAGTTTCTTCTTAATTCATCTGTAGAGGATCTGTTGTTATAGAACTTAGTTTATGAAGAATAATTTTAGTTAGAAAATAGAAGAAAGGTGGCCCATTGTGTTTTAGCCCCTGGTTACCTCTCTTTTTTCCTTGCTCACTCTACTTCACCTTTGCCATTTCTTGGACATGTCAAGTATTATACATTTTCTGCCATAGGGTTTTTGTACTTATTTATCCTCTGCCTACAACTTTATTTTTCAGACATTAGAAAGGTTTACTTTTAAACTTTTTCTTAACAATGAAACTGTTCATCAGGTTTCTATTTAAAAGGGAGGCCAAAGTTTCTGTATAAAAAGGCAAAATGTGTTACATCTAGAGACCAGATCATCTTGAACTCTTCAAAGACCAAAGGGCAACTAAATATTAGCCCAGGGCCAGAAAGTAGATTAAAGATGGCAATTTTAGTATTACAGAACAGCCACATCCAATAGCACTTTCTCCCATGATGGAAATGCCTGTCTGTATCTGTACTATTGAGTGTGCTAGCCACATGCAGCTGAGCTATTAGGCCCTTGAAATGTGGCTAGTGTGACTGAGGCACTGAATTTTAATTAAAAATGAAAATCAAACTTCGTGATTTTTGATAACTTGAAATGGTGATGGTGAGCAACAAATCTAAGATCTGGTAGTAGCAAAATACCACAGATTATAATAAATGAAGAAAAAAAACCAGTGATGTGGTAGAGAGTAAATGAAGCCTCATATAATAAGGTCAGGGAAACCGTCTTAGAGCGAATAATTAAACTGATACTCGAAGAAGTCACCTGGCAGAAGCAGTGAGAAGAGCTTTCTGGGCAGGAGGAGCACTATCCCAAGGAGGGCCCCAGCTGGGTGGCTCAGCTGAGTGGCACATCATCCTGTACATCAAAAGGTTGCAGGTGTTTGATTTCAGGTCAGGGCACATAAGTTGTGGGTTCAATCCCTGTTTGGGCCAAGTATAGGAGGAGCCAGTTGACTTTTTTTTATATGGATGTTTCTCTCCCATTCTCTAAAAATCAATGGACAAACATATCCTCCGGTGAGGATTTTTTTAAAAACCCCAAGATTTGAAAAACCTGTGTGTTCAAGGTACAGAATTGCCATCAGTGTGGTTGAAGCATAGTGAGTGAAGGGAGGGATTGATAGGGTTTTTTAAGTCATGGAAAGGAATTTACCAGTAAATTTTATTCAAAGGTAATGAGATACATACCCTTGCCTGGAATTGAACTCTCGACCCTTCAGTCCTCAAGCTGATGCTCTATCCACTGAGCTAAACTGGCTAGGGCAGGTGTGCCTCATTTTATTGCACTGTGCTTTATGTCCTTACATGTGTTGTGTTTTTTTTGTTTTTGTTTTTTTTTTTAATAAATTGAAAGCAATACCCTGCAACAACCAAAAAGATTACAGCCCGCTCTGTTGTGGTGGTCTGTAATTGAAATAGCAATATCTCCAGGGTATGCCTATAAATAAGAGTCCTTTTTGTGGTCTGTTTAGTGCCATGTTTTTCACATTTTGTACATTTTGTTAATGATTTCACCATTTAAATTAGCTCCCAAATGTAGTGCTAAAGTGCTGTCTAGTGTTTCTAAGGGCTGGAAGGCTGTGTGATGTGGCTTACAGAGAAAATTTGTGTTAGGGTTCGTTCAGGAATGAGTTGATAGTGCTTCTGACTGTGAGTTCAGTGTTACTGAATCAACAATAAATGTTAAATAAGGTGTCTTTAAACAGAACATAATGTAAAACAAGGTTATATATTGGTTGATGAAAATAAAACCAGAGGCTTGTTAGGAACCTAGCCTTCTAATTTTCCCTAGTAGCAGTGATTCAGTATTCAACAGGTCAGTGTTTGTGGCAACTTGGTAGGACATAACTACTGCAGATAATGAGAATTCAGTAGGACATAACTACTGCAAATAATGAGAATTGCGTGTTTTAGTGTTAAGATTAAGAGTAGATAAAATATCCAGATAGTAAGAAATGCATTGCATTTCAAATTACATTAAAAACTACTGTGACCTCCCTCTTAATAATTCAGACATATCCCTGACTTAAAGTTAGGAGCCCCTAGTTTCTTCCCATTCTTGTTGAGTTGATCAATTCTTTTTTAAGATTAGAGAATGGTAATTTTTGATAGTAACCAAAAATGTGCTTTCCCCCCCTTCTTTTTCTTAATAGCTGGGTGTTTCCCTTAGCAGTTTGGGAGCAATACCAGCAGCAGCACTAGACCCCAATATTGCAACGCTTGGAGAGATACCACAGCCACCACTTATGGGAAATGTGGATCCTTCTAAAATTGATGAAATCAGGAGAACAGTCTATGTTGGCAATTTGAATTCCCAGGTAACGAAGACACTGATTCCCCCTTCTTAAAAATCATGTAGATTGATAAAGTAATATTTATGATTTTTAAAAAAAGAATATACTTTATTAAAATTTTACTTTGTTTCTTCAGACAACAACAGCTGACCAGCTACTTGAATTTTTTAAACAAGTTGGAGAAGTGAAGTTTGTACGGATGGCAGGTGATGAGACTCAGCCAACTCGGTTTGCTTTTGTGGAATTTGCAGACCAAAATTCTGTACCAAGGGCCCTTGCTTTTAATGGAGTTATGTTTGGAGACAGGCCATTGAAGTAAGAAACCCTAAACAAGAAATTTTAATGATTTTGAAAAACTTTAAAGTATTTTTGATGTAATTAAGGCCTTTTTTTTTTTTTTTTTTTTTTTCTTTTTAATAGTAATTGGCAATTTGTGGAAAGGAAGACTTTGTGTTAAGTATACTAAATGAATACCTGAGATACCATTTTAGCCTTTATGGTTGTATTTGAAGACATCTTATTTTCTATTTTATAAGGTCTAGTTTAATGTTAATTTTGGTTATATACCTTATGAAATGATCATAGGTATTTTTCCAAAAGCTTTAACAAGTCAGGTGAGCTTTGCATTATGACTGGACTAAAGGACAATTTAACATATGAGTTGAATTTATTTATTTACTTACTTAAAACAGTAATAAGAATTTTGGTAAATCCAAAATCCCAGGAAGAAAATAATATTAAATACTCAAATTATCTGAATCATACATTTTGAGTTTTAAGGTTGGCTTCTATCTTTGTTTGCAAAATGAGAAATTGATGTAGCCTATCAGATACTCTATTTTATGCAGATTATTGAGGTAATTACCTTAGTTATACAGTTTGATGAGGATTCTGCTTTAAAGGATAAGTAACTGTTCCTAGTGAATGCTTATCTTCTATTGTGGAAGGAGTGAGACTAAAGAAATTCTTCTATGTGCATCAGAGAAACCACTGTTGCCTGGTAGATAAAAGAGTTTTGTCAAATGCCTCCCACATTCAAAGCTGTGTTTGAATCAGCTGTGGTACAGGAGTGATGAAAATAGAGTACAGAATATACAGCTTCCCTTGCTCTTCCTAGGGTGCAGAAGTTATCAACAAATTCTTATAATCTAAGAATAGAAGTGATTGATTTTAATATTGGTGTCAATATTTTAATTTATTATAATTCTAAGCTGTGCAGGGGAAGCAGTTGTACTGGTCTTTAAAGTTGTTAAAGAAGTCAGCTAATATTCAAGTTTTTTACTCTTGCTTTTGGCTTTGTTAGCAAGAGATGAAGTCAGGTGGAAATGAGATTATGGTTTTGAGGTTGGTTGTGGTTATTCTGTATTTAGCTATATTACTCTTTAATGTGCTTTCGAGGTGTGGATTCATAAATGTATGCATCATGTAAAAACTTAATTGTTTCATGATTTGTGAAAGATGGTGTGTATTTGTGATATGCTAATGTTTTTAATTTAGAATAAATCACTCCAACAATGCAATAGTAAAACCCCCTGAGATGACACCTCAGGCTGCAGCTAAGGAGTTAGAAGAAGTAATGAAGCGAGTACGAGAGGCTCAGTCATTTATCTCAGCTGCTATTGAACCAGGTAAGGTCATAGTGTTGTTACATAGGTCATAGTTTAAGATCATAGAATTTTAGGACTGCAAGGAATTTTAGGAATTAATCTTGTTCAGTTCCTTCATTTTACAAACAAGAAGAATGAAACTCAAGAAAGAGTAAGTGACTTACTAATGTCAAAGGTCAAAGAAGTACTTAGCACATTTTTTCTCATGATACTGAATTGAGGCACATTAGCCTGAGTTAATCAGTTTTATACTTTAAGAGCAAAATTAATGCTCAAAACTGACTTGCTTAAAGCAACATATAAATGTTATTATGAGACTAAAAACAAGAATAAATATATTTAAAATGTGATGATTAAGCAGACTCACTTTTCATCAAAGTTTTAATTGTAAATATAAACAAGAGATTCTGTGAGCTAGGGAAAATACACTGTTTTAGCAAGGTAAAAGAACACTTAACTCTTCAAACTTTTGTGTTGCTAACTAAAATCTAAAAATCCAATTTAAAACTGTCTAGATGGTTTACATTTGAGCAAGTTTTCTAAAGTAGCACTCGGAAATTAAGCCTCAATTCTAGCAAAATAAATGGAGAAGGATTTAAAATCACTGTTACAGGTATTACAGACATGTTATAATCTTACATTATGGCAGCAACAAAATATTACGAACAGCTGTTTATAATCATCTGGTTTATATGTACTGCTGCAGGGTGGCTGCACTCAACGAGTTTATGCAATGACTTTCTTGGATGTTTCTGAAGGATAATTGCAGAGGAGGAGGATGTACAGAGAGTAGGCCCCTTGCACTATATGTGGTACATTCCACTTGTGCCTGATTATTAACTGGGATCTTTAATTGTTCTGAGCTTACACTGCAAAGTGGTTTTTTCCTCCCAGAGTCTGGAAAGAGCAATGAAAGAAAAGGCGGTCGATCACGTTCCCACACTCGTTCCAAATCCAGGTCTAGCTCAAAATCCCATTCTAGAAGGAAAAGATCACAATCAAAACACAGGTGAGGATTTCTGCTATCACTTTAATTTTTTTTGGTCTTGTATTAAAAATAGTTAAGATTTCTGAGTTTTTTTCTAAATGTCAGAATTTGAAAATCTCATAGAGTTCACCAGAAAGTATGGTTACCATGAAATATTGCTTTAATTATAATTAACTATAGTTGAAAATACAATTTTTAATGTCTTTGTTATTTCAATGAACTTTCAGTTTTAGAAGTTGGTTTTCTATCTTAAGATGCAATGTTTCTGATTTTTCTAAGAGTAAACTAGTGTTTATACAGACTGGCAGAAACTTTGCGTATTGAGAAAGGGAACCATGTGTATTAGGATGCTGATGGCTGATTGATGAAGTTGCTCCTCCCTCCCCCTTCCTACTCCGCTCAGGTGTTGGAAGTACCATCCCAGATCTTGCTATCCAGTCCTTACCTCTCTTTAGTACTTCGGGACCTGAAGCAGGAGTAACTTGCAGCTTTAGTTCCAACTATTGTATTGTGCTTAAGCTCTGTTTGTTTTGTTTTATTTTTGAACATAGCTCTGTTGCTTTTCTTTTTAAATCTGTTGTGTTTGACTGAAAGGGGATCTCAGTTATCTTCTTTAAGATGTGGAGGGACTGTTACTAAAATGTGGAAATGTATATAGTGGGTTCTAACTGCATGCTGCATGCACACATATACCTAGGCCTAAAGAGAAGAGGTAGAGAAAAGTGTGTGCATGTTTATGTGTGTGTGGTGTGAGGGTATTAGAAAAGGAGGGAGAATTAGAGAGGAGGGAACCAGTATGTTGCAGTATGTTAAACCTCACCAGCAAGCTCAGTGTAGTCTGTTTTTCTGTGTTGTTCAAAGAGATTGAAGCAATGAGATAGGAAAATACTATTTTTATGACTAATAGGGTATACTTTTTGCTATTTACTGGTTTATACTTCTCTTTTATTCTTAGTTTACAAAATCTCTTTTGAGATGTGGTTTTACTGTATTCTCCCTCCCTCGGCCTTACAATAAGCAAGTTCACATCCAAGTGAAGGAAGTTGTTTCATGTAAAAGGAATGACCAGTGCAGCAGAATCCAAAACTGGAGAAGGAAAGGGGTATAGAAGCAGTGGTGCTAGATTGTCAACGTTAGTATAGGTTGATAGATATGGTGAACACAAAGGAGGTTAAGGAAATACAGAATTGAATTGAGTTCATTTTGTGTTGATTACAAGAGCCAGGCTCCAAATCTAATACCTTAGTGGTTTTCTAGGCTAGACTAAAACCAAACTTAATGATTGACATCATTGTTTCCTTGATAATCTCTGGGAAGATTAATCTGTTGGGGCAAATATGAATAATGCAGGGGTTGAAGTGCTGACCACTTTAAGGTTTTTGCTCTCATTATTTTAAGTATATTTGGATATTTTCCCTTTGTATAAGGGTTAATAGAGAGGAGGATTGTTCCTAAACTGAAATTTGTTAATTATGTTTCTCATTCATGGAACTGCTTTCATGAAGGTCTAACTATGTAGCGTAATAAATTACTTATTCTTGGCCTGCATACAATTGACCCTTGAACAACATGGGTTTGAACTGCATGGGTCCACCTGTATGTGGATTCTTTTCAGTAAATATATAGCTCTCCATATCTGTGGGTTTAGGGTTTATGTTTTTAATCAACCACATTTCGAAGACAGTACATATTTTCCACAAAAGTGAGAGGCCTTATATAGGCATTGTTCCATACCATCCTATATAATAAAGCCCTAATATGCAAATTGACCAGTGGAATGACTGGTTGCTGTGATGCACACTGACCACCAGGGAGCAGACAAACTCAATATGGGAGTTGCCCCTGGTGGTCAGTGCACTCCCACAGGGGGAGTGCCGCTCAGCCAGAAGCTGGGCTCATGGCTGGCTATTGCAGTGGCCATGACAGGAACCTCTCCTGCCTCTGTGGCAGTGCTAAGGAGCAGCAAGCAGTAAGGACGAGGGGTCCCGGACTGTGAGAGGGAGGGTACAGGCTAGGCTAACACCCCACCCCCACCCCTGCACAAATGTTGTACACTGGGCCTCTAGTTTTGTATAAGGGACTTGAACATTTGTAGAATTTGGTATCTGTGGTGGGAGGGGTTAGTTCTGGAATCAATCTTTTGTAGATTCCGAGTGATGACTGAAGTTTTAGTGGAGTCAGAAGATTTTCGACTGACCGATGGGTCAGCATTTCAACCCCCGCATTGTTCAAGAGTCAGCTGTATATATACACACATAGACATATCTACATACATACACACACACACACACACACACACACACACACATACTTTTATACATGTTTTTGGTAAGCATATGCTATTTTTTACATAGTTTATAGAAACATATATGGCTTTTACTAAGTTCTTAAATACATAAGAGGATGATTTGAGTTTAAAGGGAAAAAAAAACAAAACCTACCCTTACTCAGAAAACTTAAGGATCTTGACATGGAAGTAACTTCCCCCACTCTAGTAGGGGAGAGGGATGACAGACTTTTCTTGGCTTTCCCTCCCCTGCTGAATACCCTTAACGCTAGCCCTGACCTGCTAGGCTTAGCAGGAATGTGGGTTGTAGGAGCCCTCCCGCACTCTTTCTCTTTTATAAATATTTTTATTGATTTCAGAGAGGAAAGGAGAGAAAAAGAGAGATAGAAACACTAATGATGAGAGGTAATCATTGATTGGCTGCCTCTTGCAGGTTGGACCAAACCTGCAACTCAGGTATGTGCCCTTGACCGGAATCGAACCTGGGACACTTAGGTCCACAGGTTCTGCTGGACACTTCAGTCCGCTGACGCTCTTATCCACAAAGCCAAACCAGCTATGGCAGGAGCCCTTTCTACGTTCTCACTGTCCTCAGGTGCTTCTAAAGCCACACCCTTCTTATTCCTTCCCCTCAGGAGGAGGAAGGTTTTTGTTTTTTAATCTTGGTTAGGACTGGGATGATTTGTTTAAAATTTTTCATGTGTTCTCATCAGGAAAGTGTTAGGAAAGATGGGTAGCATTCTAATTATTCTATTTTAAAGTTAAGTAACTTTTAAAGACCAGCATTTAATAACATTTTATGGCAAACAATTTATGGCAAACAATTGACTTACAAATGATTTTTGCAACATGATGGTAAGTTGCCCTTTATTCACTTTAATTTATAAATGCAATTTTGCACATTACTCTAAAATGAGAACTGCTAACAGTAATTTAAATTTTATCTTGGATTAGATTTACTTTTTTTAAAAGTCTTTCCTCTTATTCACTGCTTTTATTTTTTTTTTTTTTCTTAAATTAATCTTTATTGCTCAGATTATTACAATTGTTTCTCTTTTTCCTCCCATAGCTCCCCTCCACCTGGTTCCTACCCCACCCTCTATCCTTACCCTTCACCTCTCACTGTCCTCATCCATAGGTGTACAATTTTTGTCCAGTCTCTTCCAGCACCATCTACGCCCTTTAGAATTGTCAGTCCACTCCCTTTTTATGCCGGTGCTTTATTGGGCTGAAAAAAGCTTAGCTAAATCAGAAAGCAGGTCTAATTAAGCAAGTTTATTCTAGCTACACTAATAAAAGAGAAAGATGCAAATTGACCATACTTTCACAATGCACACCAGCCAATCAGGAGTGAGTATGCAAATTACCCCATAAAGATGGTGGGTTAATTTGCACACGCAGGCGCTGAGTGGTATTCCGCACCGCCCTAGCAGCTCTGGGCCTCTGGGCAGCATGGGAAGGCAGAAAGGAGGCTCCTGCTAGAGTAAAGGCAGTACAGGCAGCCAGGGGAAGGAAGGCTCATTCTTGCACGAATCTTTGTGCATTGGGCCTCTAATATATACTGTATAAAAAGCTAAGTTGACTCTCACATCTCTTTCTGGCGCCAATCACTAGTATAGTTACAAAATCAGGGCCTTACAAATCCCAACGTTTGGTTATATCTAGCTTTAACTCATAAGTAATGATGTTTATTTTTCTGTCACACTATACTGTATGTATTATGTATTATGACAAATAACACACAGCCATTTGTAAAAATTATTGAACTATGTAGTCACTACTCAATATTACAACTTGTCAAGATAAGTTGTAGTTCCAAGCAGTCATTACATGCAAGTCAAGAGTTAAAGACAATTTATGATGTGGAAACTTGGATCATAGGAGGAGTCATCTATTATATATTAAGCCACATAATAATTGGCAAAAGAGATTCACATCAGAAGAAGACATAATGCACAGAAGTGGCATTATTTTGTCTCCTGTTTTCACAGAGGTATATTCTGTTTTGTGAGACATTTTGGAGGGGGAAATAAAAGGAAAATAAATTAGCAAAAGAAAGCCACACCTGAGAATACTAACTTAAATTTGACACAAAAAATACTTACATTCTTTCTCTGTTTTTATCTTGGTGTTCTGGATAATGACCAATCTGATCAAGTTTCCATAAATAAAGTATTTTAGATAATCTAACTGAAGTACTGCATAATGGAGAATTTTAACATATTGATACATACTGTAGCATAGTTTTTAAAATTCTCTTATTTGAAAGACATCATTAAAAATTGAAACTCTAAGAAAAATTGACATTCTAACAATTTGTTTTTTTTTTAGGAGTAGATCCCATAATAGATCACGTTCAAGACAAAAAGAAAGACGTAGATCTAAGAGCCCACATAAAAAACGTTCTAAGTCCAGGGAAAGACGAAAGTCAAGGAGTCGTTCACATTCACGGTAAGTTTTTTGGGGGGGTTGGGTAGGGGAGGGCTTCATTTGTTAAAAATCTGTTGTGAGGGAAAGTAAACTTTTTCTGATTGTTTTTGTGATAATATTGGTTGCCATTGATTTGGATCTGATTGCCATTATGTCTCATGAAGTTTCTGTACTTAATTCCCACTGGTATTTGTTTTTATTTTATTAATTATTTATTTTAATCCTCACTTGAGGTCATTTTTTCATCAATATCTAGAAAGAGTAAAAGGGAGATAGGCAAGAGAAGAGAGAGAGAGAGAGAGAGAGAGAGAGAGAGAAAGAGAAAGAGAGAGAAACATTGGTGTGAAAGAGGGACATTGGCCACCTCCCGCTCACACCAAAACTGGTCCAGAGATTAAACCTGCAACCCAGGTAAGTGCCCTTGACTGGGAATGGAACCTGCAACCCTTCGGTGCGTGGGATCTAACGATTTAGTAACACTGGCCAAAGTGATATTTGTTTTATTTAGTAGTTTCAGTTACAACTGAGTTACATAGAAACTTGTTATATCTTATAGCTATTATAAATTGTTTTGTGTTGGTAATTATTGAGGAAAGAGAGGAAGGTCCTTTTGGAGAGTAGAGTTATTTCAGTTGTGAATTTACTTACTTATTTTTGTTTTTAAAGGGACAAGAGAAAAGAAACCCGAGAAAAGATCAAGGAAAAAGAAAGAGTGAAAGAAAAAGATAAAGAAAAGGAAAAGGAAAAAGAAAAAGAGAGAGACAGGGAAAAGGAACGTGAAAAAGAAAAGGAACGTAGTAAAAACAAAGATAAAGAACGGGAAAAAGACCGGGATAAGGATAAAGACAAGGAAAAGGACAGAGAGAGAGAGCGGGAAAAAGACCACGAAAAGGAGCGAGACAAAGAGAAGGAAAAGGAGCAGGATAAAGAAAAGGAACGAGAAAAGGACAGATCCAAAGAGATAGATGAGAAAAGAAAGAAGGATAAAAAATCCAGAACACCACCCAGAAGTTACAATGCATCAAGAAGATCTCGTAGTTCCAGCAGGTTTGATATGCTTAAAATTTTTTACCAAGGTGTTTACTAATGACAAATGAAAATAAGAATTTTAACTGAGGGGGACAAGATTTTCTTTACAAGTGGAATTAGTCCAATAATATCAAAACATTTTCCTTTTCAGAGTAAGCATTTCTCTAAGAGGGCTTGCCACATGATTGAATCTGAGGAGGAAGGATGGATGGTATTGGGCAAAATTATTTGAAAAGTTTTCTCTTTTGTGGTCCATTTTAACGTGGTAACACTAGCAGATGGTGCTGCTGCTGGTGTTTTTGGAGGGTAGAATGGCAGGGCAAAGTTTTTTTTTTGTTTTGTTAATATAGGTTTCAATTGTACAATTTTATTATATACTAGAAACCCACTGCACGAATTTGTGCATCATTGGGGTCCCTCACCTGGCCTGTGGGATCAGGCTGAAACCGGCGATCTGACATGCCCCAAAGGTCCTGGATTTTGAAAGGGCACAGGGCAGGCCAAGTGACCCCACTGGTGCACAATCTGGGCTAGGGAGGGACTCGGGGAGGGCCCGTGTGTGTCCGGCCCCTCTTGCTCAGTCCCAATTAGCCATACCTCAACAGCAAGCTAACCTACTGGTCAGAGTGTCTGCCCCTGGTGATCAGTGCACGTTATAGTGAGCAGTTGAGTGGCCTTAGCAGATCATTAGCATATCATGCTTTGATTGGTTGAATGGATGACCAGACACTTAACATATTAGGCTTCTATATAGGATCACCTGGATATCGCATTGTGTGTTCACCACCCAGGATCAAATCTCCTTTCACCACCATATATTTAACACCCTCTACCAGTCCCCTTTCCTTCTGGTAACCACCATATTGTTGTGTGTCTGAGCTTTTGTTCATTTTTTGCTTTCAGTTTTATATCCCACATATGAGTGAAATCATAGGTTCTTGACTTTTTCTGTCTGACTTATTTCACTTACCATGATATTCTCAAGGTCCATCCTTGTTGTAACAAATGGCAGGATTGCATTTTATGGCTGAGTAGTATTCCATTGTATTTTTGTACCACATCTTCTTTGTCCAGTCATTTAGCAAAGGACAGTTGGACATCACATCACACCTATTAGGTTGGGTATTATCAACAAGACAAGTAATAACAAGTGTTAGAGAGGTTGTGGAGAAAAGGAACCCTCATTCACTGCTGGTGGGAATGTAAACTGAAAATTTCTCAGAAAAATGAATCATAGACTCAGTAACTAACTATTCTGGATTTCTACCACCAAAATTTGAAAACATTTATTCCCAAAGATATATGTACCCCTATGTTCATTACAGTATTATTCACAGTAGATATGGAAAAGTAGAAAGGCCTTTTAAGAATTTAAATATAGAAGAATTGACCTCTTAGACTTCCGTATTTCTTTGGAGTGGTGTGGTAAGTTTTATGTGAAATGATTTCTAAAGTTGAGCATTAATGCTTTTTCATCTAAGTTAGTTTCTACTGCACTATTTTGTTGAATGCATGAACATTTACATTTTTTTTTTGTCAGTTTTAAGGATTTGTTTTTTCCTTAGTTCTGTTCCCTTAATCTATTAATAGGTACTCTGACACCAGGTGGAGTAGGTTGCCATAGTAACAGCAGCAAAATGAGGACCTTCATTGATTCAAGATTATGTAAACCTATATTCCATTATTCCGGATGATACTATGGCTATAAATAAGTAGAAGTTCTTAACTTGTGTTAAGCTATTTATTAAAATACATATTTTTAACAAGCTTTAAAGGTATTTTGAACAAAAATTTTCATAGAAAATAATTTCAGAAACAGGAATGTCTTTCTTTTTAAATTCTTTTAAAATATATTTTTATTGATTACAGAGAGTAGGAGAGAGAGAGAGAGAAAAACATCAATGATGAGAGAGAAGCATCGATCAACTATCTTTTTTATGTCCCCTACTAGGGATTAAGCACGCAACCCAAGCATGTGTGCTGACTGGGAATCAAACGGTGACCTGGTTTTCTTAATGCTAGTCTTTATTTAGATAATACAAGATAATTCAAGCATTTGAGTGCTTTTATTATGTGCCAGATTTTATGTCTCAGCAATTTTTCATGGATAACCTTAATTTTCTTTTTTTTTTCTTTTTTAAATATATTTTATTGATTTTATACAGAGAAGAAGGGAGAGAGATAGTTAGAAACATCGATGAGAGACAGTCATCGATCAGCTGCCTCTTGCACACCCCCTACTGGGGATATGCCCGCAACCAAGGTACATGCCCTTGACCGGAATCGAACCCGAGACCTTTCAGTCCCCAAGCCGACGCTCTATCCATTGAGCCAAACCGGTTTCGGCACCTTATTTAATTTTCAAAATAAATCTATGAGAAGATTATTATCATGGATGTAAAACATGAGGAAATTGAAGGTTAGAAGAAATTTTCCATTTGCTTTGTACTTTAGTATCAGAAGTACAGTAGCCCTTTCTCTTTAGAAATTAAGTTTACTTGAGAATTCTCTAATTGTTGGCTACTTGCTTTAAGAAAACTTGATTTAGAAGTAGACACAGTGATTTTAATGGTTCTGTGTCACATATTCTTTTGTGTTTATGTAATTTAGATACCGCTTTTCACAACACCAAATAATGTTTTTGATGCCATTTAGTTAAATTTGCTTTTTCTGATGTCTGTGAATGAAATGTTTAATTTTTTCTTGGCCCATTTTAAAGTCGCTTGATATTTAAGAAAGTTCAGATGTTCACATTCAGTGCTACATATATTCCTAAATAAATTCTGGGTCTGGAAAATAAATGCTTTTTAGAATGTTTCATTCTTTCAGAGGAGCTTGGTGAAGAGATACAATTTCTCAATTTTTAGCATTTTTCTGCTTTTCAATTGCTCTGATTTGTTTTGTAAATGGGGGAAACATTTCAACTGCTCAGAAAAATAGTCTACGTAATAGTTTTATTTCCAATATTCTCCTACTTTTTCTTTTTTTTTATTCTACTTTTTAAAATAAAATTTTGATATATAAAACTTATTTTTATTGATAAGTTTTTATTGCTTTGAGAGAGGGAAAGAGAAACATCCATTGGTTGCCTCTCTTACACCCCCTCCCCACAACCAGGAATTGGACCTACAGCCTTTTTGGTGCAGGGACGATGCTCCAGCCAACTGAGCCATCTGGCAGGGCAATGTTTAAAAACCTTTTAATGTTTAAAAGTTACTATCAATAGACGAAGAAAGGGAAGGAGAAAATATTTATTGAGTACCTTTTATGTGCTAAACTTTATCCTTGGTACTTTACTGGTATTCTAAATCCTCGTAGCAACACTGTAACGCTTGAGTTATTTCCATTTTTCAGTTGTAAAAGCAGGTTCAGGTTAAAAGCAACATGGACCCCAGTTGTGCGGCTGGTAAGGTGTGGAACTAAAATTTAAATGTAATTCTAACCAACTTAGTTCTTCCTACTAGAGCCGCCCCCTTCTTTTTCAACTATTTGGTATTCTAGATTGCTATCTACGTATTCAGCCTTAGCTCTTACCATCAGTTGGTAATTATTAGATATCCACCTGTACATAGTACTTCCTGAACAGTCACACTGAGCAAGAGGGAGCCCATTTTGTGTATACTTAAAGTCTGGAATACACAGATGTTCTCAAGCTATGGAAAAAGTGCTTTGGGTTCTTGTGCTCTGTTACTGAATAGCATTGATTTAATGGAATATTGTTATCTATAATTTCTTCATCAGTAAGAAGTATAATTTTGGGGTAACCTGGAAATAAAGTTGGGTAATGGAGGAGAGAGCTTCAGGTAGAGTTGGAATTGATTTATTTGTGTTCTCAAAATTTTTAAGTTATTTTGGTCTTAATATCTATTATACCACATCTAAAATGTTATTTAGGTTTTATTTTATAAATGAAAACATAGAATGTTTTATTAACCTAGAATCAATTTACTGAGGTGGTAAGAACAATTTGAATTCTATAAGGTTGATTCTTTCAGCTATATGGCCAATGGCCACTAATTATCAGAACTCCTTGTGAGTTAGTTAGATACATTAGTCATTTAATAACTATATCTCATCCTTGAATTATGGACATCTTGAAATGTATTGTTTCTAAGTAGACATTACTAATGAAGTAATTTAGAATATTCATATTTGCTAATATGTTAAGCAAAATAATTTTTAATAAACACAATCTTAGTAATTATTTTTACTTTGTCATATTTAAATCCATGGTTTTAAGTATTTTACTTATCTCTAAGCAACTCTGCACTTCATTTTAAGTGAATAGAACAACAGTAATGAAATGGTAGGAGTTGGGAGGGCAAAGCATAAGATGAGTTAATGTAAATACATTTTTAGAGATACTATGAATACTTAGGTCTGGAAAGTTCACATTTTGCAAGCCAACTTATTTTTCTTGAAAAAGGCATGTTAGTGACCTTATTATAAAATAATCCACAGTGGGGCAGCAAGGAGCTAGATGCATGACAAAGGATCTGAACAAAACATATTTTAGGTGCTAAGGAAGAACATATCTAAGCAAAACATGTTTTAGTTGTTAAGGAAGAACATATCTAATTGAGAGAATCTGAAACATCCATTAATATATATTTTTTTAACTCAAGAAATTATTGTTCAAATAAACAAGATGAGTTGGAGGTCCTATATCCTTTCTAATATGAAATGTTAGATCTTTTTATTAATCTGTAAGATTTATGGTTCATAATTTGACCTGCACTAAAATTGGATAATAGAATATTATAAGCTCATAAAGGACATGTGCTTAAACTGGCTTCCAAAGAATACTGGTCACTTGAGAGCATTAAGGACTCTTCTGGTTTTGTTTATTTGAATTGCCCTTTATTTACTAGAGGCCTGGGGCACAAAATTCATGCACTGGTGGAGAGGGTTTCTCAGTCTGGTCTGCACCCTCTCACAGTCTAGGAGCCCTCAGGGGATGTCCAACTGATGGCTTACACCGTGTCCTTAGCTCTGTCACAGAGGCAGGAGAGGCTCCCACCACCGTGGCTGCATTCGCTAGCCACAAGCCCGGCTTCTGGATGAGTGGTGCTCCCCCTGTGGGAGTGTGCTGACAATAGGGGACAGCTCCTGTGTTGAGCATCTGCCCCTTTGTGGTCACATCATAGCGACCCGGTCGTTCTAAGGCCAATTTACATATTAGCCTTTTTATTATATAGGATTTAAAAAATCTTCATTGTTGAAAGTATTACATATGTCCCTTTCTCTCCCTCCTCAACCCTCATTAATCCTCTCAGCTTGCCTCACTCCAGGTCTTCACCATTCTATTGTCTGTGTCCATGGGCTATGCATATATGCATACAAGTGCTTTGGTTGATTATCTCCACCCACCTAGCCTTCCTGGCCTTCTCTCTGAGATTCTACACTATGTTCCATGCTTCCATGTCTCAGGATTCACTCCATTCGTCAGTTTGTTTTGTTAATTAGATTCCACATATAGGGAGGTCATGTGATACTTGTCTTGCTCTGACTAGCTTATTTCACTTAGCATGATACTCTAGATTCCTCTATGCTGTATCAAAGGGTAAGAGATTCTTTTCTTGCTGCATAGTATTGCATGGTATAAATGTACCAAACCTTTTTTATCTACTCGTCTACTGATACGAATTGCACTTTATTTAAGTTGCTGTTATAAATGGCATGTCTTTGACTTTCAGGGAAAGGCGAAGGAGGCGGAGCAGGAGTTCTTCTAGATCCCCAAGAACATCAAAAACCATAAAAAGGAAATCTTCTAGGTCTCCATCCCCTAGGAGGTAGGTTGAAAGTATGTGCCCATATTAAGGAGGAATCAAGGGGGACAATTTTCTTTTCAGCCTATTTTTAAAACTTTATATTTTTGAATGAGTTATATGTAATACATTTGCATGGTTCAGAAATCAAAACCATATAAAAAGTTATACAGTGATAGGTCTTAATTTTCACCCTTGTGCCCACATACTCTGTTCTCATAAGTAATGACTATTCATTTTTAGTATAACCTTTCAGTTTCATATACACATACAAGGTGAGGACATGTAGTTATTTTCATCTTTCTAATAAAAGACAGTACAAAATATACACTGTTGTGATCACTTCACAACCAGATCTTTCCATATTTGTCAGAGTGCTGCTTTATTAATTTTTTCAACTGCATGGACTTCTTTTGTATGATCGTACCTTAGTTTATTTAACTAGCCTGTGGTAGAATGGGCTTTCTTACATTTTCTGTTCTATACAATATTGTAACGAATCGCTTTGGACTTAGTTCATTTTGTAATGTATAAGTATGTAGGAAAATTTTCCCGAAATGGTAATGTTGGCTCAGAGGATTGTGTTTGTAATTTTAAGAGTTTTCCATATTGCCTTTCATACAGATTGACAACACCCTGTACTTTAGCTGTGCATGAGAGTGCTTGTTTCCTACAGCTATAACAGGTTATGTACTCAAGGTTGTGGCTTTTTGCCCACTTAATTGATGAGTAATTATACCATCATAGTAATTTTAGTTGTATTTCTCTTAAAAATAAAAGTGATCATCTCTATATTTGAAGGCCATTTCCTGTGTATTGTCTATATATTTTGCTAGTTTTCCTATGGAGTCTGTTTTTTAATATTTTCAGAAGCTTTTTCTGTACTGGTGAAACTATTCTTTAGTGATTTGATTTCAAGTATCTTTTCTAGTTTAAAAACTTACCCTTCTAAGTTAATGTTTCTAGATTGACCACCCTTACTAATGAGGTAATTTAGAGTATATAATTTTGCTAATTTGTTAAGCAGGATAGTTTTTAATAATTATTCAGTAACTGTTTTTTACTTTGTCATATTTAAATCCCAGCTTTTAAATACAAATGTTTTTTATTTTTATATAACTTAATTTTTTCTATTTGACTTTTAGATTTTGTCATAAATTTAGAAAGGTCTTTTCCTATTCCAAGGTTATGATAGAATTCCCCCATTGTTTCTTCTTCTACTTTTATGGTTTTATTTTTACATTTATATCTTTGATCCATTAGGAGTTTATACAAATGTACCATCCAATTTTATTTTATTTTTTCCAAATGCTTCACTGTTGTCCTAATATCATTCATCAAAAACTCAAATTTTTCTAATACTAGTTTGAAAGATTGCTTTTGTTATGTACTGAATTTTTCTATTTGTGTTTATTTCTGGGCCTTCTAGGCCAGCGATTTTTATCTTTTTTCATCTCATGGCACACATAAACTAATTACTAAAATTCTGCCCCACACTAAAAAATACATTTTTTGCTGATAAGAAAAAAAAATAGTATGGTTTTGTTTCAGTCATATAGGATGACTATTGTGTTGTGTTGGTTGTCATTTTTTTAATTTGACAATCTAAGGGGAAATGGTTGGTGCCCCTGACTTAATAATCAGGTATTGCATGTGTTAAAAATTCTTGTGGCATACTGTTGAAAATCACTGTTCTGTGCTGTTGGATTGGTTTGACTGATGATTTTTATATGGTTTTAATTATTCAGATTACATAGTATTTCATAATAGTTAATAAAGCCTATTCTTCCCCACACTCCCCATGGCTCTTTTTTTTAGCTTTCCTGACCATGCTTGCACGTCTATTTTTCCCTTTGAACATGAGTCAGTTGTCTAGATTTTAGAAATAAAATCTATTGATGATTTGTATTACTGTTATGTTACATTTATTAGAGAAAATTTATAACTAGCTTTATTAATACATAAGACTTTAGGAAGATGAATCTTTCTATTAGGAACATAGTATATCTTTCTGCTTATTCAGGCCATCTTTAGTGTGTTTTTATTGTTTGTTTCATACAGATTTTGTGTATTTTCTAAATTATTACACATATTTTACTTTTATTGTTTTGTTAATAAGGTCTTTTCTTTCATTACATTATCTAATTGGAGGTTGGGTTTGATTTTTGTTTATTTTTTTCATTCCTTTATTGGTAAGTCATAGTTTTTTAGTTGGTTTTCTAGGTTTAGGAAAGATAAATTAATAAAAAGCTTTGTCAAGAGTGTAAGGAGCATGTTCCCAGCAGGGGCATTTTGTTTATTTGCTTGTGGGCTATTGTTTTTAGGTGAGAATAATGAAAGACATAGGATATTATAGAGGTAGCCATAGTTTTATGGGGGAAAAAAGCTTTGCTTATAAAAGTCAAGACTTCTCTCAGTTTTGAATTCAGATTAGACAAAAAGATATATTTACAAAAAAGGAGCACAATTACTTATCCCATTGGGGGAGTGACCAGCCTGCAGACCACCACAGGCCCCTCTCCCTGGCTGCCCCACACCCCAAGGGCACCCCCTTGATCCGGGACACCCTTAAGGGCAAACCAGCCGGCCCCCACCTGTGCACCAGGCCTCTTTCTATACTAATAAAAGGGTAATATACTAATTAGACTGGAAAAATTGGATGTTCTTTTGGACAATGCCATGGTGGCGGTGCCAAGGTAGAGGCCAAGAAGGGAGGGCAGTTGTGGGTGATCAGACCAGGATGGGATGGCAGTTATGAGTGATCAGGCTGGTGGGGGGCGGGGCCATTGGGGGTAAGCAGACTAGCAGGGGGCTAGTTGGGGGTGAGCAGGCCATCAGTGGGTGACAGTTGGAGGTGATCAGGACAGTAGGTGAGGGGCAGTTTGGAGTGAGCAGGCCATCAGGGGGGCAGTTGGGGGCAAGCACACTAACACAGGGAGCATTTGGGGGTGATCAGACTGACAGGGTGATCAGACTGACAGGGGCATAGTTGGGGTGAGCAGGCCGGCAGGCAAAGTGGTTAGGGGCAATCAGGCAGGCAGGTGAGCGGATAGGAGCCAACAGTCCTGGATTGCGAGAGGATGTCCAACTGCTGGTTTAGGGCTGATCCCGGTAAACCGACAGTTGGACATCCTTTGAGGGGTCCCAGATTGGAGAGGGTGCAGGCTGGGCTGAGGGACACCCCTCCTCCATGCATGGATTTTGTGCACCGGGCCTCTAGTATGTGGGTGTATATATATATTTGGTTTCATTTTACCCTAATTATAGTAGCTAAATAAACTCTCAAATGTTTTAGAACTAATAAATTGACAATACTAAATTGTGTTTTATGTGAACACCTGGTTGGTGCGACTCAGTTGGTTGGGCATTATCCTATGCACTGAAAGGTTGTTTCAATTCCTAGTCAGGGACATGCAGGAGTCAGCTGATCAATGTTGCGCTCTTTTATCGATGTTCCACTCTTCTTCCTTTCTCTTGCTCTAAAAATCAGTAAAATCTATTTTTAAAAAAAAATATATTTTATTGATTTTCTTACAGAGAGGAAGGGAGAGAGAGAGAGCTAGAAACATCGATGAGAGAGAAACATCGACCAGCTGCCTCTTGGGCACCCACTACCGGGGATGTGCCCGCAACCAATGTACAGGCTGTGGGCCGGAATCAAACCTGGGACCTTTCAGTCCGCAGACCGATGCTCTACCGCTGAGCCAAACAGGTTTCGGCAAAACCTATTCTTAAAAAAGTAAAAAGTTAAATTAAAAAATGTTAATTGGAGTGTGGGTTAGAGTAGGTCTCATTTATGTTATTTGATCAAACTAGGTTACTGATATGCTTATTTACAGTGCTTTAGTGTTAAGTAAGAACATTTCGTCAACAAAATAGCTGGTATTTCATTTCTTAGACGTTAACTGACATATTACCAATATTCTTATAGCAGAAACAAGAAAGATAAAAAGAGAGAAAAAGAAAGGGACCATGTTAGTGAAAGAAGAGAGAGAGAGCGTTCAACCTCTACAAGAAAGAATTCTAATGACAAAGATGGGAAAGAAAAATTGGAGAAGAACAATACTTCACTTAAAGTAAGCAATGGACATTCCGATAATTAATAATTGAGATTGTTCTTTATTGCATAGAAGTAGTTTTAGGCTAAAAGGCCGTTGGGGATAATAGTGTCTTGTATGTTTTTTGTATTCTTTCATATTTGTTAAATTGACAGTCTTTTTAAAACTAAATTTTTAAGGGATAGATAGATAAGAGCTAATTAAAATTTAAACAATCACATTCTCTATTTTAGAGAATCATGGAATGGCATATAGTAAAAATTTTAGACTATTCATGGTACATGTAAGAAATGTATTTGATATTTATATTCAGATTTTTACTTGATGCCATTTTCCTCAGTATATTTGTTTCAACAAATATGACAGGTGTTCTGTCATTATTGGGTTTGTAATATATACTGAAATTAGGTTTTTGAATTAGATAATTAATGGAAACCAAACTCTACCAAGTAACTTTTTGGGATAAATATTTTAAGAACTTAATCAATTATGCTATATTGGTATAATTTGTATTTGAACATCATGAGTTCTGGAGCTTTTATCATACAGTTTTATTTACTCTCATACTGATAGAAGTTTATCATTGTCAATAACATGCATTTCTTGAGCACTTACTATGTGCCAAGGACTATTCCCCATGTTCTCATTTAACTCTTCTTTAAGTTGAGGGCAAAACATGGATGTTCTTGAACAGTTTTCTGTATTCCCTTACTTTTGCTTCTTTGGTTTCCAGATTACAAATCTATCCCAGTGTCTTTGGGAACTATTTTACTCTTTCAACAGGTTTGTCACACTCTTTGAAGTCAGTGAACAACACTTATTGAACACTTCCTTAGGATTTCTGTTGATCTGTTTTTTTCAAATTTAATTTCCATGGATTGCCCATCTTTTGTGAGAAGTGCAAAAGACATGGATACATGTTTGCATAACCTATTTATATGAAATGGTAATGGGAGAAAATAACCCAGTTTTATTAATTCACAATATATAAAATTACATATTTTAGCCGTAAGCAGATGTAGTAACAGGCAACTCTTGAGAAAAATATTAAATGTATCTCTCAATATTCATTGTAGGAGAAGGAGCACAATAAAGAACCAGAATCAGGTGTGAGCAAAGAAGCAGATGACAAGGATGCACCAAGGACTGAGGAAAACCAAGTACAGCAAAATGGGAATTGTCAGCCAAATGAAGAAAACCTTTCTACCAAAACAGAAGCCGTATAAGACTGACCAGTGCACCTCTGAATGCGCGCCGGAATAAAATCCAAAGCTTTTAATTACTCTTAACAAGATGTTAAATAATGAAGAATCCATTTGAGCATAAAGAGATAAGCTAACAACTTTTCTAGTTGTTAGGTGGCTTTGTGGCCATCTTGTTAGTGAGTAAGAAAAGAAAGCATGGACATCATGAAGATAACTGATAATACCCAAACTCATCTTCTAAAACCTGTGCATTTCCATGGTGGCTGACACACTTGTCCTGTGGTTTGTTAGTGTTTGCCAAGAACCATTATAAATAAATGGGACATCAAAGATCCAAATTTGTACTCTTCACAAAGACTGGAGATAAACATTGGAGGCTCTTTTAAAAAGTGTTAGTTACTGAATTTTGTATTGTTTTACTTTTTTTTTTTTTTTTTAAATTTCATATATACATATTGATGATGTGCTTGAAATTGGTGCAAATACATACCCACCCTTGTAAGTGCAGAATATGTAACAAGTTTTAACACTTAACTCCACAGGATTTATAGTGCTTGTGTTAAATTCTCACTATTGTGTTTCTTTTTCTCACTGGATAGGACAACAGCTTTTCTTTACAATACTTTTACAGATTCAAATTCCTTAAATAAGTGGATTAAAAAACAACTGACAATGCATGCTACTACTGTTCTCTTTCAAAAGGATGAACAACTGTGTTGAATACTAATAATTAATGTATTAGTATTCAGTGTTTAGAATCCTTGGGTTTTCCCACAAAGTAAGCACTTCTTTTTTAACTTTCTTGTCACTTCCAAGCTTATTATGAATAATATTGTGTGTATTGTCAGCAGTAGATGGCAAAGGTGTCATTATAAAAAGAAAACTTGGGTTTTTAAAGTGGGCTATGGGAGCACAAGCTGAAGCTTTAGTGCCTTCTACAATGTGGTATACTGTTTTCTAGAATTTTATATGTACTAGACATTTTCAGCTCATATGGAATTTAGATGGATATTCCATTCACTCCCATAGAGAAGTGTGCAAGTGATATGTCAAAAGAGCTTCTTACTTAGTTCACCTAATATAAGAGGGAAGTCCTCTTTTTCAAGAATGACTTTAGAGCTTAAAACAACAGTGCAGTTTTGGGACCATCAGTTGTATACTGTGATCACTGAAAATGAAGCATGTTCTTAATTTACTTAAAGCAAATCCTTTAGTTGTCTACATGGGATGGCCTTAATTATTACCTCTCAATCATCTTCTCATAAATGATGTGCAGAAATTGAAGTTGAAGGAGAATACATGAGGTTGTTTTATGTTTAAGGATTTATTTACTTGATTTAAAATATAGGTCATCCATCATTCTTAGGTTCACTTTTTCTAGAAAGTATGCAAGCAGTAAAACGACAACATTGCTAATATTTCCCCACCACCCAAAAACATAACTCATAGTTTCAGAACTCTTTTCATTATTGTTATATTTCCAAAAAAGATATACTTTTTAATTATATTATTGAAAAATTAAGTATAATTATTTTAATACAATCTAATACAATCAAATTACTCAGTTGCCTTACCTCACGGGAAGAGTTACTTATAGATTTCAAAGCTGGGTAGCACATCAGTTATTTGGTTTCAACTTGAGTTTTCTTTTAAGGTTAATACTATAGAAACTTAAGTATTGGGTGGGGAATGGAAAGAATTGTCCTTATTGCAAATAATGAAGCCTGGTTTGATTATGAAGCTGCTTAATTCCTCTTCATGTGTCCAGAATTACTGTGGTATTTTTTTCCCTTTTTGTCACTGTGTACATTAAATTTTTTGAAAATGCTTTACTATGTAAAGTATAGATGGTCATTTTAATCCTTCAACCACATACGGTTGGCTGGTAAACAGCTTATTCTAATATAAGAATGCTTGTATGGTGACTATGGAAAGATCGTGAAGGAGTACGTATGTCTTGCATCAACAGCTGTCTTATTTATGATATGTAAGTAGAATAGAGCAAATGTTTGTTATTTTTAGTACAATTTCTTAATAAAGCTAAGTATTTTAGAGGAAAGTATTTGTTATGCATTTCAAAACAGCATCTTAGTTTTATTATTTTTTTAGTTTCTATAAAAATTGTTTTGACATGAAGGATGCATGTTTGGTGTGGTGTCTATAAAACAATCATTTAAAGTTTGAGTGTGTTCTTGTATTCTGGACTCTACTAAATGTTTGTAATGTTATAATTAGCATGTTTAATTTGGGTCCTGCTACTTATTTTTCTTGCCTATATTTATTCAGCTTTACAATAATGTAAGACTGATTTGTAAAAGTTAGGCATAAGTAGGAACACGAGATCTGGAGAAAGTGAAATAATTTTCTTAAATTAGAGCTTATATAAGGAAAGTGTTCTAGATCTATAGGTGTGTGTGTGTGTGTGTGTGTGTGTGTGAGAGAGAGAGAGAGAGTGTGTGTGTGTGTGTGTGTGTGTGTGAGAGAGAGAAAGAGAGTGAGTGTGTGTGTGTGTGTGTGTGTGTGTGAGAGAGAGAGAGAGAGAGAGAGAGAGAGAGAGAGAGAGTGTGCGTGCACGAGCGGGGGTGGGAATTCTTGTTCACACATGACAGCTGAAATGTTTCCATTTGTTTATTATTTTTTCAAGGAATTTGTTTTTTCCTTTAAGATTATTCTTATTCATCCCAGGTAGATGTTGTCAGAAAAACTTGAGGTAAGGCCAAGATGACAGCCATTATATACTTGAAAACTCCTGTAAATATCTTTTTTGGTTTGATCATATGGAGAGTACATACACTCTGTTCTTTAAATTGTAATTGCTCTTCTTCATTCTGGACAAATTCTGTTGGTCCTTTTGTTCTTTCTGTCCAGCACTGCACACTTAAATGGTAATAATATAAGATGGCTCTTCATAAGGCAGCCAGTTTCATGTGAGAAAACAAGTATAACTCCTTCTGCAACCATCTCCTTAGTTATTTTTCATCTAATCTAACATGTAATTGCAAACACTAGCCAGCTTGTGATTTTCTGTTTAGAATTACTTTATCAAGAGGTAAAATGCATGCTATGTTGATCTTTAGAAGTGTCAGAGGCTTAAATTTTGGCATATTCAAAATTACATTTAGAATTAATATTTTGTCAAGAATATCTTATGATATTAGTAATTTTCATGACCCCATTCATTCTTATATATGTCGCTATTTTTATTTAAAACTAAAAAAACCCCAAATTTTTTTAACTGAAGATAATGTTCAAATTTAAGGGATACACACACACACACACATATCATGGTTATATATGTATTCAGTACATATATATAGTAATAGGCTTTTAAAAGTTTAAAAATTTATTGGAAATATGATTTTATTTAAATCTTCAGTAGTTGGTATAGCAATTAGAATGAGTCCTTTTGGAGGGATCCATTGAATAACAACATTTCAATTAGTCATTTTTTATATTTTCACTATAAAATAGTATCTGAATTTAACTGGGCCTTGATATAGAGCCATTTCAACAAAGTATGTTTCTTACATGTTTAATTTTTGTTTAATCTTTGCTGCTTAATATACCTAGTACCTTCTTATGTTTATTTACTAATGCAATATTTATTTAAATTGAATTGTTTATTTTCAGATTGCAAAAGTTAATGCCCTTAAAAGGGCTAAATTGTACTTCTGGAAGCAAGAGTCCAGTGTAAATGTAATAAAATAATACTTTAAAATATAATGGACTTCCCTACTTAATCTTGGGTTTGTGGGTTAATTTGTTTCTCTTAGAACATTTTTATTGATAATTCTGCCTAAAGACTGATACATTATTTTAAAAATAAAAGCTAAAGCTATTAATGACTTTTGGTCCATATTCTGTTAAGTTGGATTTAATAAATAATAGATTTTTTCCCATTTCACTTTCGGGTAATTTTATGGTTGTTGGCAATTAACTTATTAGTTTATATCTAATATAATATTTCTTAATATATTATTTTTAAAAGCAGGTTTGTAGCCTGTTGCCTGATTGTTAAATTTATTTGTATCTAGCTAACATTTTCATTTTGAAAATTGCCACCTTTTGGGAAGCTTCACATATTTTACAGTAAATATTTTCCCAGGACTGAAACGAATAGTTCCCTCCATTCTTGATTAACATTTATTTGCTAGACAGATATTTTCTTTACTACAGGGCATCCCCCCAAAATGTATACACAACCTAACAGCTGATAGCTCAATGTTTCTTTTCAGATTTTACCCATTGGAATTAATAATTATTGAAATTGTGCCGTATTTTCCGGCGTATAAGAAAACCCCCTAATTTTACAGTTAAAACATAGGTTTAGGCCTATATTCGCTGTATAAGACTACCCCCCACTTCAAAGAAAAGACTTACTTTGCCGTCAAGTTCTGCAGGTAATTTTTGTGCAATTTTGGTCTTTTGCCCCCGATTTTCGGTTGACCTTTTTTCGTTTCAAAAGTCGTCTTATACGCCGGAAAATACGGTACACTTTTGGGAGGTGGAATACCCTGTATATTAAGTTCAAATTCATGAAAATCACTCTGAAAGACTTACAGTTGAGATTTAGTTCTATCAACTTAAGGTTACGGGTAGGCAGAAAAATGTTGGGGAACAATCTACAGAATTCCCTGATTTCCACAGGAGTTTCACATTTTGGTCTACTGTAATTGTATAGGTAGTTCAGTTTAATGGTTAAGTAGTACTCTCATAATCTTAATTGGGTTAATACATAGGGTTCTTTATACAATACTATGAACTATAAAGGGAAGAGTTTAAAATGTAAGCAGGAAGGTGCTGTATAGGTGGTGTGTGTTTATGTGAGTAGGACTACTAAATGATACTAGAAAAGGTTTATCAAATGATGCTGCTATTGTGTTGCTATATTTTTAATAAAATGGAAATCTTAAAACCTTGCCAGTCTTGAGTACTAATTTCACTTATTTCTGAGACATTTATTTGTATATTTACATCTTAAACTTTACTCTCTTTATAGTAAATCCATCTTTGGATCTTAAGAAAGGAGGAAGGACAAGATTTGGCAGGACTCTAGATCAGACTCTTCCCAAGTGCCAGTAACAACCTACAGTGGAGTGTCTACAAGGACTGATTCCTTGCAAGATCATAAGAATTCATTTTCTTAGAGATTCAGGGAATTCACTCAGACAGTAGCTTGGACCCAGTGGGTCTGGTCTGCTTATGGCCTGGAATCCAGGTGACTCAGGGGCAGATTGAGGTGGTCACATCCAACCTAGATGTTGCCCACGTGCAAAGGAGAGGTCTTATTTACAGTACCATGGGAGCTGGATCTTGCCTGCCTTTATCTTTGTTGTTCTTCAAGCTCCTACTAATTGCATGGTGTGGGAGTAAGCAAATTTCAGAAACCTGAGCTGAGGCTGAACTGATATGCACCCTAATCAGAATAATAAGATTATAGAACAAATCACAAAACTAACCATTTAAGCCAAATTAAACAAACTAGCAAATTAGACTGTTGTCAGGTTTGGAGTATGGTGATATAAGACCAAGTAGAATTTTGAAATCATATAGCCAGTATGTTTGGTCTGAGAGCTCCCTAGATTCTTGTGTGTGAAAGCTCTTCACTCATTTAAAAAAAAAAAAAAATATATATATATATATATATATATATATATTGGGTCGGCCACTAAGTAATTGCGTGTTTCACACATATATGGCTTCAGTTGAATTTTTAGGTTTGCAGACGTAGTACAAATGTAAAACACATTTTGTTATTTGATAGTTGGCTATTCAGCTGTTAATCAGTAAAAAAAGTTTTTTGATCTGTTTTGTAGTTTTTGTTTGGCGTTCGTTGAAAAATGGAAAATCAAAAGGAACATTTTCGTCATATTTTGCTTTTTTATTTCCGCAAAGGGAAAAACGCATCGCAAGCTCATAAAAAGTTATGTGCTGTTTATGGTGACGAAGCCTTAAAAGAACGGCAGTGTCAAAATTGGTTTGCCAAATTTCATTCTGGTGATTTTTCACTCAAAGATGAAAAACGCTCTGGTCGTCCAGTTGAAGTTGATGACGCCCTAATCAAAGCAATAATCAATTCGGACTGTCACAGTACAACATGTGAGATTGCAGAGAAGCTTCATGTATCACATGCATTCATTGAAAATCACTTAAAACAACTTGGCTATGTTCAAAAACTCAATACATGGGTTCCTCATGAACTGAAAGAATCACAGTTAACGCAACGCATTAGCAGCTGCAATTTGCTAAAGAAACGTAATGAAAATGATCCATTTTTAAAATGACTGATAACTGGCGATGAAAAATGGGTTGTTTACAACAATATCAAGCGGAAAAGATCGTGGAGCAGGCCAGGTGAACCAACTCAAACAACATCAAAAGCTGATATTCATCAAAAGAAGGTTTTGTTATCAGTTTGGTGGGATTACAAAGGATTTGTCTACTTTGAACTCTTACCACCCAACCGAACGATCAATTCTGATGTCTACATTGAACAACTAACGAAATTAAACAATGCAGTTGAAGAAAAGCGGCCTGAATTGACAAATCGAAAAGGTGTTGTATTCCATCATGACAATGCAAGGCCACACACATCTTTGGTCACTCGGCAAAAATTAATGGAGCTTGGTTGGGATGTTTTGTCACATCCACCATATAGTCCTGACCTTGCACCATCGGATTACTTTTTGTTTCGATCTTTACAAAACTCCTTGTATGGTAAAAATTTCAATAATGATGATGATGTCAAATCGTACCTGATTCAGTTTTTTGCTAATAAAACCCAGAAGTTTTTTTAACGTGGGATTATGATGCTGCCTGAAAGATGGCAAAAGGTCATTGATCAAAATGGGCAATACATTACAGAATAAAGTTATTTAGTTCCATAAAAAAATTGTCTTTGATTTTCTTTAAAAAATCCGCAATTACGTAGTTGCCGACCCTATATATATATATATATATATATATATATATATATATATATATATATATATATATATATATTACAGAGAGGAAGGGAGAGGGAGAGTTAGAAACATCAATGAGAGAAACATCCATCAGCTGCCTCTTGCATACCCCCTATTGGGAATCTGCCCGCAACCAAGGTACATGCCCTTGATCAGAATCGAACCTGGGACCTTTCAGTCTGCAGGCCAACGCTCTATTCACTGAGCCAAACCAGTTTCGGCCTCCACTCATTTTTAAGAACAGTGATAATATATTAATAAAGTGATAACAATAATGCAGAGTATATTCTTTAACTGTGTCCTCTGAACCAAGAAAGTCTGGCAACCTCCCAAAGGAACTGTTAAACCCAGTGAGGTGGGAATAGGGCTAGCACAACCTCTGGTGCCTTTGCGGGAGTTAGGAAAAGGTGCTGCCTCTGGGTGGTGCAAGCTTGTGGGTGCGCAGCTTGACAAGAGGAGCTGTTTGGAGTTGAGGCTCCCTTGTCTTCCGGTCTGGGCATCTTTGTGCAACGAACAGACTGCAGCTGTCCGTGGGCTCCTTCCTCCAGCCCCAGGCTGCCTGGCCTGTTTGGCAGGTAGAGGGATTGATCAGAGACATTTATTAGCTTAAAAAAGGATGAAAGCCCAACTCTGAAACTCTGTCAATAAAAATATGTAAAGGAATAAGAATAAAATGTACACAGACAATGGTAGTATAGAGTTTGGAAAGATTTTGGAAATGAACTACTTTTCCCCCTTCCTACTCTTTTAACAGACTTGGAACCCCAAAGCTCAAAGAGGAAGCAAGTAGTAGCCCCAGGTCTCACCAAGTGTAAGTAGCAGGGTCTGGTCAGGGCCTGAATGCTGTGGTGCTAGGCTGTGTTCCTCCCATGCATGACCTAGGACTTGACTATCAACAATTTCCTTAGAATATTTGCTAGTTTTATAAATTGAAAATTGGGGAGAATCCAAGATGGCTGCTCGGGTAGGCAACTAGCCGCAGCCGCACACAACAATTTTAATAAAATACAACTAAAATATAAAATGGACATTACCCAGAACTACAGGAAAGTCGACTGACTGGAAATCCTACAACAAGAAGCAAGGAGAAAACCAGAAGGAAGCGCGGAGGAGCTGTAAAAGCCTAAGGTACGGAGACACGCGGCGTGCGCGTGGAGAGGAAGGAGCCGGAGAGGAGGGAGGCCGAGTGCCTGGCGGGCGTTCCCTAGCGGAAAGGAGATAAAACTCCGACTGTGCTGGGCCCCTGACTGCTCTGAACCCCAGTTCTGGGCCAGACTCCGGGGACTCAGGCTCAGCCATAGGGAGCTGGGCTGTAAGTCGGAACCCCGGGGTAGCGGAGAAAGGAGGTCCCGGAGGCGCACAGTGCGCGCAGAGAAGGGCCGGCCGGCTGTGCCGCGGGATTGCCCTGACGGGAAGGTGACTGGGGCTCCAGACTGCTGTGAACGCCACCTCCAACTCCACTTTCAACTGAACTGAACCCCAATACCGGGCTCATTGGGGGAGAGCAGAGACTGTTTGGCAGCAGGCGAAAATCGAGGGCACCTTTCTCTCAGAGGCGCCGGCAGCGAGCACTGAAGGACCCGCATAGGGCGGGGCTGACGGAAGCCAAAGCTGCAGGCTCCACCCTGAAACCCCGTCCCATCTGTAACTGCGAAATGCGACAACAAAATAAATCACAAACGAAAGAAATGGAGGACAAAAAGCGTCTGGATATAGAGGTCAAATCTACGCTTATAAGGTTTTTCAAGAATTTCCTAGAAAAGATGGATAAGGCCTATGAGGATATGAAAAGAGATCAACTAGAATTAATAAGGAGTCAACAAGAAATGATAAGGGATCAACAAGAAATAAAGAATACATTGTCTGAAATAAAAAATATTCTACAGAGTCCTAAAAACAGAAGGGAAGATCGCAAGAATCAAGTCAAAGATTTGGAACATAAAGAGCCAGAAGACACTCCTCTGCAGAAGCTAGAAGGCAAGAGAATCCAGAAAATTGAAGATAATGTAAGAAACCTCTGGGACAACTTCAAGCGAACCAACATCAGAATTATGGGGGTTCCAGAAGATGAGAGAGAGCAAGATATCGAAAACATACTGAAAGAAATAGTGACAGAAAACTTCCCCCACCTGGTGAAAGAATTTGACTTACAAGTCCAGGAAGCGCACAGAACTCCAAACAAAAGGAATCCAAAGAGGACCACACCGAGACACATCATTATTAAAATTCCAAGAGCAAAAGATAAAGAGAGAATATTAAAAGAAGCAAGAGCAAAGAAGGTAGTAACTTATAAAGGAGCACCTATACGATTGTCAGCTGACTTCTCAACAGAAACCATGCAGGCCAGAAGGGAATGGCAAGAAATATTCAAGGTGATGAATAGCAAGAACCTACAGCCAAAAATAAGCTACCCAGCAAAGCTATTACTCAGAATCGAAGGCCAGATAAAGAGCTTCACTAATAAAAAAAGCTAAAGGAGTTCATCACCACCAAACCAGAATTATATGAATTGCTGAAGGGGGTTCTTTCAGAAGAGAAAGTAAACAAAGATAAAAATTATGAACAACAAATACGTAATTATCAACAAGTGAATCTAAAAACCAAGGAAATTAAAAAAAATCTGATGAACAATATTAACTGTTGAGTATAATAGAATCAGAGGTATGGAAGGGGAGTGAACTGACGATTCTTGGGGAAAAGGGGAGAGGGGGGCGTGGGAAGAGACTGAACATAAACTGTGCACCTATGGATGAGGACAATGGGGAGAGGGGAAAGGGCAGAGGGTAGGGTGGGAACCTGGTGGAGGAGAGCAATGGTGGTGGTGGGGGGGAAGGAACATTTGTAATAATATGAAAAATAAAAACTTATTAAAAAAAAAATAAATTGAAAATTGGATGAATTTTTTACCTCTAAAAGGCCACTTATATTACAACCCATCTCAAAAATACAGATAAAAAAATAATTTCTCTGATTCAATGATTATAGGACTTCGAACCATCATTATTATTTAAAAAAATATATATTTTATTGATTTTTTACAGAGAGGAAGGGAGAGAGAGAGCTAGAAAGGTCGATGAGAGAGAAACATCGACCAGCTGCCTCTTGCACACCCCCTACCGGGGATGTGCCTGCAACCAACGTACATGCCCCTGACCGGAATCGAACCCGGGACCTTTCAGTCTGCAGACCGATGCTCTACCACTGAGCCAAACCGGTTTTGGCCATCATCATTATTTTTAAAAATAAATCTTTATTGTTCAGATTATTACAGTTCATCCCCCCCTTCCCCCCCCCCAATAGTTCCCCTCCACCTGGTTCCCACGCCATCCTTTGCCCCCCCCCGCCCCCCCCTGCCTCCCCCCCCCCCCCCCGACACACACAAACACTGTCCTCATCCATAGGTGTACGATTTTTGTCCAATCTCTTCCTGCACCTTCTACAACCCCGCCCTGGGGATTGTCAGTCCACTCCCTTTCTATACCCCTGATTCTATTATATTCACCAGTTTATTCTGTTCATCAGATTTTTTATTCACTTGATTTTTAGATTCACTTGTTGATAGATATTACTTGTTGGCACTTTGTTGTTCATAATTTTTATCTTTACCTTTTTCTTCCTCTCCTTAGGGAATACCCTTCATTTCATATAATACTGGTTTGGCGGTGGTGAACTCCTTTAGCTTTTTCTTATCTGTGAAGCTCTTTATCTGACCTTCAATTCTGAATGATAGCTTTGCTGGATAGAGTAATCTTGGTATAAGACTGACAAGTGCAGGTTCTTATAGGTTCTTGCTATTTATCACTTTGAATATTTCTTGCCACTCCCTTCTGGCCTGCATAGTTTCTGTTGAGAAATCAGCTGACAGTGCTCCCTTGTAGGTAACTAACTGTTTGTCTCTTGCTGCTTTTAATATTCTCTGTTTGTCTTTTGCTCTTGGCATTTTAATTATGATGTGTCTTGGTGTGGTCCTCTTTAGATTCCTCTTATTTGGGGTTCTCTGCACTTCCTGGACTTGTATTTCTTTCACCAGGTAGGGAAAGTTTTCTGTCATTATTTCTTCAAGTAGGTTTTCAATATCTTGCTCTCTCTCTTCTTCTGGCACCCCTATAATTCAGATGTTGGTACACTTGAAGTTGTCCCAGAGGCTTCTTACACTTTCTTCATATTTTTTTATTCTTTTTTCTTTTTGTTTTTCTGGTTGGGTGTTTCTTGCTTCTTCATATTTCAAATCTTTGACTTCATTCTTGGGATTCTCTAGTCTGCTGTTGAATCTCTGCATATTATTCTTTATTTCAGTCAGTGTATGCTTAATTTTTGATTCGTTCTTTTTCATATCCTTGAGTTTCTCACTAAATTTCTCAGAGGTTTCTAGAAGATTCTTGAATAATCTTATAACTATGGTTTTGAACTCTATATCCAGTATTTTGCTTTCATCCATTTCTTTCATTTGTGACCTGTTTCTTTGCCTCTGCATATGGCTGCTTCCCTGTATTTGTTTCTACATTATGTATTGGATAGCTGCTAAGTCTCCTTGAGTTGATAGAGTGGTCTTGTATGATTGGTGTCCTATAGGGCCCAATGGCTCAGCCTCCCCAGTTACCTGAGGTGGACACTCTTGGTGCACCCCTTTGTGGGCTTTTTTTTCATTCTTATTGTAGTTAACCCTTGATTGTTGTTGGTATCATGGGAGGAATTGACCTCTAGGTCAACTGGCTGTGATGACCAGCTGTGTGTACACTGGAAGATCTGTTGCACAGGAGATACCCTTATGGGGCAGGACTTGCTTCAATGGGACTTTGGTGCTCATTGAGTCTGCCCCTTGAGTGTGTCTCTTATGGATGTGAAGAGTTGTAATCTGGTATGGTCTCACTCTGACCACTGGGTACACTGGCTCTTGGATCTCCAAGGAGGTGCATGGTCAGCCACTGGTGAGCACACTGTGCCTCAGGGCAGGTAGGGGAGGTACAGGGACTCAGACTTGAGAGGCCTGGGTTGTTTCTCCAAAGGTTCTTGAGGAGAAGTTGGGACTTGGGCTGGGATCTTACAACTGGTAGACATGCCTTTGTGGCCTTCCATGGCCAGATGACAGAGGCCAGCCAGAACGAAGACCTCCGATCTTCCCAGGGAGCAGGCCAATTTCTACTTTTAGGAGGTTCAGACTCATGCACTCTCATGTAAGCTATGGGTTTGAACACTAAATATTTTAGGGTTTCAAATGCTCCATTTCTAGGCTTGGAACCATAAAGGGGTGAAGACATGAAGTGTTTCCAGGACAAGTGGCTAGTGTAAACACGGGCACCAGGAGCTGCTTCTGGAATTTTCCACTTCTCTCCTGAGGGCCAGGGACCCAAAGAATCTCCAAAAAATCAATTAATTTCTCAGGCCCAGGATTGCTGGGCAGCTAGTTCCACCCACAACTTCACAAGATGTTAAACCTCCGAGGTCAGAACCACAGAGATGATCACTGCAGTAGAAGGAAGCAGCTTCCTTTGCTTCTTTTCTGCTGAGGAGCTCTGAGACCCAGCCTGCCTTCTGTACGTATGGACATGCATGTGCCTGTATGTGTGTGTGTGTGTGTGTGTGTGTGTGTGTGCTTTGCAGAAGGGCTTTTCTGAGGTAAAGTGGAGTTCATGAGCCGAGACGGAGCTGAGCTGTCCAAATTGGTTTCAGCTGACAGCCTTTGTTAGTGGAGGCTGCACTCCTGCTATATGTCTTGTTATTTTTTTTCATTTTCTCTCTGAATCCATTTCTTAAGCTTGGGGCCTCAAAAATAACAAGCTTTTTAAATGACTGAGTATGCTCTCAGGCTCCATGGATCCCAGCATCCCCCTTCTGCTCTGAGCAGTACTCTGGGCCCCCGTTTTCCAAGTCCGATAGAACAGTGGTGGGGAGCCTTGGGAGGAGGGGAATGAAGGCGGGAGGGTAAGAAAGGGGAGGTGAAACAGTGGGTCAGAGTCACAGAAAATGCTCACCAAAGGCGGCAACCTTCTAGAGCATTCTTTAGCAATCTTAGGATCGCACTTCAGTTTGGATTGCTGAGCAAATGCCTTTTGGAAACGGACGCCTCTTGGGCTCTGGCTCACTGTCTCCTGAACCACGCACGGCAGGGCACCAATAGGAAGCTGTGGGCATGCCCTCAGATGTGACTCTCGGCAGAACCAGAGTCAGAGTGTAGTGCAGCCCAGGTGAAGGGAAATAGCACAGACACTGGGAGAACTGCAAGTCCAAGGTCACAGTGATCGTGGGGCCTTGGGGACGTGGGGATGGGAAATATAAGGATGGCATTGGAAAACTGACTGACATCTGGCTGGTCCTGCCAGGCTGCTGGCCTGCCCTTTGAGACCAGAACAAGAGGGGTGACCTGCAGCTCACCAGGCAGATAGTAGAGCCACCCAGGCGAGTGCTGAGGACGGTGCAGGTGCTGAGGAAAGCAGGGATGTTAGAATGTTCTCTTTGCTCGAGAGAACCAGAGATACTTCCTTAAGGATAAGGCTAGGAGGGCTGGGTGTTTCCAAGAGGCTCAGGGTGGCTGCTGTTGGCAATAGGCATGCTGCTACCGAACTGGCCTCCCTGGTACCAACGGGATGGTCACATCCCATAATGGCAGACATAGTGGATGGAGCTAACCTAACTGGTGGGGGCAAGTCAGCGCTGGTTTATAATGATAAAGACCCTATGGCTTAAGACTTGACCTCAAGAAGGCTCCCCTCCTCCTGTAGCCTCTCTTTCAGTCCAGAGCGCCCACCAGCAGCCCCGCCTTGCACTCCCACTCCCACTAAGTCCTGCTCCGTGGGAACACTGCTCCCCCGTGAGAAACCCTCTCCACCCCCACGCTATGCCTGGGTTCAGGCGCCATCCGTGCTTGTTTGGGTTATGCTAGGAGCCTCCTGATTCCCTCTTTCTCTAAACTTGTCACACTCAAGGCTGCTCATGCCACTTCTCTGCATATACTTTCATAGGCTTTCAGCTGCCCTCAGCAAAGCCGACCCCCCCTCCACCCCTCCACCCCCCCTCCGCCTCCAGAATGTGCATGCCAGCGTGTGACTGAGCTGGCCTTGCCTGCCCTCCTCCATCTCTGCACTCCTGCTATCCAGACCTGCCAGGCTGTTGCTGGCCCATCCATCCATCCTGATTCTCAGTCTCAATGCTTCTTCCATTTGGTCTTATTGTTCTGGTCAACACTTGTTCCCCTTTCAAGTCTCAGCACTAGCAACATCTCAGTGACACTTTCCTGAGGCTCCCAGAGAGAACCACTTCCCTCTTGTGTCCCCACTGTTCCCAAGTCATCTCCCTCTCATAGTAAGTCTATTGTGTCCCAAGGTACCAGCTCCAGGAGCAAAACCTCACAGTTCCTTTTCTGGTTCATAGCCGTGCCTTTCCCTTGTGCCCTACTAGGTGGAAGGGGCCAGGGAGCACCCTGAAACCTCTTTTATGGGAACACCGATCCCATTCACGAAGGCTTCACCCCTAGAACTTCAGCGCCTCCCAAGGCCCACCTCCGAATACCACCATCTCTCGGGGGCGGATTTTAACATGACTTTTGGGGGGATCCTTTCATCAGACCATAGCAAGTGTTGTAACCAAGTGGTGAGATCCTGTTCCTTTCCCTGTGCACGCAGCCCAGCCCCAAACATTCTAAGGCAGCAAGAACTTCTGGCTTCAGAGAGAGAGCTGTGGCCTTTAGGAATGGGCATGCTGTTCTCTGAGGAGGCTGCCCACACAGCCCCAGGACAAGGCAAGCATCGCACCATTTATCATAGAAATTGATTTTTATCCAGCATGTATTACTAAGACAGATCCATCTTACTTTGATCTTGGAATGTGCCGCCACACAAAAATCACAACAAGTGTTCAGCAGCAAGGTCAGCCAAAGGTACTGATGCTCAGAGACGTGAGTGGTTTCATTCTGATCTCAGCGAGAGTCACGAATGGCTCTGCCGTTTGCACAAAACTCCCTCCAGCCATCTCAGCCTTGTCTTGTGTGTCTTAAGAGCCAGCTTCAAGCCGAAACCGGTTTGGCTCAATGGATAGAGCATCGGCTTGGGGACTGAAAGGTCCCGGGTTCGATTCCGGTCAAGGGCATGTACCTTGGTTGCGGGCATATCCCCAGTAGGGGGTGTGCAAGAGGCAGCTGATCGATGACTCTCTCTCATCGATGTTTCTAACTCTCTATCTCTCTCCCTTCCTCTCTGTACAAAATCAATAAAATATATTTAAAAAAAAAAAAAAAAAAAAAAAAAAAGAGCCAGCTTCAAGACCTACCAGCTCACAAACCTTTTATTGGCCATTAGTCCGATCACTACACTTGTCGGAGGCCCTTAGAAATGTGGGTTGTAGCATAGTGCTCATTCCCACTTGCAGTACTTGCACACTTTCTCGTAAAGACCTGTTTTTGAATCGTGTTCATGCACGGGTCTTCCCTCTGAGCTGAGCTTCCCACGGGACTGTGTCTTACAGCATTCACTGCTTTCCTCACCCCTAGCACAGTTTGCAGCTCACAGCTCATGGTCAGAGCATACTCACTGGTGAGCGAAAAGCAGAGTTTGTAATCTATGTACTATCGAGAATAATAATCCCATAAAAATTACAATAAGATTGGGTTTCTCAGACATCTGCATAGTGGCTTTTCCATTTCTTTCCTGTTTTCTTTTCAAGTCCAGCCCTTGTAGTAGACAATCTCCATTACATAAACCTGCTCAATCTAGCTTTGGACCCAGTCATAGCCCTTGATAAACAGAGCTGTAGTTGGATAGAAGAAGAAAATATGTTTCCTTGAACTGGTATATAAAATCTATACTTTAGTATCTTTGAGGCTGTCTGGGGAGGTTGATCACGCTGACTATTTGGGACATTAGACTTCTTTGGATTATAAACGAGGGTAGAGGGACATCCTGATAACGATCCTTCCTTTGTTAGGTGGGTGTTGTGTCTGGGGGTGGGTGGGATCACCAGGTGTTATTGGAAGTTACTGTGACTTTGTCCTATAAGAAGTTGTGTGCCACCCAGCCGGTGTGGCTCAGTGGTTGAGCATCGACCTATGAACCAGGAGGTCAGGGTTCAATTCTGGTCAAGGGCACATGCCCAGTAGTGGGGTTAATCCCCAGTAGGGGGTGTAGAGCAGGCAGCTAATCTATGATTCTCTCTCATCATTGATGTTTCTACCTCTCTCTCCTTTCCATTCTGAAATCAATAAAAATATACTGGGGGGGGGGGGGGGGGAGGGGGAGAGTGTGTGCCATCCCCTATCAATTTGGGTTAGAAATTAGCTGGGGCATTGCTTGGTTCACATGGAGTAGGACACAATGAGGTCAAAAGATCCTACTCACCAAGTGGCTCCTGAACTTCTTTACATTATCCTCCGACTTAGCATGGCTCTTGGGAGAAGAGGTCCTCGCGGCTGAAAGCAAATCAGTGCCCTTTCGCACAGGCTTTCTCCGTCCAGAGAAGGCACAGCGTCTGATGTTCTCCTGGAAAAGTAGTCTCTTATCGTTTAATCTTCATGCTCCTTTGATGATGGAGAGCAATATTTGCAGGCAACAGTGCTCCACCTTGCTGTATTGAATAATTCAAGTGTATTGTTAACCAGCTTGATAGAAACCACACACACTCAAACATTACACTGGTTAAAATCATATGAATTTCAAGACCCTTAGAGGGCAGACTGGGACATTTTAAAAACTCTTGAGCAACATGTGTGTAAACGGAATGGTAAATTCCCCCAGCTGTTATGGAAATGCAGCGATTTGTATTAATAATCTGCCTGGATGCAGATTCCTGAACGAGCTCTGTGTTTTTACTTATATCCTCCCTTGTATATCGGCAGCTTGTCCCGAAAACCCATCAGGCAGCCTTAACCCTAGGGAACACGGATCTCATTTTTATCCACAGCAAGACCCTAGATGTGTTGACAAGGAAGGATTAGATGGAGAAAATTAGAGCTGAAAAGGAGAGGGAAGATGGGAGAGAGCTCTAAAGAAGACCTTTCAGCCAGGCACCTCTGGGTCCTTCAAACTTGCTGTGTCTTCTCTTGACAGCTCTCTCACGAAAACAGGCTTTATTCTGGACTCAGCTCTTCTGTGTGCTGCTGATTTAAAGGGCCAGGAGGAGCAGGAAGACTGAGCAGGGTGCTTAGTCAGAGGAGGGGAGCCGGGTAGCAAGGGATCTGGGTAACAAAGAGGCTGTCTCCAAAAGCACTGGTTTTGCTGGAAATGAAGGTCTGCTATTGGCAGTATACTCACTAGGGCCCTGTGCTGTTGCTGCCACACCCCATGGAGGAGGCCGGGGCTCAGAACAGCCTGTTCTGCGGGCTCTCACCTAGATCACAGCCCGCACCAGCCAGTTCTCTACAGGGCTCTGAGGTGAGTTTAAATGAGGAATCTTCCTGAGAGGCATCTGCGTTTTAATTGGGAACCCTTTAAAAGAAAGAGAATTCTTTCCATTGTTTTATAAATATTGTTTCGTAAGTATAACATACATGCAGAAAAGTGTCCACGTTTCAAGTATACGCCTTGAATTTTGACCAGACAATGTCAAACCCAGATCAAGACTAACAGCACCTGTGCCACATCTGGATCCCCCTGTTGTCAAAGGAGATGGCTTTTCTGACTTCTATAACCACAGGTTAGTTTCCTGTGTGCTCAATGGCTTTGTAAGGTATATACTTCTTTAAAAAATCTGGTTTTGTTTGCTCAACATTACATCTGTTAGAGTTATCAATGTCGTTGCTAGTAGCAGTGTTTATTCTTTTTCATTGCTGTACAGTATTCCATTTATAACCCTCTCAGATTACCCATTCTACTAGCAACGAACATTTGGGTGAGTATTCTTAAAACATGTTCTTTCATCTCCATATGAGCATTTCTTTTGGGCACATACCTAGGAGTGGCATTGCTGGGTCACAGATGTTGCTGGCAGCAATCTCTCTGGGCAGTTTTGACACAAACAGGGCGCCGGGCATCAGATATGGACAAGTTTCCAAAGTAGTTCCACCAATTTACATTCCCACCAGCAGTATGAGTGCCAGTAGCTCCAGACCTCACCAAAATGTGGTATTGTTACATTTTAAATATTTGTTTGTTTTGATTTAGCCATTCTGATGGGTGGGTGATGGTGTCTCCTTATGGCTTTAATTTGCATTTCCAGGTGCCTGAGCATCTTTTCTTAGATTATTGGCCATTTGGGTAATGATCTTCTGTGTAGTGCCTATTCAATGGAGAATAGATGTCTTTGGGTGTGTATTTATCCACATATCACATATGTATATTATAGGTTGGTACACATAATTTTTAAAAGCATAATTGGGATTATGTAGGGCATAATTTTGCTTTTCTTCCAATGATGGGAATGATTGCCTCCCATTTATCAAAACAATATATAAGCCACCTGGACATCCTTACCGTAGCCCTAAAAACGCCATACTGTAGGTACATGTCATGCATGGCTTACCTACCCAGAGGCAATGTGCCCCTCCAGTGTTTTCAGAAACATGTGAATATTTCTCCCATCATTGTGTTTTCCCGGGTAGTGGAGTGTCTTTAATTTTAATGAGGTGACTCCTGATGGCAGGTCTGGGCGGGGTGGGAGGGCAAACAGTGCTGCTATCCCCAGTTCCTCGCTGGACTGTGGGAACAAAGTGTCTATGTGAGGAGACTTGTTGGCTAATCAGATGGTATTGAAGATCTAGCTGCAGCCAGTTTGCTCACCATAAGGCAATGCATCTGAGTTCAGCCTGTGGCCTGCACATAACCTCATCATGTGGGCTCTGGGATGAAAGTGAGCGTTGGATTCAATGCTTGTTTTGTCTCTGAAATGCCCAGAGGGCCCTCCATTGGCTGGGTGCTATTCTGCCTGGGCAGTAGCTTTGCAGATCACACTTTTCTGGGAGCGCCTGACAGAGGGGGAGGTCCGGTGGAGTGGTGTCTCCAGCCTGGTGCTGGTGGGGGCTCCATCTGGAATGGGGTCCAGCCCTCTGCCTGTCCACCGGGTCAGCAGGGTGTAAGTCGGCAGCGCCGTTGAGAAGAGAGCCTGACATGGCTGCAGAAACGTGCTAAGCTGAGAGTTTCCCCCTACATGTCACTGGGAGGCTGTGGCCGAGGTCTCTCCTGTGGTGGACGGGACCTTCTTCCTCTTACCCCCTGTCCCCCAGGCCAGTGAGAAGACACTGTCCTGCCTCAGTGTGTGGGGCCGGGACAGTGAGGGGAGCTAAAGCAGGGGCTCTGTGCCCAGTGGAAACATCTCATGTGCTGGGCTCAGAGCTCCGGGCGTCTGGGGGAGGGCTCTGCCGCTGCCACATGCGTGCATACCCCAGGGCTCTTGTCAGCAGGGGCAGTAGGTGTGGGGAAGCCCCTTTAGTCTGAATTTCTAACAATTTCCACTGAATTTCTAACAATTCCTAATGCTGCTGGGTCTGGGACTACAGGCTGAGCAGTGAGGGGCTAGAGCAGAGGGTCTCACTGTGTGGGCCACCCAGCAGCAGCAGCACCCCGGGGAGGGGGGCTTTCTCAAAATGCAAACTCTTGGCTGAACCCCGGATGTATTGTCACAGGAACTGTGGAGGTGACACCCCCCCCCCCCCTGCCCCGGCAATCTGTGTTCTAACAAGCTCTCCAGGTGATTCTGATGTTTGAGAACCACGGGGTTAGGGCATAGGCCCACTGTTTAATCTGATGCCACCAATTGCTAGTATGTTTTCTCTGGAATAACAGAAGAGAAACTTTTAGAATATCCAAGAGTCTGTGGAACGGCCAAGGGTGAATGGAAAGTTCCTTGAGCGGATCACATCTAATCCTTCCTGACACCAGCTGCCCGCACCTGCCGCTCCCGTTTGGCTAACAGCTGTGACGGAAGAGGAGGCAGAAAGATGTTTATTGTGTTCCAAAGAAGTTCATGTTCACTTCTTAAACCTCACATGGCATTGAGTGTTATACCCGAAGAAGTGAAGGTTCCTCTGCTCTGACTCCCCCCATTTCCTGCGGGAAGTAACCACTGCTCTCAATTTGACATGGAACATGAGACCTCTTTTTTAAATGGTTATTTTTAAAATTGATTTCTTAGAGAGAGAGGGAGAGAAAGAAGGAGATAGAAACATCAATGATGAGAATTACCTATTGACTGCCTCCTGCATGCCCCCTATGGGGGATCTAGCCCACAACCTGGTCATGTGCCCTGACCAGGAATCGAACCTGGGACCTCTTGGTTCCTGGGTGGACACTCAACCGCTGAGCCACACCAGTGGGCTGCACCGTATTTTTGTTTTTGCACAAGTAAAGGATTATACACAGATACGCTATAGAGTCTATTTTTAACTCCAAAAGTTATCACGCCCTGCATATTGCTCTCCAATTTGTCCATCGCATCTCACCATCTTCCACGGGGACCACAGGGAGCCAGCTCTGTGGTCACCCATGTTGGTGTGGAGATGCCTTGCCAGGGCTCTGCCTACGGGGAGCTCCCTGCCTCGGCTGGGCCACACTCTGTCTGAGACACCAGCTCCCTCTGATGTTGCCCTGGAGAGGGGTAGTTAGCATACCGTGTCTCATCGCCCGCTTCTCCTGCCTCTGTCCTTCTTTGTACACCCCGCCTGTTGGGAAGGACAAACCTGTCTCCTTCCTGTTAATAGGAAAGCGTCTGGGGTCACCCCGAGTGCATTCTATTGATAGAAGGAGCCCGGTGATCTGACCGGCTCCCTGAAAAGGAAGGGCATCAGGCCCAGCTGGCAGCAGCCCTCCGGGCAGTTTTAATGCGAACAGGTGGAGTGCGTTTTGTTGGATAAACCAGAGGAGGAGGCTCTAGGCAGAGCCTCCAGAGTGACTCCCGGAACAACTCTGCAGAACCAGCTCACTGAGGATGCTGGGGGCTGCTGGAGGTCGGGAAACCTGTCTCGAGCACAGGGCTCCGGCCTCAGCCCGCGCGGTGTGTGCCCTGTGTTCTGCCAGTGGAAAAGCCACCGCCCCGGGGATCTGCAAACCTCCTGTGGTGCCTGCTGGGCGGAAGCCAGGTAACGGGGAGCCTGAGATCTAAGGGGATCGGGAAAATGCCATCTTGTTTGCCAGTCTCTTCTGTGTGCGCAGGGCTACCTGGGGTGGGGATGAGGCTGGGGATGGGAGTGGGGGTGGGGGTGGGAGTGAGGGTGGGGATGGGAGTGGGGGTGGGGGTAGGGAGTGGGGTGGGGATGGGAGTGGGGGTGGGGGTAGGGAGTGGGGTGGGGAGTGGGGTTGTGGAATAGAGATGTGAGGCACGATGTACACACAGAACAACCAAGGACTAGATAGGACGAAGATAAAACTATGCTGTTTAATATTCCCCCAGTACGGTGGTATTTCCACAGCCTTAGCATTTAAATTCTCCTGAGTGCTCTGGGGGTCAGAAGTGTCCCAGGCATTATGGAAAGTGCTGCATCCTTGGTTTGTCCTCCACAAAAGGCTCATCTCCAGGCCAAACCGAGGTACTAAGGGGACCTCGGGATAAAAAAGGGCTGTTGCCCAGACCTTGGGGGCTGTATGGCCTAGCGGGGACTCATAGGAGCCACCTAATGAGAATAGTCATGGTTAAGCATTGACGCTGTACAGTTTTGTGGTTGCTGTACCCACATCATCTCATTCTTGCCTCAGAATAGTCTGGCAGGTGAAGGTTATTTATCCTTTTGACAGGTAAGCCACCCGAATTTCAAAGGGGTCACAGCTCACACATGGCAAGGTTGGGATTCGAACCCAGAACTGGTTCCAGTCAAAGTTAATGCTTTTTTCACCTTATCTCACTGATTCCCGCCTACGCGTTGGAACACAAGCACACATTCAGGCTGATTGCATTTTTACAAATTTAAACCAGGGACTCGAAGCTGTGGTCTCTGGGTCCAGTGGAGTCTGCCGCCTGGTGTTCTGTAAGCAGAGGTATTGGAGCGGAGCCACGCCTGTTTGTTTACTGTTGTCTACACACCAGCACGTGCCACCACAGCAGCAGTGCCTGAAAAACAGGAAATAGTTACTCTCCCAGCCTTGTACCGGGTGTGCCCTGATTTAAACAATGTCGAGCAGATTCCTTTTCATTCCTTATCTTTCAAATAAGAGCATCACTAACCAAGTGTCTGAGGACCTAATCTCTGGTGGAGCCTCTGAGGGAGCTCTCCCAGGCACACTCAGGCCCGTGAGAGGAAAGTCCGCAGGGAAGAGCACACCGTCTTAAGGAAACGGGTGTTTGAGTCCCGGTCCCACCACTTACTAGTTCTATGGGCTCTGAGAAATGGCTTAATCTGTTGGTTCTCATTTATCCATGCATTAATTCGAAACCATTTATGGAGTACCTACTGTGTGCCTGTCATCATTCTACATGTTGGGGACAAAGTAGTGAACTAAACACAAAAATCCCTGGTGCAGTTGGCATTCCACCAGGTGGAGGCAGACACTAAAAAAAGAATGAGAAACGTGTAACACGAAGATGACAGTCAGTGTCACGAAGGAACATGAGACAAGAAAGGGGACAGGAGATTTCAGGGCAGGGAGAGGGCGTGTAGACAGGCTGCAGTGGTAAGTTGGGTGGTCAGAGAAGCCCTCCGTGAGAAGGTTTGCTATTTGAGCAAAGACCAGAAGGAGAAGGAGAAGGAGTAACATCTCTAAGAAAGAAGGGTCAGGTGAAGTGAGGGGAAGCACAGGGCCTGGGCAGAGTGTGTGGAGCACGTGGAGGGAACAGCCCAGAGGCCAGGGGGCCTGGAGAATGAACTAGGGCGCACCGGGAGAGGAGGCCTCATGATGCCGGGGACCCTCCCATCCAAGGTCCTGTGAGTTACTGTAAAGACGTTGGCTTTCACTTTGAATGTGATGGGAAGCGGGTACAGAGCTTTTGAGGAGAGAAGGACATAACCTGATTTATGTCTTAAGTCAGGGGATGGGGGAGATCTGGCCATATGAGACCTGTGACACCGTTTGGTCTGGCCCTGCCAAGGCATCAAGGGTGTGAATGAAATGTTTGACTAAATAGAGCGGGCTAATTTTTAAGTTGGTAACCTTGTAAGGCCCTCACACGATATTATAAATAACCAAATGGCCCTTGGCAGAGGAGGGGTTCCCCACCCCTGCTTGAAGCGGTCCACGTGGGGTCCTTGGTTGGGAGGAGCCTGGAGGCGAGGAGGCTCCCGCAGTGATGCAGGTCAGAGAGAACAAACCCACATATTTAAATCTTAAAAACAAGATTCCCATCCACAAAACGAAGAGCAATAATACTATGTGCCTCATTCGGTGAAGGTAGGTTAAAGGAGGTCACACAGAGGCAGACATGTAGCGTATGCCTGGTATCCAGGTGGCACTTCAGACACATTTGCGTTGTTTTTAGGCTCATGGTCATCACGCTGAGGCTCCTGCCGTGGGTGAGTCCCTCAGCCAGTGAGGAAGCTGGGAGAGGCACGGGTGCTGGACCGGCTGGGGGCGCGGGGGTCTGCCAGGCGCCCACCGGGACTCCCGGCAATGGGCACTGACATCTCCGTGTGGCTCTGTTGTTCTTTACTGGGTCTGAAGGGGCGTTGCGTTTCTCTTCATATTGTATTGGGGAGTGCTATCCTAAAGACTTGCTTGAAACGGGGACTCACGCTCAGCGAATGCCAAGGGTCTCCGTTGGCCTTTCGGTGCCGTCTGCTGTGGCAGCCCCTCCATCTCCCTGACCTTCTCCACTGACCTCCACTAGCTTGCTTTTGTCCGGTTACTCACTCAGTTTCTATTAGGACCGATCTTGAATGTGAGCAGCCATGCATTCACTTCTGGGATAGGAATTCTAGTTCTTTCATTTAGAATGTGTTGGCTTACGTATCCGTCTGAGCGCTTGTGGATAAACGCGGGCGTGATGCGAAGGTGTGCCCTCTGTGGCATGCTTTAAGGAGATCGTATAATAATTGTGCTATTGACGAGAAAATGTGGTGCGTGCTGGAATAATCCTGGTTCGTACTGAGAAATCCTGAGGACGCTGTGTACATTACCGAGTCTGTAATGTATTATGGAAGAGGCGACCATTGTAATTCAGATCACACGAAATTGCAGCGAATGCAAGGTCGCCCGAGACACCTCCCACCATCTCCTCCGCCCTGCTTGGGGCTCAGAGAGTGCTGAACTGTGGGTGGCGAAGGCTGATTTTCCTGATTTCTTGCTTTGTTGCTGTGAAACTTGCTGTAAAACAGGAGGGGCACAATTTGGGGGAAATAAACTGCCATGGAGCTGAGGAGCAAAAGCCCCCAAGGCAGTTTTGACGTGACTCATAAATAACACACAGTTTTAACTTGGGAAATATATGACTTTAGAAATTCTTTGGGTAGGTTACTGATGATATTATTTGATCAGTTTCTTCCAATTTTTCCTATCAGACGTTGAAAAGAGCAGATAAGTGACTGTAGACAGGTGTTTTAAAGTAGATTATTTAAAAAAAATATTGGAATTTTTATGCCTACACTCTAGTGACAGACCAAGTTTCTGAAGCCAGGTGACATTTCCTTATTACAGCATTTATGAATCACAAACAATGAGCCTACCATTAAAACTCTTATCAGGATTCATGTTCAATTACTATTGCTCTTGAAAGGGGCGTGGAACATACTGGTTGGCCCCCTGTAGAATATCATGGTGTTTGTCACTTTATTCACTCTTAAAGGATTTCATGGCAAGATACATACCATATTATTTACTATAAGTGAATTTTAAAGATACATTGTGAAATATTGTGTGGTCACTATGAAACAAAGTATACTGAGTCTTAGAACAGGAAAATGTGAGAAGTTATCGTAAGTTATCACCTTGAATTGCATAGAACCATCTTTTCCTTGTGAAGAGCAGTCCATTAGGGTAAACATGATATTATAGAAGCACTGAATTTTGTGTAGGGAAAGATTGCATCGTCACAGACTATGAAATGTAGAGTCTCCATTTAACTCGACACTGAAAAATAAAGAGCGATTCTGCTTTGTTCCCTGATCTCTTGCCCTGTGTTGGATCCTGTTTCTCAGACGTGCTGGGTCATGGCCATTCAGACAGCTCCTAGGCCCCAGTGGGGTGACTTACTCAGCAGCTTTCTCACAAGCTGTCGAAAGAGAACAGACAGTGTTTATAAATGTACCTCTGGCGCAAGATCCAACTGGAATTGGGATACCCATTCACAGTTTTCCTATGGGCTTATCAAAGCTGGTGCCAGCGTGAAGGCTAACGTTGCAGTAATCCCAGGGGTTCAGCCACCATTGGCTCCACACAGAGATCCATCTACCCCCAAGAAGACAGTGTGAATTCCAAGTCTAATTCCGAATTCCTGTCCCAAAAACACAGCTGCCATTAATGTGAGACTTGACATTCCTTCTTCAAAACCAGGCAATTATAATCCCCGTGGATTACTTAGGATGTACACTGGGAGTTTTAAGACAATTGCTTTCATTTCCTCCGTTGGATTCTCACCTCCATGCCTTGGCACAGGCTCCTCCCTCTGCCCCATCCCCCCTCTCACTAGTCTTTCTCCTGGTTTGTTTCTGCTTGTCTTTAGGACTCAGCTTAGAGGTAGCGTCTCCAGGAGCCTCACTTAGTTGCTCTTCCAGACCCCATGCTCCTGCTAGTGCAGCCTTTCCCGCTCTCCTCTGGAACTTTGGCTTGTAGAACTGCCTCTACCAATTAGGTTATAAATTATATTTTCAGTACTTTAAAAATTGTTTCTTTTTTACATTTATTTATTTTTTGTTTTTGTTTTTAAATATATTTTATTGATTTTTTTACAGACAGGAAGGGAGAGTGATAGTTAGACACATTGATGAGATGTGCCCGCAACCAAAGTACATGCTCCTGACCAGAATCGAACCTGGGACTCTTCAGTCCATAGGCCAATGCTCTATCCACTGAGCCAAACCGGCCAGGGCTCTTTTACATTTTAATCCTTAATTCATATTGATTTTGTTTTGGTGTGAGGCAGGGCTCTGACTTTATTGTCTTAACATTTACAGAAGAATCCTTCCCTAAACCTTTTTCTTAGTGATGCTGAGAAGATTAATCACTACATTTTTATTGAGGGATTACTATGTACCACCTGCAGTGGTTGATGCTGGGGAAGAGAAATGAATAAGATACTGCTTTGACCTCAAGAACCTTTCATTCTGTTGTAAAACACCTAAATACTACCAATCATTAGATAATATGAAATAGCCGTTTTTGTAGGTCTTTAATGGTCAAATATTGACAATTTCATATGGTTTAATCCAATCCAAAATAAACACAATGTGTTGTTAACTTGTATTTCTCTAAAAAATGGAGCCCAAGACAAAGCACATGCACAGAGGTACTTTATTTGGAAATGGATCCAGGGAGCAGTAGTAAGGAGGTGTGGGGGGTAAAGCAGGGAGGGAGAGAGAAACAATATGGGAGGATGGTTTGGAGCTGGCCACTGCTCAAGTCACTGGTGCTCGGTTGCTGGAACTTCTGAGGAGCTTTATGACAAAAGGGGAAATTTTATCCATGAGCGGCCCAGTGGTGTTTCTTCCAGTTGGCCCAAGCATATGTCCACTGCGTGCCTGTGGCTGTTCCAATCTTAGATTCAGAGAAGGGCTGGGCCAGCAAGTGAGAGGCAAGTCATGTAGGCTGAGGAGAGGGGCCGCCAGATCACACCGGCATGAAGGCGGTTGACGTGAGCTGGGACTAGTTGCATCAGTGGTTGGAGTAAGACAGGAGGCTGAAGGGATGCGTTGGATGCAACATCAGTGGGTTTAAGGAGGAATGGTTAATTCTGTGGAAGCTTGGCTGGGAAGGAATAGGGGTAGTGACTAGGGAAACAGAAAAAGGGAGGATTGAGTTGAGTCTTCAAGGACTCCTTGGTCCCCTCTAGGCGGAAGGTTGCTGGGAATAGGTCTTCCAGGTAGAGAGAGCAGCCTAGGCACAAGAGGCAGGAGAGAACATAGCACATTTGGGAAACTTGAAGTAGATTGGTATGTGGGAGGTAGGTTGTGGCTGGAGAGAGAGAGAGAGACAGAGGTGTATCTCTAGAACATTGTTATATATAATACAAAACTAAGTTTATCGTTCAGCACTACTCTAGATGTCCACATGTAGGCAAAAGGGTTGGATCACAAACTATGGCCATCATCATCTTTCTATGATACTGTCTCACTCACATTAGTGTCCTGCTCAGAAACCTTTAGGGACTCACCCATGTTTTATGATAAGTTTTCAATTCTTTGCCTGGAATTCAAGACTCAATGCTTGCACCCATGCCCTAAATAAACCCACTGTTCAGTCAACCTATTTTATATGGGTTTTAGAATATTTCCTTACACTAATGAGTATCAACATTGGTAGTGTGATATGCACTGTACTAGGCACTTAATACTATACTCTTTCTAGTTCTCATAAGAACACAGCATGGTTGGCTATATTATCATTCTTACATATAAGACAATTTAGGCTCAGTAACTCACCTAACTTTGCACAGCTAGTAAATAGCAGAACTAGGATTTGAACCCATTTAGCCTACTTTATTCCCCCACCACACCATACTATCCCTGTCAGTAAGAGCAGTTCAGCTTCTGCTGGTTCTGCACCTGCTGCTGTCCCTCCAGTGGCGTGGTGTTGAATGTTTAACAACTGGCTTTCTCTTTGTAGCTCTGACATGAATGTTGGTTGATATTTTTATTTACATTAATCAATATGCCAGAATTTCACTGTTTATTGATGACATGAGGGGACTTCTTTGCTGAATCAACAATAATTTTCAAGTGCTGGAAGATGTCTTCAATTGTTTGGTGTCATTCACAATGTAATAACTACCAACATGATATAATTCAATGTTCAATCTGCATTATTAATATTTTTCCTTAAGTTTATACAACCAACTAAACAACAAATCCAGCCCTGACTCCTAGCACTTGCAGAGTTCTGCTAATCCTCACCCAAATATATATTCCCATTAATTTTAAGGGAGAGTAGAAGAGAAAGGGAAAGACAGAAACACATAATTTGGTTGCCTCCTGCACAAACCCCGACAAGGTCCATAGGCTGGTGCTATATCCACTGATCCAAACTGGCTAGGGCAGTGGTCGGCAAACTCATTAGTCAACAGAGCCAAATATCAACAGTACAACGATTGAAATTTCTTTTGAGAGCCAAAATTTTTAACTTAAACTTCTTCTAACACCACTTCTTCAAAATAGACTTGCCCAGGCCATGGTATTTTATAGAAGAGCCACACTCAAGAGGCCAAGGAGCCTCATGTGGCTTGTGAGATGCAATTTGCCAACCACTGGGCTAGGGCATTTAACAACTGGCTGTCAATATTTCTGAAAAATGTTAACTACCAGCTCCCAGGAGACAGTGCGAGCTGGCTCCTGCAGACCTCCGCTTTTCCCCTCTACTCTGACCCAAATTCAACCCAATCTTCGAGGTCCAGCCGAAATTCAACTTGCTACAAAACCTTCCCTGTACACCACCAGGCCTTCTTTTCCACAAACACTTCAATCTTTTAAACTGATACCAGTCCTTAACACCTGTTATAATATTGTTCAGTTCCGTCTTTTGTTTTTAGTTCATCTCTTTCACCAACAATATGGTCAATTCTGTGAGGTGGGGGTTGGGGGGAGGGTACTTGCTTAGCAGCCTCTGCATTTTCTGACAATACTTAGCAGCATCCTTACACCTGAGGTACTTGACCTTCTGCTGTTGATTTAGTTGCTCTTTGGATAAATTACCCACATGCGGTTGTACAAGCTCCATTTGTTCCCGTCTCATAAAGATGAGCACAAAAATACAAATCAGGTTCCAGGCTAATGGGAGTTCATTGTGTTTGCATAGCTCATACCTCACTGACTTTGGGGGCTGCAAACCCACTCAGCGTGACCTGGGCATGCACTGCTCAAATCTCCAGACTCAATTTCTTTGAAGAGATCGTCCTGTGGCCCTCAGAGACCGGCCAGCCCACGTCCGCGCATCATTACTGCATGGCAGTACTTGCCTCCCCTGAGTCACCTCTTCCTTTTCGTATGCGGGAGTTGTGTCTACCTGTTGAATTTTGCATGAAAACCCAATGGACAGAAGCTCTGTGCTGAATTCTATATTTTGTTCCTTGCTGAGCTTCCATGAATATAAAACACCAGCACAAAGGGGGAGAGTCAGCAGGTAGAGATCAACACTATCCATATTTAATGGAAAGGGAGTCTGAGTTCATAGATGGGAAAACCATGTTAGAAGGTCAAGTTCAATAACTTGCCCATCTTGCTGAGTGAGCTTCTAGCAAAAAAGAAATATGGCAAATCTTCTTGGGTTGTGTTTTAAAGTAGTACCATCATTTTAATTTCTAAGGAGAAAATGCAAACAAGTAAGGGATTTAATAGCAATGAATAATAAGGAAATTTCCCTTACCTACAAAAGCAGGGACAGGGACCCACATCCTTCACAAGAATCTGAGCTCTCCTTTGAATTAATGTTTTGGGTTTCTTTGGATATAATCCCAAAAGAGAAATTGCTGGGTTTTTAAGGCAGTTCCATTTTTAATTTTTTCTTGAGGTAAGTCCATATTGCTTTCCACAGTGGCTGCACCAGTCTGCATTCCCACCAGCAGTGCATGAGGGTTTGCTTTTCTCCACATTCTCGCCAACACTTATTGTTTGTTGATTTATTGATGGTAGCCTTTCTGACAGGTGTGAGGTGATATCGCATTGTGATTTTAATTTGCATTTCTCTGATGGTTAGTGATGTTGAGCATCTTTTCACATGTCTATTGGCCATCTGTATGTTCTCTTTGGAGAAGAGTCCATTCTTGCAGCATTACTTGCAATAGCCAAGATTTGGAAGCATCCCAAATGCCCATCAGTAGGAGAATGGATTAAAACAAAGCTGTGGTACCTTTGCCAAATCCTTCATCAGCTCTATCAATTCAGAGAGAAAAAAATGAACACAATGTAATACCCTCCCACTACCTCAGGTTTCATGAGATCAAAAGAATTCCTTTCCCCATTTTGTTTGTTCATTTATTTTGTTTCTTAGATTCCACATATAAATGAAATCATATCTTTTTTTAAAGGTAGTTTAAAAAATATATTTTATTGATTTTTTACAGAGAGGAAGAGAGAGGGATAGAGAGAGTTAGAAACATTGATAAGAGAGAATCATCGACCAGCTGCCTCTTGCACACCCCCCACTGGGGATATGCCCACAGCCAAGGTACATGTCCTTGACCGGAATTGAACCCGGGACCTTTCAGTCCGCAGGCCGATGCTCTATCCACTGAGCCAAACCGGTTTCGGCTGAAATCATATCTTATTTGTCTTTCCCTGTCTGACTGGTTACCAGATGGAGGGGCGTTGGGGGACTGGGTGAAAAAGGTGAAGGGATGAAGAAGTACAAATTGGTAGGTACAGAATATCCACTGTGATGTTAAGTACAACATAGGGAATATAGTCAATAATACTGCAATAACGATGTATGGTATCAGACTTATTGGGGGATCGCTTCTTAAGTTATATGAACGTCTAACCACGATGCCATACTCCTGACACTCACATACTACCCTGTTTCCCCCAAAATAAGACAGTGTCTTATATTATTTTTTTCTCCCAAAGTTGCGCTAGGTCTTATTTTCAGAGGATGTCTTATTTTCAGGGAAACACGGTAGTAATGTCCAATGCCAACTGTAATTGACAGAAAAAGAAAGAAGTCCTCTGACAGCTGTACTCAGTCGCTGGTCTTATCATGGAGAGTCAGCTTGTGGTTGGGGTTCTGTTTTTGTTCCAAAAAAAAGTTCGGATGGCCTTTTATATTGAGGTTGTGTTAAATTCATATATGACCTTCATGAAAACTGATATGCCAAAACATCGTATGTCTTTGTATTTCTTAAGTCTCCATTTGGGACGTAAAGAAATGCTTTCCAGTTTTTCTCATGTAGGTTTTGGACAGTTCTTATTAAGTTTGTACCTAGGTATTTTGTTTGATATTTTGACATCATAAATGAGCATTCCTTCTCATTCTAACTGGGCTTTGTTTGTATATATAGCACCTAATAATTTTTGTACATACATTTTGTAATCTGTTGTTTTACTATTTATAGCAACTCCCCATGGGTGCCTTTGGGTGTGCCAGATATAAAATAATGTTAGCTGCTGGGATATTGTTCTTGGTGGCTTTGGCAAGGACTGTGAAAGCCCCATGATAATGGAGTCTGGACATTAGTATTCAGCAAGAAGATCCACAAACCAAGTTATTCTTGCATGCGCCTCAGCATTTTTTATGATGTTACTTTGATTTTAGGCCAAAATCAGCCTCTGAAAGAGAATTCAGACAGTGACAGTATCAGGACCCTTTGTGTCTACAAATACACATATGTACACACTCACAAACTGAAATTGCTTGGCTGTCTTTCCTGTTTTTCATTTGAGAAAGAAGAATGTGTATGAGGCTTAATATAATAGAAAATGACATCAGACACCTCACCTATTGTTCTCCAAAGCTGAGATCACAATTTCTTAAATTTTGCCAACACTGTTCCCTTTTAAATGTCATTTTGTGCCTCTCCTTTGCTTCTGGCCTCACAGTAACTCTGCATTTGGGGGAGGGGGTGGGGCAGCTGGGGATCGGGATGGGGGAAGTGGAAGGCGGCCATCCCATGTTCTAACTTCCCAGAAAACAGCGGTACCCAGGCCTGTAGCTGGCTGAAAGGGCAGGGATTGGAACTGAGATTTTCTAAGTCTTCATGTCTATTCTTTCCCGCACACTCAAGTATCTTTCAACCCTTTTGTTACCATGAAAGCCCGTTTCTTCCTTGCCTTCAGAGGAGCGAGAACAGCAGCTCAGCACCCCTATTATAATATCCCTTCATCTCTATGAATCCTGCAATGTGTTCCCTTCCAGCTCCCCTCCGGCGGGTTCAATTGCCCTGATTCTGTGCCTCCGAGTTGATCCCCCCACCTCTTTTGTCGGTTTTAACAAAGGTGGTGGCTCTCGGATCCCCGCTCCGCAGAGCTCTGGCTCATTATTCCGCGACCTGCACGCCTCCTTCCGGGGAGAGCTCGGGAAGCCTGCGGGTTTCTGATAGGACTGCCAGCAGAAGCTCCCCGCCTCCCCGGAGGCTCGCTGATGAAAGCCGCGGCCCGCAGCGTCTCATTCAGGCAGGTGCCAGGCTCTGCTCATTCCAAAACCCTCACCTGGGAGCGGGGCCCTGCGAAGGGCCAGCTTCCCGCCCCAGGTTGGCAGGAGGAGAGAGGCTGTCAGGAGAATATTTAGAAACTGGGCGCCCCTGGCCCAACACTCCAGGTGAAGGGCTCATTTCATCCTTTGGGCTTGTTATTCATATACACACATGATCCCGACCGAGAAGTCATTATCGTACCCGAGCCAGCTTGGAAATTAGAGGCGTTAGATGCCATTAAGCAGAAGCGGTGAGATGGAGAATGAGCCCGGAGAGTTAGCAGCGAGGCCTGTGCTGTGGGAAAGCGCGGGCCATGCCAGGCACGCTTCGGTGGTTTTAAAGAAACGAGAGCAGGTGCCTCTTCTCGATTAGCATCCTTGCTGTCCTCCTGCCTCTTCTCTCTGCGCCCACAGACAGGGGCCAGGGGTGGGTGATGGGAGGGCGCCTCATCCACCCACCACTTGCTTTTCCTTTTCCTGGGATGATCCTCGGCTGAGATCGCTGTCCTTAGAGCACGTTGTTCCAAGACTCAGAGGAAGGGGTTCCTGTCCTTGTTGTGAGCAAAGTCCCTCTGCAGCTGAGCACCCGCCCCGCTCAGGGTCCCTGGCTATTCCGTCACCAAGCCCTCTAGGGGAATGTGAGAGCCCCAGCTTCTGAAAAGCAGACTCCCTTCAAGCTTAGTGTCATTTCAGGGCAAGACGGGAAAGTGGGAGGGGTTTGAAGAAGCCCTTTTATAAGGTCTTCGTCTATTATTTGTTTGCCAAGGATTTGGATAACGAGCAGGAAGAACCTTGTAGAAGAGAGAAACATGGTGAATAAAGGGTAAATGAATAAAGGCTAATTATGAGGCTAAGTGGGCAACAGGAGTCTATCTTCCCTAGTCCGAGGCATTCTGATCCGGGTTAAGTGGAGCCTGGTTAGAGAGGTTACGGTATGGCTAAGCTGGTGAGACCTCTGTTTCTCCTTCGGCAGGGAGGGGGCATTGTAAAGGGGTGTTTCAGAGCAAGAGTCCGATGATGGTGCGTGTGGAACGTGGTCTGAGGGGCAGCACTGAGGACCATGGGAAATAAGGACACTGACATCTATCATAAGGGAATTTGCTCTGACCTTTGACAAAAAGGAAGCTGTGGTGTAGTGGATAAAACACTCATCTGAGGATTAAAAGGCCTGAGTTTGAATGCTTATTCTGCCTTTCACTTGCTTGATAACCTCAAGAAGTACTTCTCTGAGTCTCTCAAGTCGGAGCTGCAAACCAGATCTGGCCCTTGCAGTGTTTGCATCTGCACAGATGGCCGACAACATGTTTTTTAAAAAAAATATATTTTATTGATTTTTTACAGAGAGGAAGGGAGAGAGATAGAGAGCTAGAAACGTCGATGAGAGAGAAACATCGACCAGCTGCCTCTTGCACACACCCTACTGGGGATGTGCCCACAACCAATGTACATGCCCTTGACCGGAATCGAACCTGGGACCTTTCAGTCCGCAGACCGATGCTCTACCACTGAGCCAAACCGGTTTCAGCGACAACATGTTTTTGTTTTTCACAGTCCCCACCACTCCCTGTTGCCTCAGATATAACATGCTTCACACTTTTATATTTCCAGGCTGGCATTTTAAGTGTAGGATCTCTGATATACAGCTTAAGATAAGTGTATCTATGTTTACCTCATTTGCTGTTGCCCACTTTAGATCATAAGTTCTTCGAATCAGGAAACTAACTTGTTTTCTTCTAGTAGAATGTTAAAGGCAAGTTAGTCGTTAATAATTACTAGTTGACTATATGCAGGTATGCAAACATAGACCCTTTTCCCTCTCATTGCTTCTTCCCTATTTTCTAGGAAATCCTACAGCAGTTAGAATCCATGTTTGGGGAATTACCATCAGTTTAGGGTTTTCTTAAACTTCTACTTTTTCTAATTCCAATTTGGACCTTTCACATATTTAGAGCCACAGACGCACAAGTACCTATGTTTGGAGAGAAATTGGATCTGGCCCCTGCACTTAATTTATAACAGTGCCCCGAGAATCGTGGGGAAGAGAGACTTGAAGTTAAAGTAGTGCAGGAAAGAATCCTAGAGCTACTCCGCTCAACACCTGCATTTTGCAGAGGGAGCCACTGAGCCCCAGATGGGGGAGGAGACTTGCTGAGAGCGCCCCCATCTCCAGGCCTGGAGCCCAGCACTCCATTGGGGAGTGCCTGGCTTCTGGGCGCAGTGTTCCCGGGATGTTTGTAAGAGGCTTGGGCCTTGTCTCAAGACATTCATTAAAGTTAATCAGATCTTTAGATTGACTGCTCAGACAGAGTTGCTGAATTTGCTTTTCAAAAATGAGGGTAGCGATGTTACGTTATAGAGCTGAAGACCTGTAGACTAGGTTGATTTTCCCAAAAGATTTGAGAGTCAAGTCACAGAAACCAGATGATTAAAAAATGTAAAGTTTAATTCAATTATCATAGAATTCCAAGTGTTTAATCACATTTTGAGATAATTGTTTAGTTATGGTAAATGCTTTTTGTTTTCATTTTCCTTTATTTTATTTAGTTATTTTATTGTTCTCAAGGGAATATAACTTTAAAATGAGTAAAAATGTTATATTGCATTTTCCTTTATAACATGAAATTTAATTATATTGCATTTAATTTACTTAACCATTCATCTAGAGACTGAATTTTTTAAGTGGTTTTTCGAGTTACTAGAAATAGAACTTCTTGCTTCCATAGTTCTCTTTTCCATTTTTTTTTTGCACCTCTTCTTACTTCTTTTTTCCTCCAAAAATGAATTATTATTTTTTTGGTAATATTTTTACTTATTTCAGGGAGGAAGGGAGAGGGAGAGAGAGATAGAAACATCAGTGATAAGAGGTAATCATTGATTGGCTGGCTCCTACATGCCCACTACTGGGGATTGAGCCCACAACCTAGATACGTACCCTTGACTGGAAATGAACCCAGAACCCTTCAGTCCTCAGGCCGATGCTCTATCCACTGAGCAAAACTAGCTAGGGCTGAACGTGACTCCTTCAGCATTATTTCCTGCTCCTAGGTTTGGAAAGTTGTAACTTGTTGGAGCTGGCCGAGGCCGCAGAGACCCTCTTGTCTCGGAGATGTGGCATTGTAAGGGGGGCTTGAAATTGTGTGCAAAATTCTGTATCCATGTGTATTTCTCTGGCTTGAGAGTCTGTCGGCTTCATCAGATCCTCAGAGAGTCCTTGACTCCCAGAGGTTAGATAAGTATCACTGATGAGAAAAATAATACCCAAGATGTCAAAATAATTCATCCAGTATCATATGACTGAGTAGTGGCAGACTCAGGAGTCGAAACTAGGCTTTTGGCTGCTTGGACAAGGCTGTTTTTTTCTGCTTCACTAAGGAAGGAGGCTTAGTTTCCATTTTAATGGAGTTGTTTATATACGGTTGTTAAGTCTTCTTAAATTTGTTTTCCATGGATGGCTAAGGAATTAGAAATGAATTACTAATAAAATATGATGAATTAAAACATGTTAACCAACTCGAACCAAAATGCCCTCTAAATTCCAAGTGCTCTAATTGCTTTTATATAAATTTCACACACTCTGAGTATGTCTGATAGATGTACCTGAAGACCGAACAGAAGAGGGAGGGAGATAGGTCACATGTGTTAGGGGCGCATAGTGGGGGTAAGCTAGGGAAAGAAGAGTGATAATTTCCAGACTAGCCAGTCATTTTTCCTCCCTAAATCGGATGGATGATGGAGGCATCTCCCTTGGGACCACCCAGGATTTCTTGAAATCACCAGAGTATGAGCTCTGCCCTCACTTTCTCTCTCATTCAAGGAAGCACTTCAGAAGGGAGAATCGCAACAACCCTGACATCCTTCTGTGAAGCCCTAAGGATGCTGGACTCACTGAGAGGGGCACCATGCCACGGAGCACCTTAGAAAGCCTACAGGCACCAACTCCCCATCTGAATAAGCCAGAGACTGCTCCCCACAGTACTCACACTGCCTCCGCCCACTCCTCACTGACGCCCTATCCTCTCAGATGCTTCAAGTAGTCCTGTGGGCTGCACAACCTAGGGAGGGTCTCTTATGCTCCCCCCCTCCCCCCTTTCAGGTTAGGGGTTTTGTCAGGGAGTAGAGATGTCTAGCTTTATTGTCCACGTTAATTTAAATTACCATCTTTTCAGACACAAATATCAACTCCTTCCCCATATTCCGATTGCGGCCAGCTCATTGATTGTGAACCACCGTGGATGGCTTTTAAATTCCTCTCTGAGCCGAGGTGCTGACTTCAGTGTGTACACAGGGAGAGACTTACTATTTATTTTTTCAATGGCGACAAAGATGATGGTTTAATCTTTCTCATGCTCTGCTGTAATAGAGATGAATCATGCCCAGGCAGTTTAATCAGACCTGTCAGAATGGAGGCTGTAATCCTCTGGATTCTGTTTTATTAGCGGCTTTTAAGGATCTGCAGCAACTCGGATAGCTCAGTTGGCCAAACAGCTTGACATCTCTTTCAAAAGAACTAAATGAAATAAAGGAAGGAAGAACAAGTGAACCAAGTCAGTGACAGAGGCCGAGGGCCGCCCTGGGCTGGGCCATGGTGCTGCCTGAGGCTGGAGAGGGAAGCAGGAGAGCCACGAACCCAGAGAAGAGCTGCGGAGGGAACAGGAAATAGTGCTTCCCAGCCTGGGCCCCCCACTGACCAGACCCTCCTCCCCAGTGAGGGGCTTGCCAGACCGCAGGTGGGTTCCAGGAGGACATTAAGGTTGGGTTGGTTCTGGGTTTTTCCTGCTCCAACACCCCCACTTCCTCTCCTGAGCACAGGTGGGCCTCAGGGTGACTAGGACCCCTATGGTGATGTCTTGGGTGGGATTTAGCTTTGTTGGGTTCCTAAGATGCCTTTCCCGCAGAAGGGCAGGTGATGCTGTTCACTCCTCCACTGGATCACCATTGTTCTGGGGCTTTTTAGGGACAGACAGTGATTTTTGGCATGAATAAGACCTCAGCAGCTAGTAGGGGCATCTCTTTCAATTGTCTGGGTTTTACCAACATTTCCTCAGTCTCCGGCTGTGGTGGTAACCATATGGCATCCTATTCTGGAGCACGCAGTGTTTAGAGGCAGCCTGCTATCCTCAGAGAGGGACTGAGGAAGAGTTTTTAACACACCAAGACCATTGTCTGGCCCATGGGGAAGACCATGTGCCAGCATCCATTCCCTCGGCGGAGGGAGGGAGCAGGATGGTGCAGGCAGGCAGGCTTAAGCAGTTGTGTTTTTTGGCCTATGGACTTAGGGTTAAAAGTTAGGCGGTAAATAATAATAAAGAGTCGGTGTCACCTTGTAAACCTCCTAACATATGGATTGCCTCTGTGATATATGAAGAAGTCTCGGCACCTGATGGCAGGAACTTGTTTGATTGACTTCCAGAGGTTTTTTGGCAGTAGTGTCTTTGATGGATTTCTAGAGATTTTTTGCACCATTGACATCAAAATTAACTGGAAGGGATTCTTAAACAGCCTGGCAGCCATGGCGCGCACGTGTGTGTGTGTGTGTGTGTGTGTGTGTGTGTGTGTGTGAAGAGTCTTACATATTTTGGTTTATCTCTTCCTGAAATATACACAGAGACTCAGTACAATACAACCATTCATACCACCACCCCAAACTAGCCAACCTATTGACAGAAGCCGGGAGGGGTTGGTGATAACTATAAGGCAAGTGAGGCAAGACTAGAAAAAACTACTCAAGCTTTAGATAGTTTCCAGAGCAGATGCCACCCCCCCAAAAAACCCCACAAAAACAAAAACAACAACAATAACAAAAAAAAACCCAAGTCGAGATATTGCACATCTCACCACCATTTGTCCTCTCGGTATGAGAACTTAGTTAGGTCCTATGTAACTTGAAAGTGATCAGTTACACTCTTTGGGTCCCCCTTCAAAGATAGAAGAGTACCTTCTTTTTTCCCCCAAGAGCCTGCCTCCCTTACCTACTTTTTATATCTTGGCAGAGACTAAAAAATCTCAAAATCACCCACACATGAAGTTGGTATGTGCATGCACACAGGCACACCACGGCACCTATATTCTGGGAGATGCAATGTCTGTGATTAAAGCAGCAACAGGCAGTCCTTGCAGCCATGCACACTGGGAGTTTCAGCCTCTCATATTCCACTGGCTCAAGTCTGAGAGAACAAGGAAGAAAGGGATGAAGTAGATGCCTTTACAGCAAATCAAACGTCAATTGATAAGAACCACACAAAAGGGACAATTAACGGGGAGAGTGGCATATCACACTGTTGACCAACTGAGTCGAGACAAATACTTCTCAAGGAACAGGAAACAGTACCATGGGGAACATGAAAATTCGTGCAGAGCAGGGGAAAGGATATAGTAACTGGGCAGCTCAGACAAAAAGCATGCCTTTAAAAATCATGTCCTACAGAATACAGACTGGGGCAGCCACTGTGGAAAGCAGTATGGGTTACCTCAACAAATTAAAACTAGAACTGCCTCCTGACTCAGAGATTCCACTCCTGGGAATTTATCCGAAGGAATCCGAAACAGTAATTCAAAAGAATATATGCACCCCTATTTTCATTGCAGCATTGTTTACAATAGTCAAGATCCGGAAACAGTCCAAGTGCCTATCAGTCGATGAGTGGATAAAAAAGCTATAGAACATTTACACAATAGAATACTACTTGGCAATAAAAAGGAAGGAAATATTACCCTTGGTGACTGCATGGATGTACCTGGAAAGCACTGTGCTAAGTGAAATAAGCCAGTCACAGAAAGACAAGTCCTATATGATTTCACTCATCTGTGAAATCGAGAAAACAAAATGAATGAATAAGCAAAATACAGACAGACTTTAAATAGAGAGTAGGCTGTTGGGAGTAAGTAGGGGGATAGGTGCAGAGGGGATTGAGAAAAAAAAAAAAAGGAAAAAAAAAAGAGAAAAGAGAAAAAACTCACAGTCATGGACAGCAGTGATTGCCAAGGGGAGGATTTGGGGGGAGGTGGATGAGGGTATTGGTGGGATAAATGCTGTTGGAAGACTTTACTTAGGGTGGTGAACACACGATACAGTGTATAGATGATGTGTTGTAGAATTGAGCACCTGAAGCCTGTATAATTTTGTAACAGTGTCACACCAATAAATTCAATAAAAAGGGAAAATAAAAAAATAAAAATCTATTCCCCTTAAAAGTAAAAATCATCTCCCACAGTACCCAGGAGGAAATTTCACAAACCTTACAGTAGTTGAAGAAAACTTGACCTCTGTGAATCCGAGGAGAAAGCCAGAAGCAAAATGAGCTGTAATGAAAAGAGAGCCAGATAAGATAAAAAAGGAAGTTAGAGGAATCAAGAGAGGATTGCTCACAGCTAGAATGCAATCGCAGAATTAACAATGATATTGAAGGCAGCAAGAGCAGAATTGAGGTGAAAAGAAGCTGAAGGCAAATGTCACATAATCTTTAAAGCAAGTATATACTATGAAATTAATAATAATCTGGATTTTGAAGTTCAGATTGTATTAATAAAAAAACTGGTAACAGATAAAAGAGATGAGGGAATGTGCTTAATTTTCTATCTTAAAGAGGGGCAAGTGGAAAAGTAAAAACACTTAGTTATGACAGAGAAATATAGGCTAAGGAATTATATTGTTCTTTCTCTCTCACCCCCACCCCAAAAACAGACCCAGAGAAAGAGAAAGTATCTTCTTTTTGAGTGTACTTTCTAAACTCCAAGGGCCCTTCTTTGGCCTCTATAACTCACTTCCTGAGCCTAGTTCTTCCACAGCTCACTTTTACTACCCCTGTAACTTTCTAAATACAATTTCTCTTACAATTTGGAAAGAAAAAAAAGAATTATTTCCAGAGGCATTAAATTAGTGATGTAAAAAACAAATTTCTAGAACCCTGAAAAATATAAATTAAAACCAACTAAACAAATATAAAACTAAAAAAAGGAAGAGTATAGATAGTAAAAGTCATAAAACTAAATGAACACCAAGAAAGTATAGAATACTGTGATAAAAAATAAGAACAACCAGATCAGTTATAATAATGTAAGTGGGATAAAATGTCACTAGTAAAAGTAGAGTCTCATTTTGAGTCAGAAAACAGAATCCAATCTTATGCTGATGTAAAACAATATACCTAAAACTAAATTAAGCAAATGTTTCACTGTAAAAGGATGGGTGTAGGCATATCAAGATATTGGCGGGGGGGGGGGGGGGGGGAGGTGGGGGGGAAGGCAGGGGATGGAAGCAGGGGATAATGCAAATGTGATAAGGCAGAATTTAGGAACAAATTAAGATTATGGGATACTTTATATTGATAAAAGAAATTGTCAAAGATATATAATTGTCATGAACTCTTATGAAACAAACAATATTGCTTCAAAAATATACAAAGCAAATAATGTTGGTAGAGAGTCTGAACAACATCAATAATAAGGGCTGCTCTGATATGTATACCTTCTTTTCCAGCATCCATGGAAATAGTTTTAAAATGACCCAAAATAGATCTTTCAAAAAGTAAAATAGATATTACAAAAACAAGAAATTAGTAAAACAGAAACTCCAACCAATAATAGGATTTATAAACACTTTGCTACACAACTTTCAAGTCCAAATGGAAAGAAATACTGCAAGTAAAAGTGGAGTCAATAAGCGTTGTTCCAAAGCCTCCTTATGTCCTTGGTCAGGATGTCCCACCTTAGAAAATTGTGGGGTGATTTTTTCCCCTCAACATCAGTAAGAAAACGCTAGAACAACCACAGTCTTAGAATGGTTTAAATAAGATTTCTTCTGTGCAAAGATATTCTGAGGTTTCTAAATATACCTTCTAATTTTACTAGGATGCAGATTTGGCCTTTTCTCTAATTAAAAAAATTACTTCTCTCAATGCAAAACCAAAAGCAAAACAAATAAAAAAACAAACAAAACAAAACAAAAAACAGATAAGATTCTATTTCCAAGCAACAAAGAAAACAAAAAACCCAAGTAAACAAATACCAGTCCTCGGACAAACACTGAAACACAACACAGAAGCACCTGCCCGCTCCCTATCCAACCTCCATCATACCCCTGTGACTTGGCATGGTGCAAGAGCTTGTTTGCATGTACATCCTTCCAGAGTGTCTGGTTTGAGTGGTCTCACCAGTCCCCCGCAGTTTTACTTATTGGCACCACTTGCCTGGCCCTATACGTTTGGATTTCTAATCCTTACTCAGCTCTAAAAGTTTAATAAGAGATTCTTATCTGCTTTTGGGCTAAAAGCATTACCCAGGCGTTGGCACTCACAGAATCTGCTGGCGGCCTGCTGGGGCAGTCTGACTCCCAGAGGGTACAGGAAGTTCAGCTGACACTGCCCTGGACAGGCTGCCGGCTCTGGGCTCTGCCAAAACCCCAAGGGTAGCGCTTCGGTCTGGGTTGAGAGATGAGTTAACTACATCTTCCTTGAGTAAAACAGAGAAATGGAAAGATTAAGCAATGCTTGATAACAGGTGTAGATTTATTAGAAGGTTTCAATAAGATTTCCTGTAGGCAATGGTATTCTGAAGTTCCTAAATATACCTCTTAGGTATTTTTAGTTCCTAGCTGTATTTGTGTTCATTCACCTATACTCATCTCCCTCTAGAAAGGATTTTAGGCAATTACTAACATTGTGGCATACTAATGGGTCTACCTCAGAGAAAAGCAAAAGAGAAGTTTAAGATCAATATGAAATCTGACTAAAAGCCAGTCTGCTTTTTAAAAAAATTACCTTTATTGCTGAAAGTATTACGGATGTCCCCTTTTTCCTCTCATTGACCCCTGCACACTACATCTGCCCTCCTGCCAGCTATGTATGAGCACCTGGACAGTAGTTCTAAACAATATCAACGACAAGATTCTCCTCCTTGCCATGATGGGCCACTCTACCGTTATTTTAAATACAAACTATATTTGAATCTATTTAAAGTAGGTGTTTTTTTTTTAAAAAAAAATTTATTTTTACATTGCTTGAAAATTGTATGTAATTTCATTTTTAATAATTTTATTCCAATTTAAATTGGAATATAGTGTCAATGCTTCCTTTGTCATAAAAATTTAATTTTAGTAAAAACATGTGATATCCCTATAAAAAATGGGATCGAATTGCCACAGGACTCTGCCCGTGACTTGCTTAGATAAATTGCCTGGGCAAGCTGTCTCTCTCTGCAGATTATTGATCAGACATCACCATTAGCCTAGTCCAATTTGCTCAGGTGAACACAGAGGCACTAGAAAAAGTAAAATTCTTGGCATGTGCTCAAGCCCACATTGAAAAACATGACGGGAAGCGTCACCCTAATTTATGTTTTTAGAGAAACTGTCATGTGCTTCTAGTGATGAGCAGAGCGGATGCTGTGCCACATTTAGACTCATAGTAAAATATTTGTTGGATGCATTTTCCCTAAAATGGTGTATGGCTGTAGGTTACCATCTGTATGCTTGTAGTCCTCTTTAAGTTAGACCTCAAAGCAAGTCCACGCATCTTGTCATGAGTTCTCCATCAGAGCGGGACTTCTATCTTCCTTGGAGACTAGCAGACGCCACATTCTCTTTATACTCTTCGGTGTCTGATTTCCAGAAGGCAGGCTCCAGGAAGGCAGGCTAATGTAGCCACATGACATGGAAGTCCGAGTAACCTGTCTGTGTGACTTTCTTAGGAAAGTGCTAGACTCTTCCCTAGTTTTTGGGAAAATTAGGATAAGCTAGACATTTAAAAAATATATATTATATTGATTTTTTTACAGAGAGGAAGGGAGAAAGATAAAGAGTTAGAAACATCGATGAGAGAGAGTCATCGATCAGCTGCTTCCTGCACACCCCCTACTGGGGATGTGCCTGCAATCAAGGTACATGCCCTTGACTGGAACAGAACCCGGGACCTTTCAGTCTGCAGGCCGACGCTCTAGCCACTGAGCCAAATGGCTAGGGCTAAGGTAGACATTTTAACAAAATGCAGCGCATTCTGCACACCGTTCTCTTCATGTTGAGCCACCAGCCCCAGTGATATCTCAATTCTGAAGAAAATCGAGTCTATGACTCGATTTCCAGTGTAAAATGACCCTCCCCTTCTAAGTGGAGTGTCTGCCTCTTCCTGTGGGCAGAGGTGTGTACCAGATCGGATGGGACCATGAGGGGAATTTGTGCTGCAAAAAGAGTGAACGTTGTAGGAGTCGACTGAGACCATACCAGCTGAAGTGTGGAAGAGAGACTTATTCCTTTGCTGTCCATCCTGTGCCCTCTGGTGAGCTGGTCAGTCACCATTAGGCGATGAAAGGAACCCAGAGGAAGCAGAAAGCAGATTGGAGCACTCAGGGGTCTTCTCTGTGGCATAACTCAGGCTAGGGAGAGTGGAGGGGTTTGCTTTGCGCAGACTCAGAGCGTGAGGACGAGGGTGACCCAGGCTCAGCACCGCAGCCCCTGAGGAGACAGGGAGGGTGCGGGCATGCGCGTGCTCCTCCGTGTGCTGTGGTGGACTTATCCCACTTGCCACAGGGGAGGGTTTGACATCTGAGCTCAGTTGTTAAGGCAAAACCTGCACAGAGTGTTTGGAAAGCCTTTGGAAATCTTCAATCAGAATGCTCCGAGGAGCATGGTGCATCTGGGAAAAGAGAGAGACGAATCCAATTCTACAGGCTTTCCCGGTTCCTTCATTCTGAGGGGAAAAAAGGCATAAAAAGCAGCCATTTTATAGCTTGTGGAGGTTTGACTTCGACAAGTTTTGGAAGGACCACAAAGGATTGGCACTGGGGTATAGAAATGGCTAATTCTCAGAAGGAGAAACAGGTAGAAAGGTTTTGAAACACCTCTTTAGGGGGCAATTATGCATGTGACTTGGTATAACTAGTGTATTCTTGAGGGTAATTCAAATCCACATACAGTTTCTTTGTCACCCCTCCTCTTTAGTGCTCATGTCAAAGCCCTTGGAAAATTGGTTCCCCAGTGTCATCTCACAGCCACATGCTCAGGCAAATGGTGCAATAAGAGTTATGTTAAAACCTTTTAACAATTGGCAGCGCAGACACTCACCAGTCAAATACAGATGCCACTGGCACAGCTGTACCCAGGTGGGCTGGCTGAGGGGAAAGAGGCATGAGCTAACCTTGGAACTTCAGAATGTCTTCATTAGCTACACCACCTTCACAGAAAACATGCGTTTGGGTACACGCACGCCTGCATGCACAGACAGACACATGCACATACACATTCTTCCAGGAGAGAAGTGAGATTTCTCAGAACCAGATTAAGGGTCAGGCAAGCCAAGGCAAGAATCTATAAAAGGCATTAAAACATCTCTGAAATAAAAAGGGGAATATTGTACCAGTTGATCAGAACTCCTTGCATTGCATAATTAAGCATAAATCAATTCCTTGTTGAAATAAACAGTATGTTAGTGCAGACAGTGGCCACAGAAGTCAGAGATTTCCAACAAGTTGTCGCCAGTGCTCTGAGCTGTCACAAACGGGTACACATGTGCTGCAAGGTATCGTTCCTCTCAGGCCTGATGGGGCAGGAGCTACTCAACAGCCTCATCCAGGCTCCTTGGTGGTAGCCTGAATGGAGCAGGACCTCACGGCTGCTCTGTGGTCCGCTCGGGTGTGTGTGTGTGTGTGTGTGTGTGTGTGTGTGTGTGTGTGTGAGTGTGTGTGTGGCAGACAAGATGAGTGTGCATGGCTCTCAGCTGATGTGCTGGGTGAGGTCAGCTGCTTGGCCTCCCAGGGCTGCTGGAGAGTGTGTGTCTTGGGCCCACGAGAGCGTGTGGAAGTGGGGCAGGTGCAGGGGTTGGATAGCGGTTCTCGTAGGTCTAGCTCCAGGTCCTGGCTCAGCTCTGAGCTAAGTGTCTGTATTAGTTTTCTTTTGATGTTGTAACTCGGGCCACAAGCTTAGTGGCTTGAAATAACACAGATTTTTTTTTAATCTTAAATTTCTAGAGGTCAGAAGTCTGCATTGGGCTTCACTGGACCAAAATCAAGTAAATCAATTGGCAGGGTGTGATCCTCCTGGAGGCTCTCAGGGAGGATTCGATCCCTGAGCATCCCAGCATCTAGAGCCACTTGTGTTCTTTGGCTCCTGACCCTGTCCTCCGTCTTCAAACCCACACACGGCACTTCAAACCTCTGGCTCTGCCCTCGGCTTCTGCTGCCACGTCTTCTCCCACTCTGAGGTTGTCATTTTGATGTATATGTACATATGTGTACATGTGAATAAACACACACACATGAATAAATATTTAGAAGATTCTTACATTTCAAAGTCCCAAACTCTGGCCCCTCTCTGCCTCACCTGAGGCACAGGACTGACAGACTGGGACATAGGTAGGCCTGCCTCCTTTGAGGGCTCCCCACCAATGAATGAGTTATCTCACTCATGTGCCATTTTCTACCTCACACCTTTGTCTACATCAAAGGTTATTGTGAAGGTTACAGGAGATAAGATGCACAAAAGCATTTGTCACAACTTCAGATGCTATAGGATCACTCAATAAATGTCACTTCCTTTCTCCTTCGAACTCTTTGTTAAGAAAATGATTCACGCCTCTGAGTTAGGCCTCCTGTTTTTTTTTTTTTTTTTTTTTTTTATGTGAAAAGATCCACTTTATAAGCAGGTGAACTGAAATTACTGATACTTTAATAGTTACAACAGAAAGAGGAGAGCAAGGGCTTCCCACAGAACCTGCGCCGTTTGTACGAACGACTGTGATGCCCGGCCAGCGGGGTGAGCTGAGCAGGAGCAAGGCGGTGTGCCCCGCCTCGATCTCTTTCTTCTCTCTTAAATGTGCACAGGCAGTCGTTCCAAACACATCATTTTCCAATAGGAAGGTCAGCAAACAGCAATTGCTGAAAAGCAAAAGCTGCCGAGTGAGCTCCGCCTTCCGCTTTTCTCAGGTGAAAGGCGGGGGGCTGTGTGGGGCAGGAAGCCTGGCACAAACACCAGGGCACGGGCCAGTTGCCCCTGCAATCCCATGCGGATTCAGACCGAAGTCAGCATCCCCTGGGACAAACATTCAGTGCGCCCCCTCAGCATTTGGTTTCCAGGTGTAATAAATGAGGTGGCAGAAGGTTTCAGGTCAAAAGGCCTGAAAGCCATTTAACGCCTGGATGGACATCAGGATCAGGTGACAGATGAATCATGTGGAAGCCAAGGCCAGCAACGGTCTCTTGCTGAAGTGACTGTCAGCACGGAGGCTCCAGTCTCCCCATCATCTCTTAACGCTGCAGAGTCCTGGCAGTTTGGGGGACACTGTGGGTACCCAAGGAGTAAGGTCTTGTAGATTTATTGTGTTGTGGAGTTTGGAATGACACAAACTATTCTCTACTTTGGAAATGTGCAAAACCATTATAAATGTTGATAGTGTAGAAGGATGTCTGAGTTTGCATATAGGGCATTAAAGACAAATTAGAGGATTAGAGGATTAAAGACAAATGTGTGTGAGCAGCCCCATTAGGTGCGGTAGCCACTCCTCACCTGTGGACAGGGGCGTCTGTCCTGGGGCCCTGGTGGCTTTGTGTTCTCTGAATGTGTCCATGCCGAGGAGCCCAGTAGATTATAAATGAGCAAAAACAATGAGGTCTGGGCTTTGGCATAAGTTTGCCAAAGGACTGGTACCTGGTGTCAGGATTTCTAGATTCTTGCTTCCTAGGGGAGGGGGGGAAGTGGGGAGAGGCAGTGGGAAAGGGAGGTAAAGAATCAAGAGTGATGCACCTATCAATAAACTCTAGCAATTAAGCCAGGGAAGAGAGCCCAGGGCAGAGAACAGAGACAGAAACTTGAACCTGAACTCAGTCTGACAAACTCTGTCTGTATAACCACCAGGAGGTGAGCCATTAGACAAGCTTCGTCAAAATGTGACTGGATCTGTCAGATGACTTTCTTGTGTAGTGAACTTGAGCCGCCACTGGTTGCTCTACCAATTTTCCTTCATCTTTACTCTATTTCAAAGTCAGAAGGGAGGAATGATTATGAATATAGTTGACTGTTGAAGCATCAAGCAGGGCATGAGTGATAATGTGGTATTTTCAAGTGCACATGTATATATATGTTATTCTGAGTATATGTTTCATGTGAGATGATTTTTATTATGGGTAAGAAAAACAGCATAAAGACCTCAAGAGGACTTAAGCACGAGAGATGTTTTTGGGGCCACATGACTGGATGCCCAGCGCTGGCTTAATCCGAGGTCTCCTGCCCCATTTTTCTGAGACCTTCTTGGCTTCGCTGGCCTCTGTGAGTGGCTCTCTTCCCGGGCTTATAGCATCTGGCCGTGTCTAGAGAAAGAGAGCAAGGGCTGCTTCTGAAAGTTCAGATGCTCCTGGAAAATCTTTTCTCATGTCTGCTAGGTCTGAATAGAGCCCTTCTGGAGCCACTCACTGGGAAGGGATTGGATGACATTACTTATGGAACTTTCTGGAGCTGGGAATGAGACCAGCGTTCCAACAGGGGCTGCTTGGAGGAAGCGTGCTTCCTTGAAAGAAGTTGGGGTTCTGTTAGGGAGGAAGAAGAGTGGGGAAGAGATACTTGAATAATGAAGACTGTGGGACAGCAGAGTGTTTATAGTCTTTTCCTGCTCTGACCCTGAAAAACCTCTCCATGCTGTTGACTTAACGAATGCCTTATAATTTTTATTCAATCACCACTTACTGAACCATTAGATCTGAGTTTGGTACCATGCCAAATGCTGGAGATACCAAGAATAATAAAAACATTGTCTTGTTCCTTGAAGATTTTGCAGTATGGTGGAGGAGGCATATTGGTGAACAAGACTATTATGAGAAATATAGGAGAATGTTGTTGACTAGAGATAAGGAGACACGTCATGAAAACTCAGAGACATGAGCAACTTAATCTATGTAAAAGGCATTTGCGGAGGAGCGCAGAAGTCTGGGTAGATGGGGGAGGGCATCCCAATCTGAGGGGACAACATGCACAATGGCACCGAGGCATGGAAGGGGGTGGGGTGTTCCAAAAAATATGACTACTTGTGTGGGCATGAAACTGGGTGAGCATGAGGGCGATGACAAGAGATGACGCCCCAGGATCCAGGTTGTGCAGAGACTTGGACCTGATCCTATACGTCATGGAGACTCAGGAAGTCAAGTAGATAGGAGAGCTGTAGAATAAAACTAGAAAGACTGTCCTAGTAACGAGAGCCTGAACTAAGGCAAAGGCCAAAGCACTGGAGCAGAGGGGGCAACTCAGAGGGAGATTCAGAAGGAAGGGGACTATACTATTCATTCCTTGAACAAGGTTATCATTTGGTGCCACTGTCTCCTTAACATACTGTCTGCTAAGGCAGGCCTCTACTAGGGAATGTCTTGGATTAAATGCCACATTCCCGCTGCTAAAGTTACTCATTGCATCTTACAAAAGCCGGCTTATGTTAGGAACCAATCTAAATAAAAAAGATACAAGAAGCTTGATGATGGCCTATTCTTTTCTATTCCTGCTGTTAGCATATTCTGCCATTGGATGTGATTTCTTTAGTTCTGGCCCATGGGGGATGGGCAAGTGAAGATGAGAAGTGCAACCCGCCCCTCTCCCTCCCCCCCACCACTCTACCCCACCAATAGGCCAGTTTGGTGACTTTATTTTTTTTTGCCATTCTACAAATGACACCCAGGAAGGCTTTCACATCTGATGCCACTAGATGTCACTAAAGATCAAGCTTCTTAGAACAACCAAATTGGAGGCTTTCACCACCACTGTTCTCCTCATTCTAGTAATATTTCAAACCTGTATTTGTACTGTATACATTTTCCACATCATTATTTTTCTCTGGATCTTTTACATCTAATGTGACATTTATTCCTGGGGACACAGCTTCCTCCCACTTAAGCCAGCTTATTCTTCCGATGGGCGATCACTCCTCTATGTGGCAAGTGAATCCCGCATTTCATTTACTATTAAAGTCAGTATGGTAAGCATTGTATGTGATTCCGTTTTGGACGTTGGTGGAATACGTGTTCTCTGACATGTTTTGGCTGATCAGGAGCGATGTGAAAAATGGGAAACTGTGATATGGGTTCCTCGGGAAGGATGATGCTCTCACAGAGACTACTGCAGCCATCTGTGGCCTTCACAGGGCCACCAGGTCAACCATCTGGGGAGAGTGGAAGCCCACTCTGGTTTAAAGACCTGCGTAAAGAAGGTCTTTGCTAAAACAAAACCCCATGCTTTGATGCTTTATCTTTAGTTCCTTTATCTTTCTCTAGGCGTCCTTGTCATGTTTTCTGTGACAGTCTCAGGGGACCGCGGCCAGAAGAATTTCTGTGCCTGGGGACTGTCTATCCACTTCAGTGATTCAGACGGTGGGAAGGAGAACTCGTGGTGTGTCCCAGAGGGACCCTTCGATCGTGCATTGGATGTTGATGGCTTTCTTTGTATGGAGAGTGGAATGCAGGGGTGCATGGATCACACAGCCTTATGACAAAACCTGGGCATTAAAACCGACTTTACAAATTACAGAGCGGTTGACATCTGTCACCGCACTGCATTCTCACAACAATGGTGAAGGATAATAGGATGGTGTTTGTGTGTCTGTCTCACAGAAGAGGAGTGGAGGCTCAGAGAGGGTGAGTGGCTTGCCCAACGTTGGCCAGATGTGAGGGGGCGGGGTTGTAATACTTGCCTTTCTAGGAGGCAGGGCTCTGACAACCCCCTCCCCGACACCAAGCTGCTCCCTGCAGTGAATCGTCAGGGAAATAGATGGGCTTCTAGCAAGGCCACTTCCACAAAGTCAGTAAAGAACCCAAGGCCTGCTGCTGGAGAAGTCAGGGCAGGCAGGAAGGAGTCCCTGGTCTGTCTGCTGCCAGCTGCCCACCTCCCCCAGGCACCTCCCCAAGGCTCACCATCCTCTGGACGATCTCTGATTGGCACTGCTTGCTGAGACTGCTGTTTGAGAGCTGCGGACAAGGTGGAGAGCGCAGAGGAAGCCTGTGAAAATACCTCCACCATGGCAGGTTCAAGATATAGGACTAATCACTAGAATAATCTGTAAATCTGTTGAGTGGGATTCCTTTTCTGATGAATAGAGACTTTGAAAAATACTGCCTAATCAATGACGACAACTGAGCTAATTTTCAATGGCAACTGATACTGGACTGAGAATGGAGCTGGAATTTCTTTGGATGTTAGACCTGAAGACCTGCCCGGTGTTATTTCAAAGAGAGGTCCTACCTGCAAAACCCACGTCTGTGAATTTCACAAACAGCTTGCTTTCAGGGTGCATTCTGAAATACCGGTCTTTCCGTCAGCTGCCTGATTATTTCTTAGCTCCGGCATGAGTGACATTTGAGAAATAGGCAATAATGTTTGCCTTCACTTTCCAGGGCTGGTTTGCAAGACTAGCCCTTTAGTTCTCATTAAAGCTGGTGGTTCTTGACCTTGGCTGCACAAAATTGCTTGGTGAACTTTTAAAAATTGCTGATATCTGGGCTTCCCCTCTAGCTGTTCAGATGTAATTGGTTTTGGGTGGAGCCTGGGCACTGGTATTTTTTAAAAATTAATTTCTTTATTGATTAAGGTATTACATATTTGTCCTCAACCCCCCTATTGTCCTTGACCACTGGTTAGGCTCATATGTGTGCACATAAGTCCTTTGGTTGATCTCTCCCTTTTATCCCCACCCTCCCTTTGAGGTCCAACAGTCTGACCCATGGCTCTTTATCTCTGGGTATGTTCTTGTTCATTAGTCTATGTTGTTCACCATTTCCCCTAGATGAGTGAGATCATGTTCTACTGGAAATATAAGATATTTTAAGTAAGCACCCTACACGATTCTAATGTGCTGCTAGGGTTGAGAGCAACACTCATGTCAGAGCATCCAAACTGGAGGACTTTTATAGAATGCCCTTCTCATGGTTATGGGTCACCTGGAGTTCTAATTAGCATAGCTTTCCATTCTGGTTTTTTTTTTTTTTTTTTTTTTTTTTTTTTTTTTTTGTGTGTGTGTGTGTGTGTGTGTGTGTGTGCATGTTTTAGAGACAGAAGTTTTTTTATTTTAAAATATATTTTTATTGATTTCAGAGAAGAAGGGAGAAGGATAGAGAGAGACAGGAACATCAGTGGTGACAGAGAATCATTGATTGGCTGCCTCCTGCATGCCTCCTACTGGGGATTGAGCCCCTAATCTAGGCACATGCTCTGACCAGAATCGAACTGTGGCCTCCTGGTTCATAGGTTGACGCTCAACCACTGAACACACTAGCTGGGCCAGAGACAAAAGTTTTATTCAAATAGCTAAGTGCAGATGTCCCCTAATAATAATTATTTTAATTAAAAGCTTAGTCATATTTTAGAGCTAAATTAAAACCCCTGCTCTGCTGTTGTTACTCTCCTGGTTCTGGCTTTTCTGACAGTAAACGTATTCTGGGCGCCTTCCTCCTACACTGAGATGTTATTTGTCACACAGTTTAACCCAATGGTTCTCAAAGGTTTATTTTCTTCTCTTTCTTTACCATTCATATGAGAATCATGTGGGGTGCTTGCTGCCATGCAGGGTTCTGGGACCCATTCCAGACCTACCTGATGGAGCCTCTGGGGGAAACCCAGGAATCTGCGTTGTGGCCATTGCTCCAGTTGTGGTGGGAGTCAGCACAAGTGCTCACCTGGTTTTAATTAGGACTAACCCCCTTTGTCCTGAGGGCATTAGTAAGTCAGTACAGACAGTGTTTTTGGTTTGTTTGTTTTGCAACTGCAAGCTTCTCGCCTTTGCAGCCTCCATCACTTCTCCATCAGACCATCAACAGCTTTTTGTACAGGCTGTTTGCTAATGATTCAATCCCTCCAGCATTCCTGACAAACTAAAAGGTCCCTTGTATCTTTCCTCAATTCTGTCACAAAGCAGAAAGAGAAAGAAGAACGAAGTAGCAGCATGATGTCGCTACTCTGCTTGAAAAACCCCATGATTGTCTATTTCCAATTAGCAGTTTCCCTGCCAGCTGGCCTCTGAGTATCTCCAAGCTTGCTCTGGTATCAGGTATCCAGCGGCTTAGTGTTTGCTGATTTATTGACATCAAATAGTCCCTTAATAAGTCTCTCTCACAGGATCAAACACCTCTGCTTTTTGGCATAATTTTCTCTGAAGAGTTAGGAGTTGCAAAGCCAAGCTCTACCCATGATGCTGAAAACTGGTTAATAGGGAGCACAGTGTCATTGTAAAGTAGCTGTGGGATGGTTTCTCCATGCACATGGCATCTTTCAGATCCCTGCTCTGCTATTGTCACTCTCCTGGTTTTGGCTTTTCTGTCAATAAACAGACTCTGGGTGGCTTCCTCCTACTTCTACTATCATACTTCTCTAAAAATCAGGATGCCTTGGATCCATCTCCCAATTACACTGAAGAATTAACGTGATGAGTTTTGAGTTAAAAGGGCCAACTGAACATTGAACACACACCAAGAGACTCTATTCCCACTACAAACATGTGGAAATGCCATAAAAATAATAAACTATTCAAAGTTAAATTAAAAGAAACCAAGCAGAAGTTTAAAAATGAGAGAGTCATTGCAATAAAAAGCCATGAGATGGGTTATAGAATAGGTTAGACACAGATAAAGAATTGGTCATTTAAAAGAGAAATGACAACTTTCCACATATATTAGTAAAGGGAGATTAAGAGTCAGAAATATGATAGAAATTAGGAGACATGGAGGATATGATGAGAAACTTTAACTTAGATCTACTAGGAACTCCACAAATAAAGAATAGAGATAATAAAAAACCCCCAAAGATTCAAAGAAGCAATGGCTAAATGTTTTCTAAATATGAAGACATAATGTTCTAGGAACAAAAAATCAGAATGCCAACAAGGATTGACAAGAAATGTGTCTTTCAGTGGATTCCACTGTGATAGCGTAGCAGAATATAAAATCCTGAAACCCACCAGAATTACTTCCAAGGCAGTGACCAACAGAGACTTCCCAAAAGTAGATGTGAGGTGACAAGGGCTGTTACACTGGAACTCTCTGAACCTGGAATTTTGTATTCAGCTCTAAGAACGAACTTAAGCCTTTTCAACCACTGCCCTATTCTTGTGGTAAATTTTGGTGGCCTTCAGTGATTAGTGGTGAGTAAGGTCCTTTCTGTACATATTACCATGGGGTCGGATGTTACAGTGAATCCAAGTCTCAGACCAAATTCTGTTTCATGCACAAACATTTTTGGTAAGAAGGCACAAATAAGTCTTGTTCTTATCAAGTCAAGGAATTTCTAGTTCTGCATCCTTTAGACATTTCTACTAATGGCTTGCATAAAATATTCCCTTCGAGGCAGGTATAACAATATTTTAGAAGCAGGATAAGCTGTTCTTCTTATTGGATCATATGACAGGGTCTTCACGGTGGAATACAGGTCAATAGGAAGCCCAGTGCTCCATAGGGAGGTAACCTGATGGGCTGGCCCAGTTCTGCACCTTATTCATGCAGGAGCAAAGGAGGTATCTGTACAGTATTTCTAATAATCCTATAGTTTGACCACCAATTATATATAAAAAAGATTTCTAAGGAATTATGCTAATTAACATGTTCTCTATGTGGTTTCAGATGGCAGTATTTATAGGGCTTGTAGAAGTTGCCTCTGAGTCTTAAATGGGATTTTTCAAATTCTAATTAACTACTCTTGGAGTGTTTATTATTGATTAGGGTAATTCTAACTTAACCAACCACGACCACATTAAAACAAGTGCATACTCATAGATATATGTCATGCTATCTCTGCTGATATTTTAAAGTAAGTTATAGACTTCATAACACCAGTCAAATGAAATTTTAGGAGTGAGGGCAAAATAAAGACTTAAGAAAAAACATTTTGCTCTTTTTCATTTCTTTTTAAAAATGTATTTTTATTAATTTCAGAGAGGAAGGAAGAAGAAGAGAGAAATAGAAACATCAACGATGAGAGAGAATCATTGATTGGCTGCCACCTGCACACTCCCTATTGGGATTGAGCCTGCATGTGCCCTTGGCCATAATCGAACCTGGGACCCTTCAGTCTGCAGGTTGATGCTCTATCCACTGAGCCAAACCAGCTAGGGCTCTTTTTCATTTCTTGCCCTTCTTCTCCTTCTCCTCCTTCTCCTTCTCCTTCTCCTTCTCCTTCTCCTTCTCCTTCTCCTTCTCCTTCTCCTTCTCCTTCTCCTTCTCCTTCTCCTTCTCCTTCTCCTTCTCCTCCTCCTCCTCCTCCTCCTCCTCCTCCTCCTCCTCCTTCTCCTCCTCCTCCTCCTCCTCTTCCTCCTCCTCCTCCTCCTCCTCCTCCTCCTCCTCCTCCTCCTCCTCCTTCTTCTTCTTCTTCTTCTTCTTCTTCTTCTTCTTAATTTTTTTGATTTCAGAGAGGAATGGGGAGGGAGGGAGAGAGAGATAGAAATACCAATGATGAGAGAGAATCATTAGCTGCTTTCTGCACGCCCACACTGGGGGTCAAGCCTATAACCTGTGTCCTGACCGGGAATCAAATTGTAACCTTCTGGTTCATAGAATGACACTCAACTGCTGAGCCATACTAGCTGGGCACAAAATAAGGACTTTTTTTTTTTATCATGAAAGCAAAAAGTTTATTCATGTTTGAAACTACATATAACTACCATGAGGAAGACCTTTTCAATCCAGGGTGTAATCCAGTTAGAAAGGAACAAGAAACATTTTTAATATATTAGAATCACCGCCACAAATTATTTTCATAATACTCAGTTTCAGAATCGCATACAATACAAAAAGAGAGAAAGGAGAGGGACCCCATCACACAGGGTGAAATATACAGAACTGAATACTAAAATCTGAATGCATCACAATTAGTCACCACTTTCTTTCTTTTCTTTTCTTTTTGAGAGGAATTAGTAATAAGATGAAAAACATTCAAAATGTTTAGGACATTTTTAAACATAGAAGAACTTGGAGCTTTTACCACTTACCTATCGGAAGAACTAATAAAGGATGTTCAAAGGCAGGAATGCAAATGAACCTGGAAGGAAGGTATAGGGATGCAAGAGCAAAATAATAATTTATATATGTGTTTAAAAGCAAAATGTCGCTAAAATTCTGGTCATAAACACAACAAAGGCTCAAGACTGGGTTAATTTGGGAGGGAAGTTAAGGCAAGCTAAGACTGGGGAGGTGGAATACAAAAATCAAATGACTGCATTTAGTTTAAAAAGTATAAAGTTAAGTATGTATTTTAAAATCTAAAGGGTAACGACGAGGGGAGCGTGCAGGAGGCAGCCAGTCAATGATTCTCTCTCATCATTGATGTTTCATCGCTCTCTCTCCCTTTCTGAAATCAATAAAAATATTTTTAAAAAAGAAAGGTCCACATTTGCTCTTGTCATTCCCTGTAGTTGCCTTTCTTGATGCTTCTCCTTGTATTGTAGAAATGACTGGGACTCTTCAATGGAAAGCTGTTTGCATCCTCAGAGCCACTCCTCTCGAGTGCTGACCTATGTCGGGGATGTGGGCACATTCTTTTTCTTCACCCTCTGGGGGTAAATGTCCAGCCTTCCTGAGAGTTAAGGTGGCCTTCATTTCTTGTCATCCCGCTGTCCCAGGGGACTGACCAGGGTTCCCAAAGTGCCTTTCTCCATGCCTCCTTGGCTGCTGGAGTGAGACTTCCCTATCACTTAGGCTCTCCCACAAAGAAACGAGTTACTGCAGAAAATGAGCGTCAGGTTGCTGGAGATGGCCATGCAGGAGGACCACCTGTGGCAGATGTAGTTAGGCTGGAAGTTCTGGAAGGTTCCTTTCCAGCTCTGAGAAGCAAAGATTCTGGGATTATTGGTGCTGGACCCTAGAATCAGGATAATACACGTTTGTGTATTAATAGGGCATCTCTCATGAACTCATACATGCTTCATGTAAAGGAGTCTGGGGTTTGGTACTGTGCAGATTGGTGAGGTATTTTCTGATTCCTCTGAGAGGTGTGCTTTCAGTCCAAAAGCAGCCCCGTGGCTGATGCTTCTCCTTGCATTGCAGAAATGCTGGGACTCCTCTGATGGAAAGCTGCTTGCTCTGCACTTAGCAAAAGGAATGAAATTCATTCTGAACTCTTTCATGATTTATCCAGAATTTAAACATATTCCATTGTTCATTGAAATCTAAGCCCATGTGGCATTTATTATATGCCACCTTGTTTTATGAGTGATTCTTGGGTGCACAGATTTTGTTTCTTCAATTCACGTATGAGCTTCTATAGATAGGAAGTGTGTCTTGTGCTCTGTATCTCCACAGGGTCTAGCAGAGCATTCTGCACAGGTGCTTGGTGGTCATTCATTGGCTCATAGCAAGAGCCAATATGGAACTTGGTAGAAATGATCAAGGTTAAGCTTATTTTGTAAAGATGATAGGGTCTTCTGTTAGTGGTGTTTTTGTTTTTTTTTAAACCCTCACCTGAGGATATGTGTGTTTTTTAAAATTGATTTTTAGAGAGGAAGGTCTGTAGTGATGTCAGTGTTGCCTGTTCCCATGGGCCTTTGGTCAGGAAAGGTGACTGTTCTGTGATACAAAATCGAGGAGCTGGACATGTGCCCCTCCTCACACAAGATGCCTCCAACAGGCATTTGTAGCCACTTTGAAATTCATCCGTTACTTCTCCCATTTAACTGTCACAATGACCCCGAGAGTTAACGTTCCTGTTCATTTTAGAGATGAGAAAACTGAGGCCTAGAGAGAGGTCTTGGGGCTTGCTCTAGGTCTAGTGGAGGTGGTGCTGTCTTACCTAAAATTTGTCGTTGCTGCCCTGGCTGGTTTGGCTCAGTGGATAGAGTGAAGGCCTGTGGATCAAAGGATTCTGGGTTCGATTCTGGTCTAAGGCACATAACGTGGTTGCAGCTCCCGGCCCTGGTTGGGGGCATTTGGGAGGCATCCAATTGATGTGGAATAAAAAAAACTCCCACACAAAACAAACAAACAAAATCCCCTTGTTGCCTTCCCCGAGATTCACAGTTCCTGTGTGACAGGCTCCTAGTGTTGGAATTGTCTACAATAGCAGTTCTATCACTCTTATTCATTTTTCTTTATCACTGGAAGTGTAGACCTCAGTCCATAAATAATGCATAAATTAGTATGTTGAACTGATCCCCACCCTTTCCCAACAAACCTTCAGTTCTTCTCGAGATCAATAAAGCTTAAAGAAAAGAAGAAGCCCGCTCAGCTTGCATGCGGATCAGGGGGCCGGGGTGGGGGGTGGGGGGCTGCGCTGCCACAGACCCACTCCCTGGAGTGGACGCTGTGCTTGGGGGCCCAGCTTTCTTGTCATTAATGAGCTGGGATGTGATCAGACATCCAATACCTAACAAGGACTGAGTTGGTGCACTGGGATCCACACTGCTGATTCGAGGCAGATGGAAAGAAGCATCTTTTTGAGGGCTTGTGTAAGGGGAGAGGCAGAGGGAGGCAGGGGTGTGAGGTAGTGCTTCCTCTGAACTGTGGCTATGCCAGGGGCTGCTGAACCTACCATAGGGGACAACAGAGATGAAACCACACAGATGAAAGTAAAGAATAAACAACCAGAGAAGAAAACAGCAACAATTCAACACAATCAGAAATCACTACTCATTGGCCCAACTCAACATCCGGAAAAAAACCACCCGCTAGGGAAGCCAGGGCTGCGGCCAACCCAGCTGGTGCAAAGTGGGAAAAGGCTCCCTTGCTGGGCACACGCAGCTCTAGATCTCAGGCTCCTTCGCCCCTCACCAGCAAGACCCTTCCAGCTGGACATGGGGCCTGTGGATCCACAGGCCATCCTGTCATGCTTCTGGCCTTTCCTTTTCTTAAGTTTTCCTTTTTTTAAAAAGGCCCAATAGATACTTTTTTTTTTTTTTTTTTTAAGGACTGTGAAACTGCAGCCTCTGAGATGATACGCAGATAAAAGATACCACGGGAATAAGAGCAGAAAAAGCTTTAACGAGAAGAGCTTCGATCCTGTTCAAAGCTCCTCCGCAGCACACCGAGGGGCCGAGCTGGCGGACGCTGGGTGACATGCCGTGGGTGACACGCCGTGTCAGTGGGCACGTGCTCGGGCTAAGGCCTTGTCTGATGAGCCGGGCCATTGGGGGACTTTTTGAACAGACCAAAGGAAAGCATCAAAAGGCAAATTGGAGTCAGGGAGAGAATGAAGAGCCCATGATCTCCGAGGGAGATTGCAGAGGTAATGACAAAAGCAGTTGGGTTTTAAAAGGGAGCTGTTATTCCAAGAAAGGTAATTTTGTTCAACTTTTTTTTTTTTTTTTTTTTTTTTAAATGGAAAAAAAGGATGAAGAGATCAGCACCAGCTAAACCATCACTGTCAGATAAAAGCTAAATCTTTCATTAGGAACCATTTCTCTGCACGCCCTTTTGACACTGAAGAATATATTTGATGTAAAGATTTGGGACTTTATAAAATAAACAAAACCACAATGTCATGTTTTATGGGAGAAGAGCAGCCATAAAACATGGGAGAACTTTCAAGATTAATAGTGTATTTTCCCTGCAGGAGCTTTGCTCTTTTTAATCATTTTTAAGACCCATACTTGTGAGTGAGTGCACATTCAGCAAACATAGGTTCGGAAAATGAGAGGGACTGCCTTGACCCCCTAGCGATTCAGGTACAAACTCCCACCCAGAGTCTTCTAGTGCCCTCAAAACTTGGTTCCCTGAACAGGCTTCTGGCCCCAGACTACTACTGAGACCTGGCCTTTGCTCTCAGGGGCCCCACTGACCTCCCTTCCACCTGTCCCTCTGCCCCGCTCCACCCAGCCACCTGCAGGTTCAGCATGCTCTTCATCCTGGGACCAGTGAGAAGGGAGAAGAGAAACCCTCACCAAGAAGAGTCAATCGCTGCTGGTCCTGATAGAACGTGGTGCTGCTACCAGGCTCCTGCCCGCCTTCTGCCATCACACCTCTCCTGGATCCCTCTTCCACCAGTCAGGATTGTGACCTGCCAAATTTGCCTGTGACTGGCATTGTGTCCCATGACATGACTCCTGCCTTCTGAATTCCCTAAGACTGTTCCCACCGCCCTGGCGACAGCTGTGCCACTTAGCTGGATCCCTGGGCCATGATTCTCTCTTCGCTAGCCTTTATCACCCTCAGCCTCTCTGCTGGCTGCTGGGTGTTCTCCCCCCCCCCCCCCACCACCCTCTTTTAAAAATAAATCTTTATTGTTCAAATTATTACAATTGTTCCTCTTCCCCCCACCCCATAGCTCCCCTCCACCTGGTTCCCACCCCACCCTCTGCCCATACCGCCCCCTCCCCCCGACTGTCCTCATCCATAGGTGTAAGATTTTTGTCCAATTTCTTCCCCCACTCCCCATATCCCTTCTTTCCCCTCCCCCTGGGAATTGTCAATCCACTCCCTTTCTATGCCCCTGATTCTATTATATTCACCAGTTTATTCTGTTCATCAGATTTTTTATTCACTTGATTTTTAGATTCACTTGTTGATAGATATTACTTGTTGTCACTTTGTTGTTCATAATTTTTATCTTTACCTTTTTCTTCCTCTTCTTAGAGAATGAATACCTTTCAGCATTTCATATAATACTGGTTTGGTGGCGATAAACTCCTTTAGCTTTTTCTTATCTGTGAAGCTCTTTATCTGAACTTCAATTCTGAATGATAGCTTTGCCAGTTAGAGTAATCTTGGTTGTATGTTCTTGCTATTCATCACTTTGAATGTTTCTTTCCACTCCCATCTGACCTGCATAGTTTCTGTTAAGAAATCAGCTGACAGTCATATGGGTGCTCCTTGTAGGTAACTGTTTTTCTCTTGCTGCTTTTGATATTCTCTTGTCTTTTACTCTTGGCATTTTAATTATGATGTGTCTCGGTGTGGTCCTCTTTGGAGTCCTTTTGTTTGGGGTTCTGTGTGCTCCCTGAACTTGCAAGTCTATTTCTTTCACCAGGTGGGGAAGTTTTCAGTCATTATTTCTTCAAATAGGTTTTCAGTATCTTGATCTCTCTCTTCTGGCACCCCCATAATTCTGATGTTGGTACACTTGAAGTTGTCCCAGAAGCTCCTTATGCTTTCTTCATATTTTTGGATTCTTTTTTCTTTTCTGGTTGAGTGTTTTTTGCTTCTTTGTATTTCAAATCTTTGATTTAATTCTTGAGAACCTCTAGTCTGCTATTGGATCTCTGTATATTATTTTTTATTTCAGTCAGTGTATGCTTAATTTCTAATTGTTTCTCTCCCTCCCCCCCCCCCCCCCATATCCTTGAGGGTCTCGCTAAATTTGTCAGCCTTTTCTAGGAAATTCTTGAAAAACCTTATAACCATGTTTTTGAACTCTAGTTTCCTTTCCTCCATTTCTTTCATTTGTGACCTGTTTCTTTGTCTTCACATTTTGGCTGTTTCCCTGAGTTGTTAGAGTGGCTTTGTGTGGTAAGTGTCCCATAGGACCTAGTGGCTCAGCCTCCCAAGTTACTTGAGGTGGATACTCTTAGTGCACCCCTTTGTGGGCTGTGTGCACAGTCTTGTAGTTAAGCCTTGATTGTTGTTGGTATCACTGGGGGGAATTGACCTCCAGGCCAACTGGCTGTGAGGATAAGCTATGTCTATGATGGGAGAACTTCTGTGTTGGAGACACCCTTATGGGGCAAGACTTGCTTCAGGGGGCTTTGGTGCTCACTGAGTCTGCCCCCCAAATGCGTCCCTTATAGATTTGAGAAGTTGTAAACTGGATGGCCCTACTCTGACCCCTAGGTACACTGGCTCTTGGATATCCAAGGAGGTGCTAATTTAGCCTCTGCATGAAGCCACCCAACTGGAGCTATGGAGAGATCTGCAGATTCTTCTTCTTTGTTTGGGTTTTGGAGGTGCCCAGATGAGGCCCAGCTGTGAAGCAATGCAAGCTGCTGTGGGGCATTGGGCCTTCTTTTGGATATTCTGGATCTCACTGACTCAGCTGCAGTTTGTTAGGTAAGTTTAATATTCCAAGGACCAGGCCATTCACATGCAAAAGCCTCTGTGCTCAGCTTGGATGGGGTAGGGTCTCAGGGCAGAGCAAACAGCAATGGCTTCCTGTCAGCCTTGCCCTAAGAGGCCCCTGGGTCTCAGTGTCCCACGGTAATTGCTGCAAGCATCTCTGAGAGAAAGCTGCCCTTGAATTTTGCCTGCTGCCAGATAGTTTCTCCCCGTATGAGTCTGGGTCCCCAGAGTCTTACCCGGAACTGGAGTTCAGAGTAGTCGGGAGCTTTTGTCTCTCTCCCAGTTGAGAAAGCCAGCTTTATACTCAGTTGCCAGACCTCTCTGCACGTGTGCCTCTGTACCTCTGCCTTCCACAGCTCCTGTGAGTCTCAGTGTGCTTTTCTCTTTCCTTCTAGTTGTAGAATTTCCACTCAGTCACCCTTCCTATGGTTCTGGATGATGTCTGTTTTGTCTTTTAGTTGTAGTTTTGAAATTGTTGTGCGAGCAGCAGTTCAGGTGTTTACCTATGCTGCCATCTCAGTTTCTCTTCTTCTGGGTTTCCTCCTCTTGCCTGAAGCTGTGTTCATTCTAGTCTCATGGATACATATGTTCCTCAGGTTACCAAACCACTGGTTTTGCTTATAAAACTCTACTTCAGTAAGAAGAGTCAATGGATCTTCATTGTAGAGCTCTGACATTAATACAACACAGACACACCCTCTGCTCTGTAGCTTAGACTCCTCATTCTCCACTCAATGTTTTCTTTTTTCCTCTAAAAGTCTCTATTACTCATAGTGTATGTTCCTTATAATTCCAATGTCTACATTGAAAGTGTGGCAAGCACTTTCTAAGTGTTCCCCAAGCGACTCTCATAGAAACCTTTGAAAATAATTATGATCTCTCATTGTTTGCTAAGATCATTCAACTGCATGAGCGTTGCCCTATAATGTTCTAGACCCAAAAACACATGGTTAATAGTTTAGTTACATAGGTCTCCCAAAATGAAATTAACTAATGGCTATTTGGCAATAGCCATGTGATAAAATTCTAGTAAATCTTGTTAACTTTTAAGGATGGAAAGGGAGATGTTGGTTGGTTAGAGTAGTCCCATGGGAGGAGCTGTGTTGTAAAAATTTTAATTTGGCGGGGAGGGGAGAAGAGATTCTGTAACAGGGTTGTTTGTGCCCTTCACTTTGATGATCTAATTCACCATCAGTTTTTATATGACCCAAACCAAGACTGAAAGTGGTCAATAATGCAACCAAGTACAGCTAACATTTTCTAGATCCAAATAATTTGGAATACAGCCTGCCAATTATTTTGAATGACTTACAAATTGTTTTTTTAAAAAATATATATTTTATTGATTTTGTACAGAGAGGAAGGGAGAGAGATAGAGAGTTAGAAACATCGATGAGAGAGAGCCATCAATCAGCTGCCTCTTGCACACCCCCTACTGGGGATATGCCCATAACCAAGGTACATGCCCTTGACTGGAATCGAATTTGGGACCTTTCAGTCCCCAAGCCAACCCTCTATCCATTGAGCCAAACCAGTTTCGGCTGAATGACTTGCAAATTGTTTTATGTGAACAACATCATGTGAAACTTCCCAATGTCTGTCTAGGTGTCACATGGTATCAAGTCAGATGGATATAAGTGAAGGAGCTGGCACCCTGAATTGTCTACATGGCTCAGCAAGTCAAGGACTTTGTGTGCACATCATACACCATGCTGACGAAATACCTCACCTGAACAGATGAGTCATGGAAAAGACCTTACAGCATGTGGCCCCACCTCCCTTTTACCACAGAAACCTCCCATGACAGCCCAGACAGATGATATCACAGCCCCGGTTTCAATTCTTCCACTGAAAGGAAACTTACTCACCATGCCTTTGAACAACCATAGACTTGAACATTCTATTGTAGAAAGCCTTAATGGTCAGAAACTGCTTCCTTGCAAGAAATTAAATATGCCTCCCTTTGGCCATATTTTTTTGTTCTCTACATCTAAACTTTCAAGTGCATTCACTTCATTTACACAACTCTAATAGGAGTGAGAGGCTTTCACAATTATTGCAAGGGGACATGGATTTTTTGAAAAATGCCCCAAACCCCTGACTTAGAGCTGATATAGACGGGGTAGGCCCCTGCCCCCCTCACTAATTTCTGTTCTCCCTTCCTCCTGAGATGGGTGTAGCTATTTTTACTCCCCCTGCTCATGGCTTGTAGTTCACTGATGCTGATGGATCGGAGTCTTGGCACACCTTGCAGATCAGCTTCTGGGACCTTCTCACCCTGTGCTCTCTACCCAATATTCAGCCCCTCTGCAGACCACTTTCTTTAAGGTATCTTCCAATTCTTGCGGCTCCTTCAAATGACCAGGGGTCTTTGTCCACCCCAAACCATTTCCCTCAGGGAAGTAAGTCATTGCTGTCCCTATTTCCACAGAGTCAGCTCCTCTGTGATGCATTCCCTTTTTACTCTCTCCCTGGCCCATCTTTGGTCTGGTTCCTGATCTGCTATATTTGCTTGGTCTGATTCCCTTGCTCCTCCGGTAGCTGCTTACAAGTCTGAGGTTGTCCGCAGCTAATCATGCTGGTTCTGTTTATCTAGGTCTCCTGTGCCTCTGGCAGAAGTGCTTCATATACATTATCTTTAATTCTTTCAGAAACACTGGGTGGTAAGTATTTTTTTTTTTTTATCCTCATTTTATAGACACAAAGTGATTTGGCTAAGGCCACACAATTTATCGATGGTAGAGTTGAGATTAGATTGATTAAAAAACCCATGCTCTTCCCATTCACCACCTGGTCTTTGAAGGCACAGTTGTGTCTGGTTAATTTTTGCGTCATCTGCAGGGCGTTGTACACAGTGTCAGCGTATATCTTAATGGCAAGGTTTATGCTGGGAAAAGAGGCAGAGGTGACACTGGAGGAGATGAGGGGCTCAACTCCAGTCAGTGCTCTGCTTCCTGCAGCACCCCCGTGCTGTGTGTTTCTGAGCAGCCTACAGAAGGAAGGCCGCTGCAGCCAGGGCTTCCTGATTCCTGGGCCTTGATGTTAGGGGTCCCCTGACTCACGCCTGATTTGCACGTCTTCCTGCCTCCCACAGACACTGAGCTCCGACCAGCAAATGCATTGTCCTAGGTGGTCATCTGCCGAAACCTTCTCTCTTCTTCTTTGGTCAGGGATCTGGGCTGACCATGTAGAAAGTAAGCAGCTTGCTCTCCTCTCTTTCTCCAGAGACCCAGTCAGAGCATGTCTGGCTCAGCCATCTCTCTGCTCCTTTCCCTCGGGTTTCCCCCTGACCCCTCTCAGCCCTCCAGAGGGTGTCTCCCCAGCAGAAGAGAAGCCCCATTGCTGTCTCCAGGAAGAAGAGGGAACACAAGAGGATAGTTCTCCAATGATGTCAATAATTCTACTTTCCACTCTTGTAAGGCGAGAGGGGCCTGGGAGGTGATCAGGGTCCTAGGTGAGGCCTTCATGTGTGGCCGAGGCCCTGTTTTATGCGGAATCAGAGCCCTTTCCTCTGGGTGCTGCAGGAAATGGGAACGGCAGGTTTGGTCAACACTGTAGAATTTATGCAAAATAAAGCCTCACTGCTCTCCTGCTTCCACACGCAGGACAAACACACACCCTTCACTGTGCTTAATACATGTGCTCCGCGTGGACAGGCATGTGGCCCAAAGCCTCTGTCTTGGAACATTGCTGTCACCTCCTGGGCCCCACAGCTTGGACACTTCATGAGACGGGCTCTTTGTGACTTGGATCTCGTGGCTGCCTGCCTAGCCACGCTCCCCGCGTCTCCGAGTCTGCCCTCTCCGTTGGGAGCCCCGGTTCGCAGTCACACTCATGTTCCTCTGGACGGGATTAGGTTAGTGCCATTGTGCAGCCTGGGCTCTCACTTAGCCAGGCTCCTCCCCGCCGGCTCCTAATGAAGAATAAATTGAGAGGACTCCCAGGAATATTCTGCTGATTCTTGCTGTTTGGAAGGAAGGAGGTTGCGTTGGCAAATCTCATTTTGAAACCGTCACTTCTACGGCCAGAATATTCAGCAAGACAGGTTTTTACATAAGTAATGTGGACAACGGATTGGATGGGCCTGCCTGGCCGTGGGGATTACCTCTTTGGAATCACAATTTCAGCGACGAGATGCCAAGAACACTGCAGCTAACTGGAGTTCCCATTTGGAATATCATATTCTCTCGAGTCTGTCTGCGTGAGCTGGTTCAGGTTTCATTGCTGTTTTGCTCATCTCTGTTCCCTTATTTAGTAGCAGCAGAGGAAGGAAAAAGGCTGCTTTGCTGGTGTTTATTTGACTATTGAGGCTAATTGTTCATTTGCTGAAAAGAACAAAATCAAAGACCAAGGGTGTCTAAAACATTGCTGTGTGAGTGTGAGTGTGTGAGTGTGTGTGTGTGCACTTATTTCCATATGTGTTAAAGAATGAGATGCTATCACCAAGCTAAAAATAAAGACAAGAACATCTTATAAAGACTATTTCCCCTATTTCTTTTCAGCTGTAATTACATCTTTTATTCGCAGCTTGTTGGGAATCAGTTACATATGTCCACGCATCATGTGGCATCGTCATGTTTATCTTTCGATATATAATTGTGTTTGAAAGACAAAAGGGATGATCAGATTTCGGTAGCAAGTAGACAGACAGAATCAAGCTGAAATTTGAGATCACAGCTCCGTAAGTGTCTGACCGGGAGGAGAGAATTCTCTCTACTGGACTTGGTGCTCAGACAGTGCCTCCAAACACAGGCAGGCATCCACGGGCCACCAGAAAAGCATCTGTGTCCATGTAGGGAGGATGAGGGAACGGTGGGAAAAGATGGCCAGAGACCGCAGTGGCGGAGACTGCTGATGAAAATTGTGCATAGCTGAGAGAGCAAATCGCTCGCGTTTTTCAGTGATTGCACTGGATTCTGAAATTAAAACCAGTGGGGAGAGCGTACCTGCCTGAGCTTCCACAGAGCCGTTGGGTTTGTGGGCTTAGGAGCCCAGAGCATCTACTCTTCAAGCTCTGGAGCTCTGAGCCTGCCCTGCTGTCACTTTCCTGTGATTGGTGTTCTTGTTCTAGCCTTACCTGAGGCAGGTGACCTGGTGAGTGGGGGAGGGAGAAGGGGTGGAGCCTCAGGTGGGAAACCACAGCCCCGCTTGCGGGTTTTCTAAGTCTGGGAGGCATCACTCCTACTCCTCAGACTGCGCTCAGGGGTGATGAAAACTGTTCAAAGTGAAGAGCAGCTCTCGGAAAGCCTTAAAGATTTCTGACTTGATTAACAAGGGTTGGGTTCTAAAGTCAGCGTGGAGGGTGAAAATTGCACATATTTAAAATGATGCTGGATAATCCCTGAATCTGCCTTCAAAGTGTGCTCCAAGGTGCTCCAGGGGAGGCCGGAGACGCAGCCTCGTGGCAGGGACCAGCGTGCCTTGCCCTCGCTGCTGGGCTTGCTCTGGGGCCTGTGCTCCTTGGTAGACAGGTGGGAAGACTGGTATTCTCCTTCCAGTCTCATCGAGCCAGGCAAGCAGTCGTACATTTGCTTAAGGTAAACCCAAATAGAGTGCAGTTTCATTGCACCAATGGGTGGTCAGGAGATACGCGTTTGCCCAGTGTGGAAGAGAGAGGAGGCGAGGGAAGGGGAGTGGAGGTGAGAGGCAGAAAACCTCGGGGACTCTCTGTTTCGCTGGGACACATTTGCAGGGCCTCTAGCTCATCATAGGAGCTAACACACTGCCCTGAAAATGTGCTGGCACTTTATAGGTATTAATCGACTGAATACTCAGAATAACTCCATCAGGTGAAACTTTATCCTCCCATTTTATAGATGAGGAAACAGTGTCAAGCCCACCCACACTCAGCTTGTCCCTGCAGCAGCTTAAGATGATGATGGGTGTGGGCGCAGAGTTACCGAGAGGAACTGGAACTTTCAGCTTCTTTCACGGGGTGCGGAGGGGGCGCTGCAATGGGAGGATCTGCTCTGCTTGAACCGTGGGCTCAGCGGTGCAGCCCGAGTGAGCGGCCTTGCTCTCTGGGCTTTGGGCTCTGGCACAGGCTGTTCCTCTGCTTGGCACTCTTTCCTCCTTTCACCTCGGGCACTTTTACTCATCCCTCTCTGGCTCCTGAAGCTGGGGGAGGGTTCCTGCCCTGCACCCCCTCCTCCCTCAGTCCCTACTCACTCTGTCTCATCCTAGTGTGCTCAGACCATATCCAGAGGCTCTCCAGGATAAGGATGCTGGCCTCTTCCTGTGTCCCCATTGCCTTCAGCACAGGGCCTGCTCCCTGTGCTTAGTCAGTGTGTGCTTGGTGGATGTTGAGTCAGTAAAGAGCTATGGAGCATCACTTCCTGTCCAGGCTCCAAAACACAAGCACCTCCCACTTCACCTCGGTAACCTGTTTCTATAAATCAGATGTTCTGTATGAAAACGCTAACCAGAGCCTATTTCCTTTTATTTGAGATGGGGAAAATTACATCGTGTTGCACATCAACTCCAATCTTGAATCAATTTCTTAAAACATAATGGGAACATAGCTAGATACTTATATGTAACCAAAAGACTTATATCAGGATGTAAAGTGCTTAAAACATTCCTTCCTAATCCTAGAGCGGCTCTTTGACCCCTTGAGGGTGGCTCTTCCACAAAATGCCACCGCCTGGGCGAGTCTATTTTGAAGAAGTGGCGTTAGAAGAAGTTTAAGTTTAAAAAATTTGGCTCAAAAGAAATTTCAATCGTTGTACTGTTGATATTTGGCTCTGTTGACTGATGAGTTTGTTGACACTGGCCTAGAGCATTTATGTGGTCATTGATAAACAGCTGCTCTGTGTGCAGGAAAAGCTCCTCTTCCAGTGCCATGCTTTCTCTCCCTGGCTTTCTAGTACTTTCTTTTCCAAGTTTTTCTTCAAAACTTTCTCAAATGTTGGGGAATTTGACCAACACTAAACAAAAATCAGGTCAAAATTTCCAAGGCTTATGGGAGGGAATATGTTCAAGGCAAGGACACAACAGGCAGAGAATGGCTTACACATTGTTTTGTTTAAAATAATGCATTGAGTTTGAGGATATAGATGTAATTTCCCCCCCTAAAACTCATACATTGCCTGAAAAATATTTGATCTTCTTTCCTTTCTCCTTTCCATCTCTCCTTTCTTCCTGTTTCTTTCAAAGTAATTGATTCTATGAAATGTGGGTATGACATATGATGGGGTCTAGAATATGCCACTGTAGCATAAGGATTATTTTGAGTTGAAAGCATTTGAAAGTCAACAGATGCAGGAAGAAGCTTTCTCTGTGTTCACCTTGTCTGCCTACAAACAGAGCCTTATAGTAGATCCAACTGTCACAAAACCTCCTTTAAGGGAGACTGCCCAAACGGGGGAAGGAGTGACTCCTCTCACTGGAGATGAGAAGTCTGCACTGGATGCATAAACACTCCTTGTGAAACAAACCCCGTTTTCCATTAGCATCCCCAAGCATTTCTCAGCCATTCCTCCATGTTTACTGTCCCTTTAAAACCCAAGCGTTTGCTCTTATTAAGCTGGATATAAGCTCCCAATTCTAGCCCTTACTTTGAGCCACTTTCTTTGTGAGCTCTGCATACATTTATGGATAAACTTTGTCTTTTGTTAATTTGACTTGAGTCCGTTTAATTTGCAGGTCCCCAAATACTGAGCCTAAGAGGGCAGAGGAAAAGTTTCGCCTTCCTGATATAAAGGAATTGTCCATTAGGAAAATGTAAATTAGGGATAATTCTGCAGTGTGTGCCTTTATTTTAATACTTTGAAAAGGTCCACATATGCCGGCATGAACAGTGAGGCCACCATGGCTCACCTGTCAGTCCTCTAGGGGCCTGGGACCAGCACCAACTCTGAGGCCTTGAAACAGAGTTGAATCCCAGTTGGAAAATGGCTCTTGGCTCCTGCCATCCCTCCATCTCTCTGATCAACGGAGATGTCCACAATTCTTGCCTCATTAGTTTGATTAGGACAATAAAGCCTTTGTGATAAAAGCAACTATCTTACAATAGTAGAGCCACTAATACTGACTTTCCCTTTCTTTTAACTAGTAATAGAACCCCCGAATTTTAGCTGGGCAGAGAATGAAGACTACATTTCCCAGCCTCCCTTGCAGATAGGGATGGTACTATGACTAATTCTCACCAATAGAGGGTGAATGGAAATGATGAGTGCCATTTCCAGGGTGATGCTCACTTTTGGAAGCCAGAAGGCCAACAGAGATTCCCAACTTTGTCAAATAAGCAGTTTGTCCAGGATGGGCCCTGTGCAAAGTAGCAAGAGGTCAAAGTTGCACAGTTCACTTTCAGCGAAAACAGAAACATGCTTAGTTCAGTGCCTGGCATGAAGGAGGAGTTCAACAATTCATACATGTTGAATGAAAGAAGGGATACATAAATGGCTGGATTACATAGAAATCTAGATGCTCATGCTGAATGGATAGACAACTTAAAGCTGAAGATGGTCTTAGTTCAGCTTTCAGTGGCCCCATGGTTGGTTACAACTGTCACCCACACCTCTCCATTACCTGTACGAGATCCCTCTAGCTTGTCATGGTAGCCCCTCCATATTATATGTCCATGAATGGTGCCAATCCCACCTCCCTGTAATGTTTTGAGGGCCTATAAAAAACAGGGTTGAAATTAAGCCATGCTATTTTGTGGAATTTTCCAACCTGTTCTATATCACAGCCAGTTTCTTTCTGTTAAAAATTTATTTCCTGGACTCCAGCGTAAAACTCATTCCTTGCATAGCAAGAAGTGAGTACAGTGTCTTGAGGGTAACAATCTTTTCCTGCATAAGATAAAGAAGACAGGGCTCCGTTTGAATGAAGCCTTTCGGGGCCTGGCTTGAATTTTGCTCTCAACAGGATCAAGCCTTAGGGTGAAGCAACCATCCGCACTGGGGCTCCAGCCATCCGAGGAGAGAGATAAGCCTGACGCTAGTTAAAGGAGGCATTCCGAGCAGCTTGCCTATATCCTTAGATCGCTTGCCCTTGGATTTTTATCTTTTTTAGTTGGGGGAAAAAAAACATCACAAGGGCATGGGGCCTAACGGCATTGATTGTCTTGATAGTTTGTTGATTAAGTCCAGGAGATGCTGGCATCTGCAAATACATCTTATTAGGTGTGATCAGGCAAGTAAATTGTCCCTGCCCTCCGGCATGCTGCAATAATTACTAACAAGGAAAAGTTAATCACAGCCGGGCTCCCTTTGTCTGCATGCAAACCTCTTTCCCACCGTGGCTTCAAGGGGTTAGCTGTGAGCTGGGGAACAGGCTCTTTGAAAAAGAGCCTTTCCTTCCAGGAAAACTGTTCCACATATTATTATTTTAATTTAATTAGGTTTTAAAAAGGTTAACCATGACATTTTAATAGCTTAAGCTCACATTAATATTCTGAGAACACTGTTTAGCCCAGCCGTTTGCGATTCAAAATATGTTATTCCAGAAAAGGAATTGGCTGTTAGGACCATTACTGAAAAAATAGCTTTCATTGGATTAAGACGGGTATTTTGCTACTAAAGGGCAGTTATTGAAATAAAGCGCATACAAGAGATTGAAAAATGGTAAAGCCTTGGCCTGACAGTGTTTATCTAGGAGGAAGGGAGAGTGGGCAGTGTGTTTATGAAGATGATCCCAAAGGCAGCTAATGTCCTTCAATGTGCTGTGTGTCCTCAACCCAATGTTTTATTTATTTGCCCGAGCTCTGCTATCTTCATTAGGGAGTTTAGAGAGCAAAGCAAGATGATATTTACTAGCTTGGCAAACTAATAAACTCTGCTCGTGCTTCTTCTTTTGCTATCATGGCTACTTTAGACAAAGCCATTCTATATGCTAATGGATCCTGTGGGAGGGAGTAAAACACGCTTCCTGTAGAGGGAGGGGCCAGGAGGAACCCATTCTCACAAGCGTGTATGGCTCCACGTGCCCAGCATTGTGCCAGCTTTGTGGGTACAGAGATGCTGAAGCTATGGCCCAGCCCTCTGGACACCCACTATCAGCAGGGAGTTGGCATGGATTATACAGCTAAACCTCTCATTGTAGGGTGTACTAGGAGCTATGCCTTCCCCAGAAGCAGCACCGGGGACAAGTAATTCTTTTAGCTTGGTGGGTCTGGAGATGGCTGCAAAAGGCAGGGAGGAGCTGGGGCTGGAAGAACGAGCAGTAGAAAGATTTTGCCAGGAGGAGAGAAATCATGTGGGCAGACTACTGTTGAGACCACTGGCTTACCAAGTGTGGTCTCCAACCAGCAGCATCAACACCACGGGAAACCTGGTGGAAATGCACATCCCCAGGCCTCACGCAGGACCAGCTGAATCAGAAAGAAAGTCTCTGGGGCAGGGTGTGTGTGTGTGTGTGTGTGTGTGTGTGTGTGTGTGTGTGTGTGTGTGAGCAGTCATGTTTAACCAGCTTTCCAGGTGATTCTGAGGCTCCTGAAAGTTAACATGTGTACTTATGGTCCCTCTGGTCAACTGGGAGAAGTCAGACTTGACCAGAGCTTTGAGTTTGTTGGGGTTGGGGTGGAAACATGGGGTAACAGGCGGTGAGTTTGGAAAGGTCAATTGGGATCAAATTTGAAGGAAGGGAGGGAGGATATTAATATTGATATTAGATATCTTTGTGGGTGAGTGTTTATAATCATGCTGGCGCTGGTGCCTCGCAACAGGGACTGATTTGAACCAGCTTAAACAAAAGAACATTTATTGAAAAGTTACCATGATATCTCATTGCTACCCAAAAGAGAATTTAATAACCAGGTCTCAGGAAGATGTTTATTTTTCTTCCCCTATTTCATATCATTTCCCTAGGATAGATTCCCAGGTGTAAGATTATTGGTTCAAAGGGTTTGAACATTTCCATGGGTTCTGATATGTGTGGCCAAACAACTTCTAAATGGTGTACCCATATAGGAGGTCACCAGCATTGGACATAAACACTGTAACCTTATCGAGATTAATTCTGTAATTTCTAACCTGATAGGGGGGAATGGCACACCATTGTTGGTGTTGGCAATTAATTGATTGTTAATGAAGTCAAATATTTAAAATAGTTTATTTACCAATTTCATATTTACTTGAAAAGGAGTTTTTGTCCTTAGGTTAGCAGGAGAGGCTCTCCTCTTCTCTCCAGGGATTCAAGACCAAAGTGATTCTAGAAAAAAAACAGAGAGGAAATCTAAAGCTTTGGCAGCTCCAGAGGCTGTATCGCGGGGCACACCCTCAGTACTGTCCTCACTAGGACTGTCCAAGCCCAGCTCTGCCACTCACTGGCCTGTGATTTGCTCCCCTGTGAGGCCCAGTGTCATCTGGAAATTGGGAACAATCAGTCCTACCTATCTACATGATAGTTTGAAGATCCGAACGAGGTTGGGTACTTGAAAATGCTTGATAAACTATTAAAGCACCATGAAAATGTAAGACAGTGCTATTATAACATTGGCTTACCTAAATGAACAATCTCCATGAGGCCACTCCAGGACTTTTGCTGTTGATCTATAAGAATGAACATCCCTGGACTAGTGCTACTTTTTTTTTTTTTTTTTACTTTTCACACAAATGGGACTCAATTCATAGATGCAAATTCAACAAAGACCTGGTGGAGGTTCAGGTATTCTCACTCCCACCAGCAGGTAATGGGCTGCCCAGGTATGTGGGAAGCCCTATATTTCATACTTCTTGGGAGCTTAGTTTCTTTCTTTCTTTCTTTCTTTCTTTCTTTCTTTCTTTCTTTCTTTCTTTTTTTAATATATTTTATTGATTTTGTACAGAGAGGAAGGGAGAGAGATAGAGAGTTAGAAACATCGATGAGAGATAGACATTGATCAGCTGCCTCTTGCACACCCCCTACTGGGGATATGCCCGCAACCAAGGTACATGCCCTTGACCGGAATCAAACCTGGGACTTTTTAGTCCCCAAGCCGATGCTCTATCCATTGAGCCAAACTGGTCTTGGCTGGAAGCCTAGTTTTAACCCCCTCCTTGCCCCGCCCCCAACACACACACACACACACACAAACACACACACACACACTCCCTGCCTCCCTCCCTTCCTTCCATGGGCCAAGGGCTAGGAGTAGATAGTGAGCAAGAGCCAACTGAGCCCTCGCTATGGTGGAGCTCACATATTAATTCAGGAAATTGCACTGCCCAAGTGTTCCCAGGTTTGACACGGGTCTTTAGTAGACGGAACAGAGCTTTACAGCTTATAAGGTGTGTCTATAGCAATGCATGCATTTAATTCTGTCACCCACATCACGAGGAAGGCCGAGGGGCAAGTCCTTTGAAGTGAGAGGGCTTAGGCAAGCATGTAGCAGAGCAGGCTGTGGGCCAGGCCTTGTGGGGGGTCCCCAGAGCCTAGGTTAGTGCCTTTTCCTAGGTACCACATTCATCTGTCCTTTTCGTTGTCACATTTACAATGGGTTAAACTTAGCTGCCCTTGGATGGGGGACTGAAAATGATGAGATTCCCCTGCAGAATCCCAAGCCACCTGAAAACTGGGTTGGCTTTTGTGTGAAATGCAATTCCACACGTAATTAAGAAAAGAAAACCCGGCAGCCAGAAATGAAACAGGGAAAAGTAAAAAAGAAGTGCTGTCAGGGAAGTCCCCGCTGGCCCAGAAAGCCGGGCAGTGAGTCCACTGGGGTCAGAGGGACGGCCGAGCAGAGGGGGCGGTGGGCAGCTCTGCCTCTAACAGAAAATGTCCCCGCCAGTCACTGCAATCATGGGAGCCGGTTCTGAGAGATGAAGGGAGATAAGGGGGCCAGGTAGAAAGAGCTTGCAGAAAATGGAACAAAACCAGAAGATGGGATGGGCTAAAAAAAGAAGCTGGGGCAACCTGGGGAAGAGAGGCAGCCTGGGCCCTTAGCCTCTCCTCGCTGCAGAGGGAGAGAAAGGTGAGTGGTAGCCGACAGTCCACACCATGGCCAGGGAGGAGGGTCAGTCTGAGATTCAGGCGGGGATGGCACTTTGAGTCCCTCTCCTGAGATCCTCTGGCCATCGTGGCCTTGCGGTGGACGAGTTACCCACCTGCCGATCCCGTCCCCTGGACTGCGAACCCTCAGAGGGGAGAGCTGCTGGTCAGCTTTTACCTCCAGCACACAGCAGGGTGCCCTGCCACACCCAGGTGAGCCAACAGGCACCTGGGCTTGTGCTAAGTGATGCCCGCTACATTTTTGGTTAATATGTTAAGGTCTTCAAGCCACTGACATTTTTCTCACACAAAATTAAAAATACTATTCCGTACCGAATATTCTCTCCCTCCCATTAGGGAAGGAGCTTGGAACGGGACTTGGGGAATTGTTCTGTAGCATGACTTCACAGGTGAAACAGAGATGCGGGCTATTACCCTCTAATTCAGGCCGAGGTAATTTAAAGATAAATCCAAATCTCTGGGAAATTGCTTCATTCTCTGCCTTAATGGGAAGAAGGATTTGAATGTTGGTCCCTGAACCCAACAAGTAAGCTGGGAAAGTGGTAGAACTGGAACTCAAAACCAGCCCACTCAACTCCATATGCCAAGCTTTTCCCTTAGGCAGCATGGTATTGGTAATTACAACCCTTCCAGAAACATCATTCTCTGTTAACATATCAGCACTTAAGATCCATTCTTCATTCCTACTGGTAAACAAATATAGTACAAGGCCAGATCTTACTCCCTTCCTGGTCTCTGACATCTTCAATCCACTACTTATGCCCTCTCTACCTCTGTCCCTTTTATTAATGATTGTCCTTGATGCTTGGATTTACTTGCATCTTTGCACCTTGATAGAAGAAGCACAAAACTCCCTTCCATCACTCCCATGTCCCCTCTTAGCACTCGACATCTCTTGTCATAGTTCTCACTTGTTTGTGCATAGAAAGCTCTGTGGGAGCCGGATCAACTGCCTTACTCACTGTTGTACCCGGTATCCAGCACAGTGACTCACACATAGTAGGCCCTCTATAGGTAGAGGTCAAACGAATGAAGATAGGTGATATGCTTACACACTTCTAATTCACTGCTTCTACTTGCTGCCTCCCCTGGGCTCTTGGAAGACTTCCGTTTTAAGGTGAGGGAATTTGGGTTTACTAAGCCAGCATTATTGCCTGGCACATTGTGACCATGTGTTTCAGTTCTAGTAACGGGGTTCTTGCTTCAAACCTTGTTAACAAGCTTCTGCCTCTCTTCTCAGTCCTAGTAAATAGGTCCCTGCTCAGTCCTCCTCCAGGGAATAAGCCCTTCAGTGAGCCCAGGTCCTCTTGACTGAGTCAATGCCACCCTCACCACCTGTCCCTGATGCGGTTATGCCTCCAGCTTTAACCCATGGACTTCTCCATGCAGCCCGAATCTACTCTCCCTGAAACATGATACAATTTTTTTCTTTTTTATATAATTCTTTATTGTTGAAAGTATTACATATGTCCCCTTTCTCTCCCCCCCCACCCCCCCGCAGGCCTTCAGCACCCTATTGTCTGTGTCCATGGTTATACATACGAGGATTTTGGTTGCTTACCTCCCACCCACCCACCCACTCTTCCCTACTTTCCCTCTGAGATTCTACACTCTGTCCCATGCTTTCGTGTGTCTGGATAAACTCTGTTCATCAGTTTATCTTGTTACTTAGATTCTACATATGAGTGCAATTGTGTGATACCTGTCTTTCTCTGACTGACTTGTTTCATTTAGCATGGTACGGTCTTGTGTCCCATGAGGGGTGAAGGGTGAGAGGTGAGACAGGAGGAAGGAGAGTAGCCAAGAGGAGAGCCCCAGGAAACTAGGTCCCATACCCTGAAGGAAGAGGAGATTCTGTCATATTGGGAGTGGGTGACCCAAGCTTAGGATGGTGTGTGTATTTATTTCTCTTCTCATCCCCAACACCTGCCATACAGCCTGACATAAACAGGGCATCAGTCAGTAGGTGTTATGGAATGGCATGAACACATTTCAGCCCAAGCTCTATCCCTAATACCCTGTGGAACATTGAACTAGTCAGTATACATCTGGGTCTCCATTCACATCTGTTAGGTGTGAATCATGACTCTCATATTGTTTCAAGGACAAAATAATTTAATGCATTTGGGGATGTGATATTAATGGCCTCCAATATTTTTTTTTTTAGCATGTGCTTCTATTAGTAGGAAGTTTCATATATCCATCTGATTACATGTTCTATATATATTCACACAATATATATATTTTTTGATAATCCTTACCTGAGGACATTTTACCATTGATTTTTAGGGAGAATGGAAGAGAGAGGGAAAGACAGAGAGAAACATCAATGTGAGAGAAACACATCAGTTGGTTATCTCCTGCATGAGCCCCGACCAAGGCCCGAGTGGGGGAGAAACCTGCAACCAAGATATATGCTTTTGACCGGAATTAAACCTGGACCCTTTGTTCTGCAGGCCAATGCTCTATCCACTTAGCCAAACCGGCTTGGGCTACGCAATATGTATTTCTAATGGATGAGGCAAAGATAGATATCCTGTAATCCAACAAATAATTTTGTGCACCTTTGGGGTGTGCTGATCCTGCTTGGGAGATTATGACTTTAAAGTCTGATAAACCCGGGAGAAAAGATAAGATGTTGAACTGCTTTTACTGGCAATACTTCTGACACCCAGTGCTTTGTGTCTTTTCTAACACCACGTCAGCTCTCTGACACCAGCTGGGAACCTACAATCCATTCCATTTAGACACTATCTGCTTGACATTAGTGTCAGGTCCTACACGTTAAGGGCTTAGGCCCATAAGAACACCCCCACTTCAGATGCTGGTCACAAGGCTCAGAGGGTTCCCACACTCCCCCTCTTTAGGTGGGATAGTTTGCTAGAACAGTCTACAGAACTCAGGAAACTGCTTTACTGACTCTTTCTGGTTTATTATAAAGGATATAACTCAGGATCAATGATGGGAAGGATTCCCAGGGCAGGCTGTGAGGGAGGAATGCGGAGCTCCCGCCCTCTCGGGCTCAGCACCTTCCCAGCACCTGGATGTAGTCACCAATCTGGAAGCTCTCCAAACCACATTGTTCGGGGTTGTAATGGAGGCTTCATTACACAGGCTCGGGTCATTAAACCATAGCCCATTGGTGGCTGAATGCAATCTGCAGCTCCTTTCCCCTCCGCAGAGGTGGTGGGGGCTGAGAGTTCCAGCCCTCTGATCACATGGTTGGTCCTTCGCAAGACTAGCTAGGGGCTCATCAAGAGTATCCTTATTAGCATAAACTCAGCTAAGGTTGACAGGGGTTTGCTTATGAATAACAAAAGATGCTCCTATTACCTTGACCACTCAGGACATACTAAAGGTTTTAGAAACTCTGTATCAGGAATCAGAACGAAGACCAAATATATGTTTCTTATTATATCAGATGTCTGTGAATTGCTGTTTGTATGAGCATTTTAGTGGGCAAGAAGTAATGTGCATCACTACTGATATTTGTCTGGTCAATAAAGTACATCATCTCAATAAAAGTACACACCACTCCCCTCCCCCATCCCATAGGGTCCAATAAAGTTCCTTTCATATTAAACGTTAAAATGCTGATCATAAACATTTGTGTTTTTTTCTGAGTTGGCTTTCAAGCAGAAAAGGTTGCTCACCACCAGTTTAATGTCACTAGTAACCACATGTGTTTCTCGGGGATGTAAATTCTTGGTCTTGTTAAAGCAAAATGCTCCCTCGTGTACTATAAACAGATGTTGTGGAGACATTACCCACATCAACTGAGAAAACTTCACTCTTCTTGCTCGTCAAAGGAGTCACAGTGGCAATAAGCTGGAGTTCACCCGTTCCTTCATTTAACAAATGCCTACTGAGTGCTAGGCTCCTGGCTAGTCCCTGGAAACAAAAGATTAAACATGAGTGATGTGGTCTTTGTCTTCACGGAGTTTACACGCTAACTGTAAGGCAACAACAAAGGAAATAATGACAGGTAGGGTGAATTTATGCAGAAAGGCTGCTGGTGCTGAGACGGAGAACTCTGTGTGTATGTGTGTGTGTGTATGGTGGGGTGGGGGGTGGGAGGGAGGGAGGCTGGGAATGTCCTGAGAGGCCAGGAAGTTTTTTGGAGTGCCATGTCAGCCTTGCAGAAGGCTGAGAAGCCTAGGGAGAGAGTCTAAGCAGGTCTGGTGTTTGCTTCAATCCCAACAGCTCTACCAGAAAGACAGGTGCCAGCATGCACGCACACAACCAAACCACAGGGTAACTGCAGACACAGAGAGGACCCGACTCGGGACTCCCGAGCGACGTGCCCACCCGTGTTCTCTGACACAGCTGTGTCTCTTGTCCATGTTCAGATGGGAGAAAATCCCTTTCTCCATTCTTATTCTATTTAAGTCTGGTTATCATGTAAGAACTAACGTTTACACATCTGTTCATTTCCCCATTATAGACTCAGTGAAAATGATGGAATCTATTGCCAAAACCAGATTTTGATGTGCCCATCCTTCTCTGAACCCAGGTGCCTACGTTTGTATGGGGCCCTCACTATAGGGTGAGGAAGGGTGAACCATCAAAGCTAGTGTCACAGGTGAACTACAGGTGCCAAACCAGCAGGTGGGCCTGGGCTGCTCAGGGCCACTTGAACGTCTATGGTGTCTTGATGAGCCATCCTTTAACACTGGAAATTCAAAGCCTTGCTTAGAAAGATAGACATCCGAATTTGGCTTTAGGGCCAGGGTCCCTGGCAGTCCTCCAGCACAGTCCCTTCTTATAAAGACACTAGTCATATTGGATAAAGGGCCCACCCACTCCAGTATGACCTCATTTTAATGAATTAATCTGCCATGATTCTATTGCCAAGTAAGGTGCATTCTGAGGTGCTGGGGTTAGAACGTTAGTGGAACACAGTTCCCAAATCTGGTCTCTGAAATAAGACTTAAAGCACCCACTCTCCCCAGCTCCTCTTCTACCCCTTAGTCCAGGCTGCTGTCAGCACTCACTCGAACTGCTGCTCTAGCTCATGGAGTTGGATTCGCACGTCTCATGTGCAGAAATGTAGCTTTTCAAATGTTCCGTTAGCTCCACTGGATTTCTACCTCCAGTCACCATGGTGACTGATGCAGGAAGCTCAATCTTGTCACACCCAGGTCAGCTCAGTGAAAGTCAGTGATTTCTTAGTTGACTTGGGTTTAAGCTCAGTCATGTTCGAGTATTTCTGCCTCCCTCCCTGTCCCTGGCAAGGCTTGGGGGCACAGCATGGGGCAGTGGCACTGAGGAGGCATCCGGATTCCTGGCCACTCTGGGATGACATCCGTATTCCCCAGCAAGATCTGGTCTTGATCGTGGGCTTGTAAGTGATGACACCCCCCCCCTCCCTCCTGCTGGTATTTGCTGAAGCAACCTGGGTGCATATCTCAGGACCATGCTGCCATCTATTCTGCTTCTTAGACTCAGCAAAGCTCTTTCCCTGGAATCTGGGGGGATTTGGTTACTTTTCTCGTAGCTGCTGGTATGTCCAGGACCCTGGGAGGCTGTGCCTTCTGGCTCTGGGGCCTCTCCACTTTGCAGAGCGATTGGTCCTCTGTGGTTTAACTGTAGGGTTTGCCAGTGTCCCAGAGCTCCGGGTGGAAAGTCAGCACATGCCTCTTTTATCCCTGGATTTCCTGAAACATATTTGAGAGTTCAGTTGTTTTCACAGGACACACTGTTGAGTTGATTGACTATCATTCCTTTGTCTGTAAGATCTTGAACATCAAGCTTCCTGTTCACTTTTGAATCCCCTGTACTTAGCACAGTGGCTGACAGGTTCTAGGTGCTCAATAAAGTGTCTGTTAAGTGAAGGAGATTCTCCAGCTGTCTTCTGGAGAGAGTGTGTGGCAACTAGTGGAGGATATGCCTTAGGAGTTCCAATGTCATGGGTAAATAATGGGCTTTGGAGGCAGAGCAGACCTTCCTTCAGATCCCAGCCCTGCCATTTGCTGGCTGTGCTGCCTTGGGCAAGTGACGTTTGCTCTATAAGCCCAGGTTTCTCAGGCATAGACGGAAAACCACTTGCTAGGTGGAGATTGGGTGTAAGTTAGATAATGCACCGGAAGCACTTAGCATGACTCCTGTTGCTTACGTAAATGCCCTGGAAGCAGCTGCTTTGGTTATCACTGTGCTTTCCGTAGCTTCTGTGGACCTCAGAACGTGCAGATAGAATGAGCTCTGTGAGCTCTGACAGAGGGACCAGTGCTGCAGGGCCTCAAGTCCACAGTTGGCTGATCACGGAGTTGGGTTCATCAAACTGACAGACTCTGGAAGGCAGATGTGAGAGCAGCCAGAGCTGACGCCTCCACCCCAGGATAAGAGATGGTCATCCTGGGTTTGATGCCCATGTGCTGGCTGGAAGGATGCATGATTCCAGCAGCTGGTCAGACGTTTAGATAGAGGGCAAAAAAGTTACCTTGGTTGAACACAAAACCACTCCTTTTCCTTAGAGGGTACCAGACAATGGATCTGAACTTCATTTTAATTCCCAGATGCAGCAGAGATGGCTCTAGAGGTTTAGGCTGTGGGGGAGGGAAGAGGTGTATTTTCCTGGCAGGCGTTTGGGATTTAGGGTGTAAGCTGCTCTGTGAACATGGATCATGTGCTCTAATTACGGTATTAAAATGGCAGGATCTTGCTACCTCCTCTCCTTTGTTTTTTTTTTTTCCTCGCCAGCATGGGGTGGGGAAGTGGTGACATCATTATGTTCTGTCTCTAGATCAAGTGGGTGCCAACCTGAAGACCTGCTCCTACTTTCCCCAATTAGGTCTCACTTCGTTGGGGAAATTTTCCAATGTGCCATTCTATTATGAGCACAGCGCTTTTATTTTTATGGAAGAAACCGAGAGGAGTCTAGCAAGTCTGAAATGGCAGGCAAGTTGGCAAGGAATACTGACCTCCTTGTTTCTAAAATGCACCAGGGGAAAATAAAATCACACACGGGTAGGACCCACACACCAAAAATCAATCTTACTTTTCAGAGTGGAATTCAATGGAATGAGCAGTAAAACAGGAGGCTGAGGCCCAGGCAGCTCCAGAGCAGTGGTCACCTCGGTTCGCTGTTTGGAAAATGGGGCAACAACGATCCCAATGAAATCAAAGTTTATTAAGTTCCCAATAGCAGTAATTGACAGCATTGTTTTGAGCCTGTTGTGCCAGGCGCTGTTCTTCACAGTAACCTTCGGAGGTAGGTTTATTATTCCCATTTCACAGGTAGAGAAAACTGAGGCAACGGGAAGTTCAAAAAATTGCTCAACTTTGTGCAGCCTGGCATAGGTGGTCCGAGTCCTGGACCGAGGTGGTCTGACTCACATCAGCCTGGCCCTCACCGTACTCCCATCTGGCCGCCAAGACCCTCGCAGGCCGCTGGTGAGGAGGACGAGGCTGCCCTCTGCTGGCAGTGAAATGAAGTGGTTCTGGAAAAGTGCTGGGAAGATTTCTGGGAAGATTTCCTCTGTAAGCTTTCAAATCTAATGTCAGCCACCTGATGAAGTCTTTCCACACATGTCTCTCTTTCTCCCCCCCCCCCCACCTAATCTTAAGCAGAGAGTACAAAAAATGACATAACTGTTATGCTCCAACAAATTTAACCTAACATGCATACGCTGTGCCACAGCTGTCCAAGTGTCTTGTCTGCATGATTGTCCTCAAGTCTCCTACCAAGCAGAGAGACAGGCACTGATTTGACACCCACTTTTTTATAATAAAACTGGGGCAAAGCAAGTTTCAGTGACTGGCCTTGGGCCCAAGAGTCGAGGCCAAGTTTGGATTTGAGCTCAGGCTCTGGTTTCAGGGCCTGTCCTGGTCCAAAGTTCTGAATTATGACCCAGGGGAACACTCAAGGTGCATGGCAGCATGGGGAGTCTTTACTCTGTACTGAGTCTGTGCCAAGCTCTGTGCTCACTCAGTCCTTTCCACCAGCCCAGGGCTTAGGTACTACTGTAATTCCATTTTGTTGCTTAGGGAACAAAGACTTAAGTCAAGTAACTTGCCCAACATCACTCAGCTAATAAGTGGCAAGAGTTGAGGTTCAAATTCATGTCTGTAGCACCAAAACTCATGCTTCTTCAGTTACACAGTCCTTCCTTTTAACGCGGGCCTTCAAAGGTTGCTGGTGATTGGTATGGAGGCTGCCTTCCTGGGGGGCTGGGCACGAACTCCTTGGCTGTCGTTGTCCTGTTCCACAGATTCTGCCTCCCCCAGAGTCACAAGTCTAGGTCTCTCTCTCTCCACAGTTCCCTGGCTGGGTCAGATGAGCAGAGGCCCAGAGTGCTGGCTGGTATTATATCCATTTCAACACCAGGTTAAGCCTGTTGTCTGGGACATGATACCACAGCAGGGAGCAGAGAGATTGATTTGAGGTTGATACAGACACAAAGGACCAGTCCAAAGGGAGTCAGCTGGCTAACGTCCAAGGTCAAGGCAGGTGAGGACCCATGGGCACCAATAATCATCGGAGGCAGGAGTGGGGCTCGACATTTTTATTATTCCATATCATAGATATTCCATCTTGTTTCCTTCGTGATGGCAATGCCCCTCTTTTACAGTAAAGTCTGAAAATGCCAGAGGATCACTTTTTTCAGACTCCTTTGCAGCTAAAGGCAGCTCTAGAACACAGCCACAGGTAGAGAGACGTTTGGGGAAGTCCGTTTTCTTTCTTGATGAAAAGAGGAAGAATTGACTACATGGTATTTCCATTCAGCAGTTATTCCTGCTGGGTGTTCAAAGGACAGGGTGATATAAATTCAGTACCTGGCATCATTAGTTTTCTTGGCTTTTTGTATGTTAAAACTGGTATTTTTCATTGGTACAGTATTCCTATAGTTTCTTACTGTTCAGTTAGACTATTCTTTAGTAGGAACTAATGCTTCTCTTCTAAGTCTATTCTTTTAGCCACTTTCAAGTGTACAATACAATTATGTTCACTTGAGTCCCAGAACGTACTCATCTTCTAACTGAAAGCCTGTCCCTCTGACTGCCTTCACCCATTCCCACCTCTCCCCCTCCTGGCAGCCACCAATCTGCTCTATGAAGAAACAAAACTTTACATTTTATAATATAACCTGATTTTTATTTCCGACTTTCCCTCCCCACAACACACACACCCACACACTCCTGGCATGGTTGGAACACTCTGACTTCCCAAGGCGAGGCCTCATTCAGTCCTTGGAGACGGACCCACCAGCTGTGGCTTGTGAACATCATGGTCTTGATTCTCATGGTGCTTGGGTGTGGTGATTCTCAATGCTTCTGTCCTTTTTTCTATTGCAGGACGAGAAGCACTGGCCTGGCCCATGACGAACTGCAGGGTGAGCCCGGGTGTGCAAATGCTGGGCGGACACTGAGAGGCAGCAATGAGAGAGCAGGGTGTGAGGAAAAGCCAGGGAGAGTTTAGAAGTCAAGAAGACTCAGGAGCTTAAAGCAAGTGGTTTTCGAAGTGTGTACTTATATGGAGGAGAAGCCAAGGAGAGCAATTCAGTTTTGATGACACGCAGTTCAGACTTCTAACACTGAGTGCCAACTTTGAGAGAGGATTTTTTACTGCGAGTTGACAGTTAGTAAAAGCATGGAAGGACTCTGGGAAATCACAGTGCACGGGCTGAACCAACGCTGGCTGAAAAGAAGGGACTGGCTCATTGTTATTGGAAAGCAGGCTCTCTGTGTTTAATCATCATTCTGCACCTGAGAGCTGGATTTCCCATTGATGTAATTAGAGATACGTTTTCTAGAGAACGTTTTTCATGTCGAGCAGACAATGGCTCTAAGGAAGAGGGAGGGTGGAGCCTCCTGGGGAGAGAAAGAGTGCCATGTTGATGCAGCGAAGGTGGAAACTGGATTCAGCAAGGCACCCTCTTTGCACCAAACATTACTTCCAAAGCTTCAGCCAGCATGAGTTAGGTTTTGAAGTGTAGTTGAAACCCTGGCGTTGATACCCCTTGGGATCTCCAAATGACTTGGCTGTGGAGAAAGTTTGCCTGTTTAGTTCAAGTTCATTTAATATCTTCCTCGCTCTCGCTCTCGCTCTCTCTCGCTCTCTCTCTCTCTCTCTCTCTCTCTCTCTCTCTCTCTCTTCCCCTCTCCCCCTTCCTCCCTTACTCCCTCCATCCCTCCCTCCCTCCTTCCCTTTCTCCCTCTCTATACTAGATGAAAGACACACAGTCTCTGTCCTTACAAGGAGAGAGGAGAGTAAGGGGACAATGACAATACGGTGTGCTAAACGCTGTGAAAGAGGTAAGATAAGAACAGGAAGCTGCAGAGCACACAGGATGGGTACCTAACCAAGCCCGGGATGAAGGCCACCAAAGGCTGTCAGGCCATAATGTCTGAGAAGAGCTTCATGAGAGCAGTTATCACACCTAATTACTTGGTTGAAGTGCTCCTTGGAGCTGATGCTTCAAATCTGTCTCTCTGTTTTGCTCTCTCCTTAGGGATCTCCTAGCCCTTACCTTTTGATCACCTTTCATCCATCACAACTATTGTCAGTATCAGCAGAATCCTGGCTCCAACCCACTTTCTCATCCCCGATGGTTCCAGCTGTGACAATTGACCATAGTTAATCTGCTTTGGTCCACAGCCTGGGAATGTTTCCATTCTATTCCACGCCCCAGTCCCCAACCATCCAGCACTCCGATCTCAGCTCCTGGAGTTGAGCCTGGTACTAGGATGCTTACAGGACCTGCCCCATGCTCCCAGTCATGGTTCCACCCTCACTCTGACATCACAGCTCACTGCCATTAGCCTTTCACTTTCTCCAACTAATATTGCTTTTGAACATAGTTGTGCCTCAGGATGGACCACAAGTGCCATATTTTCTCATGTTGGGAGTGACCAGCCCTGCAGCGAAGGCTCATGTATGAGGCTCACTGCCTAGCTTTGCCTCCTCAGGTGCTCAGAGCGCTGACTGGCTGCTTAGTGGATTCTTTTGCTTTAGCCAACTTCATTTTATTCCTATCATTCTATTCATTACAGTTCTAGATTATGTCTTTTGCGTCATATCACATCAGTTTCCAATTTTGGAGAAACGAAGCCCCAGGTTGGGGGCCCAGTCCAGAATCAAACAAGGCAGTTCAGCTCCACAGAGGTCCCAACCCCCAACATCTCCCTGGAAAGCCTCCTGGGTCTAAAGCCACCCTCTGGGGAAGGGCCACAATTCCCCACCCAGTGGCCCTCCTCTGGTCTCTGCAGAGCTGAGGAAGAAAGATTCCATCCAGAGAGCAGAGAGTTCAACCAGCAGAGCTACGTAGAAGGCTAACCCCTATTTTTGTAAAAACTACTGTTTGAAATTCTCTGCTATTAGTTGATCCCTTATTCTGTGAGTCAACTCTGTTATTTTTAGACGGTCCCTTACTCTGTAAATTAACTTTGCTTTCTAGCTGCTTGAATAATAGGGAAGATAAACTGGGCTGTCTGACCTTGTAGGCTAGTCATCTGACATAAGGTCTGGAAAAATCCTTATTTAGGAAACAAAAGGGGTAGAAAGATATAAATAGAAAAAGCTTCCTCCATGTTCTTGCTTAGAATTCGATAGACATCCCCCCCCCCCCCCCCGAGCCTGCCTATGTAATAATAATAAAGTGGAACTCCATCTCTCTAAGTGGTGCTTAGTTTTTCTCTGATCTTCTGTGACGCTACTGGACATTGGTGACTTTTAAAAGGCCATTTAGGGTATGTGCTAGTGTATTATTGATCAGAATGGGTCTCTGGCCTCTCTGCTATTGGCCAGGTCTCCAAGCTGCAAATATTACAAACTGAGAGGGATGTGGCTAGAGTTTCTCTATCAGTCCTCCGTATACTCATCTTTGTTATTAACTTTATATACCTACACTATTATTGATTTTACTTTTTTTAAAAATCCATGCAGAAAATTATGAAGACAAGGACTTTCACCTTGTCCTAATCAATAGTACTTGTGAAACTATACTTTGGGTACTATATTGCTCACATTTTTTTCTGAGGAACATTAAACGTATTCAGAATAATTATAATAAAGTAGTTGCTTGTGTACAAATGAAATCATCTTACATAGCTCCAGGGGGACACACACCACACTTTGTAAAACACAGAGACAGAGGAGCATCACCAGAAGCCTTTTATTTAGCAGACTCACCTCCACTCAAGATGGGGCTCCCAGAGGGTTCTCCGTGATGCAGCTGTTCCCGATCTTTGTCATTGTGGAAGCAAGGTCACTTGGCCACACACTTCAATTCTTCACAAATGACTGAGACGTCGAACCCTCTCAACCAACTTGATATTTGAGTGCCTCCCATGTGCACGGTGCCAGGTGAGGCACAGTGGCCGGGGCACTTGTGGCCCTCCCTTTCAGCAGCTCTCTTTCCCTGAAAAGCTGCAGGGGACAACAGCCGAAGAACATAGGATTCAAAGTTCCATCTGCTGCATGTGCTGTTAATGTCAGAAACCCCAGTGAGGAAGCCTGGGGCTCAGGGTGGGGTCTAAAAGGGACTTCTCTCTCCCCTGGAACCCAAACTGTTTGACCACTCACCAGCCACTTCAGAGGACAGAAAATGAAGCAGATGAGAGAGCCTGGGAGAAGAAAAGAGAGAGAACTGGGTGGCCAGACTTCCTCACGTCCATTCATACCTGCCAGGCTCAGAGAGGAACATTCAAGCGCAGGAACTTTGAACCCGCTGTGACCTCCTCCCTCAGTGAGCAAGGACTAGTCAGGCCTGGAATCTTCAGTGCAGAGCAACCTGCAACCCTGCCTGGGGAACAGGAAGAAGGGACACCGGAGAGGCTGATCTGTAGAAAGTGGCATCGAGGGAAATTCCTGAAGGGTGAGAATGCTTCCAAATGCATGGGTAGATTTAAAGTTTCATTTGGGGACAGAAATAGTGGTTCTTTCGGCCATCACGTCTGTGGCCAGCCTCCACTGTGTATCCCAATACAAATTAAGTCCATAAGTATCCTCCATAGAACAGTAGCATGGTATGATCCCTGCAGTAACCTCCCCTAGGGCCAGGTTCCTTCAAGAAAGTGCCTCTGTGAGATGAGACTCTTTGATCAACGATCTCCTATAGAACAAGGAAAGTCTGAGGCTTTAAATAAGCTGGTTGATGTGCATGGCCTGCAGTTTGAGTTGAAATGCCATCTCTCCAGTGGACGTAGTGCTGTGTGATTATCTCCTGGCTGCATGTATGTCCTGTAAGCCTGTATTTGGCAGTGTCACTCGGCAAGAGTCAGGACCAAGTTCATCTGGTCCCACTTGAGGAGGAGCCCAACCCCTGTCCCACAGGCCAGCCTGAGGAGTGGAACCACAGTGGGTGTCGGCCACGATTCTTCCACCCACTGGGCTGGGCTGCTCTAAACGTGGCCATGGCACCACTGCCTCTTTTACCACCAGAAAGAGCATCATTCTGCCTAAAGTGGTCAGGAATTGTAACCCTGAACTCCCCACTTCATCTAGGTACCCTTCCCTCTCCTCTCACTGGGTCTGGGGGCACAGGAGGCACAGAGGAAAGCGGCCTTGGTTTCCATCCACAGGGCGAGTCTGGCTCACTGTGCAAACTCCCATCAGAGTAGAAGAAAGAGGACCCATTTTATTTCTACCACAGGGTTGACTAAATCGCTCCTTAAACAGATGAGGGCAACATGGGCTCTGCCACTAATAGCTAACGTTTCAGACCACAGCAATGACGAGTGGTGCTTCCTATACCCATGAGAGACACACATGGAAGTAGACTGCAGGCTAGCAATTGCTGAGGGCCGCTGGAGACATCTGTCACTTGACAGACACAGTCTGAGAGACATGCTCCACCTCACGTCGCCGCATCCTCGAAGCAGCAGCTGCATGTCCATTCAGGCTCTGGGAACCAGCGTGCTGATGCTTCCAGCGCCCAGAGAAAGGTTCTACCAGGGAAGCCGGCGTTAGGGTTTGGAAAGTCCTGAGAGTTGATGCAGCAAAAGGTCATTTTTGCACCTGTTTTTGTACCTTTTGCATTTCTGATTTTGAAATCGTTGCTCATTATACAAATCAAGTAACATTTCCTGAAATTCATTGTGAGGAGAAGTTTCTTTGATGAAATTAAGTTACTCATTTTCCCAACAAACTTTTATTGGCTGTCTATTGTGTGTCAGGCACTGGGCTAGGTGTGGGAAAATGGGTGACCTAGTATTATTTTCTTTTATTTGACATAAGCACTATATAAGCCAAGGTGTATTCCGTTTTGCTATATCTGGCAGGAGCACCAAACTAAATTGAGCGTTCAATTTAAATCAATGGCCTCTTTCCAGGAACAATTCTTTTATACCTTCCTTATTTTTACTATTGGTTAAAACTGTATTATGGCCCAGCCAGCATGGCGCAGTGGTTGAGCATCAATTTATGAACCAAGAGGTCATGGGTTTGATTCCTGGTCAGGGTGCATGCCAAGGTTACAGGCTTGATCCCCAGTAGGGGATGTACAGGAGGCAGCCTATCAATGACACTTGCATCATTGATGTTTTATCCCTCTCTCCCTCTCTAAAATAAATAAAAATATATTTAAAAAACAAACAAAAAAACTATATTATGAAAAGATACATTTCAATTTAAAAATTTTCTTATGGTAGAGCAAAGTTTATAAGGAGTGGGCAAAAGTAGGTTTGCAGTTGTGAGTACATGAGACAGTTTATTATTTTTTAAAAAATTATTTATTGTTTAAAGTATTACATATAGTATTACATATATCTCCTTTTTACCCATTGGCCACCCTCATTTCCCAGCACATGCTCTCACTCCTCTAGTGTCTGTGTCCATTGGTTATGCTTATATGCAAGCATACAAGTCCTTCGGTTGATAAATTTACAATAGCCAAGATTTGGAGATAGATTTTTCTTGTATTATTTTTTAATTATTGTATTATTTTCTATATGAACAATGGTGAACCTACTTTTGCTCACCCCTGTATAGTTTTTGTTCTCAAATATCCTCCAATTTTAGTTGTAGGTGTGACCACTATTAACTATGTGTTGTGTATCATCCCAGCTAGTACATGCATGTGCATGCGCACACACACACACACTTGTCTTCCATTCTAGACACCTTCCTTACACACACACACTGACATATCAAGGATGAGGCGATTGAAGTTGTCCACTCCGGGTATAAACAATAAGAAGGCATATTGCTAGAAAAGTTGTAGAAAATAATAAAATATTGTAAAGGTCAGTCTGGTTTTTATTAACACCATGCACCAGCAATTCTAAACAATGTCAGGCATAGAATACTCCCCCAATGGGTAGATCCTTCTCACTGGCCCAATTTCCCCATTGCTGTAACACTGAAAACACATACACACAGGCATCTGCATACATATGTGTATATACATAAGGAGGCAAATGTGTAAATGATTAATATATATCCTTTGCAAACTACAAATGGGATAACATTATGCATTATTCTTATACTATTTTTCTTTAATTTATATTGAACTTTATTCACATCATATCTTATATATTCAGTTCTTTCTTAATGACTGTCAGATATTCTATTATGTGAGTATACAATAAATTTATTACCGAGGCCTCCTATGTTTTCACTATTAGCATTGTAAGTAGATTAGTTTTGAAATCCAGACTGGTAGTCTATTCCTTTTATTATGTAGATTGATCTCATTAACATTTATTTTTTATAACATATTTATTGCACATAATTTTATCACTATTTATTTGGTCATAGTATATCTATATTTTCTGTTTATATTGTTGCCTTAAATATACCTTTTATTCATAATATTTAAAACTTTGATACAGTTTAACTTCTAATTCTTGCATTATCCATGTTTCACAGTTTTATTCCTCATCACGAAAGAGGAAATTTATATTTCATGTTTCCTTCCAGCTTCTTCTCCTGTCTCACTTATTATTATTAACTTTTATATTACCAAGATTTATAGCATACAGAGCTGAGCTCTGGAAATGTAATTATATACCCGTGGTCACCAACAATCCCTTCATCCATGGCTTTTCTGTTCACATGACTTCAAACTCTTTTACTTCTCTTTGGGTTGGCTTGATTTTATCTTTTTTTTTTTTTTTAAAGAAGGATTTACGTGCTATGTTATAGCTTTGCAATATTAAAACTATCTGCTACCTTTAGACATAAAGCAAATATTTTTTCTTCTTTATTGATTTCAGAGAGAAAGGGAGTGGGAGAGAGAGAAACATTAATGATGAGGGAGAATCATCATTAATTGGCTGCCTCCAGCATACCTACCCCGCACAAGGGTATCGAGCCCACAACCCAGGCATGTGCTCTGACTGGGAATTGAACCGTGACCTCTCGGTTTATAGGTCGATGCTCAACCACTGAGCAACACTGGCCAGGCAAGAAAATATTCTTGGGCCACACATATTCTCCATCAGAATTCTGAAGCTATTGTTTCACCAACTTCTTGCATTGAATGTTGCCATGGAGAAGGCTGAGGTTTTCAACTTTCTCCTTTTGGGGAACATGCTTTTAATATCTGAATGACTTTAAGATTTTCTTTTGATTCTTTTTTTTAAATTTATCTTTATTGTTGAAAGTAATACAGATGACCCCTTTTTCCCTCCCATTGACCCCCTCCATCCTGAACTCCCCTTCCCCCCAGAACTTCACCAAACTGTTGTCTGTGTCCATGCACTATGCACATACGGATATTGTTCTTCGGTTAATCTCTTTCAATTCCCTTTTTTCCCCTCTCCCTCCCCTCCTAGATCTGTCAGTCTGTTCCATGTCTGTTCCATGCCTCTGGACCTATTTTGTTCGTCAGTTTATTTTGTTCATTAGATTCCACATGTAATTGAGATTGTGTGATATTTGTCTCTCTCTGTCTATAACCAGTAATTCTTGCCTATAACCTATGTCTGTTCAATCTTAAAGTGCAGGACTAGGAGAATTTGTGATAATTTGATAAAACAGGAAAGAAAATTATATGAGTGAAAATGGTATCTTGATAGCTTCATTCTCTCTCTAGTTCCCTTCCTACAACAGGGAATTAAAACCCAGAAGATCCCCAAGTGTGTTCTGCTTCAGTCTGTCAGAAGGTTGGCTTATCCAGCTGGCTTCCCTCTGTACTTAACATGTTTCCATAAAAACATGACCGTTGCATCTAAGACAAAAAATAAAGTTAGAATATCCTATAGATTAAACAGTTTCTAGAAGGGTTTAGATCAGTGGGTCTCAACCTTTCTAATGCCTCAACCCTTAATACAGTTCCTCATGTTGTGGTGACCCACAACCATAAAATTATTTTTGTTCTACTTCGTAACTGTAATTTTGCTACTGTTATGAATTATAATGTAAATATCTGTGTTTTCTGATGGACATAGGCTCTACAGCAGCGGTTCTCAACCTGTGGGTCTCAACCCAAGGTTGAGAACCACTGGTTTAGATAAACATTTGAAAGTTTTAACCTCCCTGGGGGAGGTTTTAAAAACACCAATCTTGGATCTGATCTCCCAACCTTATATTTATTAGCTTCCATTCATGAATATAAGTATAAATTTCTCCAGGGGGTTACTTGGAATGCTTTTCCTGGTGAGGTAAGATTCTTTCCCGTAGTGCTTTCATCTGGAGTAGACCTCGGTGTGAACAGAGTCCCCACACAAAGCATCTACACAGCCTCTCCCTGTTGCAAATCCGTTGGTAATGGAAATGAGGGATGGTGGGGCACTTATTTAAAAAGATCCATGCCTGGCACTGTGCCAGACATTTTCCATGCATTATCTTGTTTAACTTCGACAAACAAAAGGATGAGGAAGTTAGAGCCAGATGCCTGGGATCGAATTCTGACTCTGCCAACTTGAATTCTAGGCGAGATTGTTTAACTCCTCCCCGCCCCTACTTTCTGGTGCAGAAGATGGGGACAAGGGCAGCACCCACAGGGACAGTTGTGAGGAGTAAACGAGGCAATACGTGGGGAACTCCCAGCAGGGGGTCAGGAACCTCAGCCTTCATAACATGTCTGATTATGTTCGTGCTATTGTGCCTTATACTTCTGTTTTATAAACAAGGAAACTGGGACCTACAGAGGGAGTGCCTTTTGCCATGTCACCCAGCCAATAAAGTGGACCCGGGACCTAGACCCTGGACTGACCAATTGCAGTGGCTAAGCTTAAGTGGGATATTCTCTAACGGTTTCACCACACTCAACATTGAAGCTCAAATTTGGGGCTCAGAGTTCTTTGGGGATACTGTGTGCTGTAACAAGACAAAATGCCTTTGAACTTCTACATTTAATAGATGCATTCCTGGGAATGGTATTCCTGGCTTTCCTTGGCTTTCATTCGGTGAATAATTTTGTGACTGCACCTTTCTTTCTTAGTGTCTTCACTCAAAGACTCATAAACACATTTGAATCCTAGTTTACTCTCTGGAATCTCTATTATTCTTTCAGAGTTTTCATCCATTTACTACGGAATTAAGCCTCAGCTAGAGTTACTCATAGGAGAAGCTCAGAAACCATTTGCCAAATGTCACCGGGGATTGCACTAATATGTGTCCCTTTACCACTTAGTTGGTGAGCTCTTAAAATGCTTTGCTGAGAAGAAAAGATTGTTTGATGTAAGCCCGCATAGGTATTTATGTGAAAGAGTTGGTTTTGTTTTTCTTTTTAGAAGTGTGCAATTGTATGTTGTGATAATCCTATAGCTTTTGCTCTTTAAACATTTTTAAGAATTATAATGCTCAAAAGAAATGGAAGCACAGTTGATTCTCATTATTTGAGGCAATTATGTTCTATAATGTTGCTGCAGACACTGAATTAGTGAATATTGAACCATATTGAAATACGGGGTTAGGTTCCTGTGAGCCTTCGATCACATTTTCGTCAATCGATGAATGCATAACTTTGCTTTCGGTGTCTGTATAAAGACACCCAATTTAATAGTGTTGACTCATTAACATTGAACTCATGGCCAACAGCTCTGTAACTCATGCCTGAACCAAGCATAGCTCACATGTAGTATCTTCTTTTTAAGGTACATCACTGCCTACTTGTGCCCAGGAACTCCAGTTAGCACTTCAGCACTGCACGTGGGGACCATTTTACACAGCGCAATAAACAGCACAGAAATGCAAAAAACGTGGCACTAAGCAAACCTCGAAAAGACGCTTGCTTGCAGTATGTGAGCTGACACAGAGTGTCATCCTGTTCGCTCTCAGCACAGGGGACATGTGCTTTGGGCAATTCAAAATTGTCACTGCTCTGAGCACGTGCAGGAAGGACTGTGAAAGGGCACACATTGATTTTTGTGGTTACAAACGCATCTTAACAAGTAGGCAAATTTGCGCATAGGGAATCTGCAAATAACGAGGACTGACTGTATTTTGCTTGCAAAATGTCCCTTTTTGCCCAGCTTCAAGTTTTAATGGGGAACTCTGACAGCTTAGTTGCATAAATGGCCTACACACTGGTCTCTCTGTATTAGGCTCTCTGCCCTGCAGTTCTTGGTCCCCTCTTACTTTCATCCCAGGCTTGGCCATGTGACTTAGCTTGGTCAATGGGATGTTAACAAACCTGTTGAAGTGGAAGCTGGAAAAGCACATGCATACTTCCTCTTTCCCTCTTGGAGCCCTAGGCCAGCCTGCAAGGGGTGTGAGACACATGGAGGAGAGCTGAGTTGTCTCAGAAAAGGGCATTTTAGCCCAGTTGGCCCTCTGGCTGACAACAGATGCCCCACTAAGCTCAGGCAAACCTGGCTTCAATCAGCTAGCCCCTCCACCCAATCCACAAACCAGGAGAAATAACCAGCAGTTTTTGTTTTAAGCCATTCAATTTGGGGTGGTCTGTTTTGCATCATTAATGAACTGATACAGGAACTGCAGCATCTCCGGTTTTAGTTTGGGGCCTTTGGCATTCTAGGTCCTCTGGAAGGGCATCAGGCAGCTACTTGCTGAAGGTCAATGCCGGCCTCTCCATCACGTGGGAGGCTGAAAAGGAGATCAATTATTTCAATATAGACCAGGGAAGAAGGAAGAAAAAGAATGTTTAGGAGAGAAGGGCATGAGATTGGGGTAGAACCGAGAGTACAGTTTTCCATATCTTCCTCCCCAGCTCTTAATGATCAGCTTCCCATTCTTTAACGTAACTTTGGCTTGGTTAAAACACAACCTAGTTTTTAAAACATTTCTTTCACTGGTAATGGTGGTTATTTTATGTATTTTACATGGAAAGAAAAAAATAAGGCAGCCAGGGAAAAGGAGGGGTAGAGGAGAATGAATTATGTACAGAAAATAATTTCTCTCGTTTCAGCCTCCGAACATGGAGGGAAATTCACAAGGGGTACTAGACATCCATAACTACAGTATTTTCTTCGAGAAAAGCTGCTGGCCCCAAGGCATAATAAAAGTTACACTTAAAGAATACCATAAACCTTTTAAAAGTCACATTTTGAATCAAAATAATTTTCTTATGAAATATTAATTCTCACAATGAGTTGTAAAATATGGACACAAAATAGCTTAGGCTATTTTTATTTCAGGCAATAAAGCTCACATTTCTTAGAGAAAACGACAGCCACTCCAAGGGAGCTCCCAGAATCAGTGAGTGAAAATATGCGTCTCAGCTGCCCTTGGATTCTGTTCCAGCGTCTCACCCCCGGCTCCTGGGCAGCACCGGGCTCTGTGCTGGGCTCTGCTGGGCTCTGGCCCAGGCTGGCAGAGGGGATGCCAAAGCAGAGGGGGGCCCAGAGGGTAACTTCAAGGTAACTTCCCCGTTCTCCTGTGGCTCTGAACTTTCCTCCTGGACACTGGCTTTTAAGAGTAAAATGGTAGATCTGAGCTAAAGACACAAATCAAAGGCAATTATTTTAAAATGTAGAAAAAATTTTTTAACTCACTTATTAAAGAGATGGCCCTAAGTAGAACTGAATATTGTATAATTAACTCTGAAAATTACCTTGTGGAAATTCATGCTAATGTAGTACTTTATAGTTAATGTTAAAACGATTATCCATTTTACTGTTGGGAGTCTTGGTATGACAAATATTGGTTTTAGGATAGATTCCTGTGATAACATGCGTCTCTGGAGTCAGACTCCTCAGGTTTAAATCTTAACTTTACCCCTTACAAAATCTATAATTTTAGGTAAATTTCCTAATTTCTTTGTGCCTCAATTTCCTCATCTGTCAAGTGGTGGTAATAATATTACCTGCTTCTTATGTTTGCTGTGTGAATTAATGAGATGATATATCTAAGTAGTTATTATTGTCAGTTGTGTAGGCCTTTGCAGCCGCAGCCTTGATCCCAGCTTCGATCCCGCCCTCACAGCCATGGGCAGCTGCCTCAATCGCACGGCTGCAGCCCTAGCTTTGTCCTGGAAGGATGTCTGAAAGGATGTCTAGCCTAATTAGAATATTATACCTTTATTATTATTGATTATAGACTGGAGGCCCAGTGCAGGGTGGGATTCAGCCAGCCGGGCCCCAATTAGGAGGAGGAGACAGCGGGAGATTGGATGGCTGGCCTGCCCCTGATCAGGGGCCTGATCAGGGCCAGGCTGGCTGGGGGGAGAGGCCAAGGGATATTGGCTGGTGGGCCCCAGTCCCGATTGGGGTGCGGAGACACTGTGGGCAATGGGCTGTCCAGCCCCGCCCCCACCCCTGAATTGGAGGGTCTGATTGGGGGTGAGGTCAGCAACTGGGGGAGGAGCCTTGGGAGGTTGGCCTGTTAGCCCCACCTTGATTGGTGTGTGGAGGGGTTGATGAGGGGTGGAGCTGGCTGGAGGGAGGGGCCACACGCAGTTGGTGGGAGGTGGGGGGGGGGCTGATCTTGGTGTGGGGGGCAACCAGAGATGGGAGTCAGCTGGGGAGAGGCTGTTGGCCAATAGGGGTGGGGCAGGCTGATCTGGGGTAGGCCACCCTATCAGGGTGGGAGAGGCTGATCAGGGGCGGGGCAGCAAGGGGGAGGGCCTGCAGGATGTTGGCTGACTGGCCGCACCCTCCAATCTGGCCCATTCACTGCTGCAGTGGGTGTCATAGGGACCGGCTCTTACTGTAGCCATGGCATTGCTTTATATATATATAGATAAGTTAGCATCAACTAGGAAGCCAAGGCCTTCATCTGATATTTCCCAAATCCATTCCCTGACTTGTCCCTAATGTTGGTTCCAGTTCCATCAACATTCACTCCCTCCTCTCGTTTTCTCCGAGTAGGGGAATTTCCGGTATCACCAGGAGAGTCTCTCCCTACCAGACATACCGCCCTCATGTGAAATTAGCAGGAATCCTCCCAGGTTTGGCTGGTCATGCCTCATGCAGCTTCTTTGTCTGGGACACCAGAGGCAATGGGGATGGATCTTCCCGAAGACTTGAGAGCCCCACTCGAGGCTGTTGGGGGACCCCTCAGCAACTCTCCTCAGTTCCCTCCACTTTCCTGCTCCTCTCTGTCCCTGAGGGGTCCCCTCTGGTCACTGGGTGTGAGGAACCCTGGCCGGGAGGGCTGGGCCCTGGCGGGGACATTTCCTGAGGCTGTTTGAAGTATTTGTTTACATTTTTGTTGGATGTCAGTGTGCTGTACTGGAAAGTAGATGAACTATGTTTCTGTACACATTCGCTCATTCATATTTTCCCTACTTTACAACGACCTACTTGTGTGCAGCCCCACATCTCTGGGGGTTTCCTTCTCCACCCCAGGAAACCCCGTGCAGCTGGTGGATGCCAGGCCCAAGGCAGCTGAGGAAACGATATTTGCCTCATTTTCCTCTGGATGCCTTTTCAAATCTATTTCAGTGCAATTACAGTGCAGGGCCTCCGGCAACTCCCTCTCAGACCCACCGAGCAACCCCCTGATTGACTGTCAATAGATCAATTCTCATCTTGCCTTACTTAACTCACATGCTCTCTTGAGCTGCCATTACAGAAGAAGCACAAAGTGTGGGGGTCACCGGGCTAGGAAATCATTTGGAGCCGCACAATGAGGTGCAGTATGGAAAGGCCTGACTTCAGCTGACCCAGCCTCCAGCCGTAATTCTACATCGCCATCCACACTGACCTTCATCAATCTTTCCTCTTCCAATTAGCCCCCTCCCCCGCAGAACGGCGGCTGGCTCGGTGCCACGGCTCCCAGGAACAAAGTAAATTAGGAGTCGGGTCTCTGAGTCGTTCCTCAGGAAAGAAAAAAGTCCCCACTTCCAGAAACTAGGGTTCAAAACAGAGCAAAACAGGAAATGCTGTGGAGAAACAAAATGCATGTTCGTCTGGGGGAGACCAAAAGAAGGAAAGAAGACTGAGGCAGACTGTGCAATGCTATTTAAATGAAACCATAACAGCAATGGCTAATGTTGACTAAGCAGGTACGACATGCCACACATTGGGACAAGAGATTTCCATGTTTTAGCTTACTTGATTCCCATGACAACCCTATTCTTCATTAGAAGGACTGTTTGCTGACCATGTGCTCAATAAATAAGAAGGAATGTAGGTGTGCCAGGGGTAATATGTTCAACATGTTAAGCCTGTGCATGTTATTTTTCTCCCCCATAATGCCTGCCATCCATTCCCTCACACGTTGCCTCTGGGGAAGGGAGGCAGGGTTGTGGGATGTGATTCAGGAAGGTCAAGGATAGAAAGGAAAAAGAGGAGGAAATCCTATTCCTCCCGTCTCCAAGGATTGCGGAAGAGAAGGGGGTAAGAAAGGGTGAAAGACGTGGTGGCAACATGCAGATCCTGGCCTTGCTGCCTCTGGCCGGAGTCCAGGGAATACCGGTATGTGAATGTGTGTTCAGGGTGGGGTGAGTGAGCACTGTGAGGTCCAGGTGACAGAGAGAGCTTGTTGAAACATCTGGTGTGGGCCTCATGAATAGTGCCTTGAAGAATAAACCATAACCCTGGGCTGCCAGGCCACAAGGCAGGGAGAAACCCTGAGTGAGAACTCTGGAGCCTGGAATAGGTTTGAACCGATGTAGAGGTTTCTGCTGGTCAGCAGGGATGACTGGCTTTCTCCCTACTGTTCATTCTAAGTAACAGAATCCAAATTTAGGAGCAGAAGGACTATGTTGCAACTAGACGTGGCCACAGAACGGAATTACAGATGATGAAATGTAAGCAGTTTGATTCTGATATGGATCCTTAAAGGAAGCTGACCCATCAGAGATACACTCCCTTCCTTTTGTTTTTTTTTCTATTGCTTGGAGCTGGACACAGGGCAGGAGCTTCAGCTGCCATCCTGTAACATCAGGTGACCTTGGGCGTAGAAGCATACCCACCAAAGCACAAACACAGGCAATCTGGATCCTTGATGACTCCAGGGATCCACTTATTTTTTTAAGTGAGAGAAATGTAATCCTAAGATATATCCAGTCTGCTTAGAGTCAGATTGAGAGAGCAGGTGGGAGTAAGAAAGTGGACTCACAGTGATTGGGGGGAAGTGTAACTGTAGCTAAAGATAATGAGGCTGGCTTCTTAGTCCAGGAATTGAATGGGAGTCACAGATTTTAGGGGTTCACAGTTCCAATAAGTCCATGTCAGCAGAGGACGTCCACCAGGCCCTGATTTAGCCAAGAGAACAGACAGAAATATAAGAGGTAGATATCACAGTTAGATGGCAGGGGGCCACCCTGCCACGGGAAGAAAGAGAAGACCAGAGGAGTCAGTATATAGTACAGGGAATGCCCAGATGTATCTTAATTACACAGAAAGCTCCCAAAGGCCCACCATTGGGAGAGGAGACATGGGAGAAAGCGGGGCACTGCAAGATTGGGTGTTTATGTGAGAGCATGAACTAAAGAAACTGCTGTAAGTGTTGAGCTGATTGCCACTGGGTTGAATTATATTTTATTCCTTCCTTATATCCAGTTGGTAGTGGAGACTATAAAGAGGACCAGATCAGACACTGGAAAAAAAAAGATGCCAGCTACATGCATTTTATAGATGTGAGTGCAGTGTCTGCATTGGCTTTACCATGACAACAGCATTTTATCCCCGTTTCTAAACAGAGGAGGAAACTGGAGCTGGGAGAAACATGGCTATCAACTATGTTCACATTTAATATTTCTAACAAACTTGAGGTTTTCAGCTCGATCTCCTTTGTTCCAAAAGAAGGAGGACTGGTAGTGGTCATAGCCACAGTTCACTTGGTCTCCGTGTTCAGTGTTGGACAGTAGGTCAAACCAGAACCCATTTTCACAGCCTCTCCAATGCCCAAACTCCTTTCAGCTATATCATGCAGCATTTAGGAACTGAGTGATCTTGATTTGTCTCCAAAAAATATCAGCATATGGATATTAACCTATTATTATTGGTACTGAGACTATCAACATATACTTGATTTTTGAAATGATAACCAAAAGCCTGTAGATCCACACATAAAGTGGCAAAACTGAATCTCATAGGCTTAAAGGCTACTGATTCACCAGGGTGCCACTGAAACAAGATCATAGTGGCCAGATCTAAACATTGACCTTGGATCCTTGAGCAGTCTTCATAGTTATAATATTTATTATTCACACATTCATTCATTCATTCATCAAATATTTTTTTGAGTGCTTATAACAAGCCAGGAACAGACTGAGTGGGAAGAAAATAACTAGGAATAGCCAGAGGCTGATCTCTCAAGGCCCTAATGTTCATTTACTAGTCTGCAAACTTTCCTACCTCAAATATTCCAATTATTCCAGGAAATTCTATTTAATCCCCCAAATAGAGGCCATCTAAACACAAACGACTTGTGAACTTTTAGGGAAAGTAAAAAGATGTGAGGACTGTATATGTATCTCTTTATTCATTTCTAGAGTTTACTCCTCAAGCTATCGAGAAGATTTATATTTATGATTTATACTTTATCCATATATATATATATATATATATATATATATATATATATATTAAATGAGCATATTCTTTGACCCATAAATTCTAGGAATTTATGTTATGGATATGCTTACACATGTGCTGAAACATGTATACAAACATTTTTATGTATAATGTATATATTCACTGTACATTGTCTAAAATACCAATAGTCTGAAAATGGCCTCAATGCCCATGAATATGGAAGTGACAGAATAAATTAGAGTAGACAAAGGAATACTCTGCAGCCATTAATGGGAGTGAGGTAGAACTATAGCACTCCTTCTACAGATCTAACATGGAGCAATTCCAGCACACAGTGCTAAGTGGGAAATTCAAGGGACAGAAGTATGAATACATTGCTGCTATTTCAACAATAGACTATTGGGTGGAAAATTTTAGAGAGAAACAAAAAATGAAAGAGAATATATATATAAGAGCCAGTGTCTGTAACATCCAAAATGACCAAAAACTTGATGGGACACCAGGCTGTGCGCACAGCATGCTGAGCGGGCTGAACTGCTGACCTCTTGGAGAGAGGGAGGCGGGGAATTGCAGCAGGGACTTGCACAAGGTTGCCTTATGGCACCCTCATCCATTCCCGACCGACCACTGTGACTCCAAGCCAGTGAGGACTTCTCCAGGCCCAGCCCTAGGTCCTTGTCCCCATCCCAGGCTTGAGAGCACCAGGCAGGGGCGCCTGGGGGTTTGGAAATGCAGCGCAAAGGGCCAGCATGGTTGGGGGGGGGGGGGGAGAGGGCTGTGTTTATATTGCCAAGTTCCCCACTTCTACCCCTGCCCATGAATCCCTCCTCCCTCCCCTTGGCAGCCCAGCTCCTGCCTATATGCTTGCTAGGCAGGCCCCTCCCCCTGCACATCTGGGCCCCGAATAGCAGTGTTGTAGAGTGCCTTCCAAGGTTGCACAGCTGGCCCCCCACACAGCTGAACTTGAAGCCAGTGCAAGATTCTGCAGGGGCGGTTGTGCCCACATTGCTTAGACACAGTGATTTGGTGCATTTGGATGTTGGTCTTCGAAGAAGAAGGGGAGGCCCTACAGTGCCATTTTCCCCATGCAGTGGTGATATCAGAGCTCTGCAGGGGTCAGGACCAAGGATGTGAAGTTCTACACACTGTCAGGGCTTGTGCATTCCTTCACCCTCTCTCCCTAGGGTGCCCACTCCCCAGAACCTCTGGCCACAAATGTCATATTAGCACCCTCCTCACTCCTCCCCTCCCAGCAGTCCCTCTGACTCCCTCCAGCCTCTACCACACCACTTCTAAAACACCTTTCACATTCTAACTGGGTAGATTTGGGTAGATCTGTCCTTATTCCCTAACCTCATGAGCTCTCAGGATAGTGGGGAGTTGGGATGATGCACTAGCCATGGGCCCCACTGAGTGAAGATGAGCAGACCAGGGATGGGGCATCTCCAAGAGACACATGTTGGTGATGAGCTTTGGCTGTTCTGGGTGAGCAGAACCGTGGAACATGGAACCAGAAATTGGACAAGATTCTGCCAAATTCCTGCCATCTTAGCATTTTAGAATCTGAGTATAGGGAAAGACTGCAGAGAGCAAGACCCAGTCCTCTACTCAGTGTTCCACATTCCTGACCTGCTCGCTCAGCATCTGCTTGCACACTTTAAGTGGTGGATGTCTCACTACCTAGGAAGGAAGTACATTTCATTTTGGGTCCCTCTTCTACTGTCACCTAAACTTATCTCCTTGTGACTTCTAGTTAATCCAGAGTCTACTCATGGGTAACACAGAATAATTTAATTATTTCCCAGATGATAAGCCTTTAAATATTAAAAAGGAGAAACCAGGTTCCTCCCTGTCTTCCACAGTCTCCTATAGGCTCATCATCTTTAGTTTCCTAGACACTCATTTGGACACACTATTTTATCAAAAGAGTATTAAAAAGTGGACAAAGCATAGGTTTTAGAGTCTAACAATGGTTCATAGCCAGGCTCTGCTTGTACATTCACCTTGGAACATCAGCGTTGTCCTTTGAAAATGGGGATAAAGCACTATAATGGGACAGTTATTATTGTCTAAGTTCAGGCATTCTTGACTGGTTCAGATTAATCCCCATCTGTACAGGCATAATGTGGGCTTAATGGTTCCAGCATGATCCAGAAGAAAACCAAGAATGATCTTGACCACATGTTGGGTGGCTTCTAGTGAAGTGAAGTTCTCCTTGGATCTTTCTCAAGGACCGGCCAGCATAGTCTCTCAGGATAGTGATGGGTACTGCTTTCTTGAGGGGGGGTTTCTTCTCTGAATGCTCAAATGGACCTTTTCACAATGCTCCATCCTCCCCACTATTCCTGGGTAGAGATCTCTGTTTTCTTGGACAACTCTTCTTTGTTCAGCTCCCAGGCTCCTCGGCACAAGAGTTCAAATCAATGGAGAGGTAGGTTACCTCCTCTCAGTAAGTGGAATGGGATGGGCTGACCCTTCAAATCTAGCTGGTGTAGTAAAGAAAGGAAAACACACACACAAGTTACATTTCTATATTAAAATAGTCTGAAGTTTCCTCACCACCACAGCAGCCACCTTAGCAGGTTATTTTGCGGGTCAGGGATGTGGTGCCAGCAACGCCAGCACATGCCCTGGCCTGGCCATGGAGGATGCTCAGTGAGTGACAGCCATTGTCCTCCCAAACAGTAGTTCTTTGCCTGGGCAAAGTGAGGTGGAAATATAATTTCCCTTAATTAGAGCCACCCTTCTTTCACTGAATCATGTTGAGGCTGCAAAACCATTGTTGGGACCTGCATTGAGCTATGAACTGACAGTGAGCTGTCATAACTAAACTCCTAGAGTTATATTTGTATATGAACCACATGCAGTTTAGTCAGGTCTCTCCTGTTCATACTTCCATGATTACGTTTAAAACTTGTGGTGCATAATTTTATTTTTAACCCTTATGTAATTTTGTTTCAGAACTCTCTACACCTTAGCTTTCTTATCTGAAAAATGAAAAATCTGGGCTTAATGATTCTGAAGGCCTTGTCCAGCTATATTTCAAGTTTGTGTTTATCCTTAGACTCTTTCAGAAATGTAACAGATCTCTCATATTCAACTTGTTTTTCAGGTCTGCCTCCTCAGCGAAGCTGGGACTTCACCTAAATTTATCACATTCTACAACTATGCTTATCTGGCAACTTCCAGTCCTAGGATCAAGGACAATACTTGGCCAGAGGTGATGACTAATTTTATGTGTTAACTTGACTGGGCAGTGAGGTATCCAGATATTTGGTCAAATATTATTCTGGGTATTATTTCTGTGAGGGTGTTTGGGGAAGGGATTAATATTTAAACCTATAGGTTGAGAAAAGCAGATTGCCTTCTCAATGTGGGTGAGCCTCATCCAATCAGTTGAAGGCCTGTGTGTGTGTGTGTATATATATATATATATATATATATATATATATATATATATATATATATATGAAGCCAGGCCCTCCCTGAGTAAGAAAGTTGTTTTGCCTAATTGCCTTTAGGTGGGATGTTGGCTTTTTCCTGCCTTTGGATGCCAATTGGAATATTGGCTTTTCTTGGGTTGCAAGCCTGCCAGCTTATAGATGGAAACCACACAATGGTTCTCTTGGTTTTCAGGCCTTCAGACTCCTAGGAAGCTAACTCATCAGTTCTCCTGGGTCTCCAGCTTGTTTATTCACCCTGAAGATCTTGGGATTTGTTATTTCCATAATGACATGTGCCAATTCTTCATAATAAATCTGTATGTGTGTGTGTACAGAATGATAAAAAGTAGGTTTACAGTTGTATGTGAAACATATGTAGTTTATTCTTGTATTAGTATTTATTAACTACTGTATTTTTCATACAAACAACTGTAACCCACTTTTGCCCACCCCTGTATATATACTGAGTGGCCAGATTATTATGATCTCTGAACACATAATAATCTGGCCACTTAGTGTATATACATACATATTTATATTAGAGTCCTGGTGCATGAATTTGTGCATGGGTGGGGTCCAGCCAGCCTGGCCAGGGGGAGGGGACATGGTCAGTTGGCCAGCCTGCCTGCTGGTCGAACTCCTGGTCAAGGGGACAATTTGCATATTAGCCTTTTATTATATAGGATATACACTGAGTGGCCAGATTATTATGTGTTCAGAGATCATAATAATCTGGCCATTCCATATATATATATATATATATATATATATATATATATATATATATATATATCCTTTTGGCTCTGTTACTCTGGAGAATCCTGACTAACACACCAGGAGAGGTCGCCATCTATATTGACTGAACCTCATCAATCAGCACACTAAAACAGGGTCAGCAAACTATGCCCCCCTGGCTTGTTTTTGTAAATAAATTTTATTGGAACACAGACAGCTATGCCCATATGCTTATGTACTGTCTGTGCTGCCTCCCCAGCCTTCACACTCTGATGAAGACATGAGTACTATGGCAGAGACCATCCATCCTGCAAGGCCTAAAATAGTTACTATCTGCTTTTTGTTATTGTTCTCAGAAAATGCTGGCTGACCTCTGCTTACAATATAGTTGTTTGTTCTATCCCACCCACTCTTGCTTCTTTTCTTCTTGATTTCCTTTTTCTCTTTATTGTCTATGTAGAGAATATGGGCCTTGTCCATCTCTGAACGTGGAGCCTTTAGCTCCAAGCTGGCTCCTGAGATGCTACCTAGAAATTGCTGTATTAGAGGAGAGGGACTATTTCTAGAACCTTTCACTGAGCCGTCTAGATTTCCTAGTTCTGCCACTATCAACTATAGGTCGAAATATAAGGAAACAGACCTGGCGTAGGTTGGGAGATTTAAGTGAGAGGTCAGAAAGAACTTCTCAGTGATACTGGTGCCCATTGTTCCCCTTAGAATTTTTGGAACTCTACTCCGAGAACCTTGGGATGGCCCCAGAGCAACCCATGGCATGTAGTTCAGGTGCGACTCTGTTCTGAGCTGGGAGGATACATGAGATCTGTGTTTTCCAAAACAGTGTGGGTTGCATTCAACAAAGAGCGTGTGACACTTTCAGACGCTATGTGGATCAGCACTTCTTATTTTAATATTAATTTCTTAATTTTTAACCAATGAAATAAATATTCCAATGTCAATCTTTATTAGAAAAAAATAATAACTAGCACACCTAAGCTCTACTTTTCTGGTCATTATTGCCTCGAATAGGGCTACATAAAAGTGAATCAATAGACAGTTGCTTTAAACTATTAAATGAATAAAAATTACAGGTATGACACAGAAATGGCAAAAATCTCAACGGTAGAGAAGACCACGGGAGTCTGGGGAAACTCGGGACTCAATTACAGGGCTCCTGCCCTTGCCTCTTGCTCCCATGACCTCTTTAAGGGATCTAACACAATTTAGATCTTTAAGGTCTCTTTCTCTCACGCACCGTCAGTGTGACAGGAGCGCCTGGCCTGGCTAATGTGATTTCAGGGATGCGGTGAGGAGGCCCCGCGGCCCCGCCTGCGGAATGAAGAGTTCATCTCCCGCAGCGGAGGCAGCTCTGGTGGCGGTGCAGCGAGAGGCGCGGCCCCTGATGAAGATGGAATGGCCAGGCCTGCGGAGTTATTAATGCCCGTGCCAGGTCTGCGAGCATCTGCAAGTGAAACAAAGTGAGATGCCCTTCACTTAAGCCCACGAGGACAATGAAAGCCAGCGTGCTGCTTGGATGGGAGCCAGAATTGGGCCTGTTGTCAGAGGAAAGAAATTCATTAGAGGAGATATCGCAGACCAAGGACTGAAGAGAGAGAGAAGAGGGCGGGGTTGGTCGAGCGACAGCAAATTAAAACGTTGCCTCTTGCTCCCGGGGTGCGAGGAGGTCCCTGCTTCTGGAGCAGATTTATCACACAGAGGTCTGAGATCATCTGGCCACACCAAGGGCCCATTTGCTTTCTGGAGGCAGAAGAAAGGGCTGCCCTGACGTCTCAGCGCAGATGGTGGAATTATGAATGGGAGGAGGCGCTGCCAACAGAAGGTCTCTAAAGTCCAGGGACAGGGAGCGAAATGAGAGTTTGGGATCCAGATGTTATTCAGATAGTTGGTGGACATTCTGCAGATTTAAAGGGGGCAAGGCAGGTCACCTTGGAGAGGGCCAGGAGTATGTGGTAATAGAAAGTGGTGGAGCCGAGGGCACCCTTTTAAAGGGGGAAGACATGCTTGGCACCAGCCCATTGGTTAGATGAGGAAATTAGGCTCTCGTTCTTCGATCTCCTGAGGTTTCCAGAGAAGCTATATTAAAAATATATAAAATCTCCCAGTTTAAAAACATTTAACTTAGTAAAAATTTTTTAAAATATTTAACAAAAGGAGGAAAGAAAACACCAGGCTGATGAAACAAAACATGCCCATGGTCTGGGGTTGGTGTGAAGGTCTCTATAGTAAGCAGAAAAATGGCCTCCTAAAGATGTCTATTCCCAGGACCCATGACCTTATGTTACACTAGAGGCCCGGTGCACAAAATTCACTCACTGGGGAGGTGTCGCTCAGTCCAGTCTGCACCCTCTCCAATCTGGGACTCCTTGGGGGATGTCCGATTGCCGACAGTTGTACATCCCTCTCACAATTCAGGGCAGCTGGCTCCCAACCACTCGCAAACCTAATCAGGCCTAACTACTCTCCTGCCAGCCTGATTGATGCCTAACTGCTCTCCTTCCTGCCCAATTGCCCCCAACTGCCCTCTCCTGCCATCCTGATCACTTGCAACTGCCCTCCCCTGCTGGCCCAGTAACCCTAACTGCCCTCTCTTGCCAGTCCGGTCACCCCCAACTGCCCTCCCCTCTTGGCCTGGTCACACACAACTACCCTCCCCTGCTGGCCATCTTGTGGTGGCAATCTTTGACCACATGGGGGCTGCCATCTTGTGGGCTGATGTAAGGGTCAATTTGCATGTTGCCTCTTTATTATATAGGATGGCAAAGGAGGATTAAGTTGCAATGGAATTGAGTGGCAGATCAGCTGACCTCTAGATGGGGAGATGGTCTTGTATTATCTTCTCTCGATGTAACCACAGTGTTCTTAAAAGTGGATAAGGCAGACAGAAGTGTCAGTGTCAAAGTGATAAGATGTGAGAAAGAATCAGTGCAACACTGCTCCAGGGAGAGGGCCATGAGCCAAGGAAGGTGGGCAGCTTCTGGAAGCTGGAAATGGCAAGGAAGCAGATTGTCTCCTACCTAGAGTATCCAGAAAGGAAAACAGCCATACTGATATATATATATATATATATATATATATATATATATATATATATATATATATATATATTTTACTCCAAAAAGACCTATTTTGAACTTCACTACAGAACTGTGAGATGATACATTTATGTTGTTTAAGCCATTATATTTGTTACAGCAGCAAAAGGAAACTAATAGTCTCTAGTTTCAAACTTCAATCTAGACATGGAACAGGGGAAAGGTATGTTCATATAGTGAAAGTAGAAAACACTGGAGAACTTACCCTTTATAATAATGGGGACAGGTGGAGAGAATGGCTGCTTGAATTCCTTAGAGACCATTTTGACCAGTTAAGCAGATGCATCTGATCTTTTTTTTTTTTTTTTCCTCCTAAATATATTTTATTAATTTTTTTTTTACAGAGAGGAAGGGAGAGGGATAGAGAGCTGGAAACATTGATCAGCTGCCTCTTGCACACCCCCTACTGGTGATGTGCCCACAACCAAGATATATGCCCTTCACTGGAATTGAACCTGGGACCCTTCAATCCACAGGCCGATGCTCTATCCACTGAGCCAAACTGGTCACAGTGAATGCATCTGATCTTTTAATTCTGAAATGCCCAGCCCTCTCTCAGGGTAGTTTTGGAGCAACGTCCTAGAGCCATGGTTGGCAAACTGCGGCTTGTGAACCACATGCGGCTCTTTGGCCCCTTGAGTATGGCTCTTCCACAAAATACCACGGCCTGGGCAAGTCTATTTTGAGGAAGTGGCATTAGAAGAAGTTTAAGTTTAAAAAATTTGACTCAAAAGAAATTTCAATCATTGTACTGTTGATATTTGGCTCTGTTGACTAATGAGTTTGTCGATATCTGTCCTAGAGGATCTGTAGGTCATTAATGCCTAGTTTATCATGATGGAGACCCAAGGTGCTTTCCAGTATCTATGGGATTGGCTGTATTTCTCAACCTCCCGTGCAGTTGGGTTGGTGCTACTTGGGCAATGGGGTGTGAGCAGACGTGACATTGGTTACTTCCAGGCCCGGCCCTTTAAGAAGTCCATACGATCTCCAGCTCTTTTCTCTTTGCCCACCACGGTGACTCTGGAGACCTTGAGTTACTGATGATTTAGATACAAGAGGAGGAAGGCTGTCACAAGCAGGAGATACACTTTATTTTCTTGAGATTTTTAGACTTGTCTGTGGCAGCATTACTTACTCATCAGTTAGTGAGTCCAAAAATGGACAAAACAAGATGGGGAAGTGATTGTGAAAAGATAAGTGACTTGGGAACCCAGGAAAGAAGATATCTCTGAAGTTCAGAATAGGACTGTTTGTTTTCCAAGTATCATCTGTAAACTACTAATGGGAACAGACGGAAGAACACTTAAGAGTAACTCACTCGGCCAGTTTGATTTCTGTTGGCCTCTGGACATGGTTCTACCACTAATTCCACCCAACTTATAAGCCACAGCTCAAATCTTGTTTCCTTCATGAAGCTTTACCTTATTGCCATCCAGATTAAAATAATCTCTCTTTAAAATTCTTAAGAGTACCTATTCCTGATATCAACCAGACATACAGTCTTGAAGTTGAGTTATTTGTATAACACATTGCTTTCCCATTTAACAAATTCCATTTTCTTGTCTGGGAAGCTCTTTATTTCTCCTTCAATTTTAAATGATAGCCTTGCTGGGTAAAGAAATCTTGGATGTAGACTGCCTTCCCATTTAAGGTGGACAAGACAGATCATATGCTTACAATATTCCTTTAAATCTTTCATACCTCCTGAGAATTTTCAGTGACATACAATCAGCATATTTGTTGTAACTTTTCATTGAAAAACACCTGTGCCTCATGCTTCAGTGCTTTTCAAAGCATAGGACAAGAATTGCTGGATATTGCAGAATTGAGCTGTGCTATGACCTGAGGGTAATTGAATAAGCTTTTTGAAGAAACTTCTAGGCTGTAATGAGGATGTCTATTGGAAGTCTCACGAGGGTTGCCATTACCTGGTTTATTAAAATGAACATACTGGTGAAATGTTTTCAGGCAGGAAAACATTGTAGCTGCTGGAATAAATCTCAAAATTTAATAATAAAAATTTATTTCTTATTTATAATAGTCAAGGCAAGTCAGTTTTCTTCAGCATGGTTATCTGTCCATCGGATGGCTCAGCTCTTTTCTAAGCCAGGCCTCCATCTGCATCCAGCTGGAAGAAGATAAAACAGAATGTGAAGCAGATACTCCCACTTTTAAAAAACTCTGGTCAGGAAATGACAGACATGATTCCAACTCACAGTCTATGGGTGAAAACCAGTCACATGGTCACATCTGGATGTCAAGGGGCCCGGTAATGTGATCCCTAAGTGCTTCCCATCACAATGTTTAGTTATGAACCAAGAGCATGGACTGTGTGTGTGGGTGGATGGCTAACCAGCTCTGGTGCACAGCTAGGGTCAGCCCAGCAGCTGTCTTCCAAATGTAGCCACTACTTAATTTGATTCATAAGGAAATATGGAAGAGTTCTGGAAGCAATTGGAGCGACAGAGGAAAACAGTGGAATAAGATAATCTGAGAAATAAGTCAAACATAAACAAAGCCCATCTGACTGCCTAAATGACTATCGTAATCTTTCAGGAGACGGAGAAAGGCCTCGCACAGGTCCTGGAGCCCAGGTATGCTGAATTCTGGAATGGGGAAGCCTGGGTGGAGTGTGACTCTTCTAATCTGTCTTCTAAGAGTCGTTTTCAAATTCCAGCCAGGGGGAGGAAAAAACTTGCCAAGCATTTCCTTCAGGACTGCTGGCCAGGTCGTGCAGCTTCTGTGAGGACCGGATATGGGAGAGAAGAAGCAAGAGCAGTGCCTTTTAGGTAGAATATTATCCTTTTTTTCCCTTTGCATTTTAACCTGTTCTCTAATTTGAACTTTGGAATAATTTAGTATGATAGGGAATATTACTACCTAATAGACTGGAAGAGCGAGGCATGGAAGTGACTGAAGAACTCACATGAGTGTCTGAGTTGGGAATAGACCCTAAGTCCCCTGAGTCTACATTCAAGGCCCATTCCATTACAATGCAATCTCCCCTCTGGGAAATAGTTGGCTTTAGGTAAAAATGAAAAGCTGGTCAATTCTGTCCTGAAATCTTCTAGGTTCTTTCTTCTATAACTTTTTGCCCCTCAGATAGCAGTTCCCCTATTTCAGTCAAAACTTGCTCTTATCCCATTGGTCATGCTAACTTGTACCTCTCCTAGAGATGTTGGCATTTTTTCCTAAGCTAAATACAGGGCAGGACAAAGGGAGGTTTATAGTTGTTTGAAAATAATATAATAATCTATATTAATAATTGAGTAACATGCTAATTGACCAAACCTTTGTAATGCTCACCAGCCAATTAGGTGTGAGCATGCAAATTAACTCCAACAAAGGTGGAGATCTAATTTGCATATGAAGGCACTGAGTGGCTGGGGTGGGCGGGACGCTTGCATCATCACCATGGCAACGACACAGGCGTTCAGCACCACTCCAGCTGCCCTGGAACTCTGGGCAGCATGGGAAGGCAGAAAGGCAGCTCTGGCCAGAGTGAAGATGGTGCTGGCAGCCAGGGGAAGAAAGGCCCATTCTTTCATGAGAGGGAGGTCCGACTGCCACCACAGAGATGCCAGAGGAAGAGGGGGAGAAAAAGGGGAGAAATACCTGTCTTCTCCCCTCTTCCCACCCTCCAATCTTTCCCCTATTGGCCATATCTATTCAGAAGCTCCGGGTTCAGAGAAGCTGAGAAATGCAGTTCCCTGAATAGAGAATAGAGCAAAAGAGGAGCAGAGTGAATATCAGAACAAACAGGTCCTTGACCTACACAGTGTATCCCCTTTGCAGCCTGGTATTTATTCTCCTGACATGAGGCATGTGTCATCTAAACCCAAACTGTTCTCACCTCCTTAACAAGGGGAGACCCAAAGTCCCATCAGTTGTCATTATTCATTTTAACACATGATTTCCAGTTGATATGATCCTTCCCAAAGGTATGGATGTGGCATCTCATAATCTTGTGGTCCCTTGAGTTAATTATAAAGCCAAATACCACTGGTACTTATCATAAAAAATACGGGGAGAGCCGAAACCGGTTTGGCTCAGTGGTAGAGCGTTGGTTTGTGGACTGAGAGGTCCCAGGTTCAATTCCTGTCAGGGGAATGTACATTGGTTGTGGGCACATCCCCAGTAGGGGGTGTGCAAGAGGCAGCTGGTTGATTTTCTCTCATCGACGTTTCTAGCTCTCTCTCTCTCTCTCCCTTCCTCTCTGTAAAAAAATCAATAAAATATATTTTTTTAAAAATAAGGGGAGAGGAAAGAAACAAGCAAGAATTGAATAATATGCACACAGCAAAATAGTGTATTCATGAGAGCACAGTGGATATTTATCACTGTTTCCTTCCACTATCCATTTCCTGTCACCTTCCCAGCCAGCTCTCCATCTGGTTGAGTTCTCGATCATGTGAGGTGACTGAAATCACAATTTCTAGAGGCTCTGAGTCTTTAGTGGCCATGTATTTATTGGATTGTTATATTATTCTACTGACTTTTATTTGGAAATAAAAAGAGGCATCTGAGGTTATCTTCTAAGCTCCAGTGATGGCCTCTTAGCATCCACCATGTTGTAGTAACACAATTTCCCCTTGATTATTAAAGTCAACACATTCTCTGTCTATCTGTCCAGTGACTCAAGGAAATCCAGATAACTAGCTGGAGGTCTTCCTTTCATCTTCCCCATGGAAGCAGCCATTTCTTGGGAGCAACTCCGAGATTGTAGGAACAGAAAGCAAATCTCTGAGAATGGAGCCAGTCCTTACCCTTTGTTTCCCAGATACTATGTCTACAGGATAAAAAGCACCAACCATTTTTGCAGCTGCATCCTACAGGACATATCTTGCATCCTATAGGACAGTACCCAATCTGTCAGGGTGTTGTCTCTCATCTGGCGCTGTGACTGGGTCTATAACAAGCCATTCTATCAGGCCAGCTTATTCTGGGCAATTGAGGTATGTGGTAAGGTCAGTGAATTCCATAGTGTAAAGCCGCTGCTATACCTCCTGTATTATAAAATGTATCACTTGCTTTGAATGTTGTGATAGATCCATCTAGGCCCTCTAGATCTATCAGCAGTGGACGGCAGAAGTATGCAAAGCTCATTATACCCAGGAAGCTTTGGCAACTTGGTGCAACTGATTGTAGGCAGTTGAATCCAAGGTTCAGTCAGCCAATCAAAGCAACTCTTGGAATGATTTCCAACTGCATGAGCAAGAACATTGTCTGGCGTCTTGAGTAAGTGTACCCTTATTGACATATGCAGCCTCACTTAATGTAATCTTCTATTCTTGGGCTGTCACCCTTAGAATCTGCTTGCCCAGCTGCTCTCCAGGCTCATGCCCATAAGAAGAGCAAAGTCTTACATTTCCTTTGGGGTAGAAGATACCTTTTCCCAGAGCATACCTTGCATTTTTCCCCCTCGAGTATAGTGGGATTGGATATTCTATTTATGGGTCCAGAGACAATAAGAACTAGTAACAGAGGGTCTTGAGGATAATAGTATTCTATTGCAAGGAGCTGCCTATGGTAAGATTATGACATTGCAGAGACTTAGGCTAGTTTACTGAGAGAAGGAAAGATGGATTGCTCCACGGGAAAGGGAGTCTCAAGAGTTTGTGGGTTTAAGATGCTGAGCATTGTCAAACCATCCAAATGTCCCCCTTTCAAGGCTCAAAGTCCCACTCCTTCTTAATATACAAAACACAGCTAGGTTTTGTATTCAGCTTATGATGTTATTCTGTAACGGGCACCATTAGATTTGGGGCCAAATCTCAGACATGTTTATCCAGGGCCACTAGAAATAAGAGATTCTTTAAAGACACCAAAGCAGCTCAATGGTGCTGTACCTGTACCCGAGCTTATAGTTTCCTGTCTGTAAGCTCTCAGCCAGCAGGCTTCGAAGCAGTCGGCCACATAACAGCTTATACTAGCTGAGTGCAGGAGGTATATGAGTTCCCAATGCCTTGTCTGAACTGGCACATAGTGCTGGGCAACCTTCAGGTGATAATTTAGGTAAAGATGTGGCCACTGCATGCCACGTATGACTTCCATTTGTGAGGAGATCGCCGCGATAGTCATGCTCTAACAGGTGAGCAACCCAAACCAGAATTCTGATTTAGAAGACCACTCCGAGAGCCACATCAACCAGAAGAACAGAAATCTCTTGAGTTGTAAGGTAGAAGGAATTTATAATAAGGTGAATGTACACAACACACTGAGCTGTGCACTTAGAAATGGTTAAGATTATTTTATGAGTGAATCTAGTACAGAGAACTGGTTTCATTAGATGGGAGCAAAGAGAAGAGCTGAGGTCACCTAGTGATTAGCAAAGTGGGAAGCTGCTACCATCCTTCTGAGAGGGACAGAGAACAACATTGACAAGCCTTCAGAATCAAGGTCATAGCCTTGAACTGAATCTGGTGGGCCTGTCACGTGGGCCCTGAAGCTGTGGAGAAGATGCCATAGGAAGCAGAGAAAGGCTTCTTTCCTCCCAATCTTCCACCAGTGCCTTCCATTGGCAGAGCTGACCAGGAGCCCATAGCTATGGAAGTAGATATGTATAAGCGCACAGAAAGGAGTCTGGAAGCATACTCCTTATCAACAAACCAGGCTGCATCTCTCAGGAAGGCTCAGAGGCTTCCAGACAGCCCCTCAGCAGAGCAACTCATGCCCTTGAAGAGAGCGCCAGAGGCCAGAGCAGAGACAGCTCTGGGTGGGCAGGTGCGCCCAGCAAGAGGAAGAGGTGAGGGGCCACTGGACCCTCCAACCCACATGGTCATGACACCCTGTCTCCTGCCCCAGGAGGAGCAGAGCGGCAATGCTGGCAAGACTGAAGGCAGACGAGGAGGGTGGCTCTGCTGCGTGGGCAGATGTGGATCCCCAGGAACAGAGGTGGAGGAGGGGGTGGGAAGTAGGGAACAGCTGACACAGACCCACCGCTGGCTGTGTGTCAAATTCCATCCCACCTGTACCCCTTGGGAGAAGGCAGGAGAGGGAGGCAGGACAGGATGCAAGCCTCAGACTATTTTGGCCCTCCTTATATTTGACTATGTCAGTCAGTGAGTGCCTTTCACAGCCACACAAATCAAATATTCCATCGGGTCGATGCAGAGCAGTCATTAAGCAGCCAGCCCTGGGGGAACTGGATCACCACTGCCTGGCGTCAAACGGGTGCTTTCCTGTCAAGCAGGCACAAGTCTGGCCAGGAAGGCACAGTTAGGTCACCACACAGACTCCACCAGAAGAACAGTGGCGGGCGGAGTTGCCCTGTAAACCCCAGGCTTCATCCTGCAGCGATCAGCACTCTGTCCTCATTGGATTATGCAAATATTCATATTTTAATGTAACAATGAGGCAATGGCTTAAACAGAATACATATGTCTGTGTGTGTGTGTGTGTGTGTGTGTGTGTGTGTGTGTGTGTGTGTGTCTTTCTCCTCTATATTTAAGGTATCAGGGCAAGGCAATCCTCAGCACTTTGCAATCCTGGGAGTGCTCGCACAGCAGGGAGGAGTCCCAGCTTAGACAGGGCTGAGAATTCTCCCTCCTCCCCGCCAGGGGTTTACTTACCCCATCCTGGGTTCCTCTGAGCAGGCCAGGAGCCAGGGACAGAAGCATGGACAGCCTGAGCATGCTCCCTCCCATACTGGCCCCAGCTCCCAGGGGAAGCAGCTGGCTCCTGGGCTCCAGGAGGACCAGGGGAGACATGGCCCAGCCCATGTTGGTGGCCACTGAGGCGGGTCATTGAGGCCTGCCATCTGCCATGCTGCCTTGGTCTTAAGGAAAACTCTCCACGTGCCACTGCTCATTCCTAATGATCTGTGTTGGCCTGGCTGGCTGGCGTGTTTATGCTGTGGCTGCCAGGCTGGTGGAGGTGGTTTTTTTTCATAAAGAATCACACATCTTTTAAGTGGAGTTTTCCTTTTGCCCATCATTTGTTTTTGCAAACATTTCAGGATTAATTGAACACGCTTCCCCTTTCCAACCAAAACACATGCTCGCCCTCCCTGCGCAATCTGGCAATCTTGGCGTCTGGGCATCTCGGCGCTCTCATCTCTGAGTCCCGCTGCTGACGAAGGGCTGGTCTCCAGTCACCTCAGGCCGCTGAGGTAGAGAAAATTGAGTTTCATTTCTGATTAGCTCTTCAGCTTCTGTCTCGGAAAAGCTCATTTTCTGTAAATCTAGGTTTGGAAATCTTCAGGCCCACCTGGAGTATGTAACTGCATATCTTTTGCTCATCTTTTTAATTACAGCCATGCTTTGGAAGCTTCATACAATGTGTCATGTTTTGAGAATGGGAACAAGGATGAAAGAGGCAGCTTTAGGCAGGCTTTAGAAAGTGCCAGCTAAAAATTGTTCTTCTCTAACATAATCTCACCGGTTAGACTCCACTGGAAAAAGAGAGGGAACCGAAATGATTGTCTTCCGTATTTCTACTATGGCCCATCTCATTTTAGAAAGCAAAGCAAAACAAAACAAAAACCTCTCTGTCAACTCCATCGCCATTCTTTTTCTCTTTTTGGGTAGCCTAATTCTGGCTGCTCAGAAGAATCACGTGGGGCGTTTAACTCTTACCCCCGTGGGGTCATCAGAATAACGACCTCCTAGTGATGTCCATGTCCTAATCCTGTGTACCGGTTCCCTCCCCTGTGACTAAGTTAGAGGGTTTGAGGTTTGGGGATTGTCCTGGATTATCCAAGTGGAGCCTAAATGTCATCACCAGGATCTTTAAAAGTGGAAGGGGGAGGCAGGAGAAGACGGGGGGAGATGTAATCACGGGAGAAAGGAAAGGACAGATTAAACATTGCTGACCTTGAAGACGGACACAGGGGCCTCTAGACATCGAGAAAGACAAGAAAACAGACTTTCCCTTGGAGTCTTTAGAGAAGAGCAGAACTCTGCTGACACCTCCCATTCACTCAGTATGGTCCTGGTTCAGGCTATTTTCATCTCTTCTTGAAGTACTGTGATGGCCAAAGCCATCACATTGGATATTCATACTCCTGTCCCCCTCCCCCCGCTACCCCCCAAGAAAGAAAGAAAGATAGAAAGAAAAGCCTTGATTTAACTCTCATACTTTAATATCAAACTTAAGTCAAAATGTATCATGGATGTAAATGTAATATGTAAAACTGTAAAACATTTAGAAAACAATATATCCCCAAAGCCAATATATAAATTAAAGTGGAATATTAAAAATATTGAAATAATCCAAAGAAAGTTGGAAAGTAAGAACAGAGCAACAAAATAAAATGAGAGACCTAAATTCAAGCATATCAATATTTAGATAAAGTAAAAATAATCTGAACACATGAAGAAACCCACCTGAAATATGAAGACATAAATACATGAAAAGTGAAAGGATAGAAAAAGATATATTGTGCAGACAGTATCAAAAGAAAGCTGGGTGGCTATATATTCTTATCAGACAAAGCAGATCTGAGAACAAGAAATATTACCAGCAGTAATGGGATATTATACCATGATAAAAGTATTAATACACCAAGAAGATATAACAATTCTAAAAGTGTGTTCAGAATTTGTTGTAGTTTGACAAAATAATAGTTGGTTATTTACTTTTTTAAATAGCTTTAAGATTGTAGGCAGAGCCTAAAAAAATGAGATATTCATTATTATCAGAAATAAAAAGTCACATTTTTTGTATCCTGTAATAGCTTTCAAAACAAACTCCTTGTTGTTTCTGCCAACAAAGCAGCCCTTGGAAATGTGTGTCCTCTGCCATCATACAGGGTAGGAATTTTGAGCAAATATGGCCAATGGCTTCTGACAGGCTGAAGCTGACCAAAAAGTGTGAGTGTCTGAAGCTGTAACTCAGGCCTGGAGTGAGCAATTATAGATGACCTCACATTTATTGCCCATAATCCCAGTTTACAGCACACTTTCTGCCTTCTGACTTAATTTCAAAAAGACACCTTTGGAAACCAAAACAATAGCCTTAGAGATCCTCTCAGGTCCTGGCTTCCACAACCCCTTCCTTATTGGCTACAGGAGGCTTTGGTGGGCGGTTCTTCACCTGACATTTCACTAGGAAGTATTTCTTCAGTGTTCTTCCTTCATGGCACGGAGGGTCATTACCTGATTCTGAATTCTTTATTTTCTTATAAGGTAAGGCGAGGATATAGGCCAGTGTGTCTACTGGCTTTTGACCCATCTGCCAGCTGTTTTTCTTTTTAAAAATATCTCCCTTAAGTTTATTTTCCCTGTATTCTTAAAAAAAAAAAAATCTTCACCCAAGGATACATTAAAAAAAATTGATTTTAAAGAAGGAAGGGAGGATGCGGGGGAGGGGGGAGAAGAGCAAAAGAGAGAGAGAGAGAAATGTGCGAAGACATTTCCATTGGTTGCCTCTTGCACATGTCCCAACCAGGGTGAGGGATCAAACCTGCAACTCAGGAACGTACCCTGACTGGGAATTGAACCTGATACCCTTTGGTGTTCAGGTTGACACTCTAACCACTGAGCATACTGGCCAGAGCCCCTGTATTCTTTTTGAAAAATTTTTCAATTACAGTTTACATTCAATATTATTTTGCATTAGTTTCAGGTATATAGCATAGTGGTTTGACAATCATATACTTTATCAAGTGTTCCCCCTTATATTTCCAGTACCCATCAAGCAGCATACATAGTTATTACAACTGCCAACTATTTTTCAAATTGCAGAGTAGAATATACGAAGGTAAGTGAGGAATCAAAAAGATGTTGGTAGATTGATGCAATAAGATAAAACCATAAAATTCTCAAAGAATAAACATCAAGTCCAATATTTATGTTCAAAAATCTATTTTATTAAAGTCAACTTCTAGGTGGCCACCAAAAGGAACCCCAATGACATTAGTAGCAAGGTCACTTTCTGAGAGTGAAGCTAGTAAGAATCACCTTAAAATGGATGAGGATAGAGAGTGCACATGTGCTCACAGGTACACACAAACCTACAGTTTCACTCATGACAATCAGTGCAACAATACTAAATAAAAGATAGCATATTAAAGATTAAATATTGCATGACCAAAGGGGCTTATTCTATGAATGCAAGGATATTTCAATATTTGTATATTTGGTAAAATATTTCACATTAATAGATATAAATAGAAAAATAATATTATTTCTATGAGTGTTGTAAGGCTTTTGAAAAAATTCAACACGTATTCTTGATTTTTATAAAGAGTTTCAATAAAATTGGAATCAATAGATATTACTTTATTATGCAAAACCCCAGAATTATGTGTAAGTGGAAGAATCCTATTAAAATCAGAACAAGGGAAGACACACTCTCATGAGTGTTATTTATCATGGTCTGGTGGTGTTCTTCAGCCAAGTAGAGGAGTTTAAAGCTGAAATAGAGGACATAAAATTATAGTTATTAGCAGATGACTATTTGCCTCAAGAACCCAAGGGAGAGTAAATTGAAATACTGTTTCAGTCAGGGAATTCAATGAGACAAGTAAACAAAGATCATATATTAAAATCAATAGCTTTCATATATGTTGATGGTAATTAGAACAACAGGCCCCCAGAGCAATTACAAAATACATGAAATACTTACGGATAAACAAGAAATGTGCAAGATCTGTGGAAAAAATGTTGAAATACTAGTGAGGATCACAAAAAGGAGAGTTGAACAAGTGAATTATATACTGAATTAATGTGTAGGAAATTGTAATATCATAAAGATACTAATTTTCTTTAAGATATGCTAAAATTATAATATACTTTCAAATAAAATACAAACTGAAAGTTGTTAAACTAAACAAAATTTATTTGGAAAAATAAACAATCTGGGAAAGCTATAAAAATTCTAATAATGAAAGGTAGTGAGAGGAGACTGTGCAACCTTGCAGCACTGAACTTTAAATAGACTATTAGAAAAAAACCCCAGAAAGTCTAGAAATAGAGCCTCATGCATAGAGAAATTTACTGTGTGATAACCACCGCTTCTCAGATTAGTGGGTGGGCTGACTGTGTTAGCACTCAGCTGCATGCTTAGCCTTCCAGGCTCCTGTGTTGGGAAGGTGCTGGCTGGAAGACAGTGCACTATGTTTTCAAGTTCCCGCACCAGCGTCCTTTGCTTAGGTTCTGTGAATGGCAGGCATTGGTTGGAATTGAGGGGCAATTCTCATCACCTGTAGGAAAAAGCCATTCTATGCATCTGGTGCTTCTTCTGGCAGCAGCAGTAGCATTTATGGCAGGCAATTTGGGCTCTACCAGCATTAAGGAGAGTGGTAGTGGTTTCCACAGAACCATAAAGTTTAAGTTCCTGGAACCCTGCTCAGTGTCTGCAGAGAGATTACACAGAAATCAATGACCAGACTACCAGCAGATAAGCACCAGCTGGTGGTTTCTAGTCCTGGGCACTAGCGGCTTTGTGATCATCAAGTAGTTAGTAATACCCCTTTCTTCCTTTGCTTCTTTTGCTCATAGTGCCTTTGTTACTAATTAATTGCATCAATTCCCTCTGCTTACAATAGTTAAAGTGCTTTCAGATTTCCTGAAAGAACACTGATACAAGGAGAAAATAGCACTTATTCAATAAATGATGCTAGTGAGTTTTGTAGTCAGCCTTTGGGGGGAAAATATTTGGTTCTCTACATCACACCTTATACCAAAACATATTTTAAATAAATCAAAGATTTGAATGTAGAAAACATCCAAATATATAAAAAGCCAAGGGCCGTCATGACCAAAACAACCGGACAGACAACCAAACAGTGGGCTGCGTGAGGTGCCCAGGCCAGCAGGGGGGTTAGTGAAGAATGACAAAACAACTAAACAGCAAGTTGTGTGGGGTGACCAGGTTGGCAGGGGGGCAGTTGGGGAGGGACTACCAAATGATTGAACAGAAGGGGGTTAGTGAGGGGTGACCAGTCCAGCAGAGGAGGGCTATTGGAGGCAACCAGGCCAGTGGGGTGAGCAGTTAGGGGTAACCAACCTGGCAGGGGGGCAGTTAGGGGTGATCAGACTGGCAGGCAGAGGTGGTTAGGGATAATGAGGCTTGCATGGGGGCAGTTAGGGGCAATCAGGCAGTCAGGCAGGTGAGCAGTTAGGAGCCAGAGATCCCAGGGATTGAGCCTAAACCGGCAGCTGGAGATCCACTGAAGGGTCCTGGATTGGAGAGGGTGCAGGCTGGGCTGAGGGGGACCTCCCCTCCCATACATGAATTTTGTGCACTGGGCCTCTAGAAAATAATAAAAATATAGAAGGAACCATGGCATATTTAAAAATATCTCAAAGGGAAGGTGTTTCTGAGGTGTTCCAGATACGTAACATATGAACAATTTAATTCCATAAAAAGTATTGACATGACACACAAAAAAAGTGCCAGCACAAAGAAAATCAACAAACAGAAATATATTTACATTGCATATCCATAAACACCAAAACCCCAATAGAAAAATTAAAAAAGTTTATAGAAAGGATATATGAATGATTCTTTTTAAAAAATACTTGTAATTCAGTAGTGAAGCATCTGGTCCTGGGCTTTTCTTTCCTGGGAGGTTTTGATTACTGATACAATCTCCTTGCTCATTATTGGTCTGTTGAGAATTTCTATTTCTTCATGATCCAGTTTTGGTAGGTTGTATGTATCTAGGAGTTTATCCATTTCTCCTAGGTTATCCAGTTTGTTGGCATTCAATGGTTCATAGTAGTTTCTTATAATTCTTTTGTCTTCTGGTATCAGTTGTAATGTGTTATCTTTCATTTCTGTGTTTATAGAATTGAATCTTCTCTCTTTTTTTCTTGTTATTCTAGACAAAGGTTTGTCAATTTTATTTATCTTGGAAACTGTTGGGTATGTCTATTACCTGGATTGTGGTAATGATATCATGGGCGTTTGCCTATGTCCAAACTCATCACATTGTACACATTAGATATGTGCAATCTCTTTACATGTTAATTATACTTCAATTAAGTTGTCAAAAAATACTTATCTTACTCATAATAAGGAAATGCACATTAAAACCACAATAGATACCATATCTACCTATCAATGGCAAAAAAAAAAAAGTTTAATTAATACTGTGGTGGTTTGAAAATATAGCCACAAATTCTTTTGCTATTCCTCCTCTTCAAGAGAGAGAACGTGATCTCCCTCATAGTGTGGGCTGGACTAGTGACTCACTTTTAATGAATGAAAATAGTAGACATGATGGTTTGTGACTTCTGAGACTGGGTCATGGAGCTCATGTATGGCATCACTGTTTCCTCACTTGCTCTGGGAAAGCCAATTGCTACGTCATGAAGACACTCAAGGAGTCCTATGGAGAAGTCAACACAGCGAGAAACTGAGGCATCTGCCAGCAGTCAGCAAGGGAGTGAGGCTTTCTGCTGACAGTCATGTGAGGGAGATGCTGTGGAAGTAGGTCACCCAGCCCCAAGTAAGACTTGTGAGATGGCCAGCCAGGACCACCTACCTATATACTCTAAAATTGCTGTCTCACAGCAACTATGAGGCAACACATGTTGGTTTTAGCTATGAAGTATGGTGCTAATTTGTTACTCAGCAATAGATAACTAATGAACTTGCTCTGTGGTGAGTGTGTGGGACTAGGGCACTGCATAAATTCCTGGTGGAAATATAAATTGGACCTGTGCTATGGAGATATATTAGGCAATATCTATTACAGTAAAAATGTAATTCCATATGTGGAAATACATCCAAAGATAGACTTGCACTGGCATGAAATATTAATTAAACAATTTTGTCTATTGCAGTGTTGTTTATCATGGCAGACCAGAAACAATCTATTGTAAATGCGCTACTGGGACTAGTTAAATAAATATACATTCATTTAATGGAATTCTATGCAGCTGTTAAAAAGAATAATGTAATGCTATAAACTAGGAACAAAGCAATGTTCATAGTATACTACCATTCGTGTAACACAAAACGAGAGCGTATAGATAGATTATCTTTTTAAAAAATATATTTTTATTGATTTCAGAGAGGAAGGGAGAGGGAGAGAGAGATAGAAACATCAGTGATGAGTGAGAATCATTGATCACCTGCCTCCTGCATGCCCCCTACTGGTGGCTGAGCCCACAACCTGAGTGTGTGCCCTGATCGGGGATTCAACCATGACCTCTTGGTATTTATGGGTCGATGTTCAACCACTGAGCCAGGCCAGCCAGGCTGTAAAGGTTATCTTTAGATGGATACATAACACACCGGTAACAGTGGAGGAGAATGGGGATCAGCAGAGGGAGAAAACTTTTTATTATATATCCTTTTTTGATACCATTTGAAAAAAAATGTCTTTTACCGAATGTAATTAAAAAATTAAACAATTGGAAAAAAAAAACTAAAATAGATGCAAAGTCATCTGTGTTGAAAGATGGTTTCTAAATGTGTAGCTGATGTTTGGTAACCTCCTAGTACAATCATGATAGCAAAGAGAATATCTTTACGCCTGGAATATAACTTAGGAAAGTTATAAGTCGTTGTATTTTCTTCTGCATAAAGAAAGAATAGGTTTCTACGTGGTGAGTGGTCTGTTTAGAGCTGAGATAAAGTGAAATTAGCAAGGGTTTGTCAGTGTTTACCCAAACCAAGGAGAAAGGCAGCAGTTAGCAGATGTGAGCACTTTAACACTAGGGAGGAGTATTTATATGACTCAAGAGCATTCAGTTTCCTTGTGTTATTAGTAGATTCTGTGCTCAATTGAGTAAGTTTTTAATGACTAATTAAGCTTCTGTAGATTTTTTACTAGCAATCTCTTTCATGTTAGAAACAGTATTGTAGTCGCTGTAATTTTAAAGGGGCATTTCAGTTTACAGATCAGCCTTTCAGAAAATAGATTTCTGTGGATGGAGTCTGAGAGCCTGATTGCCCCAGTGTCACGTAGTCTCTCTACACAAACCTGAGGAGCAGTGTCTACTTCGGTCCCACCTCCGGGAGGCCAGCAGAGCAGCCAGCCAGTCTCTCTTAGACAGGTGAGCCTCCTTATTTATTTATTTATTTATTTATTTTAAATATATTTTATTGATTTTTTACAGAGAGGAAGAGAGAGGGATACAGAGTTAGAAACCAAGTTACATGCCCTTGACTGGAATCGAACCTGGGACCTTTCAGTCTGCAGGCTGGCACTCTATTCACTGAGCCGAACGGGTTTTGGCGAGCCTCCTGTTTTAAATGTAATAAGCATAAACAAGCAAAGGGGGAGCATGCTGAGCAGCAGTTCCTATGAAAAATTCCCGTGTGATCTGATTGTGTCACCCACCTAAGAAGGCTAATGAAAGCACGGGTTCCACGGTTATCATGGGGACCAGGTGATGGGAACTCACCAGCGACTGGACTTTTTTTTGTTAGTTTCCACTTGGAAAATCTTTCACCTTCATATTTCAAGAAGAATATGACCGAAGACCCTTGCCAATTCCTAGAATTTCGGATGCCATGTTAGAATATCATTTGTACTATAAGACACATACATAATACAAATGGAATAGAGGTCTGGATTTTGGAGCATCAGCTAGGTTCCCTCACTAGCAAAGTGATTCAAATGACAGATGTCACACCAACCTGGTGGTAGCCATTCAAAAAAAATTTTTTATTTTTGCCATAACCAAATGACAAATTACTACAAGGCATAGACCTTCAAAGTCAGTCACTCATGAAGAGTTAAAACAGCAAATGTTAACTTAGTGATTGCGATAAGTCAGGTGTACTGAGCCCAGGTCTGGGCACCCCACTTAACGAGGACAGCCTGAAAGGGTGTGAAGGTTAAAATCTGTGTTTACCCAGGCATTTTCTACCTGTGCACATGCTCATTTGTTTCACTGGTATTCATTGAATGTCTCCTAGGTGCCAATAGCTATAGTGTGTTTCGGGGTGATCTGCTATGAGAAACAGCTGAGGGGATGTCTGACATACTTCTTAAGGAGAAGACTTAAAAGGATAGGAACACTGTTTTCAAGTGCCTGAAGAGTGAGGAGGCTCATCTGTGTTTTTCCAGAGGGCACAACCAGGGAAGGTGAGTAGGTGATAAAAGGTGTCAGGTGTGGGCGTAAATTACCGAAGACTCTTTTGGCTTTGGAATGAACTGACCAACAGTGGAACCCACTGTCTTGCAAAAACAGTGACCTTTCAGCCAGCCAGTCGGGGAAGCTGCAAAGCACAGATAAGGGAGATGGGGTGCAGAAAGGTGAGATGATGGAGTGCAGAAGGGTGAGAGGAGTGCATGGCCAGATAGTGTGGGGTCTGGCTTGGCACCCCGAATGCGAATCAGCCTAGGCTAGTCACCCCTTGTCATGGTATGATTTAGCTTTTGTGCTTTCACCCTTAAGGCATCATGCTACGTTGTAATTTATAATTTTGATGAAACACATGCCACAAAGCTAGGATGTGGGAATGAATCCCTGAGCCAGCCAGTGAATACCTACATCTCAAACAGATTCTGACCCATACCTGTGGAATACAGTCCTTCTTGTGATATAGCACAACTGTTTTTTCTATTATGAAAGGTAATTAATGTTTAGGTTCATGAGCAAAAAAGTAAAGTATCACACTCATCAGAAATATAGTTTCAGATAAATTAGAGTGGCATGTTAAATTCAGTAGCAACGTGGATCTGTGACATGAAATTGTTTCATTGAAGGTTACACAGTTATTTATTTATTTCTATAACTTTGTTTTAATCTTTTTTGGTGAAAGTATTACATGTGCCCCCCATTTCCCCCCATTTCCCTCCATTGACCTCTTCTAGTCCAGTTCACCTCCATCACTATCCCAGGCCTTCACCACCCTATTGTCTGTGTCCATGGGTTATGCATAAATGCATACAAATTCTTTGGCTGATCTCTTCCAACCTGCTCATTCATTCCCACCTTCCCTTTGAGATTCAACATTTCCTTTCACAGTTTTGACAATCTGCCACCAAGGTTAAGGGAAATGTTCAAGAAGAGCAAGCAGATTCTGTACTCAGACAACTATATTCCACTGTCTCCCTTGATCTTTTGCTCTAAACAATTTGAACAACATTGGTTCTGAGGAAGGAGAAAAGATTCCTAGTCAAACCTTCGTATTCAGGTAAGAAGTGTGGGGGAAGGAATTGAGGAGTGTCTCTTGTGGTTTCCCCGTTGTTTGGTCTATGCAGGCAATGGGAGAACCTGGCTCTACGGAACTTACGTGTTCCAGGTTGGTGTGATACCAACAACAATCCCACAAGCCCAAGATGTTTCTGCCTTTCCCTTTAAGGAATGATATGCCTGTCAGCTCTAGGCCCGAGGGCCCTGATTCAGAGGCAACCACGCTTTCTCCTTTCCCCGGGATACCACAGGCAGTGCAGACTTTACTGAAGACAGAGCAGGCCTTTCAGGGGACATCCCCAGCCCCCCAGGTTTCCCTGAGGTAGAAATTCCCAAGGTGCAATCTCTGGACTGGTGAGTCTGCACCACTTGAGAACCTGCCAGAAATGCAAATCTCCAATTTCCCCTCCCCTGGAGGCACTGAATGGAAAACTCTGGTAGGTGGAAGGGTCTGTGCAGCACTTAATGGACAAGCCCTGCCAGTGGTACCGATGTCTGCTGAGTTTCAGGAAAGTAGAAGACATCAGGAGCAGGAGAGCGAGTTGGGTCTCACGGTTGATTCCATGGCCAACCTTGACTGTCAGCCGCTTCTCCCGGGAAGAGAGGCCCAGGGAGCCAACAGTGGTCTCTTTTCTGCGTCCCGGACCGACGGGCAGTCTGGGAGTTCCTGGAACCCAGCGGTGAGTAGGAAATGCTGTTGGATGCTTTCTGTCTGGCTCCCAGTGGCCTTGCCAAAGCGTAAGTGGCACCCAGGTTTTCACAAACGGAAAATAGAGACGTCAGCACATCCACGATAGGCCACGGACGGTGAGTCCGTTTGCAGAAATCGTGCCGAGACCCCCAACCCAGCTGCTTTTTGCATATTTCTACCTGCCAAGCTGTCCACGCAGCACATTTGCCAGCTCCGGTTTTACGTGAGGAAACTACAGCCCTACCATTTATGAGTCATGCCTTTTACCACTAGAAACTTGAAATGTTTAATAACCAAATTACAGATGAAATGTTTAATAACCAAACTAACAAATTCTCTGCGTGCGCACGTGTGTGCTGTCCACCTAGTAAATATTTCAATCTCAGTCACTTCCCCCTTCCCTTTACCAGTTAGCTCTTGTTTTTCTTCCTTATGGTGGGCTGTCCATGTGACAGCTGTTTTATATTGATATAAGCAAGCACTCCACTCAGACGGAGTAAACGTCAGGAGAACAGCGGGAAGCTCACTGCTTCCTGTTACCACCTACCCCTGCTACAAAAGTGCGCACTCACTAACGGCAAGCAACATCCAGAGTCCACGCCTGGAGGCTGAGAGGTTGTCCTGGTCCAGGGGGAGCCACGCTGCGGGAGGCCGGGGGTAGAAGCCCCAGCGGGCCCACTCCACCCTGCCCACTCATTGCTTATGTTATTTATCAGTGTGTTTATGGGGCAGATACACAGCGTAAATAAGCACAGACTGCAGGAGGGCGGGGAGACGCCCAGGAAAGGCGTGGGAGAAGGGGAGGCTTGAGTTCACATGAGCGGCCTGGTAGCCACCTTCCTCCCGGAGAGGGGTTTGTAATTCTGAGGGGAAGTCTCCAGCACTTGTGGATCTCACCTGCGTAGAAACCCATCCATCAGCTCTGACGCGTGGCATCCCAGGTGGTGCTCTGGTTAGCAGATGGCTAACCAGTTAATGAATGAATGGCAGCTGATGGCAGACCCTCACCCTGAGATCTCTGCTGGTTTACCTGTGGCCTGCAGGAGGAAAGAGGGACGGAAGGTGATGGTGGTGGTGGGGGAAATACCACCATTTAGATGTTATGTTGAGAAATTCTACTCATGGGCTCTTGAATGTATGTTCTCCTTGGAAAATGAAATGTGAAAGTTGGAGATGTTTTCCCTCCGGCTGGAAAGGGGAAATGGAGGCTCCTGGTGTGCTCCCCTCATTCTCCTGGCCAGAGGCCCAGGGGCCAGAGGAGGCCCTGCCCTTGTTCCACTGCTGACAGTCTCGGAGAAGTAAATCTGGGACAGTGGACAGAAGTAGGCCTCCTCCTATAACCCTCCCGCTATCGGTTAAAGAAAAGGGCAGTTTTTCTGTGAGCTGGCCAATCGGGGCTGGCCTTCGCCTGGCTGGCAGAATTCAATCCGACGGCACGTGTGTTTTTATACAAAACCTCTGTGTGCTCAAGAAAGGTCAGGGAACAGTGGGCAGCCGACGGCATCCCATTATTCCTGGTCTCCTCACAACCCGGTCCAGCTTCCAAACCTTCCTGACAATACGGGGCTAAGAGGGGGGAGGGCCTGTCCCGCTGTTCTATTGACCGTCATTTTCCTGAACAGCATTCAGGATCCTGGTGGGAGCTGGGCTGGGTGAGATTGTAGCTAAATCCCGGGGCAGGAACGGACTCAAGTTCTCGGAGGGTCTTGGGCCCCTGCAGGTACCCCTGTGGTGGAAACCGCCCCCTCCCATACAAAATGCCAGGGGGAGGGGAGTTGGCAGGAAGTTGGTTGGAGGAAAGTTCCAGGAGTGTATCTGGATTACGAAACAGACATTCCTAAAGAAATGGGGGCCCCAGGGTGTTACTGCCCAACTCTCTCACCACGTAAAGCCACATTAGAATGAATTACAGGAGCGGCCTGAAGGTAACAGTAATGAGCACTTGCTACTCGGTAGGCACTGTTCATGATGTACTGTGTGAAGTGTCTCTCCTGCTTAATCCTCCTAATAATCCTCCGAGGTAGGCAGTCTTATTGTCCCTAATTCCTCGGATGAGTGAAGGAACGTGCCTGGGGTCCCATGGTGCTTTGTGTGGCGAACCAGGGAGTCTAATTCATGTGCGAGAAACCCAGCTCTAAACCTAACCACGTAAAGGCGAGCCTCAAATTTAATGTGCATGCAAGCTGCCTAGAGATCTCGTTAAGGCAGACGCTGATTCTGTGGGTCTCAGGGGGAAGGCCTGGGGCTCTGTATTGTCACCAGGCTCCCAGGTGCTGCTGGAGCTGGTGGGCTGCTCCCGGCCACTGCCCAGGGCCTGGTTTCCCCACTCGGATCAGAGCTGCTGCTTCTTTTTCACCCTGGCCCCTCCCTCACTATTGCCCAGGATGGGGACAGAGGAAGGGACTTCCAGGATTTCCACTGTGACTCCCACGTGGGGAGCAGGCCTTCACATCCAGGACCGTGCAGTCACCAGCTTCCCGTCTTCACGACCCAGGGGCCACCGTGAGCAGGAGCAAGAACATAACGGCCACGCTGCTTAGCGTGTAGGGGCCCACCCTCCACCCCGCCCCGCCGGTTCTGTCCTCAGAGTCTCAAACCCCATCTCACAGCCACAGACACATTTGTGTACATTTTCCCACTTGTCCTAGTGCCGTGGTCAGCAAACTGCAGCTCATAAGACACATGTGGCTCTTTGGCCCCTTGAGTGTGGCTCTTCCACAAAATACCACGGCCTTCTATTTTGAAGAAGTGGCGTTAGAAGAAGTTTAAGTTTTTTTAAAAATTGGCTCTCAAAAGAAATGTCAATCGTTGTACTGATGATATTTGGCTCTGGTGACTAATGAGTTTGCCGACCACTATCCTAGTGAATTAGAAACAGCCCCAGAGTGGAAGGCAGGAGAGTGAGTTCCATCCCCAATTTACATCTTCATTTGCTTGGTGACTGGAGGCTAGAAACTTAGACTTTCCTAAGCTCTCATTTTCAAACGGAGCTAATAAAACGAACCCCTTGTTTTATAGTTTAGGGATACTCCCAAGGTGAAGGAACTCGCATTTATAAAATAATTTGAGCTCCCTTGGAAATAAGTTCTTATTATGGAAATGTATAAATAATAATATCATTATGGCCCACCTCGGCGAATGCCTCCTATGGCACTCAGCTACTCGTTAGGGTTAATGACCAAGTCTCTTTTCTGGTTTTAAAAAGCTCCCCTTATTACAGCAGTTCCCTGAAGTAGTCAGAGAAAATGGCCTGCTTGAAATTCACACTCAATTCCGCCATCAGTCAAACCCCACTTAAGTGCCAAGACAGTTGTGGGGAGAGGACGCCACATCAAAACCCAGGCTGGCGCGATGAGAGGCTGGGAGGCAGGCAAAGATGGGACAGTTCCACCAGATGCACTCCTTGCAAATGGGCTGCAGCGGAACCCAAAGCGTTTTCTCTGTTTTTTTCTAAGAATAGTCAGTCTTTTGGCGACTGCCAGGCAGGTTCATTTTCGCATCACCAGTTTGGGGGGGACTGGGTCAGTTGGAACAAGAAGAGAGGATCTGGAAAGACAGCAGGCAGCGCGAAGATGTCTGACAGGCACTTTCCATCCCTAATCCAAAGCGCCACTTCTTGCTGCCTCGGCAATATGCAAGGAAATTGTTCTTGTCTTAGGGCAAGATTGCTTTATTCGGAGAGGGAGAAGTTTGCCTGGAGTATTGTCTGCCAGGGAATCGGGCAGTCGCATTGTTGAAACAATGATTTATCTTGTACACGGGATGTCTTAACCATCTTTCAATCACTTCATTGCCAGGCTGTGTTTTTGCTTCCCCTGGCTCTTGACATGCGGCATGGAGTCCTTCTGCCTTTTCCCATTTGGTTTTCATTTGTCCCCCCGCTGCCTGCGAGGGGTTCACACTGCACGTGACAAGGCTGAGGGCTCAGAAGTCATTTACAAGCAGCTGGGGCAGTGCTGCCCAAATCCAAGTGCACTCAAAAACCCAGGGAATTGGTTTCTTTGTTTCCTGGCAAAGAGATTATCATTCACTCTCTCATAAAGAGAGAAAATGGTAAATGGACTCCACAATTCTCCAAACGGGCCCCCAATCTAATTAGTCACCCCTCACACACACACACCATCTCCTGAGGCTGGCTGCTAAGTCCATTTTCTCATTTGTAGTTTTAGTTACTCTGGGTCTCCTCTGCTTCCCCTTTTCCCCACTTGCCTCTTTTATTCTTCTTCCAGATCTTATTTTGTATCTGGGACAGGCTGTCACTTTAAAATTTTCATGCCACCTTAAAATTCTTGTTTCCAATTTGTTTTTCCTCCAATCTTACAAATAAATCTAGATGTAATCCACTCTGCAATCTTAGCATGATCACCTCAATTTCCCTTTTCCCTTTAGTTTCCAAAATTACCTTTGAAAGTCAGAACTGACTATTACTTTTCTTGGTAAGTTTGAATCTGTCAGTGCCTGAAATAGGAAAAGATGGCTACAGATGCCGTGAAAACAAAACAACCCCTTATAAAGTGCACACGTCTCCTCTGCACCTGACTGTGCTCTGGTTCTGCCTGAATGGACCAGCGCTGTCTTCTAGGAGCAGGGCAATAAAGGGTCTGGGGAACTGGCTTACTCCAAAGTTAGGGATGGCCCATTTTTAAAAAAGCTTTGACGTACAATTATTTGACTTGTTACCTATTTATTAAACTAGATTAGCAAAATATGCCATATTTTTTTTATTACAGTTGATATACAGCATTATATTACTTTCAGGTGTACAGCATAGCAATTAGACATTCATAAGACTTACGAAGTGATCACCTCAAGAAGTCTAGTACCCAACTGATACCATAGTTATTACAATATTATCTATATATGTATAAAAGCCTAAACGGCCATTCAACCGTTCAACTGGTAGCTATCTATATATATAAAAGCCTAAGTGACTGTATGACCATTCACTATGATGCACACTGACCACCAGGGGGAAGATGCTCAACGCATAGGCATGGAAACATGAAACAGACAGATGGATCTCAGAGGAAAGGGGAGAAGGGAGAGGACAGGAAGAGATTAACCAAAGATCTTATATGCATCTCTAGAGGCCTGGTGCATCCATGCACTGGTGGGGTCCCTTAGCCTGGCCTGCAGGGTTCAGGCTGAAACTGGAAGCCTGACATCCCCCAAGAGGTCCTGGATTTCGAGAGGGCATAGGCCAGGCCAAGGGACCCCACCAGTTCACAAATCCAGGCAATGGGTCTCTAGTTGACTATTTTCCCTATAGTACACGTTACATTCCATGACTACTTATTAACTGGAAAACTGCACTTTTTTTTTTTTTTAAATATATTATACAGAGAGGAAGAAAGGTAGAGAGCTAGAAACATCAATGAGAGATTCATCTATCAGCTGTCTCTTGCACACCCTCCACTGGGGATATGCCCGCAACCAAGGTACATGCCCTTGACCGGAATCAAACCCGGGACCCTTCAGTCCGCAGGCCGACGCTCTATCCACTGAGCCAAACCGGTTTCGGTGAAAACTGCACTTCTTAATCCCTTCATCTTTTTCACCCATTTTCCCCCAAGCCCCTTTTCTATCTGGTGATCATCAATTTGTTCTCAATATCTATGAGTTGGTTTATGTTTTGTTTGTTCAGATTTTGTTTTTTAGATTCCACATATAAGCAAAATTGTATGGTATTTGTTTTTTTTCTGTCTGATTTATTCACTTAGCTTAATACCCTCTAGGTTCATACATGTCATAAATGGTAAGATTTCATTGCTTTTATGGTCTAGTAATATTCTATCACATATATGTAGCACATCTTCTTTATCTATTCATCAATTGATGGACACTTATGTTGCTTCCATATCTTGGCTATTATAAATAATACTTCAATGAACACAGGGGTGCATGTATCTTTTTGAATTCGTGTTTTGGATTTCTTTGGCTGACTACCCAAAAGTGGGATAACAGGATCATTTGGTAGCTCTATTTTTAATGTTTTGAGCAACCTTCTTACTGTTTTCCATAGTGGCTGTACCAATTTATAATCCCACCACCACTTGTTGCTGATTTACTGATGATAGCCATTGTGACAAGAGTGAGGTGATATGTCATTGTGGTTTTAATTTGCATTTCTCTGATAATTAGTAACCTTAAGCATCTTTTCATATGTCTATTATATATTTTGGATATTAACCCTTTATAGGATGTATCATTGACAAATATCTTCTCCCATTCAATAGGTTGTCTTCTTGTTTTGTTGATGGTTTCCTTTGCTGTGCAAAACCTTTTTTAGTTTGATGTAGTCCCATTTATTTTTCTTTTGTTTTCCTTGCTCAAGGAGACACAAAAAAATATTGCTAAGAGCTATGTCAGAATTTATTACCTATATTTTCCTCTAGGAGTTTTCTGGTTTAGGGTGGTATATTTAAGTCTTTAATCCATTTTGAGTTTATTCTGGTAGATGTGTATAAAAAGTGGTCTGGTTTCATTTTTTTTTTTTTTTGCATCTATCTGTCTGGTATTCTCAGCACTATTTATTGAAGAGACTGTCTTTACCCCATTGAACATTTTTCTTCCTTTGTCATAGATTAATTGACCATATAGGCATGGGTTTATTTCTGGGCTCTATTCTGTTCCATTGAACTATGTGTCTGTTTTTATACCAGTGCTATGCTATTTTGATTACTTGTAATCTAGTTTGATATCAGGTAGTACGATACCTCTGACTTTGTTGTTCTTTCTTACGATTGCTGTGGCTATTTGGGATCTTTTGTGGTTCCATACAAAGTTTATGATTATTTGTTCTAGTTCTGCAAAAAATGCCATCATTATTTTGATAGGCATTATATTAAATCTGTAATTGCTTTGGGTAGTGTGGACATTTTAACAATGTTAATTCTTCCTATCTGATCATGGTATAGCCTTCCATTTATTTGTATCTTTCTCAGTTTCTTTCTTCAATGTCTTATCGTTTTTTGCATACAAGTTTTTTTACCTCCTTGGTTAAATTTATTTATAGGTATTTTATTCTTTTTGATGCTATTTTAAATGGGATTGTTTTATAATATCTCTTTCTGATAGTTTGTTACTGCTATATAAAAGTACAACCAATTTATGAATATTTATTTTGTATTCTGCTACTTTACTGAATTCAATCATTAGTTTTAATAGTTTTTGGTGGAATCTTTAGGGTTCTTTCTACATAGTATCATAAAATCTGCAAATAATGACATTTTACATCTTTTTTTTCTAATTTAGATGGCTTTTATTTCTTGTTCTTATTTGATTGCTATGACTAGGACTTCTAATACTATGTTGAATAGAAGTGGTAAAAAGGGGGCATCCTTGTCTTACTGCTAATCTTTAAAAAAAAAAAAAGCTTTCAGCTTTTCACAGTTGAGTTGACATGTTACTTATTTATTAAACTAGATTAGCTGTGGGTTTGTCTTATAATATGGCCTTTATTATGTTGAAGTATGTTCCCTCTAATCCCCTCTTGACTGAGAGTTTTTATCATAAATGGGTGCTGGATTTTGTCAGATGCCTTTTTTGCATCTAATGATATGACTTTTTATCCTTCCTTTTGTTTATGTGGTATGTCATGTTCATTGATTTGCAGGTTTTGTACTAACCTTACATCCCTGAAATAAATCCCACTTAATCATGGTGTATGATCTTTTTAATGTATTCCTGGATTTGCTTTGCTGATATTTTGTTGGGAATTTTTACATCAATGTTTATCAGGAATATTGGCCTATAATGTTCTCTTTTTGGTAATGTCTTTGTCTGGTTTTGGTATCAGGGTGACCCTGGCATGATAAAATGAGTTTGGGTGCCTCAGGATGGTCCATGCTTTATGCTAGGCCAGAATCTGCCTCTTTCTGGAGAAATCTTCTTGAGGTACTGGCTATGCATGGGAACACGAGTGTCATCATCAGCTGCCTATGTTCTTAATGATTTTGAGCTTAATATCCCTATCTGTAACACAGGAATAATATATACCACGTGGGATTATTGTGAGACAAAAACACATAATTTATGTAAGATAGTTAATACAAAGCCAGGCATATATTATGAAAATGATATTATATTAATGTATTCAGTTACCAAGTACCTATAAAGCATGGAAAGGAGTACCATTTATGACATAAAAGTACTCCCACCCCACCCCAGTGTTTGATCACTCTATACCGAACTGTTTGAACTGATCAATTCACAAGTCAATTCTGCCTTCTCCACCTCCAGCTTTTGTTTTTGACCCTGATGCTCACCATTTTTAACAACGTGGAGAGAGCTGGCAATGACTCCACACAATCTAACCCTTAGAAGAAAACATCTCTTTTTCCTCAACAGAATTTTTTTCTGACAGTGAAGAACCATAATAATCATCATTTTTATGATACGAACAAAAGCCTCCATAAGACTTTTGGGGAGGGCTTTGTTTATGGGGCTTTGGAATGCTCTGTTTTCACATTTATAACCACAAAGGCATCAAGCAAACAAAATAGGCCACGTTTCTTATTATTAAGAAACCCCTCTCACCTAATTCAATGCATTTGGTAAAATACGTTTTCGAGATAAAGTTTTCCTATGGTGGAGGCAGCTGCTACATCATTTATATTTCTTCCTAATAACTCAGGAAACTGGCCTGGTCCTCATTTATATGTTTCTGCTGGTAATATACTTTAGAAGCACTATTTCATTTTCATTTTAAGTGCTTTGGATTTTAGGGAATTGAATTTTGTCCTGTTTTGCTTTGTTTTAGGTGTGGAGTGTGTGTGTGTTTTGCTGCCCTTGCTCATCTCTCCCTCGTTCCCTCCTTTCTTTCTGTCTTTTCCCAAACATGTGAATGGTACCTAGATGCTTCTCAAACAATTCAGTAAGATGTAGCACTGATTAAACTCTATAAAGTCCTATTTACTTAAAATAAGGATGTAGAGAGCATGGCCTAGTGTCATGAGCCCTGTCCAAACTCTAAATTAGGTGATTGAGCGGTCAATATACTGACCGCATACAGGTCAATTGCTCTACAATCACTATGCCCTTGATTTGATTTGACTTGCCTACATCAGCCATTTTGCTTCAACAACTTAATTGTTTTGCATTTTAACATATCTTTTGCTTTTTCTCTTATTAGTTATGTCTGTGGAAGCAACCAATTAGAGAATAAAATTGAATAACTCTACCAGGAGGACACTGTTAAACCTCTGTCACCATCTGAACAGGTCTAAACTAAGGTTCTAAATGAAATTCCTTTTTTTGATTGATTTGACTGCTTAATTTGACCAAAATAGCTATCAAAATGATCAGGTGACCAATTTTACTGATAATGTATAAGAAACACTGAATTTACGCAACTGTTTATTCAAAATGGTCACCACAGCAACTATAATCGTTCATTTTCTCATTCATTCATCACAAACAATTGAGCATCCTACTGTGTTCTGGGAACTGGGGATAAACAGTCCCTGCCTACGTGGAGTTACATCCTACTGGACAAACAGACAATTAGCAAGAAAGCAAATAAGCTGTTTAGTCATTTAAACAAAGAGCAACGCTCTACAGAGAAAGGAAGTGATTGGAAAACAATAAAGGGGATCATTAGTATGGAGTGATAGAGTGAGCCAGCTTGCAAAGGTGATGTTTGAGCTACTCACGTTTAACTATGGTGAACCCACTGTGCTGCTCTCCCTCTCTGTCTGCCTTTCCTATATATCTATATGTACTTAGAGAGGGAGGGAGTGAGGGAGGAAAAGAGAGAGAGAGAGAAAGAGAGAGAGAGAGAGAGAGAGAGAGAGAGAGAGAGAGAGAGAGAGAGAGAGAGATTGTAGAATATAATATATTGATGCTCCCCAGTGTTCTAGTCTCAACCCTATTACTCTTCTCAAAGAATACATTCAAATACATTCTTCTAGCTAGTTTTCAACTGACTTCACTTCATTTACCACTGACACATCAATGATCTATATCTATTCCCCCCCCCCAAATATTGACCTTTATTTCAAGCTATTTATTGCCTCAATGGCTCAAGCTCAACATGTCCATAAATAAAACTCATTATCATTCCCCCAAATCTAATATTGCTCCAGTATCCTTTCTCTATAAACCCTGTCTTGGTTAGTGCCAACATGATCAACCCAGCATTCCAAATACCATGTCTCCTGTCTCTCTTGCTCATGCTCTATTACTTATAAAGCCCAATTGATTTTCTGTTGAAACTCTCAAATCTGAATTCTCTGTGCCCCAACATTAATGCATACTTTCTTATCTCTCTCTTGGATTTTTTAAAACATTGAGTTGAAGTATAATGAGCATACAGGAAAGCACACACATCATTAGTGTACAACTGAACTCACCCATGTGACCATCCGGGTGGAGAAGCACAGTATTACTTGGAGTCTTGTTTTCTCCATGACTGGGTCTAAATTCCACTGCTGATGTTAGTGACGTTAAGGCTCTAATACTTATCAAAATTCAAGTATCCAGGAGGCCTATCATTTTAAGCCATAGTCAGTTATGTCTAGCTAAGTGTGTGTGAATGATTTAAGAACAGGTGTAGTAAATGTGGGAGGAAGAGCACGGGCCACTGAGCAATTCAGAGATGGAAATTTAGCAGATGTGGTGGAGAGTTCTGAGAGACATGGTTGGGGATGTTGACCTTTGACTGCCAAAGACAAATTGCACAGCTTTGTAGAGGACAGGCTGCCATGGGAACTAGATAGGGTCATAAGAACCTCTTTTCTGGAATGTTCTGCTCCCTATTTGGATTCAGTTATTTGTTATAAATAATAATAATGGGACTAAAAGTCAGGGTGAAACTCATGAGGCATTCAATATTAGAGTAGGTGAGACCAAGGAATTAAAAACCCATTTATGTGAATTTGCCTAATTCATGTTATATGAAATTCATTCTCAGCCTCATAATAAAGTAAAAATTCTCCGAATTGAACTTCATTGGAGGAGATACTGAATAGCACACTCCTTACCCATAATTAGATCCACTGGGAAGAAACTGTCTCAGAGCAGCTTCTGTAGTTTCTCCTTCCTCCCCCCCCCTCCTCTTCCTCCTCCTCCTCCTCCGCCTTAGGATTGCCATTTGCACCCTCAACTAGATCCATGCCTTTGGCAACTACTCTTTAAACAGCTCTTTGTCAAAAAACAAAAACCTTGTCTAGCTTTCTTTATAGCCATTAAAAGAAGTCTAATATATGTTTGATGACTAGAGAATAGATTAATATTAGTGGTCAAAAATTGTTTAGAAGGGCCTCCCCTAGACTGGCTTTCATGCAGAGAACACTGTTACAAGTGTTACATGTCATGGAGTTATGCCATAATAATTTTTAAGCTCAATTGAATAGTGAGAAGAAATATTCAAGTGCAATCGGGTTGCTCCCAACTCTATCAGACACTGTCCAGCTGCCTCTGAAGAGATCAACGAGCACCTCAGTTGCATCCAATTTCTTCAGGAACAATTGGATTGCTTCTGAGAACCCAGCCGGCTCTCACCTAACTTGGGTAGAGCTTGGTTGTATAAAAAATGAAGGGCATGTGGTTGAAGGAATACTCAGTGGATGTGAGCTAAGAATTCATCAGATGCCTTTTGCACTGCAAAAGCTGTTGGGCTAGAGCAAGGAAAGGAAACACTAAGGATGCTACAACACCGATGTACCTCACGTTATTCTTTCCTCAAACAGTTTACACTGTGCCAGACACTGTACTGGGTGTTAGAACTGTAGAGACAAGGTAGAAAGACCCTAGTCACCTCCCCAGCTCAATTCTTTTTCTGCTTATGAGTCTGTGAGGGGAATTCACCCTCCATACTAGATTTGCACAGTCTGAGAGGCCTTCACCCAAGATTTAGGGGTGCAAACATGATTGTGCTTTAACACAATTACTGTATCACATTCCCACTACATCTCAGTGGTTGCTTTAAAGAGATGTGAGTGGCTTAACCTGGTCTAATCAGCATGAACCTCAGACTTTTAAGAGAGCTTTCCAAAAAGACTCTTGCTTTTCCTGCTTTCTAAGAAGACTCTTGCTCTTTTGTCTACCTGAGTGGTTTTCGTTGCTACATGCATTTAGCTTCCACAATGAGAGAGTCCAAGCTGTCAGGGTCACCATGGAGTTTGAGCACTAAGCCTATGAAGCAGGAAGCTCAGCCAAGGGATAATGAAAAAACTGTTACAGCTAATTATTTTTATCTCTGAATCTAATTGCACATGAATCCAGCCCTCTACCCCATATATCTTATAGTCCCATATGCAACTTTTCAGTTTAACAGATCTGGGTAAAATCTCAATGGATCTGTATGGAAAGAAAGGCTGAGCTGAGTGTGACTTCAATATGAATTAGCTCAGGATAAAAAAAGTTGAGGCTGGTAGAAAGAAAACAATGAAATAGGACAATATTTATGGATAAAGAGTAATTGGATTCTTTTGCTTCTGTATGTGTTCTTCACCTTCAGGGTGGTACTGACCCAACTGGATAAAAAGTAAATACAAAAAACAGTCAAGATTTTCCGATTGCATTGGCCCCCAGCTTCTGTTTTTTTGTTGTTGTTTGTTGCGTTTTCTCCAGTGAATTGATTTTCTGTGAGAGTGACGTGGCCAAACCAAGTAGAAACAGCCCTAGGATAGGCCTACAGAATGCAAAATATATAGGAGGTAACCAACAACAACATATTGAGGATTTTCATGTAAAGCTATAAAATAGAATGGAATAAAGAACCCTCATTTGTTCCAAAATGCTTTCTTGTCCTAATGAAAAATAAGAGCAAGAACTCTTAAATACAACTTGAAGCAGAACCGTAAAGGACTTGGTTCCTCAGAATAGCCGGGAGAGACTGTGAGGGGTGGATGTGATTAGAGGGCCTCAGAGAAAGCCATTCTCTGATCTTAGAGTTTATTCTAGTGGGAACCTTGTGAGTCTCCACCTTCCTGGCTGAGATTGAAGTAGCAACTCCCCTTGATGGCTGGGACTACAACGTTGTTCTCAGAGGCCCAGCACCTACCCCTCTAGTCTAGCTTTTCTTGTAAATTTGAAGACATTTCCAGCCCTCTATTAAATCTGTCTTTATTGAAAATCGCTAGAGACAATTCTGTTTGCTACTACTGAAATTTGATTGATATAATGACCATGAATAAAAGCATTTATAAAGAAAGGTTCTAGTTTTGAGTACTACAAGAAGAGAAAAAAAAACACAACCTTTTGTCCTTCCTTTGTGAAGATTACGCAATAAAACACAAATGTATGCAGATTTATCTAGGATGAAGAGCAAAATTGAAATATAATGTTCAGGTTAAGGAAGTAGAGAATCAGTGAGGTGGGCAGGGAGAGAATGCAGAAAGTGTGACTGAGTTTGGTGCCAGACTGAGTGGAATGAGAACTAAGTAAAACCAGGAAATCCACAGGAAAAAAAAAAAAAAGTCTGTGCAAAAGTTAAATGGACCAAAATTCTACACATCAGACTAAAACTATAAAATTCTTAGGAAAAAAAACAGGTGAAAAATTTCATAACATTAGATTGGGCAAGGATTTGTTACATAAAATACCAAAAAGACAGACAACAAAAATAAAAATAAATAAGTTGGACTTCATAAAAATTAAAAACTTTTGTATATTAATGGACAATATCAACAGAGTTCATGCAACTTACAGAATGGGAGAAAATATCTGCAAATCATATATCTGAGATGGGATTGGTACCCACAATATATATATACGCCTAAAACTTAACTACAAAGGAAATCACTTAAAAATGGTAAAGAACTTGACATTTCTCCAGAGAAGATATATAGATAGCTAATAAGTACATAAAATGATGCTCAACATCACCAGTTGTTAGGAAAATATGAATCAAAACAACGAGACATCATTTTATACCCATTACGATGACTATTATGAAGAAGAAACAAACAGAAAGTATTGAGATAGATATGGAAAATTGGAACTTTTGGGCATTGTAAAATAATGGGAGAGATATTTTTGGGTAATTTAGGGAATGGTTTCAATATTTGAGTCACCTAATTTGAGAGTTAACTCTAAATTTTAAAAAGAGCAATATGTGTATATAATTAAATTAGTGTTTCTTTTTAAATGAGAATACATATGCACAATGTTGATGTATGTTACATTCAAGGCAGAATGTCACAGATCCCATATGTCCACGTGTAAGTCTCAGGCTTAATTCCACAGTAGGACATTTCAAATTCAACTTTAGAATATAAAGTAACAATAAGAAAAAGGGTAAGAATAGCACTTGGCATTGCGTAGTCATCCAGGTTGATTTGTAATGCTTTGCCATGTGTTTTTATTGCTCTAATTCCTCTCTCTGATATCATGGTGAAAATTTGATTCAATTATGGAAGATAATCTGTTGGGAAGAAGTGCCAATGATGTTTTTAAAAGGACCTGTGAGTTCAGGAATACTTTGATTTCAAAGTAATTAAGTCCGAGGGGAACCTTTCTGAGATGAAATAGTGAGGTTATTTGGTCATGAGAGCTTTCACAGTCGTGAAGAAAAAAGGAGGCACAATTCTTTTATTAAATTGACATTGCATCATGAAAAAGAGCTAAAAATGATTGATTGCAAATATAATGTAAAGGATAGAAGCATCTGGTCCAGGCATAAATAACAAAGGCTCTTCAACATATGGCACTAATTTGCGTTTATGCCTCTATAATCTCACCTTTTCAAATTGCAATGCATTCCACAAGGGGAGCCATCCTGGGTATCAGTGTGGAATGTCACCACAGGGGAGAGTAACTTCTAACTCATTTCTGTAAGGAAAGGTGTGCAGGATGAATGTGGGGGCTGGGGCAGGTGTGTTTCTGGCTCCAATTCACCCACAGATGCAGCTGCAAACCCAGGGATGGGCCAGCCATTAAGTCTAGAGGTCTTGATAGCAGAAGGGCTTCAAAGGTTCAGGTGAAACTTAAATTCTCCTCATTTCTAATGCAAAATAGAAAACCAGGGTTTGGCAAAGCGCGAAAAGATGAGATTGTTTAGGCCTGCCTCTCCATTCCAAAGGGTGTTTGACTGTCTTTAGCTCTCAGGATGCAGCAGAGTACTAAGCAGCTCCTTCAAAGACGGTGGCCGGAGGTGAGTTTTCCTTTCCCTGGAGACTCATAAAGAAGAGGGCAGCCAGGTTTCTTCTCCCTTCCTCTGGTCGTTTGCTGGTCATTAGGTAGCCCTAGCCCCCAGGCAGCCACACAGGCCTTGTACCTCTGCACTCCGCTCCTCACTGAATGAGAAGCCAGGAGAAATATGTCCGCAGAGAGGACTGTGTGTATCCAGTATGCCTGAGATAATATTTCCATTAGATTGAACTATTGAGAAATATGTTCCCTTCCTCTTTCAGGAAATGCCACTATGAAATCTGCCTTCTCTCAATTTTCTGAGGACACTACTTTAACCCAGCAAGGTCTAGAGAGCTGCACTCTCAGCCTGACCCTGACTCAAGGTAGCTCAGTTCCTCGGCCCATGCCTGCTGCAGCCATGACCTTGGCCATGATTTCAGGTTGCATCCTTGAGAATGAGTTTGGCTCAGCCTTTTGAAAATAACAAGACCTGTTCTTGTACATAGCTGGCTATTCTGTCTTGTCCTTGAGAAACTGCTCACATTTTCATGATTCTTTCTTATAAATATAATTTTTAAATAATTTTTTTTAAAAAACAGAACAATAAAAAAAGAGTTGCGCTCTGCGTGGACTGGTTTCTGCTTCCCACTGGCCAGCCACCCATGACTCCCTGGAGCAGAAGTCTGACTCAGTGTCCTGGGTGTCAAGTAAACTCCTTTACATAGATTACTGCTAGGCTTTAAAATGAATATTTGTTTTTTAGTTTTATAGCTTTATTGCTGACACATCTGAATTTTCCTGACCAAAAAAACCCTTCAAGTCTTATCTCTTTGCTGGGGCAGAAACTTCTATTTCATGTTCTGATCTAAGGAAACATAGCAACTGATTTAAATAGAATTTTCTGTCTCAGAAACAGCGTAAGTGGATGTTTCAAGGTTGTGTAGACATAGCATATAGTCCCTTCTCTTTTTCGTACTTGAGAAACCTCTCTTTTGTGCCTAGTAAACTTTAAAATACTGCTTTCAGGTTAGCTTTTTCTAATTATGAAGCTCATCTCATATTTTAAACTTATCTCCCAAAGATTTATAATCTCCATGAATATCCATCAACTGAATAGTAAATGAAAATATGTTTTGGACCCATAATAATTCTCTACTGTGGGGAAAATAAACAAGTGACTGAAATATAAACAACTTCATTAGGCCCAATTAATTTTTTCCTGTTAGTGTGATGGTTGCCAAAACATTTTTATTCCTCTAGGACAGTGTTTCCCAAACTTTTGACATATGTGTACCCCTTTTATAATTTTCGTAACACTGAGTATCCCTCGTACTCATGAGAATGTAGAATTAGGCGCAGCTAAGCACGGTGCAGTGCATATCCCCACCAAACTCCAGTGCAATGCGTATCCCCACCAAACTCTTCCCATACCCCTAGGGGTACGCGTACCACACTTTGGGAAACACTGCTATAGGAAATGCCATTCTCAAAGAGCTGCACCCAGTCGAGTGAGAAGGATGGTGGGCAATTTAGAGGACCAAAGATGAATTAAGGAGTAGCTACGTTCACCTTGGCCAGTTTGGTTCAGTGAATAGAGCATTGGCCTGCAGACTGAAGGGTCCTGGGTTTGATTTTTGGTTGCAGGCTTGATCCCTGGTATTGGTAGGAGGAGATAGGGAGTGCAACTTTGTGTGACTGGTCTTACTCTGGAAACCGAATTATATTTACCCAAATTGTAGAAACTGGTAGTTTACACACATTTCTGACAAAACTTTGGAAATGCCAATTTACAGCAGCAAGGAGTTGTGGGCTGAAAATACAGTCACATGTATTAGATCAACATAAAGCCACCTGTCTCGGAGCAGCAAAGGCTCTGGAGAAATCTGCCGGGAGGAGAGGACGGAAGGCCCTGGGCACAAGTGCCTTCTGGAGTGGAGTCAGGCTCTGTGTCCAGAAAGCAGGCAGCAGCTGCAGCCGGGGCAACGGGAGCAAGTACACGAAATACACTCAGTCTGAGCTTCTTTCATTGCGATGCTTCATCTTGGTGGGTGCTAAGTCTTTGATTAAACCTAATGGAAGGAATTAAAAAACAAAACACCTCTGCCCTAGCCGGTGGGGCTCCGTTGGTTGGGCATTGTGCCATGCACAGAAAGGTCACTGGTTCAATTACCAGTCAGAGCACATGGCTGGGTTGCAGGCTCCATCCCTAGTAGGGGGCATGCAGGAGGCAGCTGATCAATGCTTCTTTCTCGCTCTCTTCCTCTCTCTGTAAAAATCAATAATAATAATAAAAAAGTCTTAAAAATAAATAAAAACTAACTCTCTATGTGTTTTAGCAGAAGTTGTCATAAAGGATATCTATACCAATAACGGTTACTCATTCATTTAGTATTTTGAGGGACAGTACATGTTTGCTAGGAGACAGAGAAAGCACCCATATTTCCAAAAGCATCCCACTCGACAACTTTCCTCCCAAGCTTTCTGTTTCATCTATTATTTGCCCCAACTGTTATTCATGACATTGGGTAGTAAGGGCTAAAACACTTACCTAAAATGTTTTTGACAAGGAGTCCTTGTCCCCACATAGCTTTAGCACAAATGAGTGCCAGCCAGGTGAGATAAAGACAAGCCTTGTAAACAGTTTCTCCAGAGAGCCACCGGACAGATTTGCTGGGAACCATGTGTAGTAAGTGATATCTGTTCTGCTCTCTCCTCTTCCTACATTAGGAATCAGGCTACTATTTTCCAGGCTACTGGAGAGCTGGGAAATGGGGAACCAGGCTACAGCACCTTTAACAGGCCACAAAGCTCACTGTTTTTACTGATGTTCGGCCATTTTTCTTAAACAAGCACTCCTCGGGTTCCTGCCTGCTTTGGGTTAGTTTTAAAAGTTAAAAAAAAAAAAAAAAAAATCGATTCTTACTGTTTTTGGAGTTTCTTCTCCCACATTTTGTCTCAGCAATGAACTTTTAAGAGCACACATTGTGGTTAATAATAATAATAATAATAATAATAAAAAGAGTGAATTTTTAACTTCTCAGTACAACCAATGGTGAATGTATAATCTGAACAAATATTTTTCCCCCCAATTTTACTATCCTCCAATGGTGACATCTCTGACCACTTGAAAATAGGAGATAAAAATTTGCCAGAGAACTATCAACATCTGCTTGAAAAGTTGGTAGTCATTCTTAGAATACTTGCTGTGTTTAAACCCAATTTAGCATGGAAGGCTGGAAAAAAGTGTGCTTACACATCACCCTGTGAAGTGTGACTTTTCTTTGGATAAAATGACCAGTGTTCTAAATCCATTTAATCCATTTTTAATCCCAAGTTCTCTTGTGTTTGTACAAAAATGGAAGTGATAACTGTCCATGTGCCATCTCCATTAGCAAAGGAAGACTTTGCAAAAGATCACTGATGCCTGTTTTATGTCTGTGACATCCTATGCTTCAGACAGATATCAGTGGAGTTGATACCAATAATGGTTCATTTTAAAAAAATCAAATTCACGGAGTCAAAGTAAAGCTTTTGGAAGTTCATTGTGTTGAATTTGAAATATGTGATGTTATAGTGAATTTCACGGTACATATAGTTCAAAAGTTTAACATTAAAGATAAAATGATTTGTGTTTGTATTCATAGTACAAGTACAAATTGTGGTAAGGCACAGAATCAGAGCAATAACAGTGTTCTTACTAAATTAGGGAACTGTGGAGCAGAACAGTATTTGGAATTGGTTGTGTGCATGCATAATTCACCACTGTGTGTTCCAACAAGCTGCAGTGCTCCACCAATCAAAACAGAGGTTGTACTTGCTAAGATTTACTAATATTTTCAAATACTAGTATGCATAGAGTAACTGAACTGCAACATTCTAATGCTGAATTCAGAAAGATATTCCAGCCTGCCCATCGTTAGTTGGGATTTAGAACAACTTGAGCTTTTGAAGAACTACAAATCCACCTCACTGACCTACAGTGGTATGTGATTTTGTAAATGAGCCCTTTAAATCTTTGTTGCATTTTTTTTTTGAGAAAATAGCATTTAATAATAAACTGAGACAACATATTGACAAATTTTATCCTATAAATTTAGTTGCTAAAGAATGTTACTTTGAATAGAGGCCAAAGACAGTTCTTGTAAAAATATTGGGCTCAATATACCCATATTTCAATTTGAAAATGTAAGATGGAAAATATCTTCCATTTATTAGGATTTGCTCTGAGCTTTCCATGTACCTCAGCACCTTTCCAGAGTGTATTTTCTTGTGTAAATATTATGGTCTACAGAGAGAACTTAATTGAAGGTGTCAGCAGTTTCAAATTTAGTAGCTGTAAATAGAACATTGAAAATATTATGGTAAATTTTATTGAATATTAAGAATAATTAACTCAATAATTATGCTTTTAAAGGTATGTTGTTCAGAAAAGTAAAGGTGACATGCTGTTAGAACAGGTACAACCAAAAACTGATTAAATAAATAGGTTCCAGGAGCCCGCAAAGGGATTTTACAAAACATATCCCGTTTTTGTAATGTTTAGATAATTTTTGGAATTTTTAGTGTTTAAGAAATTTTTGAAATTTTTACTTTCATCGACATGGATATGTCATTTTATTTATAAATACATTAATATAATTTTCTAGAAAGGTTTTATATCTAAAAATAGTTTGAGTACAACCTTTTTTGTAGATCCACTAGTATCATAATACCAATTTTTTAGTTAATAGAAAAAAGTTTGTAAAATTATACACTTGTAATTATTTTAAGTGGCCCTTTTACTCTCAGTGATGTCCTCATTTGGCTGCTCAATTACATAACCCTACTTAAAGGTATTAGTCATGTATACAAATAACTGGACATCTGGGTTATCCTGGTAAATTGATACACTTCTATAAATCCTACCAAAAGGACTGTGAGGGAATAAAATGCTTTAAACTCATAAAGCTGAAGTAGAATAAGGTGACCAGATTTTAACATTGGTAAAGCGGGACACCATTGACGGAGGGGGGGGGGAGGAGGGGGGGATAGGGGGAAAAGGCGGAGGGAGGATTCTTGATTAAAAATTTGGTCTATATGAAGCAACAAAAATTTTCATAGAATGCAAAAATAGTATTGTAATATATTTTTTAAAATTTCAACGTAAGTACAATTTACAAATATAATAAATAAAAAAAATGATGTATAGTCGTCACTTTCAAGGCTGGCGCTAGACTTTTTTGCTGCCACTGTAAAATATAAATAATATGAGTACTGTCTGCTAAATTCAAAAAAAATTATATATTTATGAAATAAATAAATAAATTACTTACCTAAATTATCTGATTAGCTGATTTGTAATGACATCACTTGTTTAACTAGCTTCTAGCACTCAGTATGATGTGTATCGTCTGAGAGATAGTTACAAAATGTTTTCATCGTTGCCAATCCCAAAAAATGCCATTGTTCATTAAGTCCAAACAATGGTGGTCAAATTCTAACAACTGATCAATAATGCAAACTTTGATAAGCAGTTCTCGATAATCAGTTCTCAACAATTATTTTTTATTATTAGAGTTTAACATTATAAAATTAACAAAAATAATATAAAACTCATATCCTGGCTAAATAGCCACATGGTTGCCGAAAACCGTATATTCCCTTCCTGTTCTCCCACTGTTCCCTAGCTTGTCGTGCATTCTTTCCAAAAATCGGGACTTTTTTAAAATGCCGTGGGATGTGGGACAAATTGTTAAAAATCAGGACTGTCCCACCAAAAGCGGGACGTCTGGTCACCTTACAGTAGAAGCATGGAGACAAAGAATGCGCAGTGACAACAAATTGCTATAACATTTAAGGCAGGTGGAAGGTGGTAACTGATTAAGCAGAGTCAAGAGTCTGTGCCTGCAGAGGGAAAGCCCATCAGCTGCAAAACACCAATAGCTTCCGGACTCATAGGAAGATGGGGTGAGGTATGGGCTGAAATCAAGGGGAGAGTCTGAGAGTCTGGACATGCAGTCTTTACCAGCCTTTCTCAGCCAGGATTCTGCAGAGGGTAGCCCTACAGACAATGGTTTGAGTGACTGGCCTCTCAATGCTCCCACGGATGAAACAATGTCAGTGCTATTCTCAAAGCATAAGAGCGAAATTCCTTTTCCCGTACCGTGGATTCCTTAGTGCCTTAGAACTGAACCCCTTTGCAGGCTCCAGCAGAGAAGGAATAGCTGGACACACCAGGGCATCTGGAACCTTCAACCACTATTGAAAACACTGGTTCTGAGACCCTCTAGTCCTTTCCCTCACCCACCAAACGTATTTATACCCTAGGAGGCACAAGATTAGTGCCTCCTTGGGGAGATTGAAACGCCTAAAAAAAAAAAAAAAAAAAAAGAGGCCTACAAATATTAGCAGAGAAACTCTCTAGTCAACAAGCCCCGCCCAGATCCATCGTTTTCAAATCAGCATTGTACTGTCTCTGTCTCACAAATAAAAAATTGTATTGGCCAGGGTTCTCCAGAGAAACAGAACCAGTAGAATTGTAAGTGTATTGATTTTAAAATTAATTATTTCAAAGAACTGGCTCACACCATCATAGAGGTGGGCAAGTCCCAGGATCTGCAGGGTGAGTGGGAGCTGGTCACCCAGGAAAGGCCATGGGTTAGTTCCATGCTGAGTCCGAAGGCCTGAGCAGTAGGAGAACCAGTTACAGTTCCCACCCAGAGGCCAGCAAGACCTGGGAAGAACTAATGCTTCTGTTTGAATCCAAAGGCAGGAAAAATTTCCCTCTTGCTTGGGGGACAGTCCTTTTGTTCCCATTCAAGCTTTCAACTGATGATGGGCCCACCAACAGTGGGAGGGCCATCTCCTTTACTCACCCAGAAACACCCGCACGGACACACCCAGAATAGTGTTTGACCAAATGCCTGGGCACCTCCTGGCTCAGGTAAGTTGACACAAAAATTATCCATCACAACAGACAACAAGCCTTGTGTGTGAAAGACAAAGGCCAATATAAACAAATAGAAGAAGGAACACCGAGAGGAAACAGAGGCAAATTTAATTCTTAATTGTAGCCTCAGAGAGGTAAGAGAAAATAATACTGCATTCACTCAAAGGAGCCATAAATACATCAGAACTTGAAACGTAATAGCAGAAATCATTTGAGAAGAACATTTGGAAGATAAAATTGATGAAATCTCCTAGGGAGTAGTAAAAAAGAAAGAAAGAAAAGAGAAAAACAAGAAAGGGAATGAATTAAAGAGATCTTATACCTAGCTAAGAATTTTAGAAAGATAAAACAGTTAAAATGGAGAGGACATTGTTAAAGTATCTTATAAGTTCCGGGACTGAAGAACCTCACATCTCCAGACATAAAGTTCCTTGCCCAAAGAATAATAATGTTTTTTGTTTTTGTTTTTTAAAAACACCACATTGCACATTAAAGACGGGGGGGGGGGGGGGGGTGGGGGGGGGGGGGGTGGGGGGTGGAGGGGAAGCATGTGTCAAATGACAAAACAAAAAGCATTGAATAAGGAGTTTGCTGTCCTGATTCAGGGGAAAACAGCCTAGGATTGGGGAGGGAGTAGGTCACAAGCAGGGGACACTGTTCCCCAGAGATTTGGGCAAGAGGGAGTTTTATAGAGAAGAGGCGACAGGAAATAGGACAGGGTTGGCTAGGAGAGCGGGGGTTTCCTTATGAGGCCAGCAGGTCCTGTTTTCTGGGGGAAGGCAGTCTAAGTAAAGGTGAAGGATGGGGATTGCCGTTGGGTGTCCTTGACAGTGAGGCATTTCCCTGAAGTGCAGGCCAAGTCAGGTTTGGATTTGTGACATGGGCCAGGACACCAGGTGGCCTCCATTTTCGCGTCCCAAGATATGAGTTAAGTCACATACAAAAGATCCGAAATCAAATGACATCGGGCTTCTTATCAGCACCTAGAAAGCTTGAAGACAAGGGAGCAAGGCCTTCAAAATCCGATTCAAAGTGATTGCCAACCTAAAGCCTAAACCAGCTGAAGTAGGAATCAAATGTGAGGGCAGAATAATTTTCAGACACTTAACATTTCATGCACCTTTTCTTAAAAAACAACGACAAAGAAAAAAACCTAGAAAATGTTCTCCAGCAAAACAAGGGAGTAAATCAAGACAGGAGAGGACAAGGGTCCAGGATATGGGTCAGAAGAGCAGCTAAAGAGAAACCCAAGGTCAGCCTCACAGCAGCCTCATGCGAACCAGGTCCAGTGAGGGCAGGGCAGCTGGGGCCAGGAGGGAGGCATCCCAGAGAGAAATGGCCCAATAGAAGTCACAAAGTGGGACCTAATGAAGAAGAGCACGGGCTCTGCAGAGGTGTTAGAACTGTAGAAAGGACCAGTGAAAGGTGCATCGAAAATGAAGACATGGGAAGACAAGGAGTTCAGTGAAGGAAAGTCACACACACGACCTGGCTCAGCAACACACAATGTTTGTACAACCACAATCGTGTAAACCTTCCTATTAATGAAGCCCCAAACTGTGATTTAATTATGTTGGGAAGATGACAGCAGAGAGGAACCGCGGACATAAACGAATCTGTTTGGGAAAACTTTCCTGGCTCCTGTGTGGTGTCCGGCTCCAGCTGGCCGGTGATGAAGGCATGCCTGCAAGGTGTGCACCGTCTGAAGGGAGAGATGGAGAAGTAATTTGTGCTCATGGGATGCTTCCAGCAAACTCCCTGAGGCCTTGCTTATAGGTGTGCCCTGTTCCTTCCTGAGCCTGGATCCTTTAAAAGGATGGCAATTTACACCTGAAAAAAGACTCTTAGCCCTGGCCGGTTTGGCTCAGTGGATGGAGTGTTGGCCTTGCGAATGAAGGGCCCCAGGTTCGATTCTAGCCAAGGGCATATGCCCAGGCTGCGGGCTCAATCCCCAGTAGTGGGTGTGCAGGAGGCAGCCAATCAATGATTCTCTCTCATCATTGATGTTTCTATCTCTCCCTTTCCCTTCCTCTTTGAAATCAATAAAGATATATTAAAAAAGAAAAAGAAAAAGGATTCTTAAATTTGTGATCTTTTAACTCCATAATTTTTTTAAATTGTGAACTTTTGTTCTTTACCTATTTGTTTATGTTCCATTAAGTGAGGTTTATGCATAAAGTGAGGTTTTCTGAGGAATTCTAAGTTTCTTCTTATGAGAGAGCAGTCATGCCTTGTTTAAGGAAGGGGATATGTTCTGAGATAATGGGCAGGTTCATAATTTCCTGCGAACATCATAGAGTGCATGCACACAAACATAGATGGCCCAGCCTACTACATGCCTAGGCTACATGGTACAGCCTACTGCTCCTAGGCTACAAGCTTGTATACTTGACACTGGACCAAATACTGTAGGCAATTGTAACATAATGCTAGGTATTTGTATATCTGAACATACCTAAGCATAGAAAAGGTACAGTGAAAATATGGTATAGAAGATAAAAAATGGCACACCTGTATAGGGCACTTACATGAATGAAATTTGTAGGACTGGGAGTTGCTCTGGGGGAGTCGGTGAGTGAACGACGAGCGACTGTGAAGTCCTATGTGCGTCACTGCAAACTTTATAAACTGTCCCGCAAGCCCTTTCCCTGCTTCCTTCTGACAGGGTCAGAGATAGAACATCGAAGCTGTCAGTGCTGCTCTGTGAACGCGGATATGGGCTGACTGATTAGAAATACGGAGGAGCAAGTGGCTGGGTAAGGAGTGGATCATTGTGATAGTGACTGCAGGAGGGAGGGAAGGGGCCAGAGGACCAGTAGAAACAAGAAATAAGATGGAGATATAAACAACATAGGGATTGTTATGGCCAAGTGGTTTTGGCGGTGGCATGCTGGAGCAGAGGTCCGGTTAAGGAACCGTTGTGGTATTTGTTTTTAAAAGGTGTGTACCAGAGAGAGGACAGGGAACTGAGGATACAATGTTTTGACTTCAGAAATTTGTGTTTGGTTCCCTTTGCCCTGTCTGGCACAAAGGGCTCTCTCTGGCATTGAATTGATGGGAGAAATAAAACTTACCTGTGTTTTCTATCATTATGACCTGAAAATATTTCCAAAGTACAAGGACAGGCTGGCTCCACACTACACAGAAAGCTTTTACTCAAGCGACAATGACACTTATACTTGTTGAGGGAGCTCCTGAGGACCTGTGTCCTTGCACAGGGTCTTAGGTTCTCAACAAAGAATTTACAGCAATGTTCTTGGAAGACCGTCAAGCTCAATCTGGGAGGCTGTAGCATCCTCTGAACATGTTTGCTGGTTGATAGGCAGGCCCCTCTGTTGAAGCAGATCAGTGGCTGGCTGGGATGTAACCGGTGCCCTCAATATTGAGGTGCTGTGAGGGAGGGAATCTCTGGCCAACCCCACAGATAGTGCTCCCATCAGAGGAAAAGAAATTCCTCCTGAGCCACATATCCTTTCATTTCTTACAGGAAATTCAGCTCCATTATATCGAAAGGGATCAGGGTCATCTACGTGGTCCGTTGTTGACTGAAACGTTATGTGGTGTATGACTGGACTGTATCTTTGGATCTTAAATATGCTCCCTGAATTGCTTCACTGTCCTTTCCCTGCTCTATTCATATCTTCTGGCAGAAGACTATGCTCCATCAGGCTTGCTGATTTCCTAGGGGCTCTATGGGTACTAGAGTTTCCATATGATTCACTCATATGGAGTGGCTATGATGGCCTCTCACTGATGCATCTCCAATCCACTTGATTCAGAAACAGAATGACTGTCCTGCTTGAACAGGAGGAGGGCTGGTGAGGCCTGAAGGTGTGTGACATCCTCCACAAGAGAGAGGGCCTTTGTTGAAAGGTAAAAATGATAGAATGAAAGCATTTGGCCTCTCCTTCAGAGAAGGGGATCTAGAATAATGCCCTGTCCAATAGAACATTCTGTGATGATGGAAATAGTCTGTGGCTACTGAATACTTAAGACCAAGGAATTGGCATTTTAATTTCATTGAATTTTAATTTATTTAAATTGACATTTTATGGCTACCTGTGACTAGTGGCTACCATTTTGGATGATGCAGGTTTAGAAAGAAGCTGTAAATGTTTCTTGCTCAATAATTTATGTATATAACTTTTGAGGATTTTCTGAACCCATTATTTCCTTTCATTAGGGACTGATAACAAGAACATAGAATTATAAGAGAGAGATTAATTATTTTAGGGAGAATGAAGAGAAGAATAGAAATAGGCTTAGGGAATAAGATAATCCAGGGAGACGTTATAATAGCAGCTAGAAATAAGAAAGTAGAAGTACTAACTACCTTTGGAAGAAGAGAAAGGGCAGAGAAGGATGGGGATTGGAAAATCTGTCAGGGATAAATGACAGAGCCTGGGGCTTCAGGCTGCCCATTGCGAGGGGAGCCCAGCTACTGAGAGATCACACTGCACATGGAAGTCAATTCTTTTCTTCATTTTATTGAAGTTAATCACTCATTTATTTTAAGTAATATCTTCCCATTTAAATATTTAAATTACCATGAATAAATGCAATGTGTTTCACCTAGCTTAGTATATCTAGGCTGTAATTCTTTTAAAAATTAATAGGTTAAAGTCTAATGGATGCATTTACTAATTAATGATTCGAACACTAAAACATGTGCGCAATGGCACATGTGTGCACACATACTGACAATCCTAACTGACATTTTTTGGGGTAAATGATCTTTCTTTAATTTATTGATTGAACAAATAAGATTTCAAGGAAACTCCTGTCATTTCCCTGGAATGCATGAGGTCCTTTCCTCAGCTTGGCAGTAAGGGGCCCTAACCTGCAGTGTACAACTTGAACATATTTTACACACACACACACACACACACACACTCACACACACACGTGCTGCTCAGTTTTTCATAAACCTTGGATAACTTGAGTCTTCTGGGAGCTAACTTTCACTCAGAAGAAATATCACGTTTCTTTGGTCCAGATTCAGCCAAATGACTTCTGTCTTCAGAAAAGTATCAACATGTACTGTAAACTATCATAAATCTGTAATTCCAGGACCTGAAAGATACTCCCTTTGGAAAGTAAACCTTAATAAAAATGTAAACAATTCCAATTTGACTCACAACATAATTACCAGGGCTCATTGCCTCAGAGAAACCATTATGATATCACAGGGGACTGTGGTAAGAATGTGTAACAACTCTACAAATTGATGAAATGGTGTTTGCTCACACCCCCCCCAAACAAAACAAAAACAAAAACAAAACAAAACAAAAAAACAACCCACAAATAGCTACAGCCATACTCAAAGTAATATACTTTATTATATTTAGGAGTGTATATTAGGTTCTGAAAAGTCAAAACTTGCTCCATAAGTCTTTATTTAAACAGCTCAAAGATTGGCAGGTTAGCAAATTTCTGCAGATTAGGGAGGGGAAAATAAAAGAGCACCATTCAGGAAAAGAAAAACCGACCCTTGGGATAAAATGTTCTTCAGAGAGGCTAGACATGTTAGCATCTTTCCTTCCTCTGCTCTTTCAGTTCTCATACTAGAAAATTACTGGAGTCCAGCCGGGACTGGTTTGGCTCAGTGGATAGAGCGTCGGCCTGTGGACTGAAAGGTCCTGGGTTCGATTCCGGTCAAGGGCATGTACCTTGGTTGCGGGCACATCCCCACTGGGGGGTGTGCAAGAGGCAGCTGGTCGGTGTTTCTCTCTCATCGACCTTTCTAACTCTCTATCCCTCTCAATTCCTCTCTGTGTAAAATCAATAAAATATATTAAAAAAAAAGAAAAAAAGAAAATTACTGGAGTCCAGGCACACATAGAGTCATAGACATTTATTTGTCAGTGACATGTATTGGGTTTGTCCTCTACGCAGAAGTCAGAACTGATGGTGGGAGAGATTAAAAAGAACAGCAAGATCAGCTCTTCCTCTCAGACTACTGATGAAGAGAAATAGACATCTTCATAGAATAGCACAGCAAGAGCACATAATAGAGCAAAAACTCCAGGTACACAATTAATGAGGGCTCATTGAGTAGAGGAATTAAGAGAATTGGGCCAAATTAATCAGGGAACTTTCCTATGAAGTGATTTTGAAGACAGACTTGAAAGGCGAGCAAGAGTTGAATGGATCTGTGTGAGCAAATACATCCCTCATTGCTCGCCCATCCTGCTGGAGGATAGGTGTGATGTGGGGAGTGGGGTATATCCAACGTTACTTGTTGGATGCCTTCAGTTAATGGTCTGACTGAAGGGAGATGGCATTGTACTGCAGAAGCTGTTGAAATATCCTCAGTCTAAGTGGAATAGGAGGATATTCTGTTTCACAGGGGACAGGGAATATTCTCTGATTCTCTTCAAATGCCAAGTTTCAAGCCAACTGCAGATCCGATGATGGTGCAAATCCTTCTCAAGAAGAGGCAGCTGAGAGCAGAAAAGTTTGCTGGGCAATTGGAAACAAGAGTTGCTTAAGAGAAACCTTGGAGACACCAGGAAAGGAAGTAAGGCCCTTCAGGGGAGCACCCCTCTGTGGACCCTGAAGGGGAGGGAGTAATCAAAGGCCAGGTGTTCCCTACAAGGTGGGATGGAAGGACATTGCCCACGCCTGCATCCACTCAGATAATATGGTCACTGCTAAGGAACAGGGATGTGGTGGGAAAGCTGGGTGCTGAGGAAAGCCCTGTGTTCAGAAAAATATGCCCTAAGGCAGTGGTTGGCAAACTCATTAGTCAACAGAGCCAAATATCAGCAGTACAACGATTGAAATTTCCTTTGAGAGCCAAATTTTTAAAACTTAAACTTCTAATGCCACTTCTTCAAAATAGACTCACCCAGGCCGTAGTATTTTGTGGAAGAGCCACACTCAAGGGGCCAAAGAGCCTCATGTGGCTCGTGAGCTGAGGTTTGCCGACCACTGTGCTAGGGTGCAGCAAGAGCTGTGAAAGAGAGGACTGAGAACATGATGGCATATTCTGCCCCGGAGACATATGAAGGTGTCACAGACTTGGTGAGTGAAATTTGACTTTCGAATTGGGTCTTGAAGACTGAGAAGTCGTTTTGTAGGTAGAGAAAGCAGAGTGGGCATTTCAGATGGTGGGACAAGCTAGTAAGAAAATATAGAAGCACGAAATGGGGGAGGTGCCCCAAAAGGCTGAATCTGTACCTTGGAGGGAGGGCCCCTACCTTCCTGGCGGGGGAGAGAGAAGGAAGAAAATTTGGCTTCCAGACTGGTTAAAGCCAAGCAATAGAGTTAATCCAGCTCCTAGTTTGTGGACAATCCCACGGGCAGGAGGACATGTTGGATGCACCATCAATGTGCCATCAGCAAAATCCAGACTGTTCAAGCTATTGATCCATCTTCCCAAGGAAAAGAAAAGGGCCGAGGGGGTATTTTCAGATTTAATGAGACATAAAACACATTTTTTAAAAAGGCAAGACTAACCTATAGTTTTTATCAATTGGGTAGAAAACTATAAAGGAACATAAGAAAGACTTCCATACAAATCAGAATGATAATCATTTTGAGAGGAAGGAAAGGACTCCTGGGTTGCTGGCAAAATCATTATTGACCTGAATGATAGTTATAAGCCTGTTTGCCTTAAACATTCTTTAATCTATACATTTATTTTATGAGGTTTTCTGCATTTCCGTATAAAAAGTTTTTAAAATCAGGTATCGACTGACGCTTTTCTAAGAGTGAACTGACTTTCATGCAGAGATGGGTATGACATATGGAGGAGATCTTGCTGGAGCCTGAGCACCAGGTTTCTTGTTTTTTTTAATAGAATTTATTGGGGTGACATTGATTCGCAAAACCATACAGGTTTCAACAACATCATCTGCACACTGCTTTGTGCACCCATCACCCCAAGCAAAGTCTCTTTCCATCCCATTTCCACTCCTTCTTCCCCCACTTTGCCCACCTCCACCTACCCTCACCCCCTTTCTTTCCCTCTGGCTATCACCACAGTATTGTCTTGTCTATGGTTTGTATATATATGTGTTTTGTTTAACCCCTTAATCCTTTCAATCAGCCCCCAAATCCTCTTTCCCTCTGACAGTTGTCAGTCTATTTCATCTATCCATGCCTCTGTTTTTTTGTTTTTTTTTTGTTCATCAGTTTATTTTGTTCATTAGATTCTACATGTAAGTGAGGTCATATGGTATTTATCTTTCTCTGACCAGCTTATTTCTCTTAGCATAATAATCTCCAAGCCTATCCATGTTATCACAAAAGTTATCTCTTTTTTTTAGTAGCCAAGTAATTTTCCACTGTGTGAATGTACCACAGCTTTTTTACCCACTCATCTACTGATGGTCACTTGGGCTGTCTCCAGATCATGGCTATTGTAAACAATGCTGCCGGGACCATCTTCACTGAGCCAGAGTGACAGTGACAGGAAAGACCAAACACATAAAGAGGAGACTGGCTCTGCCTTTTCCTGGCTGCTTGGAGCTCCAGAGCTGAGGGTATCGTGTGTCTGCCTACTGAACCATCCAGCTTCCTCACTTGCCTTTTCAAAAGCATAAAATTGTGTTAAAAGAACACACACAAATGTATAACAAGCAATATCTCTGACCTGAAGTTCCCCTGACCAGAAAGCCTCAGATCTTGACATCCTTCTTTGGTCAAGTAGGTTAATTTTAAGTAACTGAGGTTAAAGTGTATTCATTAACTCTTCAGTTTGTCTAAGATGAGGATCAAGGTTTCTAGGGCAGAAAAAGGAGGTGCATGAAAATGCCATGTCTTTCTCACTAACCATCATCTCGGTGTTGAGTTGCAGATCACATCTCCCATTCCTCAGACAGTCACGCATGTTTGTCCTGTAGTAAGGAATTAAGCATCTCAAACTGTGGGTTATAGTGCTGAAGGCACATGAGTACAGTCAGATGTCAAGCAGGAATAATAACAAAGCAATAAGTAATAAGTAATATGGTTAAAGTAACATGTTTTCAATTCCCTTTATCTTCTTCAAACAGCTAATGCAGGTATCTCTGTCCTTATTAGCCAAGCACTTTGCTCCTCTCTCGCCCCTCCCCTGGCACTGATGGAAGGAGCAGCATGTCTTGAAGAGTGCTTTCCTATAAAAAGACTGTCAGACTCTCTTAAATATAGACAAGTAAAAGTAACTAAGGACTGTTTATGTACTCATATGCTTTTGATACTGGTCTCTGTAGAAATTCTGATGCGCTCATTTTAATGAATAAGGTGTGAGCCTTGCTGTCCTTGTATGTGTATTTACTCCTCACACAAAGGCAGGAGGATATGGTGTGAATAACAAATCTAGGATCAGATGCTTCCAGTCAACAGAGCCTTTACAATGAACACAGTTCAATGTCATATGCAAGGTCAATTTGAAATTGCGATGCCACTTGGCAAAGGAAAAAGAGACCGAGAAAGAGCCTTACCAACTTTGAAGGGGATTAGCCATCAAGAGTTAACCAGCATGTGTTAACCATTTTTATAAAAGAAGGCCCACTTTGAATGGTTCGCATGCTGAAATTGTGGGAGAATAAAATCTCAGCTTTCTAGTATCCCTTTGAAATGAACAGGTCATTCCAAATAGCCAGACATTCTGGATCGCCAGAAATTCATCTAATTCAACAGAAGATATTTTTAAACAATGTTAAGTGAAAAAGTTTCTGGAAAATGTTTTACACACTCTCCTGAATGGCCAATAGAAAGATTCCAGACTTTGGAGGGCAAGGACTACTCACAGCCCTATTTGCTAGTTGAGTGCCCTTTCTTATTATCTTTATTGAGCCTCAGTTTCTTAATCTGTAAATTGAGCATAATTACAGTATATAGTAAGTCTTGGTTAATTGTAGCAAACAGTAAGTACTCCCTCATTGTTGGAGTTTTCTAAGGCCACCAGCCTGTTCCCATCTTCCATATGTTAAACATGGTATGGGGAAACACCAATACCTGGAAGGACCATAGAAAGGATAGAAAGATACACTTGACTAAATTGGAGGGTCCCTGGTTTGAGATGTTCTAGAGGGAATGCGGGGGGGGGGGGGGGGGAGGGGAAGAGGAGGACTGGCTCTGAGGGCTGAGTAAGCAGCACTATGTGATTTGATTGAGAAGGTTCTTCTGGCCCTACTCTTTCCCATCTACCTACCATAATCAGGATGCCTCCTTTGAGGTCAGACATTAAGAAATTCCCTCTTAAACAAGGTTTTGGAAGATGTGGCAGATACCCATATGGATCCCCCTTTGTGGAAGGTCTCCCTGCCCAGATACAAGTAGTGTTGCAGACTCCAGTTCTTTCCTCGGGGCCAGCTGCAGCTTTGGAGCCAAGATCATAATCTTCCTGGGGCCAATGCCTGAGCAAGTGGATGGTAGTTGAGGGCACATTGTTTTTGAGGTGGCTCTCAGCCAGTGACTGAGGAAGATGATGGAGTTAGGGCCTAGGGATTTCTGCCCAAGGTTGTAGTTCTTGAATGGCAGCTTCCTGTTGGGTTGGCAGAGAGCTTGTCATGTCTGCATCACGGACTGAGAGCTCTCTTTGCCTAATCCTGTTTCTCTCTTTTCCCTTTCATAGGCGTTACTCCCTAGTAAACCTCTTGTATTCCTCTTTCTCAGACTCTGTCTCCTTCCTGGTACAGAGGAAAGTCACACATCATCTGGGAAAGGGAGGGACTAGCACAGCACAGACTAGTGAGTCAATGACCAAGTGCTATGATCTGAATGTTTGTGTCTCTCCCAATTTCATATATTGAAATCCCTACCCTCAATATATGAATTGTTGCGATGGCATTAGGAGGTGAGGTATTAGGTGATGGTATTAGGAGGTGGTATTAGGAGGTGAGGGCTGTGAGATCTTTTCCCTTATGAATGACATTAATGTCCTACAAAAGAGGCCCAAGACAGCTCTCTTGTCTCTTCACTATGTGAGGATACCACCACAAGTTGATAGTCTGCAACCCAGAAGAGGGCCTTCAGCATCTGGAAATTGTCTGTCAGTCATGTAGTCCTGCCTTTCCCATCATGGGGGTGGGGATAGGAAGGAGGTTGCAGGACTCAGGCTGGCCAATCAGATTTTTCAGAATCCCTGGGTTTAGTGAATTCTCTGGGAAAGCATGTAACCCAAGGTGGTGTGTGTGTGTGTGTGTGTGTGTGTGTGTGTGTGTGTGTGTGGCATATTCAGGGATTACTATGGATGCTGGGGGAGAGGATTATCTTTTTTCTTACTGGGATTGGAAGCCAAAGGGTGATGTAAATCCAAAGAGCATCCGAGGGCATCTTTGCTACAATTTAGAGAGAGCCTGTCTGAGGATGAAGCCACTGTGATGATATAATTTGAGGACACTTTAGAACCATAGGAAAACTGAATTCTTATGCATCTGAAATGTGTAAGGGAGATGTAAGGACTAGTCATTTTTGTTTCCTTGAGCTGTTTTGACTTGGGTCCCTGCTATTTACTATCTATGTGTAATTTAACTCATACAATACCCAAATTTATCCTGGTGCTAAAACTAATATTGTATCTGAAAAGTGTTCAGCTGCTAATCAAAAACTAATGTGATTCTTCTGAAAATAAAACATCTTGTTTTTAATAGGGATGGCCTAATACTGCTCACTTAACATTTAACAAGAAACCAATTATAATCTTATATATGAATAAAAAATAACAACATTTCTTCGTTTGTCAAGTTCTATAATATCTTATTCTGACATAGAGTTAAAATAGCCTGTCTGGGAAATATCTAAATTTTATAAAGAGTTGATCATGAAAGGAAAATGACTAAAATATGACCGTTGGATAGTGACACTAGACTGGGTTTCTCAAGGTCTGAAAAAAATGGCAAAAGAAGATGTTTTAGATCATAACCCTCTGTCTAAAATGATTTCTTTTCTTTCTGTCAAGGTAAAAGAATGTCACCCGTTGAAATTGCTCATTAAAGGTAGGTCTGAGTAGACATTTGAAAAAGCATCCCAGGAGCTAGTTCAAATATGAATTAATTTGTTAGTGCAATCCTGCTGACACTAGGATGTTTATGAATGTCTAGAAAGGGGATTTATAATAGGTGACTCGCTTAAAAGAAAACCACCAACTGAAGCACAATTACTGTAGTCCACAGATACTCCATGTTCTTGGAAACAGGGAGGTGCAGGGACAAGTCTAAATGATTCAATACAGAATATTAAGAAAGGAAGATTGTTGAGTAGTAATCCAGGCCTGTTCCTGGGATAAAGATACCGTCCCAGCCTGAAATCCCAGACTCGAATAACTGGCTTACCACGCCTCTCCAGGCCTCTTTAGGTTCCACGGAGCTGCTGCTTCATTTTTCATTGGCTTGATAAGACATCTGGTAGTTAAGCAGTTCCACTCTCCTCAAGTGTGGCTTCTTCCTCCCTGGCTCTAAGTTAAGATGTTTAAAAGAGTCCTTGGAAGGGCCTTCTAGCCCTTCTTGTTGAAAGATTGTGATTTCTATTGTAAACAGCTCCTTCCTCCCCCAACCTTGCCACCGAGGTTTGATGTGAGAGATGCAGTCAGCTCTTGAGCTCACTTGGAAAGTCCCATTACCTGATTGTTAACTTCCTTAAGCTCTCTGTTCCACTGTCTTCCACATCATAGCATTCAACAGCTCAGTTAACATATTAACAAGTAATTAATGTACATTTACATGTACCTGATGCTGTTTTAGATACTGAGGATATAATGGTGATAAAATAGGCAATTACCTGATTTTTTTTAGAGTTCATAGTCTCTGGATAACTTAAAAGCAAATATAGATGACAGGGGAGTCCTCTCAACTAATTGCCCCACCCTATTTCATAAACAAACATCTCTATATTCACATGCATCCTTTTACCTGTCCCTCTACCTGTTTAAGGCTAATCTTGCTACCATAAATATTTCCTGACTCATGGAATTTTCTCCCTCAGTTTCTCACTCATAAGTCTTTGCCTTTTCTACTTTACTATCTAGCTTCCCTTTGCATATAAATATGATACAATTACAAGTAAAGGCCTCATACAGTTCCATCTTTGGGTGGTGGTAGACTATAAAAGCATGTAAGGCAATACAGGTGGTGATTGCAATGATAGCAAATACACTAGTACTAACCACTGTATATGAAGGCATGATATTTGTGCTTATGCATTATTAATCAGTTTTATAGCACCCTTCTTGAACTGAAAAAAAAATTAAATTCTTGACAAACAGTGATCCCATAAGACACTATCAATTGGTAAAGTTTTTCTGAAATAATTAGCTCTTTCCAGCTATCTTAGTTTAGGCTGCTATTATAAAATACCAGACTGGGTGGCTTAAAGGATAAATGATTTTATTTCACAGATCTGGAGGGCAGGAAGCCCAAGATTGAGGTGCTGGTTTTGAAAGTTAAACATTTTATTTTCATTTATTAAATTTTTAAATTTTAGACATGTACATTCGTCTTAACAAAATCTAAATTGTTGTTGTATAGTATTATAGTCCCGTTTTATTTTTATGACTGCCAACATCAGTTATTGTTATTAAAGCATATTTAATTTACCCATAGGAAATCGGTTTCTTTGCTCAGCAGTGCACTCAACTTCTTCTTTTGGGTTGAATTTCCTTCTTTCTGAAGTATGTCTTCTGCTAGACATGAGGTATATGAGTTGAATTTTCTTTCAGTATTTGTTTCAAAATGTCTTTATTTTGACCTCACTCTTGAATGATAATTTTTCAGGGTATAGAATTATGGGATTCCTGTTATTTTCCCTCAGCCCTGTGAAAATTTGATTGTGTTATATATCTATATATATTTGCATTCTATTTGTTGCCAATGAGAGGTGTGCTATCAGCTATTCCTTTATAGATACTCTGTTCTCTCTGGTTTATAAAATTTTCCTCTTGATTCTGGCATTCTGAGGTTTCATTAAAATGTGACTCAGTGTGCTATATTTATAATTATCTTGCTTGAGATTCAGCATGCTTCCTCAACCTAAGTATTAAACATTTAAAAATTCAGGAAAATTCTCTTCTTTTTTCTCAAATATTGACTTCTATTATCTCTGGACCAGGGGTCAGTAAACGATGGCCAGTGTCTGGATTTTCAAATAAAGTATTACTGAACACCGCCATGTCCATTTGTTTATGTATCTGTCTATGGCTGCTTTTGCACTACTTATGCTTCTGCACTACAACTACAGAGCTGAGTCCTTGTGAAAGATTATATGTCCAACAAAAACTAATAGATTTACTGTTTGTTTCTTTACAGGTAAAACTTGCCATTTTCTGCCCTAGACTTTCATTGTGGAGCATCTATTAGATATGAGTGGATTTTCATTCTATCCCTTGTGTCTATTAATCTCTAGTTCTAGTTTTCTATAGTTTTATTTCTCGGTGCTGCATTCTTGGTAATTTTTTTTTTTAAGTTCAGCATTTTTCTGTTATGTTTTGTATAGCATTTTTATACAGATTTACCAGAAGTGGGGGGTGGTTAACTCAGTTTGTCATGTTTTCAGAACCTGAGGTCTGACCTGTCTATTCCTTTCATACATCATCCTAACCAAAACACTTATCATAGCTATTAACACGTGATCTGATGACCTGTTAGTTGGAGTTCTCCTGATAAACAGAACCAATAAAATATCTATGTTTATTTTAAGGAATTGGCTCCCACAATAATGGAGTTTGGTAAATCCAAAATCTGCAGATTGGAGTCTGGATTACCCAGGAAAGAGCTAATGTTGCAGTTCAAGTCCAAAGGCAGTCTGCTACAGCATTTCCTCTTGCTCAAAGGATATCAGTATTTTGTTCTGTTCAGGCCTTTATCTGAACATAACCCATATTTATGGTGGGCAATTTACTTTCCTCAAAGTTCACTAATTTAAATGTTAATCTTGTTCAAAAACACCCCCTGACAGAAGCATCCAGAATAATGTTTGACCAGAAATCTGGGCACTGTAGTACAACCAGTTGCCATGTAAACTTAACCATCCCAAGTTTACTCCCTGTTAACTTGACACCTATATTCACCTTCTTAAATCATGCTTAATTTCCAAATAAAGATAAAAAGGTCACACTTAAGCTTAACATGATACAATTATTCTTTGGACAAACAAAATGCACTAATGCTTTCCACAGTAAAATATGTAGTCGATGGTGACGTTTTTTCTTCTTGATATCCTGTAACTGAAATATTATGATGTAAATTTAACAATACTTAAAAATGATATAATATAATATGATATAATGTCAATAGATCTTATGCTGCATTATTGGGGAATAAGAGAAAGAAGAAAACAAGACATTTGCTGTATACATGCAAACATATACATAACAAAATAAGGAAGAAATACTCATGACAATTGCATAGCTTGTTTTTATAACTGGTCACATGGTTGTAGCTAGGATTTATAACTATTGTCTTCTACTGTATATTCCATATTTCTTTATCTCTCAGCAAGCACCTCATATGGTCATTGTTGTTTCTTTGCCTTATGGGTTTACCTAAACCTTCTTTCCTGAGGATCTGGGCCACTAGTAGTTCTTGAATTGGGTTATAGTAGTTTTCATTGACTTTAATCATAGGACCTACTAATACTAATGGATCTCCTAAGGGATTTCCTGTATTTCAGATATTCTTCTTACCTTCAGTGTGGCCTAGCAGTCCAATTTCTCCTTGGTGGTCAGGATCAATTACCCCAGCCAACATGGTAACTCCTTTCTGCCTATTGATTTTGAGGCATAAGGAGCCCAGAGTGACGAGGTAGCAGTCTTCACTCCTCCTCCAATGGAATCATTGTTGTGTCTCCTGGTAGAAGTATTCCTCATTTTGGAACTAAGACCTCTAGACCACCAGAGGACAAGGTCTCAGGCACAGGAAACAAACATTTTGCTAGTCAGTCACGTAGGGTAATAGTGCGTGGTGCCAATCCCGTTTCCACCCCTTGATTCCTGGACCCCTGGGTCCTGGCTGGAGGAGTAAAGGGGCCATGCATTGGACACGGATTCAGAGCATATACCATCTCCTGGAGACCTTTGCCCAGCCCCACTAGACATTGCCATCTAGTTGGTGCTGCAACTGAGTCTCCAAAAGACCATTCCATTGTCCTATCAAGCCGTTGGTTCGGGAAGGTGAAAAACATGGTAAGACCATTAAATTCCATGAGTATGGGCCCAAGTGCCACACTTCATTTGCTGTGAAGTGATTTCCTTGATTAGTAGCAAGTAGGTGTAGACCAGCATGACCATGGATAAGGCATTCTGTAAGGGCCCAGATGATAGTTTGTTTTTTTTGGGGGGGAGGGGGGGGGAGGAAGGGACTGCATGCAGGGAAGGCAAATCTGTACCCGGAGTGTCTTTATTTTTTTCGTTCACACAATGTACTAAATCAGTTCTCTTTTCTAAAGCAGTATATAATCATAAACATAGCTAATTAACTTGTTGCAGTTACCAGAAATAAACTGAAACTGTAGAAAGCCCATGAAAGAATTAACAGTGCTTAAAACCAGGGAAAATGTAATAAATAACACAATTGAGTCCACAAGAGTATTGAAGTATTCATATTCCAGAAATCAACCAGAGTACAGAAATGATCGAGTTAAACATCTAAAATATATAGGTACTCATTTCGCTTTGTGTTGAAACACAAATGACCCATATTTTAAACTAAAACACACACTGCTTTTAGTAAAAAAAGCGAAGTCATTTAAAGCAGCTAATTAAAATCCACTTGAGCGATTACAGTGGGTATCAGGATCATAAGATCGTTAACAAAGTAGAAGCTTGCTTCGGAAACTTCCATCTGATCTTATGGACTAGAGGTGGACTGGTCGGGCTTCACGGACATCAGATAGCTGAATCTGCTAAACTCCATTAAGCCCTCAAATTTCAGTGTCCTAGTTTTTTCTTAGAAGAACTAGAGCAAAAAAGAAAAAGCTATGATAAGGCAAATATACCATGACCTGTGGTAAAAATTGGCCTGAAGTTTTAGTCATAAAAGCTTAGTGTTGGTTCTATATATATAGACACCATCGAGGTCAAGTACTTACTGAATGCTACATGTTAGGGCTTTGCTGGCTACTCTGGGGAAGGGCAAAAGAGGGATTGTATACTGTGAGAGCCTTCAACCTAGTTGAAAAGACTTAGACATGTGACAACGAAAGCCCAGGACAGTGTGCATCACAGGGCTAAATCATGAGCACCAACTACTAAGGAATGAGTGCCTTCTGTGCGACAGAGCACTGATTAGCTGAGAGGCAGCCAATACTAAGGAACTGTTGAGATGCTGACCAACAGGGTTTCCCACCCTTTAGTTGTTATTGACTCCAAGGATAAACTCACATCCAGAAATACTATGTATATTTGATTCTCATTTATAAAGATAAAGACTTTTTATAATTTAAAGCACCAAGTTGTTTGTGTTGCCTGGAGTAAGAACTCCCAAGAAGCTCTGGCACTCCTTCCCCGCTTCAGTTATAAATTACATGCCTCAGGGGGATCTTTCTTCTTTCTTTGGCTATAAGTACATGCCTTAAAGGCCCGGATCGGCAGCCCAGAACAGGTGACACAAAGTGTGAAAGGACAGCGTGGCAGACAGCTCTGCCTCTGCCTGCCGTGGGAGCAGCATGCATCTTGGTGCGTCCTCCTTGCCTGGGCTCTCCTCCCTAACTCTGGCCCCAAGACAACCTGTGCCTAGACCTTTTAGCTGTGCCTGATCCTTTCTGTCTTCCCTGGTCTCTGGATGCTACTTACCAGGCTGCTGAGGTTGACCTCCTGCTTCCAATTCTGTCTACTTCCCTTGATGGCCTTCATGGTTTTTCTGACCTGAGATACCAAGAGATCTTTCCTGTTGGTGGGACTCTGATCCCTAAATACCACCAACCTCTGAATCCACTCTGTTCTAGGTCACTTCACTACAATGAACTGACATAGGAAGATAATTCTTTAAGAGATTGCCCTTCAGGGCACAGTGCTGGCATTCTGCTCTGCCCAGCCTTTAAATGAGGCTATTCCTCAGGGTTCTGTCCTCAGCCGACTTCTCTTTTCACCCCCACATGCTCTCCTTGGACGATCTCATTCACCGCTACAGCTTCCCACCTTCATCTCCTCTCTGCTGACCTCCCAAGTCTCTCTTCCAGGCTTTAGAGTATGTGCTGGTCGAGGAAGTCTGGGTAAGCCTTGAGCAGCAGTGTCAATGATCAAAGAGATAATGTGTAGCTCTCAGAATTGTTGGAAAACAAGACTCAGAGAATGTGCTGGAAGAAGGGGAGGCCAAAGCTCAGCTCAGCCATAGTCCAGAGAGGTCCCCACTGCCATAAGCATTGAACTCTGCAGTATGCACTATCGATGTTGTTCTTTGGAAAATGGGTGTTGTGGCTTGTAGCTACCTTCAGAATGGATTCTCCATTGTCCTTGCTTCTTTGAGTCACTTATTCCTAATTTCAAGTCTCAGAAGGGTGCATTTGACTGGTCAACCCTGGATCATGCGTACATATCTTGTTATAAGGGGGCTAGGAAAGTAAACATCTAGCCTTTTAAGATTTTGCACTGGGAGGTGGGCTGTCCCTTATCAGGAATCCTTCAGTATAAAATTTCCAATCTACACAAAACAGGAGACACGAACAGTGGAAATTAATCAGGGAAAAAGGGAGAGAGTCAACTGAAAGGAAAAGATGAGAGGCCAAGTCCATCAAATTTCACTTCAGCCTTCTCTTTTAGACCTTGACTGTGGCGTGGTGCTTATTCTCACTGTTGAGACAGAGGTGTGGTAATAGCTTCTTAGATGGTATCCAGTGAGCAATAACTTCTAGTACATTCAGAATGGGCCTCACTTTATAGAATTTGGCAGAAATGACTTTGTGCTAATCATGGGACTACATCTTGGGAGGACTTGGCAGCTTCTACTTCTGTGCTTTGGGGAATCCTGAGATGCCATATTAGACGTGTGGCTACTCTGCTGGAGAGACCACAGGGAGAGGCCACAGGGAAAGGGAGAGGCTTCTGACATTAGAGAGACAGAAAGCACCCAACTGTGTTCCAGTTGCATCCATCTTCTAACTGTCTCCAAAAAGGCACCCATCACAGGCGAGAGCTAACCTGAATGTTACAGTTTAATCAGGCCCAGAGGACCATGGTCCAGCTGGTGTCAAGTAGAGCAGAACTGCCCAGAGGAGTCCAGTGAGGGACCCAACAAGGTTGTTGTTTAAAGTCACTGTTTGGACATGGTTTCTTACTTAGTGATAGAGAACTGAAACAGGGGTCATTGATTGTGTGTGTGGTCTTGTTCAATTATTCATTTGACTGAATTCCACTTCTAGGCATTTAGTATGTTTTCCTGTGAGTTAATATTAGCTATTGAATGCACACCCTTCTAGTTCACAACCAGTACAAGGCTTTGATTTAAAAAAAAAAAAAGTGTTCATTTGCTGGCCCTTATCAATATTTGAAGCACTGACAAGCACATACATAAAACCATAAGCTTCAGGCTATGCATTGAACTGGCTAGAGTCCTTCTGGTCTTTTCTCCGTCAGATTCAGAGTAGCATAATTACCTTGGCCCATGAAGATAGCTGTTAAAGACTCTGAAGTAGAGTGATATGAAATTCTTTGGGCAAGAAATAAAGACAATGATAGGTAAGAGAAATGAAGTTTTAATTTGAAGAAATTTTATGAAATAAGGAAATAACAGAAATGCTCAAAATCAAACAATGTCCCTCATCTTTACAGATACTGTCATTTGACTCACTGGCAGAAGGGAATAAACCCTATGTTATATTGACATCGTTTCCCCCTTACATGGAATCTAGTTGTTGTTGAAAAGCAGCTGCCTGGCCAGGGACTATATTTCCCAGCACCCTCTGCATCTAGTTGCGGCCACATGACTAGTTCTCATCAATGGAATGTCAGTAGAAGTGGCATCTGATGAGCCAAGGCTTTTCAGAGGTCATTCTACCTCTTCATGCTCTCCTTCTCCTTGTGCTCGCTGGATAGAAATGATTCCCAGGCCTTGGGATAGCAGAACTCCCAGATGGAAGAAACCTTGATGTCTGAGTCACAGCAAAGGGAGTCATTTGACAACTAGGAAAACCCACCGTGAAAAGTGACATGAAATAAATAAATTTCTGTTGTGTTTGAGATCTTAAAAACTTGAGGTTTATTTGTTATATCAGTTAGCATTCCCCTAATAAATATAGTCGTTGATTCATTTGAAATTTCAGTTATTTATTTTTTACTGATGAGGTTACTAGTTTTGAAATTGTGGAGGCATCAATTCATTTTTCTAAGCTTTTGTCACATATATAAAAATGGGGCTAACGCTATTATGTCATAAAATTGTTGTTACACTAAATGAGATATTATAGCATCTCATGTATTGAACAATTACCATGTGCCAGACCCTGTGCTAAACACTTTACATACCTTATCCCATTGAATCATCTCAACAGCCCTGTGAAAGAAGCTCTGTTAATATTTCTGTTCCACAGGCATGAAAATAGAAGCTTAGTGAGGCTAAGTACCCATCTGATGTTACACAGCTAGTAATGGCAGGTCAGGATTTCAACCAGGGCCGCCTAACTTTAGAGGCCATGTGCCTAAGCACTCAGCTGCTCTGATTGGGACCAGCACAAAGCCTGACACACAATAAATGCACAATAAACATCAATTTTATTTTCCTTTCACTTTAAAGAAAGAAGCAATATAAAACATAAGTATAAATGTATGCTAAGTGCACAACACACACACACACACACACACACACACACACACACACACACAACAGCCTTACCTCCTATTCAGCTTGTTGTGTTTAAAGTATCAATAGAAGTAAACTAGACTTTACTCGCATTCACTGTTACACTGCATAACAGGTCTTCTCAGCTGGGAACATTAGTATTTTGAGCTTACAGTCCAATAGCAGCCACATGGTCCAAAGGAACAGTAGAAACACCAAAGAAATGAATCCCAAAATGATTAAAGCATTTTGGAGTTGCTTGTGCAACATTCATGCTATCGACCTGCTGGGTGAAAATTGACAGGAAAACACACCTCAGGATGGACTTTTTACAGAAAGGTGCCATGAAATGCTGGGCCCCTAAAGTCTTTCTCATTTCATTTAATATACCACATATTTCTTGAAACAAACTAAGTTATCACATTCAGTCAGAGGCATATCTTGGAAATAGACTGACCTTTATACGCGGCATTTTATACACCTGAAGTACTTTTTGTTTTTTAAAAAAACTTATAAATCATAATAGGACTGCTAGTGCTTCCTCTAAAGTCATACCAGCGATTATTAGATTGTCTACAGAACCAAGCTCAGAGTGCAAATTTTGCAAAAGGTGCAGCAATTTGCCTCATTATAATCGCTGCCCCAAGAGCAATTTGTCTTCTGGGCTACAGAGCTGCTGAACCACTTTCTTCTTTCGCCTGAAGTTTCATCAAGGCAATATGCTTAATCAATGTTTGCTGATGTTTATGGTGTAATGCTTCCTGACAGCAGGTGCAAAAAAAAGAGTAAATTCCCATCTGCATCAACATCTTCCTTAACCCCTCCCCAGCATGCTGTTTTGCTGTAATTTTAGTAGACAGGCAATTTTTCATGGCACCTTCATGAGTGGCGTCGCCCCATAGCTGGCTCCCTTTCCCTTCCTGCTGTTCTCAGAAGCTGTGCTTTTGTTTGCACCACTGCGGGCAGCTCCTCTCAGGCTGTCTGCTTGGCTTGTGGGTGAACTCTCCTCAGTGCTCCGTTTCTACACTCCGGTCCAGGAAATGGACTCTATGCCTCAGTAATGTAGAAGTTGTTGTTATCCAACAGTTAGGCCAAGCCTGACATGGGCTATGGGGTTGCACATTTTGGATATCAGCAGAGACCCTAAAATAGCTTCATTGACCCAGAGGATCTATTTCCAACAGTCTACAATGGATGGGAATTTAACCGGGGGAAGTCAATTACCCTTAATGATAGTCACTTGGCTAATTACCCATGGAGGCCCTGGAAATGTGCATATCACTACAGCTTTATTTGTTTACTGATGCAAAAGACAGCTCACCTTCCTGTTCCCCATTAGGGAAGGGTAGTTTGTAAACTGAAGACAGCAGTCAAGGCTCCAGGCAGGCTTTTCATTTTTTTCACTGTGGCTTCTTCACTTCGGTTCATCTTAGATTCCTTCAGGCAAAAGGAGCAGTTTACCACCTTTTTCTGCTGAGGAGGGAAGAAAAGGAGGAGGGCCTGGCTTCCTGGAGAAACTCCTGTTGCTCCCTGTGGGTTATCAGTGTTTCCATGTAAACTCCTGACCCTTCATGGGCAGTGTTGTGCTAAAATCACGTGAGCTCCAATGCAGATCTTAAATAAAAAAATTAAAAAAAAATTATACGAAGTTAAGGCACTATTTAATTCTGTAGAACTAACATTTTGCACCATACCTGGACAGTAGGCTTCTATGAATGTCAGGCAGCCCAAATAAAGGCCGCAGAACTAAACCACCACATTCAAAGGCTTTTATTTTGCTTGCTCTTAAGATGAGGAAAATAAACAACTGCCCTCATCAGAAACCTTTCAAGACTTGGTGAGGATATAATACACCTTTAAAAGTGTAACTGAGTGGTGAATGTTTTTACCTATGAGCTTTCCTCCTACCACCCACTATTTCTAAAACATTCCATGAAAACCTTGCTGAATCAGCTTAAAAAAATAAGAAACAAAAGAAAATGGGATGGGGGTGAGACTGAAGCCCCTGGCTGGGGGAGGGGAGTTGGGCGGGGGTTCAAAGGCCAGACATAAAACGACAAGCCAGAGAGAATGAGACAAAGCCCGTGAGAGAAATCTCAAAACAAGATGCATCAGAACCAATAGAAATTCAAGATCAATTGTGTCAGCAGATCAAAGACCAGACCTAGCCTGGTGAAGGGCATTATTAACGATCATCAGGGGAGATGCATCCTACTTCCCAGAGTGAAACAGACACTTTGCATCTTTATGGCACGATCAGGCTGGCTTTTGAGGAAGTAACAAAACTGAGCAAAGCAGGTGCACTTACCCATAGACTGGGGTTAGGAAAGGAGGGAAAGGTATATGAGCTGTGTAAAAGGTGTTAGAGCTCAGGTACTAGAGATCTCAGAGGCTAGGGTTCGCTGTCCCATTGGAGGGGCTGTTCTACCCAACAGGATCTATCTCCATTGGCAAGTGCTGGGCAGGAAGATTTCCTCTGACTGTGCTTCACTGAATAATCCTGGCTGCTTATCTGGCAGATAAGCAAGAAACCTGTTCCTCCATTTTAATTTAGCAGACTTAAATAAATGTACTGTTGGCGGAGAACCAAGACCGTGGAGTAATGATAACAGTCATGGTAGAAAGACTTGGCAAAAGCAACTGCACAGATTTGTCCAGACTCTATTTAGAGACCCGCATGAGGTGAGGGTGATAGACTGCCAGTACTCTGCCTCACTGCCCGGAGTCTATATTCATCTCAGTTCTGGAACATTAAAACAATGCTCAAAATGAACACTACTGTTCCTGCAGTATGGGTGTTAGGCATACCTGGCAAAGTCAAAAGCTTACCCAACTCTGACTATTAATATAAAAGGAAAGTCAGTTCTCTCTTCCTCGATAAGATAAGGGCCCACATTCCTGATAGCCCACACTCACCAGTAAAACAATCCTTGATTCCTAAGGAACAGAATGGTGTAAACAGAGCTAAAACATCATGAACAACAAGTGGGATTAAGCAGGTGATTCAAAACACAACTGAACTGTCATATAGTGATTATCAACAAGGAGAAGAGAGGACAATCAGTCAGGTTATCTGTTAATTGAGTATTTTTGTAGGCTCTGTAATTATTATTATTGGAAAGTAAATGATCACCAGGGTAAAGGAGAAAACTGAGCCACAGAGGGGTCAGCTCAGCCATCTGCTCTACAGAATGGGTAGGTGTGTCTTGGCTAATGATCTGGTTTCTGACCTAATTGTAACATAGTGCTGCACTCCTGCTGAGTAAATACAGCATTAAATTTTATTTATTTATTTATTTATTTATTTATCTATTTATTTATTTATTTATTTTTTACAGAGATAGTCTCAATAAATCCACAAATAGGTTTATATGGAAAATTATCTCCATGAGACTGAGCTAGTCCATCCCCAACCACTCCAAATATCTATCAGTTAATAAAGTTTAGGCAGAAAATGGGTGAGAAATCTTAAAATTTGAGACTAAACTTGGGCTCCCTTAATTTCGTTGGCTTGAACAAAAAGAGAATAGTGAATCATCACTTAGAATAATTTCTTCAATAGAGAATGTGTAATATCCACAACAATCATCTAACACCCTTCTTACTTATTGAACGAGGATTCAAAAGAGAGAATAAATGAATAAATGAGCTAATTTACTTTCAAAGTATTTTAAAATCTCCCAATCTGAGTGTGGACTCATCTATAGCTCCATGAAATACTTCACATTTTTTGCTTTGTATATTTTAACACTATATTATTAAACGCAGGCAACTTTTAAATAATTTTTCTTTCTGACGAATTGAACATTATATCATTATAAAGTGAATGCCTTTATTCTTAATAATGCTTTTTGCCTTAAGTTTTACTTTATCTGATATTAAAAATTCAGTTTTTAAAAATTATGGTTAGTGTTTAGATGCTATATATCTTTCTATTGTTTTAGTTTCAATCTTTCTATATCTTTATATTTTTAACGTTATCTCTCATAAGCATTGATGTTTTTTTTGTTTTATTTATTTTTAAAAAATTTGGCTGGTTATCTTTGTCACTGAGACATTTGGTTCATTTAATGTAATTGCTGGTATGTTGAGACTTAAATCTACCATCTTACTATATTCTTTCTAATTCTCATCTTTCTTACCACTTTTGGCATTGAGTAGTTTTCATTATTCCATATCTCACCAACCTCCATCTCGGGAGCTATTCTGATTATCCATTGTTACATAACAAACCACCCCAAACATAATAACTTATAATAACAATTTTAGTTTGACTATAATTTTCTTAGTCAGGGACTCAGGAAGGACTTAGCTGGGCAGCTCATTTCTAATTCACATGATACGGCTATAGAATCAACTTGTAAGATGACTTCTTGACTCATGTATCCAATGACATGGGGCTCCTTGGCTTCCTTCCTTCCTTCCCTCCCTCCCTCCCTCCCTCCCTCCCTCCCTCCCTCCCTCCCTCCCTCCCTCCCTCCCTCCCTTCCTTCCTTCCTTCCTTCCTTCCTTCCTTCCTTCTTTTCTTTTTTTCTTCATTCTCTAGTCTCTTCACTTTGCTTGTGCTTCTACCCCATAATTGTTCAGGATAATCTCACTTCCTACATGAAGACATTCTAGGTGCAAGCTGTCAGTCTAGTCCACAGCTTTCCTGGTATTGACTTTATCACTTCTGTCATATCCTACTAGTCAAAGGAGTCACAAGCCCACCCAGATTCAAGTGGAGAAGCAGAGCCTATCACGTATGAGAGGAAGGGCAGGGTCCCACTGCCAAGAAATCATGTGGTAAGACGGATATTGCTGTGGCCATCATTAGAAAATACAATTTGCTACAGAATATTCATTATACACAGGTGTACATGTTTTACTGCTTTTGTTTGTTGTAGTGCTTACTCAGAAATGAAAACATATATACTGGCTTATATAGTTAAGAAATTAATGCTTTTATTTTTTCCTAGCAAATGAAAAGAACTTAGAGCACTTTAAATCCCTCCATTCTTACATATATGCTATTGTTGTCATGTATTTTAATTCTATATCTACTTTAATCACACCAGAAATTACTATCACTGTTTTATATATTCTGTATTCATTTATATTTTGCCCCACATTTCCTTTTTGGTTATTTTTCATTCCTTCCTATATCTTCAGATTTCTAGTTGAGATAATTTTCATTGTATGTCTTTTAGTGGTTCCTATAATATGTCTCTGTCAGCAACAAATCCTTTCTCTCTCTCATATGAAAATGCCTATATTATTTTTGAAGGATATTTTTTCTTGATATAGAATTCTTTATTTTTGAAGGATATTTTTTCTTGATATTGAATTCTATTTTGCAGGTATTTTATTTGAAGACATCAGTCCATTGTGTTTTAGCTTTTATTGTTTCTAAAGATGTGTGATGTCAATCTATTTGTTGCTTCTTTAAAGATTATATGACTCTTTGGCTGCTTTTATGATATTTATTTTTATTTTTTGTTTGCTTGATTTTAGCAATTCTATAATGATGTACCTTTTTGTGATTTTCTTTTTCAAATCCTCACCTAGGATATACCCTGTTTCCCCGAAAATAAGACAGTGTCTTATATTAATTTTTTCTCCCAAAGTTGCGCTAGGTCTTATTTTCAGGGGATGTCTTATCTTTCCATGCGCTGGGTCTTATTTTTGGAGGATACAGGGAAACACGGTATTTATTGATTTTATAGAGAGGAAAAGGGAAAGAGAGAGGAAGAGAGAGAGAGAGAAAAAAAAAAACACTTCAATTTGAGAGAGAAATGTTGTACTGACCCTGGCCGGGAATCAAATCTAAAAACCTAGAAATGTGTCCTGACTGGGAATCAAACCCCCAACTTTTGGTGTATGAGACAGTGTTTCAAACAACTGAGCCACCTGGCCAGGGTTTATTGTGATTTTCTATTGAAGTCTTATGCTTCACATTTGTAAAGCTTCTTGAAAGGAGGATTAATGATTTTCATTATTTTATTTGGGAAGGGGGGTGGTTTCAGCCATTATTTGCTTAAATATTGCTATTGTCTTTTTATCTTTATTTTATCCTCTGGTGCCTCCTTTACATGTACATTAAATATTTTTCACTAAAATCCTATGTCTCTCACACTCTTTCCTAGTTTCTTCAACTTTGTGTGTGTGTGTATTTTATTTTGGATATTTTATTCTTCTAGTTAATGAACTATTTCCTCAACAGTATCTATCATGCAATAAGTGTATTATTTCAGTCATTACTTTTTTTCAGTTTTAGAATTTACGTTTTGTTCTTTTAAAATATAGTGTCCAGATTTCACATGGAATAATGGCTATTGTTTATCTTGGTTTGAAATTACATTGTCTTGTCTGTTCATGTATGTTCCTGATTATGATTTTTTATCTTTTACTTTTAAAAAATGTAGAAATAATTTGAAACATAAGGAGATTTACAGGTAGTTTTGGTGGGCAATAAGGAACATGGCTATCACAGATCACTTTACTACTAATGTAGGTATTGGTTTTAGTTAAATAACATTAGTTAATACCCTAGCCTCAGTCTGAGGGATGGTGCGGCTACTCTAGCCTACTTTTATTCCTAAGGTGTAGCGTTTCAACCAAAAGCATGGGAGTTCATCAGGGTTTTCCCTCCTTGAAGGGTCTTAGACTCTAATTTTTATTACCTTGGAGAGGCTGACAAAAATCTGTATTTAATCTCTCAGTCTCTCAGATGATTCTTCAAGTGCCAGAAGCTCCTCAGGCAGTGGTCGGCAAATGCATTAGTCAATAGAGCCAAATATCAACAGTACAATGATTGAAATTTCTTTTGAGAGCCAAATTTTTTAAACTTAAACTTCTAATGCCACTTCTTCAAAATAGACTCGCCCAGGCCGTGGTTTGTGGAAGAGCCACACTCAAGGGACCGAAGAGCCACATATGGCTCGAGAGCCGCAGTTTGCCAACCACGGTCCTAGAGGAAATGCAGTTTTAAATACTGAGCTGTTTTTTTTTTTTCTTTTCTTGTATCTTTGTCCCACAATTTTTCATGGTCTTATTAGGTCCTCTATGCTCTCTAAATTCCTCAAAAAGAGGGTTGTTCTATATTACTCAGTCCAATACTAATTGAGTTCTATTCTCAAAATATTTAATTTAATATTTATAAAATAAACTGAATTTTATTTCATCCTCACTAGAACTGGAATTGATTCAGAAAAAAATATTAATAATAATGAAGTATTTTCCAGCTCCAAGTTACTTTTTTAAACATGATGGAATGTGTCTTAATTTTCACAAAATTTAAAGTAACCAAAAAGTGTTAAATAATAAATGGACTGACTCATTTTAAGTTCCATACCATTGACACTCACCCATGTAAAATCTTTATTACAAAATAAGCCTATTTTTCAAAATGAACTTTTATGCTTGAAGATAGAAGCAGAAAGTCAGTTTCCCAATCCAGAAAGGATAAATTCAGCACTGCCAATGTAATGGGCAATAGTTGATAATAGTTTGTGATGTTCACAGGCCAAGTGAATAGCAAGATATAAAGAATGCAATTTACTATATGTCATATATATATTTACTATCTCCTCAGGAATTCATTTGCTTACTATGACATGTGGTGACCACCAGGGGGTGGTGTGAAATGAAGGGAGGCCCTGAACAGCCCTGATCACTGGCCAGGCCTAAGAATCCTACCTGTGCATGAATTTCATGCACTGGGCCTCTAGTCTATAACAATTATTGAGCAACACCTGACTCTAAGATAGTATAGGCATATCCTTTATTGCACTTTGCTTTATTACAACTTGTAGTGATTGGTGTTTTTTTTTACAAATTGAAGATTTGTATCAATCCTGCATTGAGCAAGTCTATTAGTGCCATTTTTTCCAGCAGGCTTAGATGATGATTAGAATTTTAAGCAATAAAGTATTTTTTAATTCAGGTATCTATATCTTTTTAGACAAAATGCTATTGTACATTTAATAGCCTACAGTATAATATAAACATACTTTTATATGCATTGGGAAACCAAAATTTATGTGAGTTGCTTTACCGTGATATTCACTTTATTGAAGTGGTCTGGAGCCAGGCTTATAATAGCTTCAAGGTATGCCTCTATCCTAAGTTTCACAGGGGTAATTAGCTATTACTCAAATCAGATTGCTACCTGACATAAAGTTTTATATTACTTGTTATATTTAAAGTACAATAAGACAAAAGTATAATGACTGTCATAGCAGGCAAATGCCCCAATGAAACAAAAAGGAAGCTTAATAAAAGACTCATAAATACCTTGAAACTTGATATATAATGAGGTCACATCTAAGTAATTTTGGGACTAATTGCTTTCTGTTTGTAAAATGAAAATTGATCTTCCACATCAAGTAGAGTAAAACCTAAGTGTAAAAGGTAAAGTTATAAAGTTAATGGAAGAAAACAGTGGAGAATATCTTTGTCACCCTGAATAAGAATTTCTTAACTCAAAAAAGCACAAAGCATAAAAGGAAAAAATAATGAGTTTACATAAATATTAAAGACTGCCTAATAACAAAGGGAACCATGATTAAAGTTAACAGATGAATAACCTTCTGAGAAAATATACTTAAACATCTAAAGCAGAATACATAGTGGACACAGTGTATTGGCATCTCTAAGAGCATTTCTTGGACTTTCCAAAATACTACTGCCTCCTTACTATTTATTCCCTTAACTTTATCTTTCTCATAACACTTATCAAAAACCAACATTACTTGATTATTTGTTCAATGTTCTTTTCCTGAATATATTCTATGCTCTATGAAATCGGGACTTTTTTTTTCTTTTGTTTTGCATACTTTGCTGTGCTAGTACCTAGAATAGTAGATGCTCAATGAAAATTTGTTAAGTGAATGAATAAATAAAAGAACTGCAAATGAACATAAAAAAACCAGTAGAATCCCATAGAAGAGCATCAAAAGGAGATGAGTAGGCAATTACCAGAAAGAGAAAACTTAATGGCTAATCCTATATAATAAAAGGCTAATATGCAAATTGTCCCCTTAGGAGTTCTACTGACCAGGAGTTCTACCACTTACTGTGACATGCGCAGACCATCAGGGGGTGGCACAGAATGAAGGAAGGCCCTAATCAGCCCTGATTGCCCACCAGGCCTAAGGACCCTTCCTGTGCACATATTTTGTGCACTGGGCCTCTAGTAAATACTTAAAGACATGGTTAATCTCACAACAGAAGGGTATAAATGAAAAAAGTGTGAAATAACATTCTGTGTCTATCAGATTGGCAAAAATTTGATAGTTAGAAAACTGGGGAAGTGGAAACCTTTAAGCCCTGCTGGTGGAGTATAAATTGGTATAGCCATTCTGGAGAGCCATCTGAAAGTAGTCAGTGAAATTAAGTATGCATGTACCCTACAACTCCATGACCCCACTCCTGCATGTATACCCAAATAACTCCCACACTGATCCAAAAAAGGGAATGTCTGTAGATATCCATTGAAGCATTGTTTGTGGTTGCAAAGAGTAGGAAACATCCTTTATGTCCTTCACTAGAGAACTTGATCACTCTAGGATGTTACATGCATACAATGAAATATGCAACAGTCAGATGTAAAAACTAAACTTACATTTAGCTTCCAGAGGCTGTCTGCATTCAAATGGCTGATGGTCCCTCCATCCATCTTCAAAGCCCATAGCATAGCATCTTCAAAACCCATTTTGCATCCCAAAACCCATGTTCCTCTCTCTAGTCATGGAAAGAGTTTTTATTTTCTTTTTTCCTCATTAAAATATAGTGATAGAATATTTAAAGCTCTTCATGTGTGTGGCTTGAGTGGTATCAACAATGTTTTTGTAAATACTTTACTATGTTTTCCTAGTTAGCAACTTTGTACTTTAATAAAACAATCTAAACATTGCCAAAAACCTTAAAAGTTGTTTAAAAGCAGGTAGACAAAATCAGACAAAATAAGTGATACTCTGTTGATTACATATTTCCTCTGAGTCTGTGGCTCTTGGTAGGAAAAGATCCCCCCAGCTTAAAAAAAAAAAAAAAAAAAAAAAAAAAAAAAAAAAAAAAAAGGCTTCTTCCCCGAGCAATTTTGGGATCCTAAAAAACCACTAGGTCTACTCAGCTTGCCTAGATACTTATTTTAATATGAGGAGAATCATTTTCATTTGCAGTCTGGTCAGTTTTAAATGCTGTTCAATGTCTACTTTGGGAAATATGTGTTGTTCCCAGGTCCTAATTTGCATCATATCTTTAATATTGGATGGCATTTACTTGGTAAGTACTTCTCCAATGGGGAATCTTATTAAAATGCAGATTTGGATTCAGTAGGTTTGGGAAGAACCTGAGATTCTGTATTTTGACAAACTCCCAGATGTGGCCAACACTATAGATCCTCAGACCACACTTTGGGTAGCAAGGCTCACCTGGATTACCCATGGAAGTGGTTATTCTTAGGGTATCTGAGAGCTCGTCCTGGGCCCCATACAATCCTTGGATCCACACATTTAGTAAAAGATTGATGAGAAGTCAGCTGCGCTTTGTAGTATTTATTGCAAGGGCTTGCTCTTCAGTGCCATCATGGAGAAAGGTGAATATGGTCCTCCAAAGAGCTCAACGCTGTGGGTCCGAGGGCTGCTCACATCTGAGTCGAGTTTAATAACATTATGTTGATAGTTTGAAATCAGTCTTGGTGGTAATACCCTGTTTCCCCAAAAATAAGACAGTGTCTTATATTAATTTTTTCTCCCAAAGTTGCGCTAGGTCTTATTTTCAGGGGATGTCTTATCTTTCCACGTGCTAGGTCTTATATTCGGAGGATGTCTTATTTTCAGGGAAACACGGTATATACACCATGGAAATTGGCAACTGCTACAAATCAGGGCTTTTTCTCCCAAGCATACCACTCTGACCCCAGTGCTCAGCAGGGAGACTTTTGCAGGTCTCTTTGAAGGACTGATCCAGGGAGGGAAATATAAGTCCCAACCATGGTTTCTGGTTGGGATAAGAGTCTAATTAGAGAGAGAACACATAGGAACTGGTCCACCTAGAAGGATATGACAGAAAAAGAGAGAGTGTTACATGGGGAAATAGGAACTAGGGCTTTAAAAATACAGCTAATTTCCCCTACATCCAGTTCCCCTCTCTAGTCATATACAGGCCAACATTAAAAGAACATTATGCCTGCAGTGAGGGGTCTGTAGTCGACGCTGATGAACACTTAGGAACAAATATATCATTTTAAGTATTTATAGAAATTAAAAACAGGGAAGAAAAAAAAATTAAAGAAAATATATTATTTAAAACAGGAACACTTTCATTAAAGGATTAGTAAGTCTTTAGTTAGCTAGGAGCACAGCGGAATCTGTGCAGTAACTAGGGAGCTGAGTTCCTATTAAGAGACCACTATATTGGCTTATTTAATGGCTCTAGAGAAGTTCTGTACATTTTTTTTTGGCCATAATTTCCTAACATGTAAAATATGGGAGGCTGTTTTCCAAGTTATTTCTATGATTATCTCAGGGCAGTGAGATTATGGATTACTCTAATTTATTTTATATGTTAATTTAATTTATATGTTAATTAATACATATATTAATATCCTATATTTAAAAAATGAAGATATAAAAAGAATTACACACACATATACATATATATATTTTTTGTTTTCTGTATTTAAGCCTGTCACTTTCAACACTACAAGACCTCAGAGTTATAAGACAACATATATAGAAAAGAGAATTAAGGGATGAATTTGACTGTCCTTCAGTACTGCTGTATAACTTCATATCTGAAATGTATTTGGAATGCATCTTCTAAATAAGACTTCTCACAGTTCCAACAGGCGTCCCTTGATGATGCATTGAAGTTTCAGGGTGAGCCGATTCTGAAGTCTGTTGAGGGTAAAGTTTTCCTATCTCACTGTCCAGCACTTCATTCCTGGTTTATGCTGCTGCTTTTAGTCCTTAAAACCCTGTAACTTGCACAGGGACAGGGCTTGCCAGCTGGATCCAGGGTTATAGCAAACTAAGTATTGACATCACCAGGCCAAACACAGAGCCAAGGAAATGAACATGCCTGATATATGTGTGTCCTGATTTACTTTGGAACCTATTCCATGGCTCACAAGAAGTCCGTTGTACTTTTTCCACTTTGCATCCCCAAACCCACACACTGGCCAAAGGCTGGAGTCTTATAAATGGTGAGGAAGGACAGGAAAGCCCGCCACATCCTATGCACTCCGAGCCGTCTGATTAGGGAGAGATTATATATTTGGTGTTATGTTTTGAATATTTTAACTCCAGGATTTCCATTCTTGACTGTGACTTCACCTGGCTGTAATTTGCATTTTACTGAAAGAGTCCACAGAGCACTAACCCCTTTGGAGACATTACCTCATCAATCCTCCCTGTGGTCCTTGGGGAGACATGGGGTCAGGCTGTTTTTGGGGAAGAGAAAGCAGAAAGCAGGCTTTTCAAAAAAAAGAAACTCAACTCAGAGATGTGCGCACCAACTCAGAAAGGAACGTGGGCTTCTGAGTCCACTGTGAAACACCAGTAGGAGAGTAACACCTTCATTTCAGTTCACCCCCCGTTTCTGATCCACACAGAGGGTACAAGGTACTTTCTGGAGGGGATTCTGTTCTTTGTCTTTGTCTTTCCCCACAATTTCTTTCACTCCCCAGTGTATCCCCAATGATTTTTTTGACTTTAGCTCAAACATATAAACTATCTTATTTGGTCCCCCCAAATCAGTGGTCGGCCAACTGCGGCTCGTGAGCCACATGCAGCTGTTTGGCCCCATGAGTTTTTAGCAAAGGCCAGCTTAGGAGTACCCTAAGTAAGTTAATCACAATGCGCCTACCTCTATAGTTTAGGTTTAAAAAACTTGGCTCTCAAAAGAAATGTACTGTTAATATTTGGCTCTATTGACTAATGAGTTTGCCGACCACTGCCCTAAATGTCAACCTGTGATGTTTAAGCTCTTCGTCCAAATTGTAAACTTTTAGTCACAGAGATGGTATTTCATGACTTATGCCGTTATGCAGAGCATGGGCCTAGCAGAGCATAGCCCATGCCCACCTCTGCCCATTTCATCCCTCTCTGTCCCTTTGCCCAGCACCACTTTCCTAATCTCTGCTTATTGCTAAGCATGTCTTCCCTATTTGAAGGTGAGCTCCTTAAAAGGCAGAAACTTTTTCTGGTTTTTTCATTGCTGCCTTCCAAGTGCCTCCTATAGGGCCTGGCACATAGGAGACCTTCAGTAAGAATTCATTGAAGAAAAGAATTAAATTTCACAGGGAAAGCTCAATGAATGCCTGGATATATCGTTTGTTATGACTGATGATTGGGCTGGTTCTCCAATTATTTTGCTCTGTTTCTTTTTTCTTCTTCTCAGAGTGGCCAAACAAGAGAGCACTTTGACGACTTTGGGGTTTACAGAAATGGTGAGTTCACACTAAATGGCTTAAGAAAATGTTCCAACTAACAGTGGGTCGGAGGGGAACACTGAAATGCAAATAAGGACTAGAGTGTGTGGCATTTCCTTCGACTTGGCACAAGCAGGATTCTAGATGGGGAACCTGGGATACGGCAAGATGAAATAATCCACTCAAAAGTGCACAGCTAGCAGAACCGGTTTGGCTCAGTGGATAGAGCGTCGGCCTGCAGACTGAAAGGTCCCAGGTTCGATTACGGTCAAGGGCGTGTACCTTGGTTGCGGGCACATCCCCAGTAGGGGGTGTGCAAGAGGCAGCTGATCGATGATTCTCTCTCATCAATGTTCCTAACTCTCTATCCCTCTCTCTTCCTATCTGTAAAAAATCAATAATATATATATATATATATATATTTTTTTTTTAAAAAGTGCACAGCTAACCAATGTCTGAGCTGCCTTCTAGTGGGTGCAGAGTCATCTTTAAGAAGTATTTACTTAAAATAGATCTACTGGGACTCACATTGACTAAGCTTCCATGGCTTCTCAGAATCCTGAGTACCTGAGCTAGTTTTACAGTTGGTGATCACAGAGAATCACAGCATTTTGTACAGATTCTGGTCACAGTTGCTTAAACCAGGTTTAGTGGGTTTAGATACGTGAAGAGAACATTTCAGGAAGACAAAGGCTCTAATATCACAAACCCACCTGTTCCACTAGATACTAAGATCTCCAGGGCCTGTGCATCCACAAATCATCACCGTGGCCCGTGCTCTTTAAGGTCCATACTTGACAGCTCTCTTTCGAAAAGCTGAGCAGGGATAGAACCAGACACTTAACCACCAGGCAGACAGGAGTGCTGCTTCTTGACAAGGAGCAAGGCAGGAACGCTGTGCACTTCACCCAAGTATGCTCTGAATGGAGGTCAATGCTCTCCTTGTCTGAACATCATAGAGTGCATTTAATTCTCGTGGTAATGCCTGCTTGTGGACAGCTTTATGGCCTCGTCTCCTCTGTGGCTGGGCATGGGGACAGAAAGGAACACTGGAGTGAATCCAAGAGGTTTAGAGACAAATGAAAACTTTTGTTCCAACAACTTGAATCAAGTTAATACTCTTTGTGGGTATAATATTATGGACATATTAACTTTGACATTATAAGTCCATTCAGGAATAGACTACTTAGCGATATGTCTTTCTAGTGGAAAGAAAGATAATGGCAAGGTACTGCTCATGCTACCTGTAGATTAGCCTTCCTCTCTCCTCTGCATTCACTCTTTAATCCATCCTTTTCTCTTGATCCCACCTTCTTTGCCTTCTCCTCTTTCCTCTTTCTCGCCTTCCTTCCTTCCCTTTTCCCTCTTTCTTGCCTAGGTCTTAGGTCTGCCAGGGTCTCTCATAATCATCTTACTTGTCTCACCAACAGGCAGGACTGAAATAAGTTCCTGGCCTCTCCACTAATATAGTTGTCAATATATTCTTCAATGTGGTAATTTATCTTTATTGAAAGAAAGAGAATATTCAAGGTTGTAGTTTCTTATTGTTTCTGTAAAAAATGACCATAAGCTCAATGTTTTAAAACAACACAAATTTATTATCTTATTTTTGGAAGTAAAGAAGCCCTAAAAATCAAGCAATCAGCAGGGTTGGGTTCCTACTGGAGAATCCATTCTTTTGTCTTTTCTAGCTTCCAGAGACTGTCTGATGGTCCCTCCATCCATCTTCAAAGCCCATAGCACAGCATCTTCAAATCTCTCTCTTTCTCTCTTACACACACACACACACACACACACACACACACACACGCACACACACCCACTGCTTTAATCATAATATCTCCTTTTCCGGCCCCAATCCTCCTGCCCCATTCTTATACGGACTTTTGTGATTTCAGTGGGACTACTTGGATAATTCGGGATAATCTCCCCATGTCAAGCTCCTAAGCTTAATCACACCTGAAAAGTCTCTATTGCCATTTGGGAGCCGTTATTCTCTCTACCATAGCCGGGAAGCCAGTGATCCCAGAAGTAAGTTATTGGCTTGAACATTCTCATTCAAAGGACAAACAGCTTGAGGACCTCTTGTGGGAAGGAGCTCAGTTTCCAAAAATAAAACTAACAAAACACACAGGCAGGGTCTTGCCTAGCGATAGGATTTTAGTTGCTTCTGGGTTAGTTTCAGTCTCACAGTGGTTTGTTTTGGGGAAAGCAGCAGCATGATCAAGCAGGTCTTCAGAATAAACCAGACTCAGGGTTTGAGGTTCAGCTCCGGCACTTGGGATGAAACCTTGGGTATATTTGCTTACTTAGAAGCAAATCTCTGCTTAATTATAATATGGGGGTGATAATTCTTCCCTCTCAGAGTCGGAAGACTGAAAAAAAATGTTGTATCTAATATGTCTTACTATTGTGCCTGGCACATAGAGGATGCTTCATAAACATTATTTCTTTCACCCTTTTCTTAGTGATTAGACTAAAGATCAAGAATGTAAATGACAGTGTAGCTAAAAGCAATTAGATTGAGAGTATCAAACAGATGTTGAGCAATGTAGTTTAAAATAAACTCAGAGGATTTACTCACACAATCCAACAGGAACTGACAAAATCTATTTCTTCTCATCTAGCTTTAGTCTAATTACATTTTATGTCTCTAAATTGGAGGAGGATGTGTAAGGGAAGGCTTGACCTATCTCATGCCTATGCCTGAGGAATTGTAGAAACTAAAGAGAATTTTGGTCATTTTCAAATTTGACAGAAACATAATCTTTAAGGATTTAGTGGGTCTTTAAGGTACCACCCAGAATATCCTCCCAGTAAATGGCAGCATATTTTACTTGTCTTTGCTTATATATTCCCCACTATGAGAAGTTCACCATGTTTTGAAGTAATTCATTGCATTATTGGCTTGTTCTAATTAGAAAGTTCCTCCTTATTTTAAGCCAGGAAACTGATTTCCTAAGGTTTCTACTTTTGATTTTAATTCTTCCTCTAAACTTATAAAAAACCTAATATAATTTTTATAACAACTCTATAGATACACCCACCTCGAACCTCCTTCCTTCCTTCCTTCCTTCCTTCCTTCCTTCCTTCCTTCCTTCCTTCCTCCCTTCCTCCCTTCCTCCCTTCCTCCCTTCCATCTTTTCTAAATTAGAACTGAAAAGTTTCTCCAACCATTTGTTATTTACAACTCTTTTCAGATCTTCAAGTTGTTGTTCTTTTACTGCACTCTAGTTCATCATTGTTTCCCATAAAAGGGGTCACCTGGAATGAAAATGACACTTCTATTAAAGAGAAAGGGCAAATAACAATATTAAAATATTTCCTCTAATTAATTCCCTTTTAATGTGCACAATTTCATGCACTAGGCCACTGTTTTTTGTTTTTTTGTGTGTGTTTTTTTTTCTTTTTTAATTACAGTTATGTTCCACTTAAGGACAGAAATACCTTCTGAGAAATGTGTTAGGCAATTTCATTATTGTCTGAACATCATAGAGTGTACTTAAACAAACCTAGATGGTACTGCCTACTACACATGTAGACTACCTGGCACAGCCTATAAGCCTTTACAGCATGTTACTATACAAAACAACATGAGATTGAATCAAGCCCAAGAGAAAATTTTATTCATAAACAAAAAATATACTCCAAAATAATGATAAAAAATATACTCCAAAATAATTCTTACACACACATGCTCTTAACTTCTTTCCCCTTATTTATAGTTACTCAGAAAGATCTTTTTATCATGTTATCCTCTCTTTCCCTTCCTGTGCTCTTTTTTTGAGGCCCGGTACACAAATTTGTGCATGGGTGGGGTCTGGCTGGCCCATCCCATTGGGGGCCCATTGAACCATGCTGGTGGGGGTAAGGGGCTGCAAGCAGTTGGCCAGCCAGCCTCACCCCTGATCAGGGTGTTGGGGACCAATCAGGGGCAGGGCTGGCCAGGGGGAGGGCCTGGTTGGAGCCTGGATGAGGTTGGTTGGCTGTTGCAGTGTGCATCATAGCCACTGGTTGTTCTGGTCATTTTGGTCATTCCACCATTCTGGTTGCTAGGCTTTTATATATAAAGATAATTATTGTGTATCGTACATAAATGTATGTGTTGTACTGTCATACATTTATGTACCATACACAATTGGCAGCACAGTAGGTTTGTTTACACCAGCATCACCACAAACACATGGGTAATACAATCCTCTGTGATATTAGGATGGTTACAATGTCACTAGGTGACTAGGATTTTTCAGCTCTCTTATAATCTTACTAGAGACCTGGTGCACGGATTTGTGCACAGGTGGGGGCCGGTCAGCCCTGCCCCCCATTGGGGTGTTGGGGGCTGATCGGGGGCAGGGCTGGCCAGGGCGAGGGGCTGATCGGGGCTTGGATCAGGCTGGTTGGCTGCTGCAGTGTGTGCCATAGCCACCAGTTGTCCTGGTCATTCTGGTTGTTCTGCTGTTCCAGTCGTTGGGATTTTATATATATAGATGGGACCACTGTCATATATACAGTTCTTTGTTATGTGTGCATGACTGTATGCTTTTCAATAACTGTATTAGATTTCATAGTAAGATGAAACATATTTATTCATCCAGTCCCTGTCTCAGACATTATATAGAAAATGTTTACTTTGGGGGACTTTTACATAGTCCTTGAAATCAATGACTTTTTGGGCCTAAATCAGGATTTTATATTTCTCAATTTTATATTTCTTATTTTTTAATTTTATTCCTGCTCCAGACTTTTGTGAGTTCACATCTCCAATTCCCCACCTCTTTGCTCTTAACATCTCTTAATTCATAGAAATGGAGAAGTAGACAAGACCCTGCAGCTTTAAGCTTTACTTGCCATGATAATTCCTACATTGAGTTCATAACTGCATCAGCCTGACACAATAGCTCCTCTCAGTGTCAGCCTCTGAGCTCCTATTTCAGGAGCAGTGAGGAAATCCATCCCCACCCCCAAACACTCCTTTCCTGGCTGATGTCTGCAATTAATGGAGGCCACATTCTGTAAGTTCCTTGGGGGCAGCCTCTGTGTCACTTTCACTTACTGTGTTTCCACTTCCTCAGGAAGGCTCTCAGCTAATACTTATTAGTAGAAAGAATGAAAGAATATAATTAAAGATAAGACTTAACTAAAATCAGCCTGGGGGAGAGACCACTTCATTCACACTAATGAGTAAATTGCCGGTATTAGATATTTCCCTGGGCACAGCTTTTACTAAGAGGGAGAAGGGGTGGGAGGCACTCAGGTCCTGTTTAGAAAAAGACAGCGATAGACATGGGACACCTAAAATAGGTACTTCATAAGTTTGCCCAGGGTCAGCCTTGGACTTTATAAGCCCAGACTATTAGTGCTGTGACTAACCACAGAGACTTGGAACTTGTAGAGCTCATAGATTGTGCATTCAAATGCGTGGGGTGCTTTGTGGCCTCTTTATCTTGGGCTGATGCTACCAAACAACAGAAGTTGCCTTTGATATGATTGCAGAAATGTTGGAAGGGGTGGTGGTGGTGGTGGTGGTGGTGGGGGAAGTTGGGGAGAACAGAAGGGAGGGGAGAAAAATGGGAAATAGTAAAAACTTATAGTATAGATTAGGGGTGTCGAACTCAATCAGAGAAGGGGCCAAAATCTAAAATCCAGCCTAAATTGCGGGCCGAATGGTTTACTGAACAGTCATAAACTGACAATGTCATAAACTGACAGCGGAGTGCAGTGATGACAGCGCGGTACGGGCCACATTGCAAGGCCTGGCGGGCTGGATTTGGCCCGCGGGCCTTGTGTTTGACATATGTGGTATAGATATTGAGCTCTAGTACTTCTTTACTGAAAAGCTAGTAGGGTACTGATGGTAGATCAATACCCTCTCTTGGCATACCTCACTTAAGTCAGGGCCTGACGTAGGTGAGAAGGAAAGTTGGAGTGACCAACTATCTAAGTTGGCCTAGGATTCTTGTGGTTTAAAGACCAAAAGTTTCATATCCCAGGTGCCCTGCAGTTCTGGGAAAACAGACAGCTACTCACCCTTCTCCAAAAACTACCAGCAGTCTTCGTCGAATTGTCTGAGAATTAAATTGAGAAAGGGTAGAATAGACCCAGCCTCCTGGCCTGTGGAGAGTAAAGGGAGGTCTCCTCTCTGCCTTCTGTATTGGAGCTGAATCAAAGTTCTGTATGGAATGCTCTGAGAAGCCATGCCCGGAGCCAACTTCCCCATCCAACCTTGTTTCCCCTACGGACCCATCAACCTGCCTAAGACACCTTTGGAGCCTGAATAGCTATTCCTAGAAAAATCATCTTTAAATGTAAGTGCCACTGCAGGTGAACTCATTAGTACTCCCATCCCCATTTGTGTGGGTAAGTTTACCAAACCCTCACTTAGAAACATGTTCTGAAATTAGAAGACAGCAGGCAGGAGAATCTAATGGGGCCGCGGCAGTAAGTGCGTCTGGGAGCGGTGCTTCTCTGGACACCTCAGTGGTACCTGCTGTCCAGCCAGGGCAGTAAAGAGACATTGGGTCCCCTGGGAGAGACTCACCAGTTCTTTATAATCCAACTTTGATATATGTTGACTCTTCTTTGGGTTCCAGAATAGAGACACTCTCCAAGTTACCATCTTAGACCTTGAACATTTGGATGATTAGCTGGAATCTGATTTCCCTCTTGCCACTGCACCACTGCACTGCCCTGTGTTGGTCTCATTTATTTTTTTATTATTTTAAAAATATATATTTTATTTATTTTTTTATAGGGAGGAATGGAGAGGGCTAGATGAGCTAGAAACATTAATCAGCTGCCTCCTGCACACCCCCAATGGGGATGTGCCCGCAACCAAGGTACATGCCCTTGACTGGAATTGAACCTGGAACCCTTCAGTCTGTAGGCCAGCGCTCTATCCACTGAGCCAAACTGGTCAGGGCTGTTTGATCTCATTTATTCAACTACCACCAAACATCTCCTGGAGGCGGACTTACCTATATTGTCCTTTCTTTTCCCCTTCTGTCTTTGCTATTCACAGATCAATTCATTCCTTCTAAACACACATGCTCTTTTTAACTTCTTTCCCCTTATTTATAGTTTCTCAGCAAGATCTTTTTGCCATGTTATCCTCTCTTTCCTTTTCTGTGCTCCTTTTTTGAGTACATATATTTATCTGTGTGTGTGCATACATGTACACATCTGCATCAATAGCCTCACAGTCTACTTACATGCACCTGTTTCAAGCAAAAAGGAGGGGCAGAGACTTGAAGTTAAACATAAAGACTCAGAACCTTCACATTTTAAAGAATTTAAAGATGCTCAGAAGATTTCCTTCATGATTTTTATAAAAAATCTCCATCTGCTCCTATATTCTCCACAAATTCAACCAGCTTTTTTAACAACACTGGTATTCAATATATAGTAAGAAAAATTTCCTACTCGTTTCCCCCATTTTGTTTTGTTTTGTGTGTGTGTGTGTGTGTGTGTGTGTGTGTGTGATTTATTTATTTATTTATTTATTTATTTATTTATTATTTTTTTTATGAGAGCTAGCATTGTAATAGTACTCTTTCCTATTTTTCACTATAAGTCTAAGGCACATGCAGCAATATTATGTGTTAAATAAGGTTTTGTGGCTGGTGTGAAAATGTAGGCACCAATTTATTAGGAATGATTAGAAATAGAGGAAAAGCATGAGTGAGGTGCTTTGTAGGATGAGACTAGATGTTTGAGACCATAAAAGACACAAGCACATTTGGCTTTGAGCTTTGGCCATTTGTATGTTATGGGAAGAGCCTCAGGAAATCTTTGAGAGAGACCTGAAACTAGGCATGTGTTTAAAAATAGAGCACAAATTCTATTATATCCCAGAGGTTCCAGCCTGGGACCATCACTGAGGATTGGACTAAGAGGATATAAACCTGTTTAGCAGGAAGTACTGAGAATTGTGGGCCTATGTGCAATCTCCGCGTGCCCCAGACCATATGGAAAGAGCATTCTGTTGGTCTCGCCTCTCCAACAGATCTGCTTCCCAGGGGCCCCGACTGCTGGGATGCTGGAGGCAGTGGTGGGCCATTGGAGTTTCAAACAACGGATTCAAGTTGCATTTGTATGCGGAGGCTTCTTGTGTTTTACAAAGATCTTTTTATTAATTCACACGGCAAACCTGTAAAACATGGCTATTACCATATTTTATAGATGCTAAGTAATTTGCCAAAGTTAATAGCATATTTGACTTCTCCCCCTCTCTCTCAGCTTCAAAGAATCAAAGCCCTGCTGAATTTTCCTTCAACATGCTACTCACTCTCACTGTTCCCTTTTCATTCCGCTGCTACCCACTCTATTCCACCCCTACATCACTTCCCCCTCCACTCCTTCAACAGCCTCCTACACACACTCCTGTCCCCAGCCTGCCTTGGCTTCAGTATATCAAAATATCCAAATATCGCTGCTAGGGTTCAATGCGATATTCATGGTCATAGCACTGCTCTATCTCAGGTCCCCATTAAAATCCAGGGACACTCCCATCCCGCTACAGGATAAGGACCAGGCCCTTCAGCCTGCCATTCAGGGTCTATGGTGGCTTTTCTCAGCCTTCCCTAGGAGTTTCCCTCACCCCACACCACAGGCAAACTCTTACATTCTTCGTATTTTAAGTAACACGTGCAGTCCAAATTGACACTTCTGTTTATCATGTTTCCCATCTGACACTTCCCCCTCTGCTCCCCTCTCTCCATCTAACCCTGTGCAGGTGGGACCTCTCCTTCCTGCGAAAACCCACACTTGGCGCCCACATCAGCCCTCGGCTATTAATAATGCAGACCCGGCGACACTCCTTTCATATCTGTTTAATATTGTTGCTTCGCTCTTCATGGTCATTAACTTTTCATGAGTTTCCCCATTTTTCATGTGTTCGCGGTTACGTAGGCAAGAATCATGTTTCCGCCTATTTTGATGCAGCAGGATAATATCGTGAAATATTCATCTCTGTGCTGGTGTTTCCCTCTTGTCCTTGCCGGTGACTTTCCTCCTTTCAGCAGAGGCATCTACGTTGCCTCGGGGAGGAAAATGAGAGCAAGAGAAAAAGCAAGAAACCCTCAAAGGTTTCTACCTGTAGCTTTCCAAACAGATTTTCTGATCATCAAAAGGGGATGTCGGAGGGCTTTCTCCCATACCCAGGGTTTATACCATGACCATGGAATTGGAAAGCGAATGTGGCACTTTGCCCATGGTCCACTCAGCCGATGGAAGCTAGCATCTGCCTCAAGATTTTCTGAGACCCACTCAAAATGACCCAATACCAGCCAATACCATGCATTGGACCCAACACCAGCCAATACCATGTATTGGACCCAATACCAGCCAATAGCATGGTCTGAGGTACTCATAGCAAACACCAGTCCTGAAGGAGGGTGGAGGGCTTTGATCCCCCGGGGAGACAGAGGTGGGGAAGGGAAATCCCAGCTGGAACACTTGGGAGGACAGGCAATGGGAACCCCCCCGTATGCCCTTATATCCTGAATCGGTGCTGGCCAATACAATACAATAGCCACTGGCCACCTGTGACTAATGAGTACCGGACATGCAGCAAGCGGCCACGGAATTGGATTTCAGTAGCTGCACCAGGCCAGTGGCTATTGTACTGAAGAGAACAGCTCTAAAGCATCCAGCCACAGTCTGGCTGATTCCATGACTCAATGACTCCACCATTTCTGGCACATAGTAGGTGCTCAATAAATATGTCTAGAATGAATTCACAACACACATTCTAAAAGCAATAAATACGTATTGACCACTGGTTCAAAATAGACCTGAAGCCTCTTAGCTTCGGTGCTCTCTGTTCTACTGATCATATAGAAGCCACGGCAGCTTATTCCATTTAAAAAAATGTTATAGGAATTGATTTTTCTCAGGTGCATAATTCCCAGGCCATCAACATCAACAGATAGCCAGTTATTGAGCCTGACAATCACAGCACTGCTTGGAATCTGAAAGTACCTAGATCAAGCTGCCAAAGCTTCAAATCACTCCCTATGTAACCCTGAAGGGAGCTCCAGTTACATGCGTTCCCGCTTCTCCCCGTGTGGGTTAGTGTGGTTTTATGTTATGTTTGTAACCTGATTGTCCCAGGTCTGACCAACCTGTGGTTAAAGAGATACATTCATATTTTTTTCTAAAATATATTTTATTGATTTTTTTACAGAGAGGAGGGAGAAGGAAAGAGAGTTAGAAACATTGATGAGAGAGACATCGATCAGCTGCCTCCTGCACAACCCCCACTGGGTATATGCCTGCAACCAAGGTACATGCCCTTGACCGGAATCAAACCTGGGACCTTCCAGTCCGCAGACCGACGCTCTATCCACTTAGCCAAACTGGTTTCAGTGATACAGTCATTTTGATATTCAAATCACAGCAGCCTCAGTAGAGCTTCAGTCCCTTTCTGGGTCTCTCTGGTGTTCTTACCATCATTGCTACCGCTGCTGCCTTGTAAGACAGCACACAGGAACTAGGCACAGCTCTTCCCCTGGGAGCTGCTCTAATCCCGGGGATGCCCAGGCTCCCTTGTGGCACAGGACTGACCTCCATGTTTCTTCCTGGAGCAGCTGTTTATGTTCCAAGTCCCATCACAGGTTTCATTTTGTTCTGTTTTGTTTCAATTAACATAGATCTTTCAGATTCTCGCCCTCTGCACTCCTTTGGGGATCAAAACCAGTTCATTAGGCAGAAGGACTAAGCTGAATGAAATGATCAACAAATACTTGTGGATTCTATTACGTGTAAAGCTTCTATTTTTTTTTTTAAATCAATGTATATTGAATATATGCCGAGTGGCCAGATTATTATGATCTCTGATTGCATAATGATCTGGCCACTCAGTGTATTTCTCTTGAGTACCTCATTTATTTGATATCAAAGATTCTATAAATCGTGCACCTGATCAGTTCTCTCCATTGCACTGGCTGATAGAAAGCTCAGGGCAAATAGCTGGTTGATCTCCAACAAAAGTCTAGAATCCTTTGGGTACCCATTCGAGATACAAATACACTGCGTGGCCAGATTATTATGTGTTCAGAGATCATAATAACCTGGCCACTCAGTGTATACTACAATGTCTACTATCCAGACATCTTGCTACACTCCCATCTTCGATGTCTCTTTCCTTCACATAGAAATCCTGAAACTCCTGTGTATGGAGTGATAGACCCATAAGGATCACCAGTTACACAGGCATCCAGACACTGAAACCAAACTTGGGCTCCGCTGGGAATAATGATAAGTCATTCCTTTAATCCAGGGTTGTTAGACCTGTACCGAATTACCTGGAGGGCTTGCTGAAACACAGCTTGCTGGGCACTACCTGCAGAGTTTCTGATTTAGTAAGTCTTGGGTGGGACCCAAGAATTTGCATTTCCAACAGGTTCCCAGTTAATGCCGAGGCTGGTCTGGAAAACACACTTGAGAAACTTTAGATCTCTGTAAAAACAATTTACAGATTCATGATAGTCCTCTTACTTCACGTCATCTTTGTTTTTACATGCCCTGAAACATTAGTTGGTAAAGACCTTTCTTGCCTGAATCCAACCAGATGACAAGTTTGAAACATGAGGAGAATTCTCAACACCTTCATTCACAGTTCTGAACAGATGAGCAGTTCAAGGTTCCTACACGCTTTTGGGGTGGCTTAGTGTAGAGGTGGCAGAGAGCAATGATTCACGGTGGAGTCCAGACATCGAGTGATTTCAGTAAGCCCCACTATCATCGAGGTGAAAAACTTGACTAATTAGGTGGAGCTCTTGTCTGCTGCAGGAACCCACAGGGGATTGTTGTTCTAATTATATAATATAAATTATTCCCAAACAAGGTCAGACAGAATATGACTCCTTGGCTTTTCATTATTTAGGTGAAATTTCCCCAAAGCCACAAAACACTGACTCAATTCAATTAATTCATTAAAAAAAAAACAAAAAAAACTAGTTATCTTACAGATGTTTTATCCACAGTGAAAAGGTCAGATGGATGAATTTTAAATATCAACAGATACTTCGCTGTCAGGAAAACACAGCTTCACTCGAAACATTTTAGGAACCTAGAGTTGTCTGTGTTTAATCACCCTTCTAATCAATAAATTCTCCGCTAGTGGCCAAACTTCACTATCGCAATTTAAACTCATTTCTTCTTGTTTCTATCTTGTGTAGGGAATGAACAATGCTGGTAATTATCTTTTGGTAATTACTCTTAATTTGTTTGAAGACAGCCACTCTTTATCTTTTTCTTTTTCATGCAAAATTACCTCTGACCCTATTTAAGGCTTCCCTCATAGATCCTAATTTTAATCTTCTTAATTTGTTCATAACTGTCCTATAGAACCTATTCCCCCCCCCCAAGCCCTTCTTTTAAAGCCCTCACCAAAACTCTGAATCCCTGGCTCCTACAGATGTGTCCCCAACACCTGGGCTCTGAGCTGTGGCCTTGTTCTGCTAAGTCTCCAACATGTGAAGTACCATACCCACATTTTATCAGGTTTGGAATACGCTCATGCTCCAAAGTTTTATTTTTAATCATTATTTAAAAAATATATGAATTAAAAGAAGCCATTAGATTTATACAAACTGACTCAGTTCACAGTTAAGTAAAATATGTATTGGGTTCGATTAATGGATGCAATTCTGGTTCATGTTTATTTGGGGATCACTTTGATTTATTTTATATTTTACATAAACAAAAGTTAAGGTGGCTCTCACAGGTATGTGATAAAAATACTTTGTGAGAAATCTCTAGCTCTAGACTACCCCTAGGGAAATGTCAGGATATAGTTAACAATTTCAGTGTCCTTTGTCCTAACTGAGGCCTGGGCTCTCTCAGCCTCCTTTCTTCTAATGGGCTCAAGCCCTTGACAGCATTACCATTTGTTAATCTCATAGTGATGATGGTACTTGAAGAAGAGGTATTTCCTCACAAATTATGCTTGCATCAGCATATGTTTTAAGAAACTTACACCTGTCACTTTCATTTCTGCCTGTTTCTCTTTTATGATATTGTGTAAATTTTACTTCTTCATATGCTATCTTTTGCATTTCCAGAAAATATTGTTTTTATTTTAAACAATTACTTTTTTTTTTAAAGAGGAAAATCATTTCTACGTATCCACATAATTACATTTCTGGCTCTCTATTACTTTATGCATTCCATCTGGTATGACTTCCCTAGTGCCTGAAGAACTTCCTGTAACATTGCTTATCATTCACATTGGCCAGTAATGAGTTTTGTTTGAAATATCTTTAGTGTGCCTTCTAATTTGAAAGCTATTTGTTAAATAGGTAAGAATTTTAGGTTGCTGTGTTTTTTTGATTTGTTTTGTTTTTCTTTTCATATTTTAAAGATGACTTTCTACTGTTTTCTGATTGGATAGGTTCTGATAAGAAGATTGTTATAATTTGTATCATTATTGCTCTGTACATACAGTATTGTTTTCCTCTGACTCCCTTAACATTCTTTTCTCTTTATCACTGGCTTTAGTAATTTAATTACAATTGTGTGTTTTTTAATACTTATTTTGCTCAAATTCATTGAGTTTCTTGAATCTGTGAGTGTACAGATTTTATCAAATTTGGAAAATTTTGACCATTATTTTTTTATATATTTTTGTTCCCTTCCCTCTTTTTTTTCTGGGCCTCCAATTAGCCCACTCAATAGTGTTCCATGGGTCACAGATGCTCTCTTCATATATATATATATATATATATATATATATATATATATATATATATATATTTTTTTTTTTAGTTGCTTTTCTGTTTTATTTTGGATATTTTTATTATTATACCTTCATGATCATTGAACTTTCCTCTGGTCTTTTGTTAATCCCATACAGTGTATTTTTATTTGGCATGTTGGATTTTTCCTTAGCAGTTCATTTTGGCCTTTTTATATCTTCCATTTTTCTCCATATCATGATTGTGTTCTTCTTTACCTTAAACATATGGAGCATATTTATAATAGCTCTTCTAACTTTTTTTTTTTTTTTTTTTTTTAGATTCTTGTCTGCTAGTTCCACTGCCTCTGATATTTTTGGATCTGTTTCTATCAATCAAGTTCTCTACTGGTTTTAGGTCTTATTTTTCTACTTCTTTGCATGCCTGCTAATTTGTTATTAGATGATAGATGCTGCAAATTTTCCATTACTGATTGCTAAATTTTGTGGTATTCCTTCAAAAAGTGTTGGATTTTGTTCTGGCACACAATTTACTTGGAATTAGTTGAAAACTTTAGAGACTTTCTTTTAAATTTGGTTAGGACAATTCCAGACTTGCGTTTAGTAGAGGTTAAAGAATAGAGGAGGATTCTACCCTATGTCTTGTAGATTATTATGACTTTCTACGCTTGCCCTGAGTGAACTCTGGAAGTCATTTTGCTTACTCCTCCTTGATGATTATTTTTCTGGATTCAGCTAGTTTCTGTTTAGGCATGCACATGTCAGTACTCAGCCAAAGGTTCAAGTGGGAAATTCCCTCCTGGCAATAAGCTTGTATAATCATTCAGTCACTTCGCTTGTTTCCCTTCTGTTAGAAGCCACAGTTCCTTGCTATTTGTTGTTCAATGTCTGAGTGTGAGATAGCTTGTAAGACAACCCTCAATGATCTCATCTTGTGTCATCCACATTTTGTGTAACTCTCCTCTCTCTCTCTCCCCCTCTTTTTAAATCTTCACCCAAGGATATTTTCCCATTGATTTTAGGCAGAGTGGAAGGGAGGGAGAGAGAGAGAGAAAGATCATTATTGTGAGAGAGACACATTGACTGGCTGCCTCCCACTTGAGTCCCAGTTTGGACCAAGGATCGAACCTACAACCAAGGAGTTGAACCTGAGACCCTTTGGTCTTTAGTCTGACATTCTAACAACTGAGCAAGCCAGCCAGGATGTAAGCCTCTTCTCTTGAGTGGGAGTTGGATCTAATGACTAGCAAGTAGGATATTGCAAGTGTGATAAAATATCACTTCCATATTACAGAAGGCTGCAGAAGACTATGACTTCCAGACGCTCTTACTGGTTTTGATCAAGCAAGCTGCCATGTTACATGGCAAGAAATTCAGATCAGCCTCTGGCTAACTCGCAGAGAATAAGAGAAGCCCTTGGTCCAACTGCCCATAAAGAGCTGAGTCTTGCAACATGAGTGAGGGCCCAGTAGAGCATTCAGATGAGACCATGGCACTGGCCAACACCTTAGCTGCAGCCTTGGGAGAAACCCTGAGCTAGAGGATCTTTCTTGATATTGGTGATCTGTGGTAATTTTATAATATTACCACAGATCACCAATATTGCCTGAACTCCTGAACCACACATACTGTAAGATAATAAAAGTGTGTTGTTTTAAGCTGCTAAAATTTGGGGTAACATGTTACTCAGTCCTAGATAACTAATACATTTTGAAAATAATCACCTCACGTATGATGTCTGTTTTGATACTGTCATTTAGGGCAGGAGGATAAATTAGATCTCTGTTACCCCATCTTCGTCAGAAAGAAGTCCCAGATCATTCAAATTCAAACCGAGATATCAATATTCTGTAATGCTTCCAGATAAAGTCAATATACAAATAACTATGAAAGCCAATACCTCAGATCAGTGATTTTTGGCCTTTCATGTGCATTGAATCTCCAAAGGATCTTATTAAAATCAAGATTCTGATTCAGTAATTCTGAAGCAAGACCTGGGATTCTGCATTTGCAATAAGCTTCCACATCATGCTGATGCGGCTGGTTTGTGGACCACACTTTGAATAGCAAGAACTTAGATTAGTGGGTGCCTTCTGTTTTTTTTTGTTTTTGTTTTTTTAATCTATTGAAAAATTTGGAACAAGTTCCTTGGTATCTGTACCAAAAGATATTTGAATAGCTCCAATCTCTGTCTTATTCACTCCCCATTAACTGATGTCTGATTCATTAATTCAGCAAATATTTATTTTATAGCTCTTGTATGATAGATGAAGTAGCTAAATGAATGAGACACAGCTCCTCTATTTCTTGCAATCTGAAGCCATTCTCACTTTGGTGGAAGAAGCAGATATGTGAGGAAATACATTGTAAAGCAAGCTAATAAGAGCAAAAGCAGAAGCACAGATGAATTATAAATCCTCTTGCAGGGTGCCGTGGTCAAGAAGGCTTCCAGAAGAGACAATGCTTGGAGTTGAGTTTGGAGAGGTGGGTGGCCTCCCCAATGTGTAAATTGGAGAGAAGGGAACTCTGGAACTTTACCTCTCACTACTTGAGGTGGCTCATTCTCTCATGCAAATTGATTCCTGGTGGTCTGCCCTGAGGTCTCAGAACCTTGAGATCAATATGCAGATTAGGTCCCTTCCTTTGTAGTCCTCACTGTCTTCCCACTCTGTGTTTAAGCAAGCAAACTTAAATATCTTTTTATTTTTAGCCCCAAGTTAGTTATATTACAGAAAAGTTACAGATGTCAAAAATTATCATTTTTCATCCTTATCTCTATCCATTTTTCTCAGGGTGGGATGGGGAAGAGATCAGATAGACAATGGCCTGTTTCACGTGTATTGTATCCATAGTCCCATTCCTGACTTTACCTCCAGAAGAATTATTTGTTCTGAAATCCCTTTCAGCACTTTCCCAAAATATTTCAGTTGAACAAATGAAAGTAATAGGTGAACTTTATGTAGAAGAAAAAAAAAAAAAAGCAGAAAAGATTTTAAACTTTACTCTATTAGGATCATAACTAAGTCACTGTTAATTTCCTTTGTAGAACAGCCAGTGCAATATAGGCTTTTGAGTCAACAGTAACCCAGAGTTTTTTCCCTTGAGTGGAAAAATCAGCCCTTTAATATCTCTCAAAAATTTTAATAACAATTGGAGAGTAGAGCAAGACTCACTCCTCCTCATAGTTAGAAAACGAGGCTCCTTTGCTATTATTAGACATCTGAAGTTAACCCCAATTCAGTCTCCCAAAAAGACGTGGTTAGAGACCAGAGCTGAAAGTAGTCCAGCAAAATCCTTGCACCTGCTGACATATTATAAGGGCACTGAAATCCTAGAATCAAATAGCGGTTTGGCATCCATCTTTGGAAGATTAATTTTCTTCTCATCATTAAGGACTCACTGGTTTACCCTCCCAAGTCTAAGGAAAGAATCCAAGTGAATAATTGCTGTTTGATGTTCATCACCCTGATTGTGACCATGATGAAGAGAGTAAGTAGGGCACTGTATTAGTGAGCTTCTACTGTGTAACATACCACACCAAAATGTAGTGGCCTAAAGCAATGCCATGTATAATTTCTCGTGGATTTTATGAGCGTTTCTTATCTAAACCAGATTGTCTGAGGCTGAATGTTTTAGGTTAGTGTCCCTCAGCTGTCTGGATGACTTAGGAGTGGCTGGAATAGAGCCTCTCTTAGGTCACTCAGCTTCCAGAAGGCCAGCCTGGGCTTGGTCACACAGTGGTGGAAGAGTTCCCAGACAACATCAAGAGATGTAAACTCCAGCCCTAGCCAGTTTGGCCAGTAGATAGAGCATTGGCCCGGGACAGAAGGGTCCAGGTTTCCTGGATTGCAGGCTTGGTCCAATATGCAGGAGGCAGCCAATCAATGATTCCCTCTTATCACTGATATTTCTGTTTCTCTCTTCCTCTCTCCTACTCTCTGAAATCAATAAAAATATTTTTTAAGAATTAAAAAAAAGAAATGTAAACTCCAGTGTGCAAGCAGTTTGCAAGCTTCTGCTGGCATCACATTTGCTGGTGATCATTTGCCAAAGTGCGTCACATGGCCATGCTCAGATTCAAGAAATGAAGAAACAGACCCACCTCTTGGTGGGAAGAGCAGCAAAGTCACACCGGAAAGAGCATGCATGTGAGGGATTGCAATCCTTAGCAGCCACAGCTTGCTTCTCCTGTTCTCAACAGCCTGGGCACATCATCTCACACACCGGTTCCTCCAGGCAGCAAGGAAGTACAGACTGGTCATTAATGGTAATGTTCAGAATTACTTGCTATCAGTCTCCAATCATGTACCACTAGGTTTCCACTCTGTCTATCTCACTCTTGTCTTTTACCCCAAATACCCAACATCTCTGGCCTCTGTATGTGCAGTTTCTTCAGGCCGGAAGGCCCATCTACAATATACTCACCTAATGAACTAACTCTTAGGTGTATGTTAATCGCCAGCTGAAGTATCACTGCTGTTGAAGCCTTTTATGACCTCCATCGTGGATTTTCCTGAGCTCCTACTGCTGGTCTCCCAGGTCACAGAGTTTATCAAAATCCTTCATCTATCATTCCCACGTGGCTATGGATCTCAAAGGTCAGGAAAGGTATTTTGTTTTATTCATCTCTGTTTTCCTGGAGCCTACCCCAAGGTCTTGCTCACAGTAGACACCCAGTAATTGTTGATTATGTGATACATAGCATAAATAATGCTGTACTCAGCTCATTTGCAGTCTGTTTGGAAAGAGAAACATTCACATGTGAATCATCTAGAGAACAATAGAAATTATTTGCTATAAGAATCAAGAGGAGGGAAGCATAGCTCCTGATTCAATTTACCCACCTTAAATTCTTTGCTTTCCATTATTTCTTTTTTTTCTCTCTCTACACACGAATCTCATCTGTCATCATTTTCCATGGCTCTGAAAACAAACACGTTGTGTTCTAATTTCACTCATGTACTGACCTTGTACAAGTTATTTAACCTCTGAAAGTTGCAGCGTCCGCATCTGTTTTCTGGGGATCTATGAGGATCAAATAAGTTAAGAGACCTACAAGTACTTGGCAAGGTGCTCAATAGATGGTAGTTTTTATTGATGTTCATAATATTATTGTAATTATTAGATTTCCAAATGCACTCCTCCTGCTTTTGTTCCAGCCCTTATCATTCCTTTCCTGGACTATTGCAATCACCTTCTCAGGACTTTCCCCCCTAACCCATCCTCCAACTTTTACCTGATTGTCTTTTCTGAAGGACAAACCCAACCACTTCTTTTATATGCTTCCAAGCCTCCCTTGGCTGCCCTTTGCCTGAAGATTCAAGTTTAAATTGCTCAGCATTCCTCCAGCAATTCTAGACAATCTGCAGTTCCCCGAGTGTGCTCTGCTATTTCAAACATCCTTGCTTTGCCCAGAGGCAGTTTACAATGATGACATGAGGCTTGTGCTACAGGGTTCCTCATTTGCACACGCACCTCCAAATGCTTGACATGTTCTCCATGACTCAGAGAAAGCAGCAGCCCAGTGGGGAGTTGGAACCAAAGAGCACTGTGGAGCCCAGGCCTGGTAGTACTGAAGGTTCAGGTGGGGCTAGCGGGCTGTCAGCACTGCCTCTCCTTCCATCCAGACCTCAGTGACACCCTGCCCCTGCCACACCATGGTGCACCCAGACCTGTCTTTGATCCCCAGAGAAGATCTGAACTAGAAGTGGCTTGGGGGCCACTGTGGCTATAGTCCCACCCCTTCCCCAGGGCTACCCTCAGGGGATGGGGAACCTCTCAGGCTTCCCTCTGGCTAGGCCAGAAGCTGCAGAGGAAGTTACAGAGGAGTCCTGGCTGATAACAAAGTTGTGAATCCAAAAAAGACTTCTAAAACTCTCAGTAATGACAACCAGATTTCTCCCGAGCATACCAGAGGAGAGATGGTATCGTCTTCCCAGTCTCTCCCCAGAAAAAGATATTACAAAAGCAGTCAAAGAGTAGAAGGCCGAAATGCAGTATCACAGTGGTGGTTCAGGCAGTTAATTCACTAATCATAACAACAACAACAACAACAACATATTGTTCTTCTGGAATTTGTAGTGCTCCTGTACTTGCAGCTTTTTAAATTTTTAAATTTTGCCTAACTCCATATTTGTAACATTGCATTCTTTCTAAGTCACGGACCCCAAATAGTATTAGGTTCAGGCTCCATACACCAAATCCACTGCTATAGCACGTGGGGCTCCTTCTTTGCAGTGTACTCATTTTCTCTGAAGACACAGACCCCCTTTCTGGCCTATCACTGTACATCGTGCAGGCACCTTCCTTGCTGAACGCAGCACTTCCTCAGAAATCATTTACTACCGCCCTCTCTGGACCTGTTCAGGACAGGAAGTGCTTTGACCCAGCTTTGTAGTCCCTCTACCTAACTTCTGCCTGTTACATCACAGGGGCTTCACAAATGTTTCTGGAAGACATGAAGAATACGTAAATGGATGAAGTAAATAGCTGGATAGAACGGACAGTGAATGGGCATAATCAGAGATAGTCTCACTGAGACATGGAATCTGTGTGATACCTTAAAAGATGATTGTGGTATGCCTTGGAAGAGAAGAGGTGCATGGACACGCTTGGTAATGAGATCAGCACAAACAGAAGGCAGATCAGGTGGTCAGGGTGATGGTGGAAAGAAGGGGTGACACTGAAGGGATAGCACTATACAGGGAACTTTCTGGAATGATGAAACTGTCTTGTATCTTAATTTTGGTGGTGGTTATAATTTTGAGCCTATATATGTGTTAACATTTATAAAACTGCACGTCAAAAGAAAAAAGTAAACTTTACTGTATGATAATTTTAAGCAAAATGTGCATAAAAGCCACCAGGATAAGAAAGACATTCACTTTAGGATATTAATCAGGAACAACAGTGGGATCTCTGCCCTCGCCAAAGCCAAGGATGAGTGACGCATGGAGTCACATGCATGATGATCAAAATGTTTTCTAGACATTTTTGCAAGGGAACCCACAGAGGCTTACATTTCCATTCTTTTAGCTAATCTTCTTACGCAGACCAAGATCGGAGCAAAGGGGTGGGAATCACTTGGAAATGATGAACAATGGCCTCAGGTAGAGAAAGGGGTGTGTCAGATGTGTGGTTTTTCTAAACCTAAAATATTTGCTTTCAGTGCACTTAGCAGGGTTGTAATTCTAGGGTATTAAACCCTTGGAAGTGTCATGCCTGCTCAGCACTCCACTTGATAATCATTAAAACAACAACAGCTTTATTGAGACATAATTTACATATTCCCAAAGTGTGCTATCATAACCACTATCTAATTTCAGAAACCCTGTATCCATTAGCTGCGACTTTCCATTCCTCTGTCCTTCAGCCCCTGGCAACCACTAATCTACTTTTTGTCTCTATGGATTTACCTATTCTAGACATTTCATATGAGTGGAATCATATGATTCATGGTCTTTTGTGATTGGCTTCTTTTACTTAGCATCATGTTTTCAAGGTCCATCTGTGTTGTAGCATGTATCAATACTGCAGTATTTTTTATGGCTGAATAGTATTCTATTGTTTATCCATTCATCAGTTGACAGATACCTGCATTGTAACCATTTTTTGGCTATTATACATAATGCTTCAGTGAACACTCATGTACAGTCTTTTGTGTGGAAAGATGTTTTAAATTACCCTAGATACATCCCTATGATGGGTATTGTTGGGTCATATAGTAATTCTATGGTTAGCTGTTTTAGAAACTGTTACACCATTTTCCAAAGTGGCTGCACCATTTTACATTCTCACCCACAGTATGGAGGGTTCTCTGAATAAGAACTGAAAAATATATGTAAGTGTAAGGATGCTATAGACTACAATGGGAGAATATCCTATTCCTACTAACAACCCTGAGAAGTCTAAAATCATGTGTTATTTTTGGAATTATTGTATTGAATTTTGAGCTGGTAGATCTATTTTTTAGGGCCGCAGCTGTAGAGAATGGAAGGAATAGCATGCTGTGCGTGCCATCCTGGGTTTTTGGTTCTTCTGCTGCAGTTAGCTTTAGCTTGGTGCATGGCCTTGGCTACATTAAGCTGCTTGAGGTCTCAGGGCCTGAACTGAAGAGATTGGGCTGGAGATTCCCTGCCATCTCTGATAGCTTGAGATCCTGTGAATGAGAAGGACTCTGTGCAAGCCTAATACCCTGCCTTTGTAAGAAGTATGGACATAACTTTCGGAAAGCACAGTGTACATGCAGTGTGATCACAGCAACCAGGCCAGCAGGGCCTCCTGATGGAGGATTTGCGTGGGGTTTGATTTTAAATGCCTACCTATGAGTTTGTATGATCTTAGAAGGGCAGGTGATCATATGACAAGATGTTGTACTAGAGCATGTGTTCTGGATGAGGATTGGTTTTTCCAGATAATTCATCTAAGCAGAGGCAATATAAACTCATGAATATTGCTTACATACAGTTTAGGGCTCATGACTATCCTGAAGTAGGCTGGGAGAGGCCCCTGAAGTCCCGTAGCTATGGGCTGGGAGCCTCTGCTTCGCAGCAGGTGACTGCACATCTTGACTTGCCCATGACAGAGTCTGTTTATACATGTTATTCCAGACTAATTACTAATGGGGCCCTTTTCCTCTCTAAACTCCCCTGGCGTAGATAGAACATTATATACAGTAAACCCTCACTTAGTTAAGCATTCTTTAGTTAGGTTTTGTGGCTTTAGATAAAACAAAGTATGATGAAACCAATTTTGCCATAGGCTGATTGATATAATCAAGAGTTAAGTGCCTACAGCATTTCATCAACCTTATAATAAAACAACATTAAATGAAATGACGTATTTTGGGGCTTGGTATAATCACTATAAGAGCATACTTATTCCTAGGTCATTTTAGCCAATGTTTTTTGTTTTTTGTTTTTGGTAGTAAAATAATTTAAAATGTTATTTAATTAAGTCCCCTCACTTGCTTCATTTTCTTGCCTTAATAACATATTAGCTTTCACTTATTTCATACCCACATGCAGCATACTCTGGGTCAAGATTTTATATATGAAATCTTATTCACAGCCCTGTGGTAGGGTGAGAACTATTAACCCCCTTTACAGATGGAGAAACTGAGGCTCTGAGAGGAAAAGTAGCAGATCCAGAATGTGAATACAGGTCTATTGGCAACAGTTGTCTTTTGTCAGTGTGCCTCTGTGTGTTCAGAAACAAAACAAAGAATTTTAAACCTTCAGGAAATGAAATTTGTCTTATTTGCATTTTTAGATTCATAGTGCCGAAAACAAAATTAAGGAAGCATGGGCTCCCATTGTGTGTTCTCTGGGCAACTCAGTCTTCTCATCAGAAAAATGAGGTTATTAATAGTCCCTCTCCCTTTAGGGTATTGTTGGGATTAAGAACTAATACTTGTAAAATGTTTACTTAGAACAGTGCCTGGCACATTGAAATCTCTCCATAAATATTAGTATTACCGTTGCCATCACCGTCACCATCATCATTTATACTTGACTTAAGTGCCACGGTTTTGTGCGATGCTCAGATAAAGCTGCTGCTCCAACTGCTCTCTGCCATGTTTAGTTGTTCCCAGTTGCCACACCTCCCCCTGCCTGCCAGTTTCCCCTTACCTTGCCATCTGTCTCTGGTTATACTAACTTTTCATTAACATCTCTTTGTTGTTATAATTTCAGTGAGCACAAAATATGTAAGACATGTATGTCTTTACTGTAGGAGCATGTTTTTGCTTTATCTACCCACTGATTTGCCCAACTTTCTAGAACGGAAGGGTTCTGCAGTAACACTTGAAAACATAACTTGGAGAAGGAAACTAAGGGATCCGAGGCAATTTCTTGATCTTGCAGTAATTCAAATTTCATTTCACCCTTCAGTTTCTCTATCTATAAAACAGATAGAACAATGGTTTCAGGATTCTTATGTGGGCATTATAGTCTAAAGATGAAGTACTGTTAATTAACTATTGACTTGATGTAGGCATCACAATGGTTGAGAAACTTGAAAAGTTATTGAGACTCGTATAGAAAACATTTTTAAAGTTAAAAATAACTTTTCCCTATTACCCTAAAGAATAACATGTTCGTTGGTATATAAATTGTATGTATTTTTATGTGTATTTATAGATATACATATATGCCAAAACAAAAATGAGATGAAACTAAAGTAGTTTTGCCATCTTTTTTCTGCTTTACAGAGTGTTCTAAAGTTCTATTTCAATAATATTCAACCCATTTCCAATTGTTTTTGGCAGCAGAACTAATTTTCCAGACAGAAACACCTTATATAAAACTCTTTTATTTAAAAAAAAATGTTTTTGTTGATTTTAGAGAGAGAAAAAGGAAGTAGGATAGAGAGATAGAAACATCGATGAGAGTGTAACATCGACCCCCTGCCTCCTGTACACCTGCTACTGGGGATTGAGCCCTAAAACCCAGGCATATGCCCTGACCAGTAATTGAACCAGAAACGTCTTGATTCATGGGTCAATGTGAAACCATTGAGCCATATTGGCTGGACAGCAAACACTCTTGAAGTAGGAATCCAAGAGTCAACTTGGCTTTAACGAGGTTGGCACTTCTTCTGTAGACACTGCTGGTAGGAAAAGATACAACTTGGCAATAATGTAGCTTTACTCACCATCATGACCTACATTTGGCCCACTGGGCACTGGGCCTATCAGTTTAGTGGTCTCACTTCAATGTGAGGAAGAGTCCTTGAAAAGGCCAGATAGGACACCCTCCACTGAATCACGTAGAGTTACCGCAGAAGTCATCTGTCCTATCACCAGCCCTCTAACCTTGAAATACTATAGTGTCAATAAAGGCACACTAGGGGACAGCAGCCTTGGACGATATAGAAGGGAAACATCAGCTCCTTCAAGTTGGGTAGAATGTTTTTTCCCTTTTTTCCTCTTAAAGAAGCGATCAGCTTAATCTTCTAAGGAGGGTTTGTGTTCTTTGAATGAACTATATTGAGAAGTTTCTGAGATCTCTACAGATTTCTCTGCAGAGAGAAACTAACTTGAAATTGTTGGTGTTGAGAAACTTAGGTACATAGCAATTCTTTACTTTTTATTTGCTTCTTCCTGTTGTAGTAGGTCACCAGGGTTCCCTACACTAGCATTGTACATGAATTTGAAAAGGCTTTTTAATTAAACCAAGTAAAAGTCTTTCCATAGATGATTTCCTAAATATAAATCATCCTATGGTTCCTTTATAATATAGGTTGCAAGAGACCCCTATCTCCCAGCCCAATGCTACACCTGGCAGGGGAATTAAACTATCTGCTCTTTTGATGACCCAAAGCACACCTCATCCAATTGACTCAACTGTCCTGAAGATTCTCAACATTAGCTGCACACTGGACTCTTTTGGAGAAAATGAGAAACAGATACCTGGGAACTTGCCTCAGGTCTTCTGACATAACTGGCCTGGGGGTGGGGAGGGAGCCTGGACATAGGGTTATTTTGAGAGCTCCCCATGTGGTTCCTATGTGGAGCCAGGATTGAGAATCCAGACTTAACCCAGTACTTCTCTGACTTCATAAATTTGTCTAAGAGTTGGGTTGAATATAAAATAGCCACTTTAAGGAGGCTAGGAAAAATAAAGAAAGCAATTGGAGGAGAAATTTTTTCTGTGTTTTAAGAATGTCTGTTTCACACCACTAAAATGAAGCATAAATATTGGGACAAAATCAGGGTTCTTTGTCATTGACTTACCTGGAAGAAGGTTGAGCATTGGGCGAGGATGTGGGCAGTGTGGGAGGAGATAATATGAAATTCATGTCAGCTTAACATAAGTAACGCCTCCTTACAGCAGCATTACTAAGTGGCCAGAGTGGTGAGAGCAATCATCCAAGCTAAGTAGTTCTTGGCACATCAGGAGAAGGCCTTACTTTTTCCTCAATCAAGCGCTTAATTGCTTAATTTGTCTGGAATCTCATTGTGGAACTCATTACTAAATCCATCAGGGCCCAGAGGGTGTCAGAATGATTTAGCAGTCTTATAAATTTCTCTATATTCTCTAGTAATTCTCATTGTCTGTTAAATGCTTGAGAATGACAGGAAGATATAACTTATCAAAATGACTAGGAATGACATTGAAAACATCTTTTTTAAAAAGGGGGGGGAAAGAGCTTCGAAAAGAGCCTTTTAAACACCCCAAATTAATATTTAACTAAGTTAGCACAAACCTGTTCTTTTTCAAACCCTTGATTGTTTTATTAGAAGCAATTGAAGCTTGGTTCAGGCAGTTTATTCACTTACATGTCTCATTCATATAAACTTTATATTAAGTTATATTAATTGCATTGTAACTGTTAAGGTTTTGCAAATGAGACAGGAACCTACAGAAAGGAGAGGTATGGTCCTTTTTTTTTCAATCTTCAAATATATTAGTCCTATTAAAAACATCATTCTCACTAATGTCAAATGGTCTTTTGGTACCTAATGATCTTGACAAGAACAAAAACAACCATGTGGATTTGGAACCAGGAGAGAATAGGGTCATTTATCTGTGGTGCTATGTGAGACATTTTCTTTTTCAATTTTCTTCCTCCTTTTTCATATTACAATTACTGTTTGGGTTCATAATGACAAGTCCCATCATTATGACTTTTCCAGCTCACAAGCTGGAGAAAGATTAATGGTAGAAGAAAATACAGTCTTTGGGCATTAGTGCTACATCAAGCAGAAGTACATGAAATCCATTTATAAGATTTATGCTTGTGATGGAGAAAAAGTGGCACAGGTATAAAATGTTAAAATGTAGAATCTGAAATGTTGGCAGGTGACATGCAAATTTCATTCATTCACTCATTCAGCAAATCTCGAACATCAATTCTGTATGCATGTCACACATGGAAATAAAAATAAACCCTGGTAAGACCTAATCTGAAAGGACACAGGGTGAGGAGCATGTACAGGGTGGTAGAGAAATGGGGGAGGTACGAACTTGGTTTTGCCTAGTCTAAAAGCTAGAATTTTAATTCTAATTATCTTGGTTTACTCTATATAATAAAAGCCTAATATGCTAAGTGTCTGGCCATCCACTCATCTGTTCAACCAATCAAAGCATAACATGCTAATGACATGCTAAAGCCGCTCAACTGCTCACTATGATGTACACTGACCACCAGGGAGCAGACACTCCTACTGGTAGATTAGCTTGCTGCTGGTGTCCCGCCAATTGGGACTGAGCGAGACAGGCCAGACATGCCCTGGAGCCTGCCTGTGGTCCTTCCCTGGCTGGCCAACCTCTCATGTCCTTCTCCAGTCCCAATTGTGCACATATAGGGCCCCCTCAACCTGGCCTGTACCCTCTCACAATTCAGGACCCTTTGGGGATGTTGGAGAGCCGGTTTCAGCCCAATCCTGTAGGCCAGGCCTAGAGACCCTACTGGTTCAAGAATTTATGTCCTGGGCCTCTAGTGTGTTTATAATAACGATAGCTAAAGGTTTACCACAAATCTTTGTTGAGAATAAATGAATCTATAAATGAGAACTGTATATTTACTAATTCATTATAATACATAAAAAAAAAAATAGAGGCTTCACAATGAGTCTAATATAAGCCTCTAATTTCTCCACACTAAAAAAAAATTTTAAAAAATAAGTAAGCCTTCTTTAACTATTACAACAAAGAACACATTTGGGTTTTTCCCAATGTGATTGTATACCTCTGTGGTGTCCTCCTATGATGGGTTTGGAGGTGCCCTCTTGTTGTAGGTCTCTTATTATTGTCCCAGAGAATTATTAGACTGTCTATTCACCTTGGGAAGGACTGCTCTACATCTGGTTTACTAGAGCTCTCTAAATGTTCTCTGTGGGATTTTTTTTTCCTCAGCCCTATGGCTTTGGGTGGGGCATTTAAAAAAAAAAAACAACAAAAAAAACCTTTGAAGCAAAAGAGTCATTTCCTGCTTGGAGGTATAACAATTATAAAAGGCTTTATCATTCTTCAGAAATAGGGAGTCTGTGACAATTGTGCAACATCATTTAATACTATTCCAGGTAGAAGGAGGTTAAAAGTAGCTTAGAGGTGTTGCCCTTTAATCACTTCTTGCTCAATATCATTTGGGAGACAGTCAACACTGCTAATCACTGGAGATGCAACAATTCAGAGCAGCAGTCCTGTCTCCAAAGACTCACAGTCTGGTAAGGCAGTCAGATGGTAACTATAATGGAGAATGCAGGTGGTGGTGGTGGTGATGGCAGGGCTGGGTGAGCAGAACGGGGAAGAGGGAAAGATTGCTATAGGATCAGAGAGAAAGGTTACATAACCCAGAAAGGCAAAAAGCATTTAAAATTTTGCTAAATAGCACCATTTTTAGAAAATTGATCACTCAAAAATAATCTGGGAACTTTCTCCAAAATTGTTTAATTCTATATTGAAATATAAACTGGTAAATCTCTTGCTCTGTTTGTCATAGTGATATGCTGTTGTTATTTAATTTCATGAACCCTTAAAATGTGAAGTATATGATTAGAAGGATATTAGGAAAGATTTCCCACAAAGATCCTATCAGAGCTGGGGCATAGGGAACCAATGACAGCAAGCCAGAGAAAGCCAAGAAGCAGAGAGGGAGTGTTCTTTGCAAAGGAAATAGCACTCACAAAGGCTGGGACACCAGCGTGGGTTAGGAAAGTTGGGTGGATGCTTCCTATGAGGCACTTGGGAGAGGAAGGCATAGGAGTGAGAGGGAATGAGGCTGGAAAGGTAATCAGGGGTGTGTGGTCATGGAGAAACTTGCATGCTGAGTAAGGAGCTAGAGACTTTATCTGGAAGAATTGGAGGAAGAAGAAGAGATGATAAGGGCCTTTGAACAGGAATGGGATAAGATCTGGTTTGTATTTAAAATAAGAACCACCCAACTGGTGAGGCTCGGTGGTTGAGGGTCAACGTATGAACCAGGAGGTCATGGAGGACACATGTCTGGGTTGCGGTCTCAGTCCCCAATGCGGCCGTGCAGGCCTCAGCCGATCAAGGATTCTCTCTCATCATTGATGTTTCTCTCCCCTTCTCTCTGAAATCAATAAAAAAATATATATTTTAAAAAAAAATTAAATAAGAAAACTCTACCTGCACCTTGGAGGATGACTTGGAGGGCTAATACTGGAGAAAGACCAAGAGGAGGCTGATGCAAGAAACCAAGAAAGGAAAGCTGGTGGCCTGACCATAGGCTAGGAGAAGAGTAGAAGACAACAAGAAATAATGGGCTGGATTGATAATTATTTGAGCTGGATTTGGTGACCAGCCAATGAAGGGATGAGGGAGAGGGGAAAATCTTATTCAGCCTTGTCCATTAGCCTATGAGTACTCAATCTGATGAGACCAACAGCAAGGAAGGAAATGATAACACTGGAAGGAAAGAAGTGGTAATGAACTGAGTAAACAACAGGTACAGTCCCTTCCTTTGTCATCAATATCACATTTTGAGTATTTTTATATCTTCTTCTCTCTCAAATTTTATTATTTGTTGTGAACAAGTAATATATGCACAAGCTCTAAGCTCTAAAAGCCTGAACAAAGTATACACTGAGAAGCCTCACTCTTTGCCATCAACTGTGTACCTTTCCAGGGCCTTGAGGTATATGCCCATGTACACAAGTTTCTCCTTTGGCCAGCTCCAACCCAATAGAGGGAGCAGTTTGTGGTTCTGGAACCCACGGCACTCAGCTTAAGCAAGTGGACACAGCATACTCCAACCTAGGATTGTATGGTTGGATTCATCTGGCTTCCCTTCCAATGGCAAGAGCACTTTCCTATATCATTGAATATTCTTCCAAATTAATTTAGAAGAAATTTGGATGAACCATTATTTATTGAACCATTCCTCTATTATTGGTAAATTAGGATATTTTCTGTTTTCCTAAATTACAGAGAGTGCTGTAGGAACTCTATGCATGCAAACATTTGTCCTGGAAATGGATTCCTAGAAGGGTAGTGCTGAGTTAAAGGAAGTGAATTCTTACAGATCCCAGTGGTTCCTGCCAAACTGCTTTTCAGAAATGATGTATCAGCTTTCATTCCCATTAACACTGGGTCCTGGCCAATATGGAACACTATACTTTAAACCTTTTCAAAGAGGCACTTACTATTTCTGATGTTAGGGATCATGGTTGCTTGAGAATGGATGTGGGGTGAGCTTGCTGCAAGCCTCACCTCACCTCGCCTGGCTGGCTGGGCTGGTGACACCTCCAGTCCTTTATCTCCATGGTGCCTGCACCTTCAGAAGCTGTGCTCTTGCCAAAAGAGGACTGCCTCCTCGGAGAAGGAATCCAGAATTTTCCAGTCAAAAGCTTTGGGGAATATATTGCTTAAAATTAAACTGAAAGGGCAGGGCGAGGATGAGCTCCTGACTTCACTGCGGGGCAGGGCGGAGTTATCCTTAGCCCTCACCCAACCAATCAGGGTTAGCCGAGGCAGTGACATCACCACCGACCGGAGTAAAACCCCTGGACTGGGCGAAATTCACTCTCTCTTCCGCCATGCTGCCGGCGTGAGTGGGACAGAGCCCATGCTAGCATGGAAAAGGCTCTTTTGTTTATTGAATCGGACTCGGCTCCCTGGTGGTCCTTGGGGATCACAAAGTCTGGGCGTAACAAAACATGTCCTCACTAGTGAACAAGGAAAACTGAGAAACAAATATGGAAACAGAACCAAAATGAGAGCAAGGAACTTTTCCAATTATAACCAGCAAGTTCCTTGCAGAATCTCAATTAGCCTTTCAATTATGACTGAAGGCTTTTCAAAGTATCTACATTATACCAAAAACTAGATTCTACATCAAACCTAGCAAAGGCATGATCTTTGATTTACTACTGAAACACTAAAACACATTATGTGGCTAATTCCCATTGCAAATCTTTGAGTTAATCAGGATCTTTTTATGGCACACTATTTTAAATAATCCTTTTGATTCTCAGCTTTATTGCAGAGCTTAGCCAGTAAGAGAACTCACCTCTGTGGCACAGCCAACCAACACTTCAAATAAATGAATGAACTATTATTATACCTCTTGATTAGATATATTAATCATAAGCATTTGGGAACATTCTAGATTGAGATCACAAAAGTTCTCACAGAAGTCTGTAGGAATTCTACCCATTTATTCATTTTATAAAACTTTAAAAAACTGTGTGGCTCGACCCCTTTTGGGGAATTACCTTGTTGGAATAACTTTATTCATTGAGGGCAGGGGGGGAAGTGGACAAGTTTTGCTGAATTACACAGTTTCTCTCTTTGATCTCTAACCAAATAGAACTTCTCTATTTCTAAAGGGAAACTCTTGCATAATGGCAATGAAAAGAGAATTTGGTGTAAATGATTTTTGTAGTTTATTAAGAATCTCATAGATGATAAAGAATCTAGTCATCTCTAACTCTTATCGTGACCTTATTAAATAATTAAGTTTCTCTTCATTTAATCAGGTCATATATCACCAGATGGAAGAAGGGATTTGTTTGATTGAACTTTTTCAAGGACATCTTGAATCTTATTACTACTGAGGATATGATACTTCTATTTTAATAGTTTCCCAGTTCAGCAAGGAGCAAATGATCCATGAGGCATTGTCTTTACTAAAATATAGGTCTGTCTGTACAACATAAACATGTAGCTAAAATACAAAAGACATTGATACTTTAAGTTGTGGACATGATCAATGCTTTAAGAGAGGCTTATAGCAAATACCTTTGGAATTTGCATATAAATTCAGGGATATTGTAATATGTCACCATGACATTTCTGGAAAGCTAGGATGAGATTGTGGGCAGAGCATTAAAGTCAATCCAATAGAAATAGAAATAGAATGTGAACCACATATGTAACTTAAAATTTTTTAGTAGCCACATCATAAAAAAGTACAAAGAAACAAGTAAAATTAATTTAATAATAGTTTTTATTTATCCCACTGTATCCAAAATATTATTTCAACATGTAATCAATATAAAAATTAGTAATGAGAATTTACATTCTTCATGTATTAATTATTTGAAATACAGCGTGCATTTTATACATATCTCAGTTTGACAAGCTACATTCCCAATGTTCAATAGCCTTTGACAGCACAGAGATAGACTTACTAGTAAACTAAACATATTTCTAGATGCCTCCCTAGCCTATCTTCACCCCAATCTTAAATTTCAAATGGTCAGCCTTACACTCAGATCTCTATAAGTAACTCTTTCAAAATGCCTCGAGGTCTCATTCTTTACCCTATTATTTTTTTTTCTCCATTTTCTCTCCTAAGGTTTTAAGGCTTTATTTAAATGCTGGTGCCTCCCAAATTTATGCCTCCAGCCCAAACCTCTCCTTTGATCTCTAGACCATCATATTCAAATAAATTCCCAACATTTCCACTTGGATCTATAATAAACAACAAAAGTTAATGTGACCAAAATAAGTATTGTTTAGCAACTCCCAGCATAATCACCATATTTGCTCTCCCTTAAGCCTACTTAATGGTACCACTGCCTAGCTTAATACTTCTCTTTCCCATTCACCCACATGCAGTCCATCAGCCAACTCTGTTGATTTCCTCTGTAATATATCTGTTTTCAAACTTCTTCTCTCAACTCCACTATTATAACCCGAGTCCAGGATGCCATTATACCCCTCTTGATTACTACAACCATCTCTTAACTAGTCAACTGCCCATGGCTTAGTCTCCATTTATCAGCCAGATTGAGCTTTAAAGCATAAGTCATTATATCTCTCCCTTGCTTACAACGTCTCCATTGGTAACAGGACCTGAAAAGATATTCAACATCATTAGTCATTAAAAATGCAAGTGAAGTCCACAGTGAGATACCATTTTACACCCACTAGAATGGCTTTCCTAAACAACACACAACCACAAATGGTGAGTATGTTGAATAATGCGAGCCCTCATACTCTGCTGGTAGGAATGTAAAATGGTGTAGCCACTTGGGAGAACAGTTTGACAGTTTCTCAAAATGGTAAACATAAAACTACCATACCACCTGGCATTTCCACTTTTAGATATCTACCTAAGAGGAATGAAAACATAACCACATGGAGACTTGCATGCAAGTGTTTATAGCACCATCATTCATAGTAGCCAAAATCTGGAGCAACCTACCTGTTTATCAATAGGTAAATGGATAAACAAATAGTGGCACAGCCACACAATGGAACACTATTCCACAATAAAAAGGAACAGCCTTTGGCATGCTATGGAACCTCAAAAACATTATGCCGAGTGAAAGAAGCCAGAAATAGGAGACCATGTATTGGGTGATTCTATTTATATGAGACTAGAGGCCCAGTGCATGAAATTCATGCATGGGGTGCAGGTGTGTGTATGTGTGTCCCTCAGCTCAGCCTGCACCCTCTCCAATCTGGGACATCCTTCTTATAATTCGGGACTGCTGTCTTCCAATTGCTTGCCTGCCTGATTACCCCTAACTGCTTCTGCCTGCCAGCTTGATCATCCCCTAATCACTCCCCTACCAGCCTGATCAATGCCTAACTGCTCCCCTGCTGGCCCGATTGCCCCTAACTGCCCTCCCCTGCAGGCCTGATTGCCCCCAACTGCCCTCCCCTGCTGGCTTGATCACCCCCAACTGCCCTCCCCTGCCAGCCACTTGTGGTGGCCATCTCATGTCCACATGGGGGTGGCCTCCTGGGCTTTCTTTGAGGGCTGGTTCAGAATTTATGTGGAAGCACTTTGGACACAGAGCTCATTGCTATTATTTTTCTAAGAGGATTACCTCATGGTTCCTTGGGACCATCCTTCTGTTTACATGTGCTGGGGTCAAGAAAATACTATAAGTTAATGACTGAGTTGTACACTCTGTATACACTGGGGTAAGTGAGACAAAGCATAGAATGGTGGTTGTTCAAGGAAACCAACGCTCTAGTGCTGTGTAAGGCACACAATGTCTCTGATTCTGTAAGTGAAAGAGGACCTCAAGCAGCCTCATAGGAAAACATCTATTCTGGTGGCAATGAGCAATCTGTAGGGAAGTAGATCTGTTTGTTGTCCGTTGTCCCTGGCATGGAAAGGGGGACAAGGACAGAGCATTTGCTGTATTTGCTGAGAGAATAAAATTTCAGATTCCAAATACGAGAAACTGGACTTCAGAACTGGATTGTTTCTCATAAGTTGCTAAATGAATATACAGAGGATAACAACTTTTCATGGCCCCTAACTAATAGGTAAATTAGTTACAGTGTGATACAATAGCTGGATATGTTGTAAGACTATGTTTAGTTTTGTTTAAAACCAAACTAACTAAGCTGCCCAATAAGAAGTTATCCTCACCTCTTTTCTCCCTTCCTCTTGGTGTTCAATATTCTATGGGCTTAGACAAATGTATAATAACCTATATCAATCATTGAAGGACCGTACAGAGAATTTGCATTGTTCTATAAGTCCTCTGTACATTGCCTGTTTATCTCCTCTGATCTTTTTACTGTCTTCATAGTTTTCTCTTTTTCAGAATATCATATCGATGGGATCATATATAGTATGTAACCTTTTCAGATTAGCTTCTTTTTGCATTTAACACTCCTCCTCTTCATTTTATGGCTTGATAGCTCCTTTCTTTTTTAGCACTGATAATATTTCATTGTGTGAATGCACCACAGTTTATTTATCTGTTCATCTATTCAAGGATACTTTTGTTGCTTCCAAGTTTTGCCAATTATAAAAAAAAAAGTGCAGTAAATTTTTATGTGCAGGTTTTTATGGACATAAATTTTCAACTCCTCTGAGTGCAATAGCTGGATATGTTGTAAGACTATGTTTAGTTTTGTTTAAAACCACCAAACTGTCTTCCAAAGTGCCTGAACCATTTTGCATTTCCACCAACAGTAAATGATTCTGTTACTCCACAGCCTCACCAGCATTAGATATCAGTGCTCTGAATTTTGGCCCGTCTCATAGGAATGAGTTGTATCACACTGTTGTTTGCATTTGGATTTCCCCGATGACCTATGATGTGAAACATCTTTTCATATGCTTGTTTGCCTTCTGTATAGTTTCTTCGCTGAGATATAACAAAATCTGGACGTCTTTCTAGGTTCAGGTCTCTGGCTCATTTTAAAATCTTATTTGTTTTTTCTCTTGTTGAGTTTTAAGAGTTCTTTGTATATTTGCAAAAGACACATCTAGTAAGTAACTAGATGTGTCTTTTGCAAATTCTTTTTCCCAGTTCACAGCTTGTCTTCTCTTTCTCTTAATATTATCTTTGGCAGAGCAGAAGTTTTTAATTTTAATGAAGTCCAGCTAATCAATTGGTTCTTTCATGGATTGAGCCTTTGGTGTTGTATCTAAAAAGTTATCACAATACCCAGGGTCATTTGGGTTTTTATCTATGTTCTAGAAGTTTTATAGTTTTTGCATTTTACTCTTAGGCCTATGATTTATTTTGAGTTAATTTTTGTGAAGGTATAAGGTCTGTGTTATAGATTCTTTTTTTTTTTTTTTTTTTGCATGTAGATGTTGTAGTTGTTTTAACACCATTTGTTGAAAAGTCTACCTTTTCTTTATTCTTTCTCTTTTTAAAATGGACACCTTTAGCAACTTTGCTGGATGTTCTCTTGATAATTTTTTTCAAAAGCAATCAAAATCCTCTCCTCAAACTAAAATACAATTTCCCAACTGCCTCAACATTGAAAAACTTTAATTCCCTTAAAAATTCAATAATGTGACAAGTGTTTCTTGTACTTAAAATTGTAGTTTCTTGTTCCCCTTTAACTTGGATATTATTTTTTCTAGTAAAAAATACTCCATTCAAAATGATCCTCCCTTACAGCATAGGGAATATAGTCAATAATATTGTAATAACTATGTGGGGTATCAGATGGGTACTAGACTTATCAGGGTGGTCACTTTATAAGATATATAAATGTCTAATCAATATGCTGTATGCTAATATAATGTTGTATGTCAACTGCAATTGAAAAATAAAAAAATATCTTCCCCTTAAAATTTTGAAGAGGTTTCCTAGTGTCTGTTAACATCCAGTGTTTCTGATAAGAAGTCTGATGCCAAATTGATTCTCATTCTGAGTCATCTTTTCTCTCTTTCTCTCGATGGAAACTTTCTCTTTATCCTTGGTATTCTGCAATTTTGTTAAGATCTGCTTGGCATTCTGTGGGTTCTTTCAATCTGAAACATGTGTCATTCTTTGGTTTTTGAGAATTTTTTTGTATAATTTCTTTGATTTCTGCCTCTTCATTTTTATTATTCTCCCATTCTGGAAATCCTCTTAAACCATCCCCACTCCCTTGCATTTTTTTCTGCTTGATTTTGGCTATGGTTTTTGCTACTAATGTGATCACATCATCTTTAATTATTACAGGGTTTCTTCAAAATTTCTGGGTTGCTGATAACACACTAACTTTCCAAGGATGGACAGTGTGTATGTGTGTGATTTTGTTTCTTGTGATTTGAAGCTGAGATTAGAACTATGTGACTAATATGCCATATTAGTTTCCAGGTGACCATTTCTTTAAAGCTGGATCTTATCTATCTCAGATGTGGAAGATTCATATTTTAGGATTTTATAATGCCTTCTTCAGATAAACTTTAGGAAGAAGTATGATTTTTGTGGACATAGAATGAAAAAAATTATTCCCTTATTGCATTGGTTCCCTTCTAGTCTGCCATGTTGATTTTTGGGTTCTACTTTCTGTTAATAGTTGTGACTGTTCTTAATATTCCATTATTTTATATGGAATATACATGTAGTCTTCATCAGGTTCAAGTTTTCATTCTGTAATTTTTTAAGATCTTGAAATGAAATGTTCCTTTTATGCAGTTCAGGGCTGGAGGTAGGGGGCTTTTTAAAACATGCTGCCTAGAGACTTAACCTTATGTCAGCAACACCTTTATAACTTCTGAACATTTTAGGGGGAGAGAGAACATTAAAGGAAGAAAGAGGTCATGCTTCTTGACTCCATAGTCCTGGGAACCAGTCAGAGGAATAATAATGTTCCAGCCAGAGTAATCAGAGCAGATATGGCTAATAGGTTTCAACTTGAGTTGAAATAAATGATTGATAGGGGCTGCCTGGAGCACAGCTGTGTTGGAAAAGATTTTGAGGCCACATCTGGGTTCACAGGACAAAGTGTGATTAATGATGTCTGCCACGGCTGTGAGAGGGGGTAGCAATGGTAGCCATGCCATGTATTTTTAATCCCTGAATAAGAATCCTCCTGGTGAAGAGAACTGTTCAACCATGAGGCCGCCAGATTTTGCTTGGAAGAGTATGGGCATATTCTGACAGCATGGAGATAAGATGCTAATGGTATTTGGGCTGATTTTATTCAACTAGTCATCAGAATGATTTCCTGACTTGCCAGAGCCAATATGTTGGAGAATAAAGTTATGTTGGATCTGTGCATCTACTGCCTGATTCCAGTGTAAGCAAAGGACCATAATGCCTCCCAGTGCAGGCATAAACAAGATGTTATTCAGAGAAAAAAAAAAATGGACTATGAGATGGTCTGAATTATCAGTCTAATAAAAATTGTCCTGTGTCCTAGAAGGCAAGGGTAGATTCTTTTTTACTTGCTTGATTTTATACTTTGTTCAGTCAATAGACAAAGGTATGAAGAAGAGAGTGGTATTGACTTACAATACCTCCCTAGAAAATATTGCTGTAGAATCTTCTAGTTTCTTTTCCATGTACACGTTCAAATTAAATGGCGTCAGATTATGCATTGTTTTTCACTTGAACTTTTCATTTATCAAAATATCGACCTCTTCCTAAGTTAAAAATAAAGATGACTGATTATAGTATTTAATGGCTAATATTATATTACCATGTAAATACACATCATCATTTCTTTAATCAAACTTCATAGGTTGTTTCTCATACGTTGGCATTATAAACAACACTTTTGGTGAGTACCGTTGTACATAAATAGTTGTGCACTGATTATTTCCTTATAATAATTTTCTAGAAGAGCGCTTGCTAGGTCAAATATGTAAATTTATGTTTTTGTTTTAAGAGTTTGATGTTGTCTTCAGAAGGTATTAACAGTGTGTGTAATAAATCTTGAGGAGAGTGACATAACCCAATAACATTTTTAAGATCACCACCCTGAGTGAAGAGCCTGGACTATTCCCCACCCACCACCCACAGTCTCTTTTCCTCCTTCCTGATGTTATGTATCTTGATTGTGGGAATCATTATAACTCGGAAGTACAGCTATGCACTTGGGGCCTATGGAGTGGAGCCATGTAGAATAGCAGCTGTTTGACCAAACAGCTTCCCAGGGCCAGCTGTCCCCATACCACGGGGCCCCAGGGAGGGGCTGAGCATTCTTCTTTGTACTTTCTAGGACATGCAAGGCTCATGTTGACAGGGTGTGCAGGCCCCCAGTTCTATTCCAGTCTCTGAGGTCACTGCAGGGCTCTGTTTGGAAGGCTGGGGAATAGAGGGCTGGTGAAATCTGGAGGATTCTGGGGTACAGCTTCAAAAATCTTCATTCTCCCCGTTAATTTTTGTGTTGTTGCCTTTGTAACACCGGTAACCAAAGCAACTAGGGTAACTACCTCTGCACATTGGAATGCATAGGGAGCTATCATGAAGGCGTGATGAAAGACTGTTAGCACACATGATTTACAGGGCGAGTTTCCAAACACACCCAGTCTGAGTAGGTGAAATGAACGGACAGTCATTATCAGTGATAACTGAGTTTAGTTTCCAACCTAGAAAATCTTAGAGTGGCAAATCACACGTGCACACACACACACACACACACACACACATCTCCCAGTAGATGAGGAAAGTACAATTTTTCACATTCCACTTATTTTGTAAAAACATGTTAATAGTAGAAAATTATTTTTACAAATTCTCAATATAAAAATTCAGGTAACAAATTTCCAGAAATAAATTTCAATATATTTCTAAATTCCCAATTGTGTATAGGGTTTTTTTGTTTGTCTCCCACACATACTCACCACCCTGGTCTGGTCCTCTATAAAGTCAGTAAGGGTTTGTAGAGTGTGGTGTGCCATAGACCCACCCACTTTGAGCGTGAGCAGGAGAGTAAAGCTGCAAACGCATCCCTGAAATACTTAGGTCGTCATAAATCAGGTATCAGTAACAGACACTCCCTTTCTTGTAAGCCATCTGTACTATCTCAAACAGAAAACTTGTCAGCTCCTCCCTCGTCTACACTCTCCCACTCCATCTAAGCAGCTCTTTTCCTACCTTTTGTTAGTCAACAAACATGTATTAGTTTCTCAAAGGGACCCAGCAGGGTATTAGGCATTTGCTATTAAGTCCTTTCACTCATAAATATTACATCAAACTTATTTTTTTTCTGACCATAGGACCAACTGTTTCCTCTGTTCTGTGTGTTTTTTTTTTTTCTTACCCTTTCTCTTCTTTCATTGACTTGAAGCACCCCAATTGCTCTTTGAAGCAATCAGTTTAGCCTTCTTTTCTTCTCTTGTTTTCTTTAGGAGCTCTTGATTTTCTTATTGATTTTTCTCACCATTTATTTATTTTTCAACAATTTTATTTTCCCAAGTTTGCTGCATTCCCAGGTGGCCACGTAAGATTTGGTTGGTTCTTACCTTCCAGTCTGTGTTTACCTCTGAGATTATCGCTTTCCTTTCCTACAAGTGGAACATTTGTCCAATTAAGGTGACATCATTCTCTATTTCTTTTAAAAAACCCTATGGTCTAACTAGAAAGGGTAACTTTTGATAAGCTTTGCTTTGTAACCATAGCCCGTTTTGAAAGCAGTTTTACATGAAATCATGCTGGATTGATTGCTGAATAGGAGAGTCAGGTTTCCTCCAAAGAGAAAGACAGAATTGAAGAGGTTGTAGAATGGACAACTTCTAGTTTGGGGCAGAGTGCTCCAGGGCACTCATGCTGCGATTGGTGACTGCAGAACTTCTATCTGTCTATATCCTCTCTCCCTCTCTCTCTCTCTCTCTCTCTCTCTCTCTCTCTCTCTCTCTCTCTCTCTCTCTCTCTCTTTCTCTCTCTCTTTCCACTAAGATTTCTAAAAAAAGAAAAGAACAGAAAAAAAAAGAAAAAAGAACAAGGGTGTGCTATAAACAGAAAACAAGCTAGAACTTGTGGAAAACTGCTTTTGCAGAAGCCTGGGAAAATAAGCAATTAGAAGAATATTCCTTAATCAGAAATAGCTGAAGGTGTGTCAGTTCTAAAAAATGGTCCAGAAACTTGGGGTTTGATTCTTAGGAAGGTAAAGGGTAATTAATTCTATTTAAACTTAGGGTAAACCCAGGATTATATTAAGCAGTGATTAGCAACAAAAATTATGGGAAAGAAGGATGTAATTGTATCAAGAATCTTACATTTCTTTAATTACATCCTAATTATATGTCCTTTTTAAGCAGACCAATTAGTAATATTAACAAAAATGTGGGCTTGTCTGTTTTAATAGAGTTTTACTTTTTTTTTTTTTTTTTGTAAAGAACCATAAAGACAGGGGAAAACATACTAATCTTTATCATTTAATAATGCCTATGGGACACCATTTTGGGAGGAAGCAAAGTCACAGTCAACAATAACATTCTGACAACTGACACTATTTATAGTCTAAATGTTTATAGTTTAAGTTCTAGTCATAGAATAAAGAGTCCTTTAGCAATTGACCTTGGAAACCCAAATTTGGAAAATGGTAGCAAATCTTAGGCCAACTAAGCTGCCTTTTTCATAACAAAAAGTCATAGCAATGGCTTAAATTACATATGATTTGATTACAAACTATGTGCATAACCAATACAGGGTGGGTCAAAAGTAGGTTTATTCTTATATATTACTATTTATTAATCTGTATTATTTTTCATATGAACAACTGTAAACCTACTTTTGACCGACCCTGTATAATTAACTGGATAACAGTTTTGAAATATCTGATTTTTTTGTTTGTTCCTGGAAGTTCTTAATTGTCCTGATATCTCCCCATTATATCAATGGCATTTATAAATGGCAAGGGCCATCTAAAATAAAGCAATTTGCACTTTCAAAAAAAGTTATTCAAGTCCAGAGTAAAGAAAGTAGTCTGCAAGCAAAAACAGGTTTGATTTTCAAGAGCTCTTAAGGCTCTTAAGAGAGAATAGTTTTAGATTCCGAATACTTGGCTTTGTATATGAGAATCTATGCCCTGCCTTGGTGTTGTGATATAATAAGAAATCTATAAGTGTTCTTCTTTGTGTGTGTGTGTGTGTGTGTGTGTGTAAATTTAGAGAATTTCTGTGAAGAAGTTCTGTGTCCACTTTGGTCAGTGGGTAGTAGAGTGGGCATGACTGAGGGAGCTGTGCAGGGCCCAGGGTTCTGCCCACCAGAGTGGAGAATAAGGTGACTGGCTGAGAGGAGGGCAAAGGAGTGACTAGCAGAACAGCTGCGACCTTAGAGACAACAGTTGGGCATGAGCATGAGGTTTGTGGAGGGAGGCCTGGGCGGTGGACCTGGAAAGATAGTGGAGCCTTGTGTGCTAAGCTAGCAGTTTTGGCCTTTCTCTGTGGACATGCAGGGGAGGGGCATGATCAGCGTAGTATACCTGGAAGGCTAATCTGACACAGGATGAAAGTTAAATGGAAAGGGTTGGACTGTCAACTGGAAACTCATTTAGAGGGCTGTTGCAGTAATCTTGGAAGTGATGAAACTTAGTTAGGGAAGCTGAATTTGACATGGCAAAGAAGGGACAAATGGGAGAGTTAGGTGAAGAAAAAGCCACAAGACTTGATGACCAACTGGGTAGGAAAGGGTTCATGAGAGCTGGTGTGCTGTCTGCTTTCTACGGAGGAGAAACAATATAGAGCAAGTTTCCTGTGCCTGTGGCAATCTGAAGAGTTCTTTAACTCCCAGGGTGGGAGGTAGCATCTGATTGAGCAAGTACAATTAATCTTCACCCAAGCAATATCATGTGTAAAAAAAAAATACTTTGGAATTAGGAGTGGCTAAGTTGGAAGAAACATCATGGGAAAAGCAGTTTTCAAAAATTTCTCCTTGGTCTCTCCTCCATGCCACCTGCTTAATAAATATCACATGTTGAATTCTCTTATCATAGATGCCACCATAATTGTTCACTTCTTTATACTTTTCTTTATGAAAACCACTCAAGAAAAAAACAAAACAAAACACACAGTACAACTCTAACAGCAAGAACAACCATCAGTAATTGAACTTCACACTACCTCGAGTTTCACACTATTTGAGAGGTGCTCTCCGCTTCCCTTGTTGATAATCCATATTTCCATTGGTCTGAACAGTCGGAGCTATGGAAATTACTCAATGGCTTTATTTATGGCCTGTTCCGCGGCTTTGAAATTAAGTTTACATCCGGTGTTAGTAGATATTCATTACCTTTCTAAAATGCCATTTTAAAAACTGATTGCTTGGGGACTCGATGGCAAAGAAGGGGACATTTCACACACAGATGGTCGGCCCTGTTCATAAAATGCTACATTTAGACATTCTTCTATATTTATGGTGTGCACTGCCACTTCTCCTAGTGGGCCAGGCGAACTCCCCTGGGTTTCTTTGCATCTTCTGGTTTTAAAACAGTCGTTACCTTGTTTCTGGAGGAAGGCTTTTGTGTTCTGTGAAAATAATATGCATGTTGACAGCAAGACATAAATAATGAACCATCTAAAGCCACATTCCAGCTAGCTAACACAATTTGAGAGACGTATCTATACTGGAATTTAAAAAAAAAAATGGGAAGGGGAAAGAAGCAACCTACTGGAAATGAAAAACTGAGAAATAAACATGTTTTTCACAAAGAGCATCCTGTGTATGGAAGCCTGTGAGCTTCAGAAATCACTCAGTCCTACAAGTTGTAAACCTAGTTTTTTCTGAGGTGCTTTTCTTTTCCCCAAAGAGGTCATAACAGGTGTATATACAGATATATGGTGCCTTTCTGTTGGAGAAATGAAAGTACTTCCAAAACAATCTTATAACATTGTGATGGAGGAAATGATGGCAGGTTTTATATTACTCCCATCACACAGGTGATGGAGGCTCGGATAAATGGTGTTGGTGACAAAGTCACAAATAGATGCTAGGCCTTCTGATATATGGCTAATACTTCAGTAGTTAAATGAAAAATATGTCCCTATTTTGCTCAGCCCTTCCTCATCATTCAGAGAGTGACTTTTTAACTCTTGCTCATTCCTACACAGACATGTATCCCCTCCCCGCCCCCGAAAAAGGTCTTTTGACTTATATTTAAAATTTGAATCTTATATGGCAAAATGATATCATAGTCAATAAGTGCAAATATAAAAAACAAAAATAATTAACTGGAGTACACACTCCTTCCCAACAACAGCTTTCTGATGATAAACTGATCTGTAACTTTTGGTAGTGCAGTTGTCCACTAGTGCTTGGGAAGCTGATAAAAGCTATAGATGACCTCCCCAGAGATATGTATGTTAACTATCTTCAGTAAGTCCACAAAAGCCCTGGTTAAGAACCCAATAGAATAGAAAGAACATAACTTAGGAGAGAACTTAGATTAAATTCTGGCCCCACCTTCCTATAGACTTTAAGAAAAATGATTTCTTCTATACATATAAAAGGCTAATATGCTAAGTGTCCTTCCTACCTTCTGACCAGTTGCTATGATGTGCACTGACCACCAGGGGACATATGCTCAACATAGAAGCTGCTAAGCTGCAGTGACTTGGCAGCAGTGGTTCTCAGGTGACACACCCTGAAACCAGAGAGGAGGGAGCCCAATTCCTAGAGGGGCCCCATGATCCCACTTTTGGTTGTGGGTTATGTTTTTGCTGGGGCACTGTTGGCCGCAAATCTGGTTTACTGCATGCTTACATTTATGTTTCACACCCTATACAACAGCAACTTTGCAGAGTGCCCTCTCACATTCCAGGACCCCTCGGAAGATGTTGGAGAGCTGATTTCGGCCCAATCCCCACAGGCCAGGCAAAGGAACCCCACCTGCTGGAGGGACCCCACTCACTCTGCAGACACAGGGGTGGGACTATGGAAGGTTAGCTCCTGGACGTGTCTGGCCCCTCTCACCAACTCCTGCCCTGCCAGCCACCTTTTAACTAATTTCCTTTCAATGTGCACGAGTTTGTGCACTGGGTTACTAGTTAATCTATAAAATAAGAATTGTACCCTTGAATTGGGATTGAGGAAATGAAACACTTAGTGCATGGAAAGCACTTAGCACAGTGTCTAGCATAGAGAATGTGCTCCTTACATGAGAATTCTTTTCTCTTTTGAGGTATTTAGCAGGGAATGACTGATGTTGGCACAGGCATCCTGAAGCTGGCACTCAGGCCCACTTCTTCCTGATGGCTGAAAATATTATGCCAGGGGACAGATTAATACAACAAATCAAGAGCAGGAGCCTTTTAACGTCCAAATCATCCTGGTTGACCCTGTTAGTGAAATCTTTTGATATTCTTTCTACATTGTGATGGTTTCCCATGGTGTGAATCCCATCTTTCCAAGATAGCACACAAAGCTCCCACATTTCTCACTTTCCCCCGCCTCCCTGATGCAGCCATGTGACTCAGGTTCTGCTAATCAGATGCACAGACAGAGATTTAGATGCAGAAGTGAGTTATGTGAAGAAGCAGGTGGGATGCAGGGCATCCGTGCTGCAGGCACAGATGGTAGGAAGAGGCAGTGTGGTTCTGGAATCACCAGGAGCGGAGAATTCCTTCCCAGCCAGTTCTGCACGGAGGTTCTGGGGATTGTTCCTGGAGGCTCACTTCAGAGCCTGTTCCTTCAGTTCTTCCAAAGACTGTGAATATTCTAAATCTTTACTAAATTGCTTCCTACTCTAACCGGATAGACTAGGTTCTGTGGTTGGCAACTAAGAACCCTGATTTTAACAATGCTGAAATGTCTGTTTCATTTCATCTTCCTCCCTGCCACACAATTTCTTCGCATGAATTCTGCAGCATAACCTAATGTAATAAAGGACCCTAATATATTTCCATAAGAATGGAATTTCCATAAGAATGGGGTTTTCTATAAGTAAGGCATAGACTCTCTCACCCTGATTGGGATCCTGAGTGGTGTCTTGCCTGCAGGAAGGTTTTTGTAGCTCACAATAGCTTCTCAAGAGGCTGGATCAAATTGTCTCAATGGCTTCTCAAGCGTGAGGTTTTTTTTTGTGTGTGTGTTTTTCCCCCCATTCTCATTAGAAGCAGACAGTTCTTACTCTTTTGGCTGTTTTAGGAAGGCAAAGAATTGGGAAGAAACTTCTGTGAGCATGACAGTAATAGTGGTTTGAGCTGAAGATTTTAGGCAATTATTATTTTATTAAAATGAGGGACTCTTCAAAAATGAGGCTACCTCGTAACATAAACAGATTTTTCCTCCTAAAATAGTTTTTTTTTTTTTTAAATTCTTTTAATCAACCTATACATGTTTTAGACAAAACAAACTTCAGATAAATAGAGTTTTAGTAAAGCTGGTTTAATGTCATGTGGTGGTGCTTTGGCTGGTGTGGCTCAGTAGGTTGTAGTGCAATTCCATATACTAAAAGGTGGCAGGTTCAATTCCCAGTGAGGTTGTGTTTTAATCCCTGGTCGGGGCACATGTAGTACACTACTGAATGTGTATTACATGTTTCTATCTATCTCTTTCTGGAACCAATAACATTTAAATTTTGTTTTAAAGTCATGTGGTGGTGATGTCTTATGCATTCATTCAATAAGTATCATGAACTACTCTATGTCAGACATTGTGATAGTTGTTAGCAAAATAAGGTGCTAGATAAATAAGGTTAGGTATGCTTTCATCCTTATGAATCTCATAACCTAATATAAAGACAGACTGATAATTCCAACTGAGTGTGGTACTGGAATCTATTTCTGCCTTAACTGCAAATACGCTTTTTTTTTTTTTTTTTTTTTTTTTTTAACCAGGGCACTCTTTTACTCAAATATTTTAGAAAGAGAGAGCCCTACTTATAACTGAAACAATAATGATTTCATAAAATGTGATGGAAGCAGCACTGTTATTGAGGTCAGGAATACTGTATCTTTCTGTTTAGTACCACTGATAACTTTTGGATGCCATTCAGATGTCTTTTTCCCACCTGATCTGTGAAACCAGTGGATTCAGGGTTTCTTAGGGTTCTTTGGTGGCAAGCAATAGCTGATTTTAACTAATTTGATCAAAAGGAAATGTTACAGGTAGCTCAGAAAATCAAAGGGGAAGCCAGAGAATGTCACTTGGAATAGTACTGGAACCACAGTAGCTATGGATCTAGTCAATGGGAGCCAATCAATAGCTCTGTCCAGACACCCCTTCCCTGTATTACTTTTCTCAAGATTCAGAGAAAAGGATAGCCCACTCCTGGATGAAGGTCATCAAGATTACTCAAAAGGAAATAGGTAACTTCTTAAAAATAAATTCTGCTCTTACCAAAAGAAGGCAGAATGAATATAGGGAATCCAGATGCCAAATATGTCTACCATGATGTTTATGCTCCAAGTGTATGGTCCCCATGGATGTTTTCCTGGATGTAGCATTGATGTTACTTACAGCATTGCTCCTTATCCAACCACCTTAAGCTATTTCACTTGATGAGGCAAAGATAAGAAGAATTGATTTTCCTTGAGTAAAAAGAAGGGAGGGAAGGAGTCCAGACACTGACTTCTGGAATAGTAGTTTTACCTTGGCTACCATTAGATTCACCTGGGGACTTCTCCTGTGTAACAATTCATTTTATTTTGAACTAATTTTAGATTTACAGAAAGTTTGAAAAATAGCATAAAGAGTTTCTTAATATCCCTTCCTCTGTTTCCCTGATGATAACATCTTATATTACCATTAGAGGCCCAGTGCATGGGTGAGGTCCAGCCACCTTGCCCCAATAGGGGCCCATCAGGCTGAGCCAGTGGGGAGGAGGGACCATGGGCGGTTGGCCGGCTGGTCCTGCCCCCAATAAGGTTGTTGGGGGCCAATCGAGGGCTGGGTCAGCTGGCAGGGGGGCAATTGGGGCCTGGATCAGGTTGGTTGGCTGTTGCAGTGTGCATCATAGCCACTGGTCGTTCTGCTGTTCCAGTCACTGGGCTTTTATATATATACTAGAGGCCTGGTGCACAAAATTTGTGCACAGGGAGGGTCCCTCAGCCCAGCCTGCACCTCCTCCAATCTGGGACCCCTCAGGGGATGTCTGACTGCCAGTTTAGGCCCGATCCTGAGGATTCTGAGGGCCTAAAGCAGCAGTCAGACATCCCTTTCACAATCCTGGACCGCTGGCTCCTAATCACTCACCTGCCTGCCTGCATGATCACCCCTAACTGTCCCCCACTGCCCATCCTGATCGCCCCTTACTACCTCTGATCACTCCTAACTGCCCCCAGCCTGGTCACCTCTTACTGCCCCCCTCTGCCAGGCTGGTTGTCCCCAACTGCTCCCCCCTGCCAACCTGATCACCCCTTACTACCCCTTTGCTGGCCTGGTCCTCTAGGCTGGAGCCTGCTGTTCAGTCATTTGGTCGTCCCTCACTAACACCCCTGTGGGACTGGTCGTAGGCAGCTTGTGAGGGTGTGATGGTCAATTTGCATATTACCTCTTTATTATATAGGATATAGATATTGGAATTATCAAGAACAGGCATTAATGTTGGTATACATTTATTAACTAAGCTATAGATTTGATTCAAATTTCACTATTTACCCCCCACTAACATATTTTTTGTTCCAGGATTCTATTTAGGATCCCACATTGTATTTAGTTTATTTAGTTGTGACTTTTTAGTTCTGAAACAGTTTTTCCCACTTTCCTCATCTTTTATAATCTTGTTTTTGATGAAGAGTACTAATCAGTACTTTTGTACAATATCCCTCAATTTGGGTCTCTGTGTTTTGTTACAGTTGGAGTGAGGTTATGCATTTTTATCAATACCACCACAAAAATGATGTTGAACATCATAGCAAAAGATTCAGGATATTGAGATGTTTTATTGCCAGTGATATTTACATTGGTGAGTTGGTGTCTGTGGGGTTTTTCTGCTATAAAATTACTGTTTTTTACTCTATATTGGTAAGTTTTATGGGAAGAGTACTTTTTGAATCTATGTAAATCCTTTTTCTCCTCTTCTGCTTGCTAATTTGAGCATACATTTTTGAGTCTTGTCTGCGTCAGTTATTCCTTTAATGTTTGCCTAATAGTTATTCTCTATTTCCCTCTTTATTTCCACATTTACTAGTATTAATTGGAATTAATAGTGAGGAAGAGTTAATCTCTGCTCCTCCATTTATTTTTTTATTTCACTATTTATATGAGTTTGGACTCATGGATTTTATATTATTTTATGGTTGAAAAGCCAACTCTACCATGATTTATTCTGTTGCTCAGATTGTTCTAGCTTTGACCATTGGGAGTTCCTCTAGGCTGGAAGCTGTGTTCTTCTGATGAGTTCTACCTTTCTTTTAGAATTTCCCTAACGAGTTGTTCCAGGCTCATTTCTTCCCTGACCTAAAATCAACCACTTCCCAGGTGGGGGATTTTTTAAATCCTAGTGTGGAGGCCCCAACCTAAACCAGTAAAATCAAAAGTTCTGGGGAAGGAACACCATTATATCTTAAAGTTCCACAGGTAATTCCAATGCACAGCCAAGTTTGAGAACCAAACTAGAGCAGCACTATACTAACTTTAATGTGGCCATGAGGTTCCTGGGAATTTTGTTATGGGCCTGGTAGAGTAAGTGTCCAGTGGGGACTGAGATTCTGCATTTGTAAAGAAGCTCTTAGGATGGCTTACTGGAAAACCATTCTTTCAGGGGTAAGGGACTAGAAGACATGATTTTCTTAAGAACAATAACAACACAAAAATCTTAAAAATTACCCCTAGGGCTACAAACTGGCTGATGGTTGTGGAGAGAGTTGCTACTTGTTAGATTACTATTCAGCATCATTTTATTTTATAATTACTTGGGGTTAGTGGTGAAAGGAACTGCTAGCCATGCAGGGTGGACAGGGTCGTGGGGATTGCTCTAAGAAGTGGACATGGAAGAGGAAGCCACTCTACTCTGAAAGCAAACTACTAGAATGAATGAAAATGAGTGAAAGCGTTTGCTTGTCTTCTATTTGCCAAACAGGCAAAGAGTACTGAATAAATCTTCTTGAAAAATGAAGAGTGATAATAAAAGAACATTTCATGCTGGAAGCATAGCAACAACAACAAAAAATCCCAGATGTGAATATCCATCTTACCCATCTTGGGAAGACACATACAAAAGATTAGAGTCTTGTGTGGGAAATAGGTCACCATTTTGGATTTTGTTTAAACAGAATCCTCGAGGGAACATTATCCTCTGTTCTTTTTGTGTATTTGTTCAGTTTTTCCAGCTGTTTTCAGTGCATATTCCTGTCCAGCTGCTATGTTGCCGTGGTTTTCCTTAGGTAGATGTTCTCCGGGAGATAAGAACAAAGGGGTCCAACGAGACATAACTACAGTCAGCCAAGCTCCTTTTGTCCCCTCCTTCAGGGCCATGCACGTTTGCTTCATAAAATGGCTCTTTGATCTCCAAATTAGGACTATCTTCAGGAATCTCTAGCTTTAGTATAATTGACACTTATGGGGCTTAAAATATACTGATTCCCAAATCTTTGGGTGGGACCAGGAAACAGCACCCCATTGTCCTTTGCTCCCATCCTGGTGATCTGATGAGGTGTTCCACATACAGAACTTCGAGAAACCTTGATCTAAGAGATGAGATCAGCAGCATCCTCCCCTTTGCCCCATTGTAGGCTGATTTTAATTTGCTAACATGGCTTAGTTTCCCATTCTTTTTAACCTTTGTGTCAAAGACTCCAACAGCTGCAAATCACATTATTACTCTCCTTCCCTATCCTTTTAAATAATCATTTAAAAATCCTTCTACTTTTCTTTTGGAGCTTTGTACTGTACCTTTCCTTTCCTAGAGCCTCAGGCAAACAAAAGCTATGAGGGCTTTTCCTCCTGGCTGGATGGACAGAGCTACCATGGTCTCTGTATTATGCTACATCCTCTTGTGCAAATCAGAAACCCCCATCTAGGTAGCCTCAAGGGCCACCTTTTCATCAATGTTCATTTTCTCTCAAAATTGTACTTCATTGGTCATGAACAGCAGGCAAATCCATTACTGATAATCATAATAAAAAACCTACCAAGGGTGAATAACTTCATCATCTTCATAAACCAAGATACTATCTTTAGGTTATTTTAATGTAATACATAGGGACATATTTACTTACTAGAGGCCCATTGCTCGAAGATTTGTGCAAGAGGCCTTCCTTCCCCTGGCTGCCGACACTCGTTTTCCTCTGGCACCCGTTATTCAGGCCTTCACTTGGGCAACTGCCTTCTATATTCGCTCCAGCCAGAGCACTGCTGCTGTAGCTCCTTCCGCCCCCTGCCCTCCTCCTCATAGTAGGGGTCCCACCCCGCCTACTCGGCACCTGCATGTGTGCTGCCCAGAGGCCTGGAGCAGCTAGGGGGCAGGGCTGCTGCCAGCTTTGTCAGGTTAATTTGCATACTCACTCCTGATTGGCATTACAATGTGACGGTCAATTTGCATGTTTCTCTTTTATTAGTGTAGATAATTTTGCAAAAATGTTCATTCTGAGTTTTGATGTCCTAATTTTAAGGAAAGAAAGATACTTTGATTTCAATTGTATTAATTCTCAAACCTAAGCCTTGGGAGAAAGGCTATGACACTGGAAATAGACTAAGGGTGTGATGACTTGTCTTTGAACACCCTCCATCTCTCAGAGAGGAGCTTGCCATTATCTCTGAGCCACACACACGTAGTAGAGATAACAGCCATTACCTGAGGCAATGTGTCCCATCACTTAGGAGAACTGAGGCAAGTGGTCACACAAAACATAGTGAGCACTTTGTCAGTGCCCCGGGGTGCATGTCCTTGAACCAAACAACTGGGAGTATGTCTGAAAGAAAAGTCTGGACCCCATTATCTTGGAGTAAGCTGACCCTGTCCTTCCTTGTCTGTAAGCTAATCTGGTTCTGCCATGTGAAGCTACACTATTGGCTTCCCAGAAGTTATGACTAAGTCCTTTTTATTTTTCTGACTCTTGTCTACAATGACACTGCAGAAGAAAAAAAAAAGCCATGCTATTATACCCATCTCTTGTCCCAAAGTCTCCAACATTAGGGACATTATGAGAAGTTCTAACATTAGGGACATTTATAAGATGTTCTCTTGGAGGGATGCTTGCCTGGCCATGGAGAAAGATGTTTGTAACTTCACTAGAGGCCCGGTGCACGAAAATTTGTGCACTCGGGGGGTCCCTCAGCCCAGCCTGCACCCTCTCACAATCTGGGACGCCTTGGGTACAGTCCTTAGGCCTGCCCTGAGATCAGGGCTTTCCCATCCCCGGCTGCAGGCAGCTGGCCCCACCCCTGCTGCTGCCACTGCTTGTCATCTGTGCAGCGCTGTTCCCTCTCCCCTCCACCAGTGGCCTCCCTCTGTAGGCGACAGGCTGGGCTGTGATGGCTTGGCTGGCCTGGGACTCTTTCTTTGCTGGGGGGTGGGATCAGCCCTTCGAGGGGTCATCTGCCTACCTGATCATCCCTAACCACTCTGTCTGACTGCCTGATTGCCCCTAACTGCTTGGTTGTGGGTGGGGCCAGCCTGGTGAGGGACTGTCTGCCTACCTGATCTCTCCTAACCACTTGCCTGTCTACCTGATCATCCCTAACCACTGGTCTGTCTACCTAATCACCTCTAATCTTTCCGCCTACCTGCCTGATTGCCCCTTACTGCTTGCTTGGGGGTGGGGCCAGCACTAACTTCAGGTTGGTCAGCCTCCGGTTGTTACTGGTCATTTCAACCCAGGGTTTTTCTATATTAGGAGTACAGTAATAAGAAAGGTGAGCTGTTGGATTTAGATAAAAACTGACTTGGATCTAGTCGTTTGGCCATACCCTAGCAATTGTCTGTAGGCATAATGGGGATACTTTTGGGGAACTAATCTGACCTTCTGATCATCTTCTATTTAAGAGTCATGCTTTGAGTTTTCCCAGTTCTGGCCTAGATACTGTCCACCTAAACCAAAGTCATATTTTCCTCCTGGGTCAGCTGTGGAGATGATCAAGTACACTGCTTTTGCCTGTGTGCCAAAGTGGAGTGTGACATCCATTTAGCTGATCATAAGTAGCAGTTTTATTTTCCATTGAACTATCACAAAAATGTTAGACTGCAATGCTTATAGGAAGGGTAGGTATTGTTTCATGGAATTTAATTTATGTTTGTATGTATGCATATATTGCCATGAAGTGCAATGTCATATATTGCCTATTTGGAGTTAGCGCTTAAGAAATTCAAGAAATACTGAGCCAGCACTTGACTTTGATCTGTAGGGCTTAAAAGCATACTAACTGTTTAAGTTTGAATCCTGGCTCCATCTCTTGCCGGCTGTGTGACTTTGGGAAAATTACTTAACTTCTCTGTGCCATAGTTTTCACACATTTCACATATGTAATATGAAAATAAGAGCTGGGTCCCCAGTTGTGGATCATGTGAGAGGTAACCGATCGTTGTTTCTCATATTGATCTCTCTCTCTCTAAAATAGAAATCAATAAAAACATATCTTCAGGCGAGGATTAAAAAAAAGAATATTAACGTTTGTATAGTGCTTACACTCTTGCCTGGCACATAGTAAGTGCCGTGTAAATTGCATATGTGTGTGTGGGGGGGGGGGCGGGGAGCAAATCTGTTCCACAAGTATCCTTTTATAGTGTTTTACATACTAAATCAAGACAACAAAGTCCCTACCTTACGAGTATTTATAATTAATATGCATATGTACTCAAAAGAGTTTTATGCTCTGAGTGGCATTATACTTTATTTTAGAAAGTGTGCTTCAGAATGAGACTGCTGGGTTCTAACCATAGTCCTACCACTCACTTGCTGTGTGCCCATTGGCAAGTTATTTGACTTTGCAGACCCTTGGTTTCTTAATCTATAAAGTGGGGCTAATAGACGCTAATAAGGTTGCTGCCAGGATTAAATGAGACCACCCATCGACGATGCTTAGGGCTCAAACTCTAATAGCTATTATCATTCTTCCTGTTAGTAGTTCAGATCATGTCATTGCCTCTTATTCCCCTCCTGCTCTTTCACGTGAATGGCTCGCTTAACTCATTTCACTTAGGCTGTGGCGAATCAGCCACATAGGGGCTCAGATAAAGGCTGACACTGCTGAGTGGAAAAGCAATTGTGCAGCCTAGGGTTGACTCACACTGCCCCACTGTGCTCTCTCTCCAGCCTCACTCTCACAAGTAATCCAAGTCACTTAGAATCCTCCTTTTGCCTCAGCAGGTCTTCGAAGCCCCGCAGATAATTCTGAAGTGTCACAATGCAAGCCTGAGAGCCCAAGTCCATTTTGCAGTATGACTGCTATGGCCATGGGGTCACACCATATTGCCTCCCCCTTCATCTCTGGGAGGAGATGGATCAGGACAAAGCATGCCGTCCAATATGATGAAGTGTTTGGTATGATATGTCGCTTTTAAATACCGCGATAGCATAAAAAGGGCTCATTAGCCGAAGGGGATTTCAGCCCGAGACCTTTGGTTCTTAAGGACCTTGGGGAAAACTGTTCTGACAAAGAGAAATCTAAGATTCTCCAGGACTCAGCTAGAGGACCTGGTGACTGGTTTTGCCGTAACTCTCTCCTCTTCTCCATGGCACATTGTTCCTGTAGCACCGCTCAGCCTTTAAAAATTGAAAGTGGAGCTATATTATGCAGCATCAATCTCTTGCTTGACCATAAGCTCCTCAAGGGCAGAGAACCTGCCTTATTCATCTTTGTATCCCCTGCAAGCACCTGGCACACATCTCAATCAACGTCTGTGGAATTGAATCTGTTTGAATTTATATCCCGGGTCACACTGCCAGAGCTGGGGATAGAGCTGGAGCTGAAAGCCAGTCAGGAATCATTTATTTCCCACTGCGGCGCTGAGGGCTGGCCTCCGAGTAATTCAAGTCACCCCATCACCCCCAAAGCTGCCTCCCCCAGCCCCAGAAAGGGCCTTAACATGATTCTATTGGTGCCTTTGGTGAGCGTTTTTTCTCCTAATTCTGAGAAGGAAGGAAAATGAAGCTTAACATTTCATTCTGTAAACAGAAATAAAGACAGAAAAATGTCTTTTTGAAAACTCTCCATGTGTCTAAGCCAGGCAGTCTGCTGAAGCTTTATATATATATGTTTGCTATAATTCTGCACATAGCCACACAAGTATCACTGTCTCCATTTCCAGTTAAGGAAACAGGTCCAAGGAGCTTACATGAAGAATCCGGGACTGGAGGTCGGCTCCGATTGGACCCGCTCACTATCCCACGAAGTTTCCCCCTTTCTTCCCCAAAATACGGGTGGGTGCGTGTGTGTGCGCGTGACAGTATGTGTGTGTGTTTCCTTTTCTCATCCAAGTCGCGCTCCTTCTCCTTCTGGTCAGTTTCCTCGGTTCTACTTTTTCTAAACAAAGTCCAGTCCTCCGAGGTCTCACCGCCTCCTCGGGGGCGCTCCCAGGACCGCCAGCCACGCCTCCGCTGAGTTGGGAACCCCAGCCTTGGGCTCGGATCCGGGAGGCCCGCGCGCCTCGCCAACCGGCCGCGGCCCCAGCGAGCCAACGGGACTCGGCGCCCCGGGGAGACCCGCCGCCTCCCTCCGCCCGGCCCCGCCCCGCCCCGCTACCTGACGCCCGTGCGGCCCGGGCGCCCAGGCCCCGCCCCCCGGCGCGCCCGCCCGGCCATTGGCTGCCCCGGCTGCCCGTCTCCCCGCCCCGCTCGGCCCCGCAGGCAGGTTTGCTGGGGAAGCCGCAGTCCCGGCGGCGGGGGCGCAGCGCGCGAGCACCGTTCGGCGCCGCCGAGCGCGGACAGCAGCCGGCATGTCCCCGCGCGCGGGAACCCCCACCGGCCCGTGCGCCCGGGCGGCTGCCAACTTGGCGGCGGGCTCCGGCCACCGTGCCCGAGCCATGTAGTCGCCGGCGGGGCTCCCCCGCAGCCCGGGAGCGACCAGGACCAGGACCGCGAGCCGGAGCCGAGCAGCCCGCGGCTCTCCCCGGAGTGCGCGCCGCGCCCCCGCCGCCCTCCGCGGGCACTTTGGGCCGGAGCGGGCGGGCGATGGGGGAGAAAGTTTCCGAGGCGCCCGAGCCGGTGCCCCGCGGCTGCGGCGGCGGCTACGGCGTCCGGACGCCCGCCCCTGCGGCGACCGCCGCGTCCTCGCTGGGCGCTTCCTCGGCCGAGTCCTCGTCGGGCTCAGAAACTCTGTCGGAGGAAGGGGAGCCCGGCGGCTTCTCCTGCCCGCGGCCGCCGCCGCCACCGCCGCCGCCGGGCGGCGCCCTGGGCCCCCGGCCGCCCGCCGCCTGGGCTCCCACCCGCGCGGGGCTGGAGCTCGGAGTCTCCGCGCCGCCGCCGCCCGCAGGAGCCCCGCCGCCCGCAGGAGCCGCGCCGCCCGCGCCCCGAGGCAGCAGCGCGTCCCAGGAGGAGCACGACGAGGAGGTGGGCGCGCCTCCCCCTGCGCCCGCGGGGTCCCGGCTGCCCGCGAGCCTGGTCTCCACGCTGCACGCGGGGGGTGGGCTGGGCTGGGCGCACGGGGGCATGGGGAGGGGAGGGACCCCGGGCACTCCGTCCCGAGCGGGGCAGTGACCGGAGCCGCCTGACCGTGTGCTTTTAGAACGTCCGAGCGGCAAACTTCTCGCCTTCTGGGTTTGCTGTCGTGGGTCTGCGGATGGATGCGATCCTGAGACCTGGCTTGTCCCCACAACTAACATCTCGTTCTCCGAGTGGGTGTGGCTTTCCTTCCACCCCAGCGCTGGGATCCAGGGGGAGTGTGTTGGCGGGATGGGCGTGAGAGGGAGGGGTGGGGCGTTGCGGGTGGAGCGGTCCGTGCGGTGCGTTTCAGGGGCGCCGCCCGCCCGAGATCGCCCGCGGGTGGTGCTGGCTGGTCCCCCGCGGCGGCCCCCCTGCGGACTCCCAGCTCCTTCGGCAGCTTCTTCCTTCCATTTGGACTGGGTGCCCAGATGTGTGTGCTGTGTCGCCAAACTCATACGGATCACCTTCTTCCCGGGACTGTGCCCATCCGAGCTTCCTTGGAAGGATGTTGGTCCAAAACTTGCGGCTTGCATCCTAGACATTGACATGCACGTGATGGGTGTCTTCTGCCCGCTTTCCCAGGCCTCCCCGCCGGGCCCTCTCGGCCCCCCCCCCCCCCCCCCCCCGCCGTTGGAGGGAGGACACTTCAGGAAGCATAAGGCTCTCCATGCCTTTAAGACTGTTTGCTTTGGACGTTTCTTGCGGGGGAAGTCATCTTGATGAGGCAGAGCCATAAATAAAACATCACACTAACACAGCCTCCTTGTGAAGTTAATTCCTCGGTGCCAGAGTGGTATTTTCCTTCCCTCCGATGGGATTAGCTGTAGTAAATGTCTCTTTTTTTCTATCAGAGATTCTGCAAGCTGAGGCCATTGCCCTGACAGTAGCCCCCTGAGACCTCAGCCTGGAGGCAAAAACTAGATCTACGTGAGGAGTCCAAGTCCTAGCCTGGCAGGACCGGTGGTGGGTCCAGCCCGGTCTCTGGCAGTACCCATGGCCCATCCCTGATTGCCCTGGAGGGGAGGGCAAGGATCCTGGTGTGGAGACTGCTTTCTAGAACTGTCTCTGCTCCTGAGCTGTGGCAACTTGGGTGAGTTGTTTCCTTCCCCTGAAGTTCAAGTCAATAATGTGACCAATGAACTTCAAGGTAAAAATCATTTAAAGGCGTACACATCTCCATTTTCTGATCAGGAATTTAATTTGGATCCAAAGCTCAGATTGGTTCTTGGAACCCGATGGCAGGAGTTAGGCTGAGTGCCACACCCACCATAGAGCTACCTGAGCAAACCACGGACTCAACCTGGGCTCCTCAGTGGTTGCATCTCCTTTTGAGGATGCCAGACACGTGTTTTCATGCTTTTTTTTTTTTTTTTTTTTTTTTTTTTTTTTTTTTATATATATATATTTGTTTGCCCTGTGACACCTGCCTCAGTTTGCGGAAACGAGCACCCTTGTTGCGGGGCAGCTGGCGGTATGCCTTAGCATAGATTTACCGCTAGATTCTAATGTACTGTCGTCATTGGTGGAGAAGAGGGTAGAGTTAGCTGCCCTTTGTTTTGTGTGTAGCGAGGAGGGTGCTCTTTGGTACACGCCATGGTCTTGCAGATTCTAGGCAGGGCAAGTTGGGAACTCCCCACTTTTGACCTGGATTCTGTAGCCGATTTATTGCCTGGCCCCAAGGTGACAGTCTTTTACATTCCCGGAAGTGAACATCAGGATAGCTTATTTCACCGGCCATGCCAGTGAGGATTGGTTGCTTGAATCTCATTGTGGAAAGTGGAATGACAAAATGACATTGTTCAATATTTGTGAGATCTCAGATTTGGGTGTAAACTGATACACTGTTGCAATTTATTGTGTAACTTATGGTAACCTGTAGCAGGGGGTGCGGGGGAAATTGTCTAGAAATGGAAATCTTGATTTGCTTTGAGAATTTTAAAGTGAAAAAACTGTGAGGTTACCCCCCCCCCCCCCCCCCCGCGGACCCCCCCTCCCCCAAACACACACCTTTCTCAGGTTTAGGGAAGTGATAGTCTGTCTGGTGGAAGGGATTGAAGTCCAGTGCACATTTGTTGGTTCATACACTGGTGATGGTATGGTACAGTGGTTCGTAACCTTTTGGGAGGGGGGCTTTTGGGGAATCTAACGAAAGCTCTCCTCTCTCTGCTCACACACTCTTCCAGAGGTTTCAGTTTCAGGTTTCAGTTCAGTGAAAGACCTGAGCTTGATTCTCAGCTCTACCACTTTAACTAGCTATGGGATTATGGCTCATTCAACTAACATAAGCCCCAGTTTGTTTGTTTTTTACCTCTTAAGTGGGAATAGTAGCAATAGAGTTGTTAGACATTTTATACACACCATCTAATTTAATCCTAGCATAATATCTAGCATATAGCATTGAGTGTTAAGTAAATAGTAATTTTTCAAGTTCATTTGTGATAAAATTTGTGAAATGGAAGTATAAGCTTGGGCAGGCTTATTTTATTTGTGCATAATTAATCTGTATACTTTCAGAGACCCTGAGGCTGTCTATTCAATTCCATTTTATTAGGATAAGGTGGGAAACAGTTTTTATTTGTATCAGGTTGTATTATAGCAAGGCACTGGGTAAAAAGCACTAAAAGGTTTAAGTACAGTCCATAAAATGCAAAGAGGTTCATTTAGATTTTTTAAATTGTTATGTCTAACTTGGGAGAGTCATTGTTTTTCCAAAGTTATTTTTACATGGACTTACTGCATGAATTTTATAAAGCCACAAAATTCAAGTTTCTAGTATATTAGTACAGTGCTAGCTTTTTTGGACAACTTTGTTAAAGCTGTTTTCAATAAATCTGATAATGTTTACAGTGTAATTTGATATATTATTTTACTGTCAATGTTTATGTAAATTTACAAAGTCTTGTAGACTTCAGTCAGCCCTTTAAGCTTTTGGTGCTTATAAACAATACTAGTGCCCCAGTGCACAGATTTGAGCAGATTAAAAGGAAACTAATTAGAAGAAATATTTTAATATTGCTATTCACCCTTTCTCTATAATAGAAGTGTCAACCAAATTCACAATTGACAATGGCAGATTGAAACACTCATATGCAATTGGCGCCAGTGAGAACTTCATATGTATTATGCATGCATGAGTCAATGTAGCCTTTTATATATATAGAATAAACTTGCTTTATTAGATCTGCTTTCTGATTTATCTAAACTTTTTCCCTGCCCAATGAAGCACCCCAACTTCTCTTTCAGATAAGTGTCAGAAACAAAGCAGTTAATATCAACACAAAGCAGATTATTATTGTAGATCACACAGGGAGAACAAAAGGTAAAATATTTAACTGCAGCAGTGTTTGACTATATTCTGTGCAGTGAGAAAACTTGAAGTCCACCATTTCTTCTTTTCAGTCAGGTCAGGTTTCTAAATTTTGTAAATCTTTGTTTTCTGTCTAATGAAAATAGAATTCTAACTTGTCTTCTAAATACCTACTCCTGGACTTCTGTGAGGACCAAATGAGATGAGGCACGTGAAAATACTTCACAAACATTTGGTTACAGTGTAAAATGTTTGCACCTGGCTATAAAGAAAGTTGTGTGCCTGGGCTGAAGAAACTGCAAGGAGGCTAGTCGTCACTGGAAAGTGGAAGCAGGCATTGCTGTGTGATGTCATTACCTAGCACCCACAGCGACCGTTCCCGGGCTGGGCTGTGGGCCGCATTTTGTGCCACGGGGTCTTGGCAGCATTGGCTGTGATTTTGTGGTGTGTTGCTCCAGGGTGGTGATGGGACTTGTGTCCCACTTGGGGCTTGTTGGCACCAGGTCCATGGTGCCATTTATTTTTAAATGGCCAGTGCACAACATGGCAGCTCCTATGTTGAGCATCTGCCCCCTGGTGGTCAGTGTGCGTCATAGCTACCGGTTGGACGGACACTTAGCCTTTTAAATATATAGATATATGGTAGACCTGGGAGATTTTACAAGGTCCGTTCCAGACCTCCACAATAAAGCAAGTGGTAATCTTTTTGCTGGTGGAGGATCTTGTTTTCAGCTTGTAAAAAAAAAAAAAAATGCAATATCTGTGAAGTGCAATAAAGTGAAGCCTAATAAAAGGTGCTAGTTTTATATACTTAATGTCAAACACATGAGAGTTAGCAATGGCACATGATTCATCTGCCTTTAGCACTTCTTCCCAAAGCCTGCGGATTTGGGGTCTTTGGGTGTTAAGGGGTGGTGGGCTGCATTTCTGACAGTGTTAAGATCTGGATTGGACTGTTATTCCTCCGACCACATCTCAGAGCTTTGTTCTAGGCATTCTGCCCTGTCCCTTCCCAAAGAACCCTGTGATGACTAATAAAATCCTCGGTGCCGTCTGCTGTGTGTCAGTAAACTCAGGGCAGTGGGTTTGTTTCTGTACGCCTGGCACAGTGACTCTGATATATTAGTGGGGACTCAGGAACTGAATGATGAGGAGAAAGTGATATCTTTGAATATAGTTATACATTTGATGGAAGGTTACTGTGTGTGTGTATTTAATTGCTTTGCCCATAGTGATTTTTTTGCTTAAGCTTCTTGATCTTTTATTAAAAAACAAAACAAAACAAAAACCACCTCAATCAGAGTGAAAATGTGTGAACAGTTTTTCTAGGTAATTTTTGAACCAAGTTAAACCCCTGAGGATCCACTCAGAATGCCTGTGAAGGGACTTGTGTGCTAACTTTGCTTTTCACTCTGCATTCGAACTTGGAACTTTCACGGGTTCTTAGAATGGCAGAAAAAAAGGCTTAGTAGTCGAAAGGATTTACAACTCAGTATAGAGTGTCTCCTTTACTCTCTGCTACACTAAAGGGTTTGTTTTATTGGCATAGGTTTGGAAACAGTGTCCCTTATTAACAATAGGCACAATATGGGCTGCCTTTTAACTGTTCTATTAAAAGGAGTTTGAGGACTGTTTCTGATATCATTTTGGATGTGGTGGGTCTCTCACGTGATAGTAATGCAGTAGATGAATTTCTAGTGCTCACTGGTTAAGAGAATAAATAGCAGAAAACAACCATCAATTCAGTAAAGCTTTTTACTGAATTTGAGTTTTATTAATCACAGCAGCTACATTCTTTGAGAGAAAAAAAAGTAGTGCGTAAATCTTGGCATATTTATTATTTAGTCTGCTTTTTGACTCATTACTTCCATAAGAGTCACGAGTTCAGAAAATCAGTCAGTCAGCTCTGGGCACTGAGGACACGAAGGCAGGCAAGACGGCGATGGTTTTGACCGCACAAAGCTTCCAGTGTAGTAGAAGTGATGGTCGCTAAGCACAGGTTATTAATTAACTAGAGGCCCGGTGCATGCAAATTCATGCACTGGTGGGGGAGGTCCCCCAGCCTGGCCTGCTCCCTCTCACAGTCCGGGAGCCCTCAGGGGCAGGAGGTGACGCCCCATCACACCTCTGCTGCTGCCACTGCTGCCAGCACAAGCCTTGGCCAGCCTTGGTTACATGAGCCTCGGGCAGCCCTGGATGGCTGGGCAGCTGATATCTGAGGCTTGCCTGTGCCTTTGGCTGGCTTTGGGTGGCTGAGGGGCTGAGGGGACTGGGTGCCGCCATCTTGTGGTTGTGGGCGCCACCGTCTTTGAGGGCGGGTCAGTCAATTAGCATATTTACTCCTATTGGCTGTGGGCACCACCATCTTTGAGAAGGTGTGAGGTTCAATTAGCATATTCCCTCTTTATTAGATAGGATTGGCTTCCGGTCTTAACTGGTATATGAGGAACAGGCTCTGAGGGGTGTGAGACGATCCTGTGTAATTCATGTAGTCTGGGAGAACTGCCTCCCCGAGGATATTGACATTTGAGCTGATACCTGAAGGACAAGGAGGAGCTAGGTGGGAGAAGGGGAGAGACAGGACTGATGCAGGTAGCAGGAGCCCCAAAGCAGGAGAGAGGATGGTGGGTCTGCTTGGCAAGGTGGCGAGGAGAGGATGGCATTAAGTGATGCTGCAAAGAGAAGCAGCCCCCAGGTCATACAGAGCCTTTTGGACTTTACTCTAAGGGCACGGGGAGCCACAGAAGGATTCGAAGCAAGGCAGGGCCATGGTCGGATTTGCATGCTGGGCAGGCCAGGCAGCATGAAGGCCTCCTATTAGGAACCGCTGGTATTTAAACATGGATCACCTGAGAAGGTGGCATGATACTAAGTGCTTTGTGGAGGGTCCAGGGGGCTCCTTGCTGGTAGTTGAAGCACTCCAGGGGAACACATGAGGAAAAGAAGTCTGGTCTGTTCAAGAGACCATCTTCTTTTTTTTTCTTTTCTTTTTTTTTTTTTAAAAAAATATATATTTTATTGATTTTACACAGAGAGGAAGGGAGAGGGATAGAGAGTTAGAAACGTCGATGAGAGAGATACATCGACCAGCTGCCTCTTGCACACCCCCCTCTGGGGATGTGCCTGCAACCAAATTACATGCCCTTTAACCGGAATCGAACCCAGGTCCTTTCAGTCCGCAGGCCAACGCTCTATCCACTTTGCCAAACCGGTTTCGGCTCAAGAGACCAACTTAGTGTGAACGCTAATTCTACTTTTCATTGTGATATTGCGTGGAACCTAGCATTTTCTTAAAGGAAAACTAGGTGAACATGAATGGACTTGAGAAGAGGGCCTCGAAAGAGGGTCCATTTCCATCGGTAAACTGCAGGGGAACGTTTATTGAGGTGAGCAGAGTGGCCATGGCTCACTTGTGTGAGAGTCTCGGGCGGCAGGAGGGGGGATGTTTTGGGCCGGCACTGATGACCAGGGTGTGCTTGTTGGCTTGGATTTTCCTAGAGAAGGAAGGGTCAGCATCAAAGAACTGAGGCGTTCCCCCTTACTTGCTCTGGCCTGAGCTGTTCTTGGAAGTGTCAAATACTTACATTTGGCCATGATTTGGGGCCAGTGACAAAGCTGCCTATCCCCTCAGACTTAGCGGTGCTGGATGTGAGTGCAGCTGGTTTTCAGTTTGTCCCTGTGAGTGAGGGTGTGGAATTAGGGCCATGCATAGTGCAGAGCACACATGGTGGGAAGAATCCTGCTTTGAAATGTCTCACAATGAGAAGGGTCCTTAACCAGGTGGCCTGACATGAGAGAAAACTGAGTGCTGTGTGTGTGTGTGTGTGTGTGTGTGTGTGTGTGCCTGTGTGTATATATGTGTATGTGGGTGGTGTGCACACATGCACATGTGTATCGTAGAAGAGATGATAGTACTTTTTAGATGAAAGACACCCCCTGCCATTGATAACCACAGTCTCACATTCGGTAGTGTTGCCTGGAGAAGACTGGTGCTCCTCTCTTCATCCCTCCAGAGCCGGCAGCCAGCGTTTCCCCGCTCTGGGACCAGGGTCTGTGGAGAGGGCCTGAGGGTACAGACTAATGACCTTGCTCCAGCCATGGGTAGGCCATGTGACTTTGGAAAGGTTATTACTACCGAGACTGTTCCCTCATTTATAAATATTTGCCAGTATTTATGACGGGGCTTGTTATGAGAATTAATGGAATTTGCTGTTGTTACGGAGCGTGGCCATGCTGGTTCTTGCGGAATATCAATGCCAGAGGCAGGACTAGCAGGAGCCCAGGGGTCCCTTCCCTGAGGGAGCATGCGCCCAGCGTGTTTGTTGGTAGTCCCGACAGGTCCTTTCATTCATGAGTAGGTTGTGTAAGTTATCACTTTTAATTTCATGGACAGAGCATTCTTACGGTGCATGAACAGCAAAGTTTTATGGTGTATGGATCATTAACACTTTTATTAAGACACTATCTCTCCTTTGCTCGTGGAACCTGCTCTTAGTGATCACTTGTTAAATAATGCCCTAAAAGACTCGATGACCATGTAAATTACTAGCTACACCCCGGGAATTAGTCGGAAGGCAGCATGCCAGCCATGTGGTGAGGCCGGTGAGAAGACCATGTTCCGCACTTAAGCTTCGGAGGTAATGATTTAGAGGCTGAGAAGAAAGTAACAAGGAAACTCAGTGATTTTTCTGGAAGCTGGTTTTGGTTCATATAAGCATTGCAGCGGGAATTGGGGGTGTGGGGGTGGTTAGGCAGGCGGTCCAGGGGCCACCCTAACCTGGCAGAGGGGAAATATGTGAGAAGTGCAGTAGATCATAAAAATGCAAGAATTCATGTATGTAAATTGCCCTCCCCCCAATTCTGTATTGTCCCTTTGGGACAGTGTAAACAATTCACGTATTAAGGCAAATATGCAAATCAACCAGGAGCACTTTTGCTATAACTCAACTGCTGGCACCTCCTGAGACTGCAGTTCATTTCCCTTCTGCCAGCCCCGTGCTCTGCCTCCACACCTGTTCAGCTTGGTATTTACACAACTTCGCATTGTTTAGTTCAAAGATTCTTGATCTCTTTTATGTCTCTAGTTTCTTATCTGGCAGTGTTATTTTGGGGTAAAGCATAACACAACATATGATTAAGCAGAATGTCCTTCTCTGGCCGCTGCTGTGTACTTGTTTCTTTTCCTCTCTTTGTCCTTCTCGTCAGCGTTCGCTCACCTGGTTCAGAATTCCTGGGAGAGATTGGACGGCAGTCACCTGTGCATCCAGGGTTGGAGAGAAAACTCTTCTCTAAATGTGAACTGTTGGTTCAGGACCGTGGTCAGCAATGCACCCCCGAAAGTTACATTTAAATGTATAGAACTTGTGTGAAATTCCTGCTGGCCCCTCCACCTTCTCTGATAGGAAAGCCTCACTCTTATGTGATGGTGTGAATTCATAACCAGACACATGTCTTTGAGACAGCTTATAAATTTGTACCCTAAGCCTGTACTTGTTTGCTAGCCCATCAATTCCCCTCTTGGACACAGTCGATATAATTTTGATTATGGTACTTACTTCCAGTGAACCTGTCAGCCTAAATGCTTTGAACTGATATTGGGAAAAGGGAGAGGTGGGGAGGTGGGAAGGAGACTGGCATGTTGGCTTTGTTTTCTTAAATTTCATAGGCTCTCATGTGGACAGTGACATTTTTGTAATTTTGCGGCATTTTTGGTGAGCGGCAAGCTCACAGGTGTTTTGGTTTCTGATGTAGAACTTGATCAGCTGCTTTTCTAATAAGCTGAGAAGTTGGGTAGGTGGTTCAACCCTGGATGATGATTTTGTGCCTTTCTATGTTTATTTGAAAAAATAATAACATCATTTCTCAGACTTCTAATGTTAACATTTGTTTTTTGGGCGTTTCTTTTTTGAAATTTTATTTTATTGTTTAAAGTATTACACATAGTAGTACATATATCTCCTTTTAATTTTTTGGGCATTTCTTTATGTGGAGATGCCACACCTTCAGTGAGTGATACAGCAAGGGCCCCGGTGCCTCATCAGTGGGAGGGAAATAGAGTAAAAGTGGGTTAGAATTGTGGTTAACCTCTTTCACTGTACACTGCCCTTGAAACATATTCACAGAAGTTGCAACTTTAAAATGGCTTCTTAGGGTAAACAATACTGGCTAACCTACATTAAGGTATTGAAATAGAATGCAGTGTGGGGAAATCCATGTTGTGTAGACGGTTAAGTGATGGTTTTTACAAACAGGTGCTTTATGCATACATTGGTTCCATAGGAATCTGTCTGGCTCCCATACACAGAAACTCCCAAGGTTTGTTTTGTCCCTGAGTTGTAGCTGCAGTGCTTAATTGAAATCACCCGAGGCTTAGTTTTAACCATCACCCCAGGCAGGCTTCATTTTAGAAGGGTGGCTCAGAGAAAACTCACTTAGAGGCTGCCAAGATGGGGAGAACTGCTCCAGAGAAGAGGGTAGGTTGTTTGGAGAGAAAGGACCATGAATAAGCTCCACCTAGGGACGAGAACTTCATGCTCATCTCAGGGGAGTAAGTCCCTATGGGGGAGACATTCCTGTTCTGTGCCTTTCATCAGAGCAGTAAGTAGAAGTGCCCCACTGTGTGTCCACCTTACTTTACAGCCTGAGCAAGTGTGTGAGCCCGGGAGTGAAGGAGATTGAGAAGAAAGGTATTTGTCCAGTAAGGAGGACAGTCGTCTCTTCGCCCTAGGTTCCGCTACTTTAGCTTATTTATCTGCTGTTTGAAATCTTACCCATGTCAACTTTATTTTATGTACCACCTTATTTCCCTGGAATCTCTTGGGTCTCATGTCTCCGTACATTAAGTTGCCCTAATAAGCGACCCCAGTTCTCTTTCATCGTGAACATGGGTGGGTCCTGGCCATGGTGCCCATTCTCTGACAATAGGAGGAAAAGGGATAAAATGGAAATGACTTTGAACTCTCTTGGTTTTCTCTACTAGAATGTCAGTATCACTTTTGTTTCCAAGAGTTCTGCTTTTGAAATGAAAACATTTCTACCTGGAGAACACGGAGGGCAACAGTTCTAGGATTTTGAAATAAGACTGATAGGCTAGTAGAGTAGCGACATGACACTTCAGTAACCTGCTAACATCATACTGTTTTAAATTCCTTTAGAATTATTTCCGAGTCATCACTTTCTGTGTATTAGGTTACCTGTCACTCCTTGTTCTAATTCATCCCTCTTTCCTCCCACCTCTTCCCTTCTATAGCTGGGTCATCGGAATTTTTAAAAGAAAGGAGGAACCACTTTGGTGGTAAATTGTAATAAAATGTTTGGTACACAGAATGTTTGGGGGAAAGGCCATTTGGTTACTGAATTTTATGATTCACCAAAAATTAATTTGAGAGCTCTTTTTGTTCTCACTTTATTGCTTACCCTTTTGCCTTAGAATGTCATGGCATGGTTTTCCTGCCTTATTATTCTGTGCTGAACAAGCTAGATTTTTAATACATGATTGGACATCTTGTAGTGCTTTAGGGCTCTCCTTTTGCACATCAATCATCTCTGAAGACCATCGAAGACATAAAAGTGTGTACGCAGAGGTAGAAAGTGAGAATGAAATTGCTAGTGCTATTAACAAGAGTAGACTATCTTGATTCTTTTTTAACTTTAAAAGTTGAAACTAGCAGGATCTTGCTGCATTATCTTTGTTCCTGGGATATGCCACATTGTGTATATATTTTCAGTATTTGTATGGTGTTTAATAGTTTGTACAGCTTTTTTTTATATTATTTCAGCTGTTCACTCATTACCATTTTGTACACATTTCTTTTTGTAGTAGAGTTAATAGTAACATCTCTCTCTCTCTCTCTCTCTCTCTCTCTCTCTCTCTCTCTCTCTGTCCCTCTCTATCTCTCTCCATTGTGGGCTCCTCTTGTGGGAGCAATATCATATCAACCCAAATCTCTGTAGCAGGGAGAGTGTGTGGCATATAGTAGGTAATTAATCCATTGCACCAAATGGCAGTTGAGGCATATTGTGTGTCAAGACAGCATTCTTGGTGTTTTACATGCATTTGCTCATTTAATTACCATGCAGTAGCTAAGTTATCTTCCCAATGTTACACAATCGAGGAGGAGAAAAGCGGGAAGAGATTGGGAGAGGACAGGTTTACAAAGACCATTGAGAACACTGTGCATTCCCTAAGGTCCCAGCCTCTTGGCCAGCTTCGTATCTCAGAGCTGAGCACAGATGTGGCACTCGGTAAGTGATGGTTGAATGCATGATCATTGAGGAATGAAACACCACTTAGCAGATAGGTCCCTGTGCATTTGGTGTTTAAGAGCTTGGATTAAGTGTCTGTAGAACTTTCATTGATGTCAGGGCTAAGATTTAACAGGGCTCCGATCCTGGGGTTCAGATTGTCAGTTTAATGGGTTGAGTGGGTTTGTTCAAATGAAAGGTTTTTGACTATAAATCAATACTTATTTTCCTGTTAACTTTGGTAAACTGTTTTCTGTTTAGATAATTTTTGATTATTCATTATAATCATGCTTGTAGCAGTAAGCCATTTGGCTATATGTTTAAAGGAATTAATTTCTGATGATATATTAACAATTCACCTTAAAATATTAGCAGCAACACTGGGTTTTACTCATTAGTGCTCAGGATAAAACTGCTGTCAGTGCAAATGGGTTACGGGATTTCTGGCAATTTTATGGGGAGAGTTGGTATAGCAGTTGGGAGGTCTGAACTTTGCCTTGGCTTCTTACTGGGCAAATTATTAGCCCCCACTGTCTTTATAGGTGATGAAATAAGAGGTCCTTTTAGCTTCAGTGCCAGTGTGATTCCCTCTTACTATAGAAACATTCATTTAAAACCTTAAAGTTGTCATTGGTGTGCAATCTGTTATAGAACTGTTCAGCCACATGTTTCTTTTGACAAACCTGATAGTCAATTGTGTTTTCTGATTTGTGAATAGAAACATGTACTTAAAGGAATTCTCTCAAGTACACTTACTCATGGATTCTTCCTTTTAGCTTATGGTGATGTGAGCATGCAGAAGAAATATGGTTTACTTATATGTTCCATTTCTATTTATCTTTTAAAATGATTTGGTTTGTTCTTGCCAGTCATCAGAAAAAATGTGGAGGGTACCTGCTAGTCCCTGCAAGGGGATTTTATTCTGGGTGATGAGTCAGCTGTCCATTCTCTGGACACTGCACCTTACTGTTGTGCACACCAGACATTATTGTTATTATTCCAGGAAACTAGAAAGCATGATTTTTGGCGCACTAGCTCCCGGAGACTGCAGAACTACTACCCGTGTTTCCCCGAAAATAAGACATCCTCTGAAAATAAGACCTAGCGCATGGAAAGATAAGACATCCCCTGAAAATAAGACCTAGTGCAACTTTGGGAGAAAAAATTAATATAAGACACTGTCTTATTTTCGGGGAAACAGGGTAGTAGATCTTTCTCCTCAGAACCTGCTTTTTTACTGCAGGCTCCAAACAGAAAACACGTGGGTTTGTGATCTGCTTACTGCCTGGAATTACTCTAGTGGCCACATCACAGGTGTGTCATTCCTGTGTGTTGGACCGACAGTGTCTGATGTTTAAAAATCATTATTCTTTCATTTCAAAAATTTATATGGTCTCTGCTCCCCCAGGCTGCAGGGCCCTCCTATACATTCAGGATCCTCTCTGCTCATGCCTGGAAGTGGATTAAAGTTTGTTTGCAAAGTTAATCTGAATCTGTCATATAGAGAACATTGTGATGGTTGCCAGATGGTGGTGGTGGTTGGGAGTGGAAGGGGGGGCTGGGTGGAAAAGGTGAAAGGGATTAAGATGCATAAATTACCAGTTATATAAACAGTCATGGGGATGTAAAGTACAGCATAGGGAACATAGTTAATAATATTCTAATAACTGTATGATGTGAGATGGGTACTTCCAATAACTATGTGTGGTGTCAGGTGGGTAATAAACTTATGAAGGTGGTCACTTTGTACGCTATATAAATTTCTAATCACTCTGCTGTACACTTGAAACTCATATATGTCAACCATAATTGAAAAACAAATAAAAAATTAAAAAATCAGAATCTATCAGGAAAAGTTGCTTTTTATCAGCCAACTGATGTTTTTTTTAAATTATTTATTACTATTGTTTTAACCAGAGGCTGGTGGCTCCATCCTAAGCTGTTAGCCTGAGCTGTCAGTGTTGTCTTCGGTTTGTTTGAAAGTCAGTGGTGTGGAACTTGGAGCGCGAAGCCTCATAGAGATAGTTTTAAATAGCGATTCAGCTTCCACATCAGCCTACAAAAGCCTACTTAACTTCCAGAATGGATGATAAAGTCCTAGAAATGGGATGATGGTGCTGGACACAGTGAAGAAAGTAGCATCTTAGGTCTGGAAGGGCAAGGCTGCTTTGCACGCTGCCTTAAGTTTTCCTTGGCCAGACTGGGACCAGGGCCTGGGCCTTCCGGCTCTGCCAGTGCTCCTGCCCGCTGGGCGGTGCTACTGCTGGCTTTCTGTTTGCCTTAGGCTTCTGGCTGTGGGCGAGTCTTTCTTTTCTACTGTGTTGGGGGCACTGGAGGTTGCACTACCATGAGCCATGAGTACATTGGCTGGTAATTCTCAACATTTGCACACCTGGATGAGCTGACCTGCCTCCCAGGTGTTCTGAGTTAGGGAACAGGTGAGTTGGAAGATTCAACGAGCTACGTGGTGGCTCTGGGTGTCTGCTTGGAGATGTGGTAGTGCCCTTTCTTTGTCTTTACGGCTCCTTCATGGGTGCCCAAGGCTCCTTCCTATTTGGGGCAAATCCATTTAACCCAAAGCAATATCTCCTGCCACTTTCCTGTTCATTTCTACGCTGTGAGGATGTATTGTACCACCTGGTGACTATAGTTAATACTGTATCACATACTCAGAACTGGGAGAGATTTTAAAGGTTCTCATCACATGAAGATAATTTTGTAACTAGGAATGATGATGGATGTTAACTAGACTGATGGTGATGACCATTTCACAGTAGATATGAATAGCAAATCATGTACACCTGAAATGAATATAAAGTTGTATGTCAGTTATACTCAATTAAAAATAATGTAGAAGGTGGTTATCTCAGAAAACCAATCAAAATGCCTTAACTTCACCAAGTACTATTGATGTAGGGACCATTTATGTCCCAAACATTTTTAAAAATATATATTTTATTGATTTTTTACAGAGAGAAAGAGAGAGGGATAGAGAGAAACATCGATGAGAGAGAATCATCAATCAGCTACCACTTGCACACCCCCTATTGGGGATGTGCCTGCAACCAAGGTACATGCCCTTGACCGGAATCGAACCTGGGACCTTTCAGTCCACAGGCTGACTCTCTATCCACTGAGCCAAACCGGTTTTGGCTGCCCCAAACATTTTTTTTTGTGTGTTATAAAATTGGTTCATAGAACACATGATGTTCTAATTTGCATGGTCTTGTCTCTCCCTCACCAGCAGACATTACATTCTCCCATGCTTTTTCTTCTAATTTAACTCAGATGATAGGATAGTTCCTGTAGATGAAACTTTAAGTAATTGCCATGTGTCCTCATTCCACTAGTGGCCTGTCACTTGCATGTGTGTTTTTAGGGACCCCTTTCTCTTCTGAACCCACAGTCTGAGGATGGGTGGCCTCATCACTCTAACCAGAGGATGTTTTTGTTCATTGTGCCAGGAGCTGCTTGTTTTCTTTTTCTCCTGGCTTCCGGTTTTCCCCTGCCCGCCTCTCAGTAGATGGTTAAGGCTGCGTGGGATTAGTGTAATTTGTTCTTTTAAAGAGATGGGGAAGGCCCATCAAGATTGTTTATAGCATTTCCAGCAATGGGGCTGACTCCAGCAGAGCCCCGCTCAGTGTCTCCTTAGAGATTGTCTGCGGTAATTAAAAAGAAAGCTAAACAGATTTTTAAAATGATAAATACAGGCTTACCGAGTGACTCCATCATGGTGGGTATGAGCCCCGCTGAGAAACACCAGGGATGCTCTCTTTCTGCTCCTGAAGAACCTATAATCAGATGGGTAGTGTCTCCAATTGTTCAGATACCATTACCTGCAGTTTTTAGAAATTATTTTGACACTTAAGGACATCCAAGGATGTAAATTTAATTACCACTGCTGCTTTCTCTGTGGGCTTGGATGAAAAGTGGCAGATTCTGTAATAGAATTGCCACTGAATGTAGTGTTTTTAAAAATATATATATTTTTATTGATTTCAGAGAGGAAGAGAGAGATAGAAACATCAATGATGAGAGAGAATCATTGATCAGCTGTCTCCTGCACACCCCTCCCCTCACCCTTCTTCCCCTCCCCTCCCTGCCCCACTTTGGGGGATCAAGCCTGCAACCCAGGCATGTTCTCTGACTGGGAATCAAACTTTGACCTCTGGTTCATAGGTCAGCGCTCAATCATTGAGCCATATCAGCTGGGCTGAAATGTTGTTTTTTATTTATTCATTTATTTAAAAATATATTTTTATTGATTTCAGAGTGGAAGGGAGAGGGAGAGATAGAAACATCATTGATGAGAAAGAATCATTGATTGGCTGCCTCCTGCACACCCCCCACTGGGGATGGAGCTGGCAACCCAGGCTTGTGCCCTTGACCAGAATCGAACCTGGGAGCCTTTGGTCCCAGGTCAATGCTCTATCCACTGAGCCAAACCAGCCAGGGCTGAGATATCATTTTTTTAAAAGTTAAATTTCAGGAGTGTTCCAAATTTTGTTTCTAAACTGGCAATACAGACTGATGGCTTTGAAGCATTACCTTAAGGTCTGGGGCATGCAGAGTAATTTGGCTTTTGAGGAAGTAACTTTCAGTTGTGTTGAATCAGTTGCTTACTTATGATACTGTACAACACCAGGGCTTTATTGCAGTGGGATTTGGGGTGTGGGGCTCACTTTAACCTGCACTTGGCGGACTGGAGTGATGTATCTGGCATTATTGCAGTTCAGGGTGGTGAGTGAGCTGAGGGCACCTTCTTCCTGGGTTTCTTTTTTTGAAGTGCCTATCTTTCCTCCTTTGCCTGCTGGCCTACACACTTGAAGGCAGAAAGGGAGGAAATATTATGGAGTACTGGATAGGTGGGAGTGGGATACTGGGATGCACAGGTGTTATCTTAGCATGCTGTTTCAATAACAAGTGCGGGTGAAGGTGGCCTTGATGGAGGGGAGGTCCCAGTTGTCCTTCTTGCTGTGGGCACAGCTGGTGTGAAAGTGCACATGGTTCTCCTTTGGTATATCAGGAGGTATGTATTGAACCTTCCTGCTTGCAAAGCTCTGTAGGAGCTGGAGGCTTGGAGGGAAGGGAGATGCAAAAGACATAAAAAATCTGGTCAGTGCCTAAAGCCACAGACAGCCGGGTTAGCAGCCAGAGTGCACACAGAGCGAGTTGGCCTGAATGTGCACAGTGCCTTGTCAACACGTGAAAATGAGACTCAGACTGAAGTACAGAGTCATCCACCCGATGGGCTTTATCTGGACGTGGCTTTCCTGGCGGCTTGAAGATGTCCTAGTAAGCATTGGACAGGAGGAAAGAACATTGTACCAGATGAAATGATTGGCCCTCTCAGAGTATTCCTTCTATATGTCAGGAGTTTTAGGAAAGCCTCCTGTTTTTCTCTTTAAAAGTAATAATATTTAGAAGCAATAGTAATTGGCAGGATTGTTTTTCTACATGCGTATGGTTATCTCTTTGAGCCTGTGGAATTTAAAATGACTGATACAAAAATATATTACCAGGATGTAGTATTTTTCTAAAACCAGCTTACTAATGGCTGCATAATTTCTAACCAAGAATATTTTTTTAAAGATTCATTATTTCCCTAGATCAGTGGTTGGCAAACTCATTAGTCATCAGAGCCAAATATCAGCAGTACAACGACTGAAATTTCTTTTGAGAGCCACATTTTTTAAACTTGAACTATTGATATATAGGTAGAGGTACATTGTTATTAACTTAATTAGGGTACTCCTAAGCTGGCCTTTGCTAAAAACTCAAGGGGCCAAAGAGCCGCATGTGGCTCGTGAGCCATAGTTTGCTGACCACTGCCCTAGATAATTAAGCAATATTTATAATTAATATTTTCTTAGCCACTGTCTTCAGGAACTTTTAGGTTTTGTTTGTGGGGTAGAATTTGGGGAGAGAGTATGTTTGGTGAGAATTTACCAGGTAAGCCATTTTTGGTAGCATCTCTTGAAACCAGCCCTTTTCTTGCTTTGGGATATCTTTCAGTTCTTCATCACTTGAAATTTGCCAAGTTTAGAGCAATGATGTTTTTGGCCCAGCAGGAACTTAAAACACTCCCTCCATCATTTTTTTTACTCCTTCTTCTTCCTCCTCAAAATGCATTTGAAACACTACTTAGCGATGCTCTCACCATCTGGGTCTTAGGCAGAATTGTGACCTCTGCCAGGGATGTGCCCCCAGGGCTGAGGACTTATCCTGTGCCTGAGGCGTATCCTGACCCGAGCTCCCTGGGCCTCTGAGCCATGTGGACTGGCTGCCAGTCCTCCGCTTCCACAGCCTGGATTTTATGAGGCACATCCTGTGATTTTATAAGGCAGTTTCTCCAGGCGTCAAACCTGTCAGGATAGCTCATTCCCAGTGTTTGCAGGCGGGGAGGGAAGTGAGTCAGCTCACTTTTTACCAAAAACCCACTCTTTACCAAATTCTCAGGGTGTTATCGGGCTCCTTCAAGTTTCTGCAAGCGCGGGGGGGAAACTCCTTCACCAAAGCATTAGTGATTGCCAATCATGGTCTACCAGTGTGAGGGCCCTGTGTGACATGCAGTCCTTGTGTGGCATGGGGTCCCCGCGTGATGTGAGAGCCACTTCTCAAAGCCGCACAGAGTTACAAAGCAAGTCTGCGGGGGTTCTGGGGGAAATGAGGTTATAGCCGAAGACCCAGACAGTGAGATGGTGCTGCTTAGAGGTGTCCAAGCCAAGGAGGAATGATTAGGGCAGCTCTGCTCTTGTAATTAACACCAGTCTCCCAGATGAGCTTCATTCTCTCTTCCCTGGCCCAGCACACCTATCTTCCCTCTTCCCTCAGGAAAAAGAACCAAGCAGGCAGCCAGGGAGGCCCTAGGAGGGCCTGGCTAGTTCCTCTACCTCTTCAAAGAGTCTCTGTCCAGTTGTTTTTATTTTAACCACAGCGAGCACTCTGGACTCCTGAAATTGACAGTTATAGTTATGCTGTGCACCGCACCTTGGAAAAGGAAATATTCTGCCTCTCCACATATTTCTTGCACACAGCTGGTGAATGCAGGAAATGGCAGAGGAGAAGCTCTTCCCATAAGACTTTCTTCTCGCAGGCGGAGTTAAGGTGTCTATGTGCCCTTCCTGACATGTATTTGGGGTCTAGATTCATTGACTCTTGAGGAGGCAAGGAGATCCCACTTTTAGATTAAGCTCTGAACAAGTCTTATGGACACGTTTCCATGTTGCAGAGCAGAAGACCAAGGGGCCCCGTTTTTTCCATCTGTTTGGAGAGCAAGTTCCTCCTGATCTTGGAGCTGACAGATCTCTCTTGTGCCAAAAAGACATGGTACTTGGCACACTTCCCAGTGTGAAGGGGCTGCGAGGACAGTGGTTTGGGGAGAGCAGGAGCCTCATGGTGCCCAGGCAGGGAGAGGGCAGGGTCTCTTCTGCTGGAAGTGGTGGGGTTGCCTCCATGAGGGCTGATTTTATCTGCGTCTACATTCAGGACCTCCTTTCTGATGCCGTGTTCGGGGAGGGGGGTCAGGGGGGGGGCTCATGTGGCAGAATAAATTTTTTAAAGTGATTAAACCTGTGCCTTGTTCTTTGCTTTTTCTCTTCTCTGGTTTTTAAGCAGGAGCTGTGATGGTTGTAATTCCTTGCCTTGGGAATATTTGCGTTGCTGAAAACTGAAGCAGTGAGAAGCAGAGGTTCTTCTCAGACTCGTTATAAAAAGCCTAAAGCCTTAGAAGAGACACCCCTGTGCTGCCTGGGGTGCAGGCTGCTTCTCTCTGAGAGCAGGGAGAGGGAGGAAGCAGGTTCCCCGATCGGGAAGGGGTTAAGGTTGGTGGGTTCTGGGCACAGGGGTTGGGATTCAGTGAACATCTCTGGTGGCAGCATTAGCCTAGGGAGGAGGCCGCTGGCCGCTTCCCGGGAAGGCTTGGTTTTAGACACCCAGGCTGCCTGCCTTGGCAAGGATTCCAGTGCCATGTGGGGGGCCTGGGCACAGCTGTGCTGGATTTCCAGGGCCTTTGGGGTCTGGTAGGCCAGAAGGTTCAGCAGTGGGCATGCTAGGCTTTTCTTTGAGTGACACCCAGGAGCAACTGCATGCCTTACGATGGGCCTTGGAATCAGAATTAATTTGATTTCAAGAAAAGAGTGGTTTTATGTGTTTTTTTGTGTTTTTTTTTACTCCTGACTTTGTGAATTGAGGTTTCAGACCGGTTGTACTCATGAACATACCTAGATGAGGTTTGATAGCTCATAAACTTAATCTGGGTCCTACCCTCCTGTGTCCTGTTACTATTGTAGAAATTACAGTATAGTGGTCCAGACAAATCAGAAGAAGGCACCGAGGGCTCAGCTTCTCCCAGCTCAGGGGCCTCACTTCCACCCTTTCCTCCCCTTGTTCGGCCCCCAGCAAGTCACCGACTTCCTGCTTTGGGCATCGCCCTGCCTGTTGGTGCACTGACCTCGTAGTGTTGGGATGTCTCCCCCTCGCCCAGCTACAAGCTGCTCACCAGCAGAGACCCTGTCATATTTATCTTCGTAGCTGCAGCAGCTCAGCATGCAATAAATCTTTCTTGAATACATAAATGCACAGAGGAAACTTGACAATGTAGTAAGGGAGGTTGAGGCTCTGACAAGTGCCAGGCTGATGCAGGTGGAACAGGATGTGGGCAGGGATGGAATTTTCCCCACTCATCCTTTCCCTCCTGTCAAGGTGAGTGACTCAGAGTGGGATTCAAAGAAGAGATGACCTTTAAGTATTATGTATTCAAGTTATATGTAAGAACCAGTGTCTAGGAGTCTGCACTGCTGACTGGCCAGTTGTCACCAGATAGGCAGAACTGCCTGGAACAAGACCATTTTAGGCTGGCTGGACATCAAAGGAGGTGTGCAGGGCTCCTGTTCTCCTCCCGTAACTCCTGCGAGTGCTGGTCCAGGCCAGGGTGAAGCCCACGGCCCCCAGGTGGCCTCCTTGGAGGTGAAGGGTGTCCTTTCTGGATTGCCAAGTTCCCCGAGGCCCTGGGGAGCCAGGGTTCTGCTCTCTCAGGCTCCCGTGAGGAGCAGCTGGCAGGGGCCTTTGTATGATTGGATGTGAGCCTCTTTGTACCTCATCCCAGGAAGGGGCAAACACTTTAAAATGCTCGCAAAAGCAAATTCTGAAAAGACCAAGACTTCTTTGTGTAAACAGTTGGTAAGTAGCTCCCCTTTCTTTCCTGTTACTGATTAATTTCCCCGACAGCATTGCTGGTGGCTCTTCTTCACAATTGGTTGCTGAATTGCAGCGTTGAATTGTCTGTGTAATTGGCACTATAACAACGTATGAAGCCAGGAAAAAGTCGTTTCAACCAGGGCAGCTGAGCCTTGAAGATTGACACCTTGCACTTTCATACCTGGGCTGAAAGAAGAGCATTACATGTTTTTAATGATCTGATCAAATTTCTTCCTGAAGGTAAATGGACACATTCAAGTTGGGCATGAGGCACTGAAATTATCTTCAACTGCAACCAGGGGCATTACCTCAAGATTTGGGTTTTCTGATGCTGTTAATTAGACGCAACTCTCTGGCTATCTAGCTTTTGGAAATGTTTGTAAAGCATTTCAGCGTATACCTTATTGAAGGCCTACTATGTGCTGGGCACAATATATCTTTAAAACTTAGCTGTGATCTTGCAAGGCAGGTGGGGGATATCTCCATCTCACACTTACAGAAAGGGAAGCTCACAGAGATTAGGTAACTTGCTCTCAGTTTGTCTGCTTCCAGTACTAGGGCTCTGTTCCACGGTGGGTCAGAAAGTGTAGAAATGAGTTAACTTTTCCCCTAAAGTTACTTATGAACAGCTTTACCCATTTATTCTCAGTGACTTAAAAAAACAACAACAACAAATTAAAAACTACGCAGAGCAGAATTGCAGAGGCCTGCCTGCATGCCTGGCTCCCGGAAGTGTGCGGGAAAAGGAGACGGTGTTTGCTGGGAGCCACTAAGTTTGGGATAGCATGTCCCACATGATGGATAACCAGCTCAGGTGGCCCTTGTTCTTTCTGTCCCTTATGCCTGGAGTGCTCCCCCTCTCCCCCCACAGTACCACCGTGAGGGGAGCATGCCCAGTAAGCACAGAGGTGGATTGGCCAGGGACCATTAACAAAATAAAACACCAAAGCAAACCAATAAAGGGAGACAGACAAAGGCAGGAGCACAACCAGCAGGGTAGTTGGCATGTCTTTCTGGCAGCTCGGGTTGAGAGAGAAATAGGTGCCACGGCAGTGTTTTGGTCTCGGCTTTGAGCTCAGTTGATTCGGATGGAACTTTGACCCGTGCCTGTGCCTGCTAAAGGCTGCCAGGTGGTTCTGAGAGGGGCCTGCGGGGAAGGCGTTGGCACTGTTCCCATTGGCTTGTGGAGGATTGTTTACTCCCCGGTGCCATTCACTGAGGCAGGAGCCGTGCTAGGTGCTTTTCTGCACAAGTCACCCTTTTCATCCTCACGGCAGGTTCCTGAGGGGCCGAGGAGTAGCCCCACTCTACAGGCCGGGAAACAGATGTTTCAGGGAACTCAGGCATGGAGCTGGTGCCTGGTCTTCTGGTTAGTGACAGGGGTAGGATTTAGACTCCTCTGTTTGTCTTTCCAGATTTCTGTCCTTGCTAAACGTGACGTTTGGACAGACATTAACATCTCATTACAGAACCAAACGGTTTTGTCTGCATTGCCCATTTAAAAGACATCAGAGTAACTAGATATGACTTCTGATGTTTACCCCCATCATTTTTGATGGATCTTCACATACCAAGGCGGTTATTAAAAAAGTGTCATTCCCATTAGGAGTATTGTGTCTTCCTTTAATAGTATGAAGTTTGCTGGAGCACATTTTACAGAAAGAGAAGGATTGTTTTTTCTGACTCAGTTTTGCTGTACTGGAGGGTATTGGGGATGTGAGGACAGAGAAATGGAGAAGGAAGCCTGCCTCTCACCCTTTCTAGGGAATCCATGTCTTTCTGTGCTTTGTAAGCCAGCCACGTTCACCTCCATTCCATTTATGAGTACAATATTCTCTTCATGGCCATGCTCTAAAGGCCAGCCTGCGACCCCAAGGCAGGCTGATGACCTGTGTAGAGGATGGTGTGGATAGTGCAAACAGTGGCAAGAAATCAGTGGGTGAAGAGACTAACTCTCAACCTAATATATTTTTGTCATCATTTATTAGTATTTTGATCCTCAATTAGAAGTGTGACCAATAGTGAGAATAACTTTTACAGGAGTGACTGTCGTAGATGGTTTGTGACACTTGATAGGGTTCCTGCCCCGTAGCCTGGATTCCCTACACACGACAGGGCCTCCCTGGTGCTGAGTTACAGCTGTGCCACCTGTGAAGAGGAGATTCGGTGAGCGAGAGCCTGAGGGTGAATGTATTTCACTTACGTGGGGCTGTCAGGTCTTATCAGCCTTTTGTTAGAAATATTTCTTCTTCCTGAAAACTCATAAAAATTCATGTTGCAATATCAATGCCTGCAGGATCCTGTAGAATTTTGTTGAGCTGCTTATACCCTCTTCTCCCTAATAGATATATCATCATCCTCCTATATGGGCATACAAATGTGTGCTTGTGAATTGATAGAGGCAGCTCATGTCTATGCCAAAGTGGGTTTGCTGAGGGAAATGAATAAACTAATTTTCCCCCCACTGGTTCAGTGTGACTAAGATAATTCTATGTATATTCTCAGGAGATTCCATTCTGGAAAATATTTTAAATTTCATTAACCTTGTATACATTTCACCAGATGCCTTTTCAGCGTATCTGTGTGTTTTGTTATCATAATAATGCTTTGCTGGTGTATCAGGAACGGCACAAAAGTGATTAATGGAGTTACCATTTTTTATGATTAATATATTTAGCGAGGTCACCTTTTGTGTTATTAGGAACAACAGATTTGTCAATTCTTACCAACACTGTGCATATTCTTGTGCTCTTAAAAAGAAAGGATGGTGTTAGCCTAATTTTAGTGTTTTAAATATAGGTCTTCCACCGAGTGAAACAGATAGGTTACTCTTTTCCATTTTTTGTTTTAAACAAAGAAAAATTGATTTGTTGGCATCTCCCTTCTGTTTGATAGAGGGGAGAAGCAAATATTTAAAGATAACAGTGACCCACTAATGATAGTGCATCATTACCAAAACATTCTGGGAGGAGAACCATATTCCGTATGCTCAGCTATGTAAGACAGAACCTTGGTACTGTGTGGAGTGTATAGCTAGTCCTTTTCACCCGCACTTTTATTATGCAGCGATGGTCCCCTATTGTGTGGGCATATTTGTGAATGGGGAGCATATATAGATCTCTACAGTGCTACTCTCTCTTTTTTTTAAATCTTAAAACCATCTAGAACTATGCCTTGAAACGAATATGTTTTAAAACCTCAGCACAATTTCAAATTTTAAGTACAGTTATGTAGGACTTACCTTTTATTAAGAACAAAGAAGCTACCTTGTAAAACAAAACCAGTGTGTAGCAGTTCTGGTAGCGGACAAGAATTTAGCTTAGTGGATAGTATTCCCATTTATGGAATGTTAATTATAAATTGTGCTTATTTTTTTTATATAAATTTTATAGGAAAACATTTCTAGTACTTATTTCTTATGTCCTTGTTTTCCATGCTTCTGTCTGTCCTTCTTTTCTCCTACCTCCTACAAGGACAGTTCGGTTTTTACAGGTCCTGATTTTTTCCTCCTGTCTCACCAGAAGTGATAACTCATTTTGTTAGAATGGTAGTGATCTCAAAAGTGGAGGATTATGACTCCAGTTGGGGCTTAATCAGCCTGAGCAGGTGCATTCTAAGTAAGAGAAATACTGTTTTAATGCAAATGTCCCCCCTAATTCAGAGAAAGGGAGACATGGATAGGAATTGACATAGCAGTTAAGTCAGAATTGTTTCTAATAGATTGTTTTTCCACCCCCCTGAATTCTCTGGGCACCAGCAGCAGTATCTGTTAATAAATGAAAGAGAAATATAACAGGAGAGAAGTTGAGGGCGGCTGTCCTAATTTCTTGCTCTGAGGGATCACAAATGCTTAAGATAAAGGAAGTCGGAGGCTCACAGGAGGACTTGGAAGCCTCAGTGATACAGTGCTCATTTTAGAGGGGAATTGGATTCTGGGGCCCGAGATAAAGAGCAGATGATCACATTAAAACACCCCAAGCCCCACTATAAGGTGACGGAACATGAGCCTTACCAGGGCTTTAGAGTACAGCTGCTGACACGTGCTATTGGGTGAAAAGCAAGAACATGTTTAGTGGTGTCTGAGGACTACGGCATGCAGAATAAACCAGCACTTCTTGTTCGGTGAATAGAATCTTTGTGGCAAGTAAAATTGTACTTCGAATTTTAGTTAATTTAGGATTTTAGACAAATACAGACAAATACAGTGTTTTGATTGAAAAAAGCATTAGCCATAGTCTCTCTCCTTCCTGGGTGGTTGAGTGTGTGTAAATATTTATTATACTGTACTTTCAGGTTTTAGGTGTTTTTTTTTTGTTTGTTTTTTTTTTTTTAATATGTTTAAAAATAAAAATGGTTAAAAGAAAAGCCACCAGTGAGTCCCAGGCCTTCTAGCTCAACCATATGAGTGCATTATTCATTTCTCCATCTGTTTAACAATACTTATTGAGTATCTGCTATGCACCAGGCACTGTTACTGACTCTGGGAATATGGCAATAAGCAAGAGAAGTAAAAGTCCCCGATCTCATTGAATGGAGACAGTATGTTAAACAAGGTGTTAGAGTCAGGGAGGGAGGCCAGCAAACTTTTTCTGTAAAGGGCCGGACAGTAAACGTTTTGGGCGCTGTGGACCAGGTGGATTCTGTCACAGCTGTTCATCTCTGCCATTGTAGCGTGAAAACAGCCACAGACAACGTGTACAACGTGAGTATGGCTGTGTTCCAAACAAAGCAATATTTACAGAATCAGGTGGTGTGGCCCATGGCCCATAGTTTTCAGATAGTAGTATGCCCCAAGGAGAAAAGAAATGAAAAGGACCAATGGGGATGAGGGGTCTTGCAATTTTTGACTGGAAAGGCCTCACTGAGAAGGTGATTTGTGTAAAGATCTGAAAAAAAAAAAAAAAAAAAGATGTGTTCGGCCATGTGTATATCCTGGAAAAAGAATGAGGGAATAGCAAGTGCAAAGGCCCTGAGGTAGAACATACCTGGAGAACTGAAAGAGTGGCCCCAGAATGTTTGGAGTAGAGCGAGTGCAGAGGGGTCCAGGGGGAGGGGGAGTGGTAGGAGATGAGACCACAGGCAAAGGCTGAAGATGAGGGACAAGGTCCCATCATGTCACCTTGTAAGGCATTTAAAAAAAATGGTCAGTTGGGTATTCCTGGAGGGTTTTGAATAGAAGAGTAATATGATCTAATTGTTACCAAGATCACTGGAAAAGAGACTATCGGAGAGTTAGAGGGAAAACCTAGACAATCAATACGAGGTAACTGAGGAAGTCAGGTGAGATGGTGGTGCTGGAGCGGGCTCCTAGTAGTGGAGGTGCTGAGAGGCAACCAGGCTCTGCATGGACATCGATCGACTCAACAGGGTTTGCTCACAGAGTAGAAGTGGGATATGAGACTTGGAGGGGTCAAAGAGGACCCTAAAGTTTTTGGCCAGGTAAACGGGAAGGGTGAGGTGCCATGTACTGAGTGGCAAAAATGGTTGGGCAGCTAGCCCAACAGTCAGCAGTATTACTGCACAGAACCCCTGGCCAATAAAAGCACACAGCTTGAACTGAGGTTCAAGACTAAGCATGGTGTGTCATCTCCTGGATTTGCATGGGCCTAGGTGGCCATAGTGCCCTGTTCCTAAGGCTGAAGTCCTTACTGTCCCTGCTGGGCTTATTTAAGCTCCCAGTCTGTTGCTGAAGTTCATGCTCTGTGCTACTGTGGGTTTCCGAGAGTCCTGAGCTCTTACGGGGTAGGGGAAGATTCCACATACAAATCTTTGTGTGAGTCTTTTTTTTTTTTTTTAATATATTTTATTGATTTTTTTTTACAGAGAGGAAGGGAGAGAGATAGAGAGCTAGAAACGTCGATGAGAGAGTAACATCGACCAGCTGCCTCTTGCACACGGGATGTGCCCGCAACCAAGGTACATGCCCTTGACCGGAGTCGAACCTGGGACCTTTCAATCCGCAGACCGACGCTCTACCACTGAGCCAAACCGGTTTCGGCTGCGTGAGTCCTTTTTGATCCATAAAGTTATCCTGATATTCAGTGGGTCACCAAGCGATCCCTCAAACTTAGGGAGATGTGTGGACTGACATCTGGTGGCTACAAGAGCCAACGGTCTGTCTTATACAAATCATGGATTTCACACACTATTGATGGTTCTGGCTGTGTTGTTTGAAGAAGGTGCACTATTCTCCCACTCCACTGTTACTGTGCGTGTAAATAACATGTAAAATTCATTGCCAATAAGCAATTTAGGACAGTCCTGTCTGCTTCGAGCATCCTGTAAGTTGTCTGCTAAAATATCTGCAGGGTATTTCACGAGTCCATTGCTCAATTTATGGCAGTTAAAGTGCAGTACTGATTTGAAGGCAGTGAGGGGTGGTTCTTGCTTTGAATAAGACAGAGATGCTTTGGTCTTACTTTTATCTCATTAGGGAATTGTCTGTCGGTGCTCATAATGCTCTGCTGTATGGTATAGAAGGAATGAAATCCTTTCAAGAGGTGGTGGTTGAGATGTCGATTAGACATGGAAGTGGAGAAGTGAAGAAGGTAGTATAAATGAGGCGAGGAAAGACATTCAGGCTAGAGAGAGACATTCAGGGAGTCAATAGTTGTAGATAAAGTAGTGGGTCAATGCGATCAGCAAGGGAATTAGCGGAGGGAGAAGAGAACAGAATGCTGGGGTACATTGGAGCTTATAGTTCAGGGAGATGAGCAACTGGCCAAGGAGACTAGGACAGATGGCCATAGAGTAGATTTAAAGAGAAATCCAGGGGTGACCTAGAGGCCAAGTAAGATGTTTTGAGGAGGATGATGGGGTTGCCATGTCCAGGGCTGCTGAGAGGTCAAGGAAGGCCAGGCTGAGAAGTGAGTCTTTACCAGGGCACAAGTCTTCGATGACCTCAGAGCAGTGTGGGTCCAGTGGTGTGTTCACGAAGAATTTTTAGATCAGTGGCTGCAAATAATTAAGTTCCGCATATATAATGTGGGCATCTGTGACCTGCCATTTTTCTTCTCACCACTTAGCTGCATTTTTGCTTTGTATTAACGGATAAAGAACAGATAACTCTCTACAGTAAAACTCAGATCCTATCCATTAAGAAGGCTGAAGTGGGAAGATGTAAAGCTTCTTTTCACAAGCTTTCGTTGGTCTTTCCCGTTTCAGCCATGGGTCTGTGGGGCCCTGCTGTTGTCAGTACAGCTTCGGTGGGTTCACATCATGCTCTTTCAGATTTGCTAGAAATTTGTACAGAATTATTAAAAACCCTCAGGTGCCCTCGGGGCACAGTGCCAGCTGTGCGTCCTGTTTTTCTTCTTCTTCTTTTTCCCCCCAAGTAGTAGATCACAGAGCTATGAGAAAAGGAACAAGGAAGGTTCTTGTCAGTAGCTCAAAGGTGTGGAGGACATTGTAACCCACCTATTTAGCCAGAATCACATGCTGCTTATGTAAAGATTACTTCACCTAACATGGGCAGGTTGAATTTCTCCCTGTTGATTGCACAGGGAGTTTTTAGTTGTGCTTAGAGGATAAATAACTAGATCAGAAAATTGGAGCAAAGGGAAACTTACAGGTAGAAGGGGGGAAATGTCATAGAGAGCCCTGCCCAGATGATTCTCGTTCTCAATCATATCCTTGGTGAGGATTTAAAAAAGAAAAAGTCACGGAGAAGTTAGTGCACAAGAATGTATGGGAGTGGGTCCTAGGTAGTTGCTGGAAGAGGGTGAAGACTCAGTTATGAAATTCATAGATGTAAGCAGCCTGGGCTTGGAAGGAAACCCGACTGTGAAGTGACTCAGTGTGCTGAAGGCAGAAACAAAACAGTTACTCAGGCGAAACAGAGCTTTCCTTGGTATGAGACATTTCCCCACAACATAGGGAGTGTTGAGTTATGAGTATACAATCTCCTCCACAGTGTCTCTACTGCAGATATTCCAGAGTTACCTAGAATTATATCTTATATTGAGAAATAATACACAAGCATGATTATATTCAGGATCCGAAAAATTCCATTGTGTGTGTTTGTGTTGTTTTTTTTTTTAGAAAACCTTCATTACTGATGTTCTGTGTTGTCAATTTGTCATCTCCATGTGTTTTGACAGTTGAGTGAGTGGAGTGCAAGCCGAGGACTTCTTCGGTTATTAAGAAGCCTCGTGGGGCTGTGTGCCTGCATGGATGACCACCACGATGGGGAGGGGAGGCAGGGGAGGGCTGGGCTGCTTTCTTACTGGAATTCCTTTTCATCAATAAAAATATACTTGGCATAGAAAACTATCTTCTCTTGGCCCCAGAGTCCTTTAGAAGACCCGGTGTACGTTCTGGTTTTGACACGGATGGCTTTAGTGAAAACTAGGAACGGTGAGGGTTGGAAGAAACACACTTCCAGGGAGGTCCTCCATCTGATACCTGCGTGGTTAGCTCTGTGATGAGCCTGCCAGAGCTCTGACTCCCACACCCACCCGTGGACCAGCCTTTTCCTTTGCTGGCGTTTTTCTTTTCAGTCCCAGCTGTCTTACTCTTTTTAAGTTTTAGCAAATGACATAGAGCATTTCTTATTAACATTATGGACCATTTCCACCTGGGTCCATCCACATTCCATTTATCTCTGTGCAAGGATTTCAGATAGAGCCTCAGCGTGTTTAACAGCATATAGACAGCTGCCATCTGCCTGTCTCTCATTGGTTTCCTGTGGTATAACACAGTATTTAGTGGGACACTTGGAAGTACTGTCAGACCGCTAAGAATTGCCCGCTCACTTGCCTCTGGCTGCTGGGGGCTGGGCAGGAATGACTGAGAATGTGTGGACTAACATTAAAGCAACTTACTAAAAAGCTAGAACTTACTAATTTTAACTGTAAGGAATGCCTTTGAGGCATTCACATTCACATTTGAATAGGAATGTATTTTGAAACTTTAAAATATTGAAGCCCTGGCCAGTGTGGCTCAGTTGGTCGCTGGTTCAATTCTCATCAGGACACATGTCCAGGTTGTTCGGTCCCCAGTCGGGGTGTGCATAGGAGGTAACACATCAATGTTGTTTGTTCTCTTTTTCTCTCCCATCCCCTTCCTTTTTCTCTAGAAATAAATACAAACATATTTTTAAAAATATTTGAGTTAACTATTTTATTTACTTTCAAGTAACAAGGATGGAATGGCGGTCTTTTTCAGAATGAGGTGAAGGGTAGATCACCTTTTTTTAAACTAATTTTAGGGCAGTGGATCTCACTCCTGGTTACCATGTGAGTTTGGGAGTAAAAAAATTCCCTGACCCCACCCCAGACCAATTAAGTCCCACTCTCTGGGTGGGGCCTGGGTATTGCTTCCGTTCCCAGGGCTGGAAGGTGCAGCAGGGCTAAGCACAGCTCGTCAAGGATGTCACAAACTCCGGCCACCAGAATGCAGATTCAAACCATAGCTGGCTGTACAGTGTAGATGGAGCTCCGGATGACCCATTTTGTTCTACAGAGTTATGCTAAATCCACATTCTGTGTTCATGGGTGTCCTTAGGAAAAGTATTACCACTTGACATGTGCAGTGGGTAATAATTTGGATTTTATGTTGGGAGTTGGTTTGGGTAGCATTTGAACTGAAGTTTGTCCCTTTGCTATCTTGAAGAAGACTTATAAGCAACATAAACAAGGTTGGGCAGGGAGTTGAATATACTGGTAGTTGATACAACCAACTCATATGCACTTCATAGCATATATTGAAATTCAAACTATTTGTGCATTAATTATATGTCATTTCCTCTAAAGGTTCCTGGAGAGTCTACCTGGAAAACCTCTTCAGTGAGTTTTTATCACAACGTATGTACAGTTAAACTTGGCTGCTGGAGCTGTTTCAGATGATTCTCATGTCTCAGTGTTCTCAGCTAGCTCAGAGTTTACCCTAAAGAGACATCAGAACTTAAAAAAAAGGAGGAAGAAGAGGTGGCTGCAGAGAGTAATCTCTGCATCTCTGCTGCCTTATAGATTTCTAAGGATAATTCATCTACTTCCTGCTGACTCAGACCAGCGGTGCAGACAGTGACCGGCTGGGTCACGAAGGTCCTGCATTCAGGAGCCACGGGGAGGGTGGGGAGGACTGTTGTCCTTTTGCTATGTGCCCTCAGACTGCTGTGCTTTGTATTCCATCTTATTTCCATCATTTTTCTATCATTGTCCCCGTTTTTTTCCTTTAAATTTGTTCCTTTTAATCTGCCCTGGACCTGGAAACCAAGTAATTATTAGTTAGAGTTGTGGGCCAAATAAGAATAAACAGGTTGTCAGTAAAGAAGACCTTTTAAAGAATGAAATCTATTAATTGCAGTGAATTGACTTAAATTTTTTTGTTTGTTTTCTTCTGGTTCTGTAGCCATGTGCTAGGAAGATGGGCAGTTTCCAAATTGGGGGTAAAGACTTACTATATTAAAAAAATAAAAAAAAAGTCAGGGCTTAAAATGAAAAATATTCTGGAATTTGGATTTACATGTTTTATATACCCATTTATCTCTAAATCTGAATCCCACATTTCAGAATGTGAACTTGCTGAGTAGATATACATGGACACAGAGGAAGGGGAGAAGCCAACATGGGATCCAGCCCCCACCATGTGGCTCATGGTTGAGCTCTGACCTGTGAAATCACTGTTGGATTCTGGGTCAGGGCACGTGACTGGGTTGGTTGCAGGCTCGATCCCCAATGTGGGGCATGCAGGAGGCAGCCAATCAGTGATTCTGTCTCACCATTTATGTTTCTATCTCTCTCTCCCTCTCCCTTCTTCTCTGAAATCAATAAAAATATTTAAAAAACGAAAAACAAAATGGCACCTAGTGCCACAGTGAGCTGCAGGAGACCAGAGTTAGGAGAGTGAGTATGAAGGATTTATTTGATGCCTGTTCTGTGATAGGCAGTGTTCTAAGTACTTTACATGTGTTATAACCTCCTTAATAACCTGCTTCAAAATGGTAACTTTAGCTCTACAGCTATTGGTGATTCTTGGGCATTGTGGAGCTAGTCAATGGCAAAAGCTTGCCCCATACATAACTCCACAGTAGCAGTATTTGTATTTTTACATGATTTAATGTTTGGACCCTTCTAATAATGCTGTGATGGGATTTTATTATATTAATTTACTGTTTTAATTCTTGAGATAGCCTGTGAGGTAGGTATTCCCACCATCCCCTTTTATAGATGAGGAAACTGAAGCAAAGAGAATTTAAGTAAATCTCGCAAGAGTCTCTTAATTGGCAGTGGGGTTTGAACCGAATTTAGGCAGTCTCATGAGCCCATGCTTTCACAAGCTATCTCTATTGCCTTGAGTTATGCGTGGGGGTGTTATATTTACTAGGAACCCAACTCGGAGTTTTTATTACAAACAACAATATACTAAACCTTTCCATGAATAAAATTTTATTTTTTGAATTATTTTTCTGGGGAAAAAAACTCCCATAAACAGAATCTTAGGTGTTATAGGTTGAATTGTAACTACCAAAAATTTGTGTGTTGAAGTCTGAACTTCCAGACCTCAGAATGTGACCTTATTTGAAAATAATCATTGCTGATGTAATTAGCTAAGGATGAGGCCATGCTGAGGTGGAGTGGATTCCTAATCCATTACGACTGGCTTCCTGATAAAAAGGGGAAATTCGGCCACCCGTGCCCCCGAGGAGAATGCTGAGAGGATTGGAGGTATGCTGCCACAGGCAAAGAATCACCAAAGCGAGGAGGGAGGCCTGGATCAGAGCTTTCCCTAGTGCTTCAGGGGTAGCTCAGTTCTGCTCACGCCCTGACCTCAGACTCTAGATTCCAGAACTTTGAACAATAAATTTGTGTTGGTTTTTATGGTGATTTGTTACATCAGCCATAGGAGACTAATATAGATTGCTGGAAAAAAATTCTCGTAGGTCAAAGAGTAATCCTAAACTCACTGCTATGCCGTGTCTCTCCGAAACTCTGATTGAGAAACTGTGGTAGAGATGCCTTTCTTTTCCTCCTGGCCCACACACACCCTTCCCACAGCCCGTCAGAGGTAGCTTTCAGTACCATGTGATCAGCCCTGCAGCTGATTGGACCAGGAAGGACAGATAGACTTTTCAGATGTTCTGTAATGAGGATATGAAGAGTTGTTAGGGAGCTGAGAGGAAAGGTCAGGAGAATATGAGGATTAAGGCCACTATTTGGCAGGACCCTTGAAGGGGTTGCTTGTAAACAGGTGAATGCAGAGGATAGTCAAGCAGAAATGGGACATTTATAGAGACCAATGGCTGCTGGGTATGCAATAGAATTGTAGAGCTGATGCCTTGATTCTTGATGGTGGACAATTTGGGGGTTGAATTTTTCCTGGTGCCAAGTTGTCCTTATTGCATTTGAACTTGAATAGATACCTCTGTTAGCTTTGATTAAATTCCTTGTGAGTTTCAATTCTGGTAGCCAAATGAACTCAGTCCAGACCAAAATAGTAAAGTGATGTGTGGAAGGTTGTCTGAAGGATAGGTATTATATGTGTCCTTGTGTAATCTCTAAAACCTATCCCTGGTTGAGCCCAAAGAGCTGAGTATCCGGCCACATCATATTGGCATTCGTAAAGTTATATGGACAGACATGTCTTTGGTTGTCATGAATGCCCTCAGTATTCTTGTGGCTCTGACCAAATGATTTTTTTTTAGAAGGGAAGAATCAATGCATCTTACAAAGTTGAAGCGTAACTATTTTGCTGCAATTTACCATCAGTGAATAATGTCATGTTTTAAAATTGTTGGTAATTTTAAGGGTAAAATGAAGTCTATTTTTCAGTATTTTTTTTTTCGTACAAGCAATTTTGTGGGTTCCACTCCCCTTTCTATTTGCTAACCGATAATTTATATTAATTTCCTTTGTAGCCTACTAACCATTTATCTGTTAATAGTTTGGTGTATATCTTGCAAGTTTGTGTATTTGACTTAAAGGATCAATAGAAACCCTTCCCCCAAAGCAGTTATTAGCACATCTATCCAGAGGGGACCCGTACCTTCTGGTGGTTTTATATGAGGAACTGCGTTCTGGCCAGTGGCATGTCACAAATCAGGAAGGAAAGGTAGGAAGGAGTTTACACCTACCCTGGGACTGTCCCCCAAAGTCACCTTGGGAACAAATAGTGGCTTTGGAATCTTGTGGGAGGCAAACCGTTTGGAATAAGTTGTGCCCAATTGAAGAGCATCTTCAAAAGAAACATTCCTACAGCTCTCCTCCCGTACTCAGGGTCTTTAGAATCAGACTCTGGGGGTGGATGTGATTTTCCTAACAGTTATATTCATTTATGAAAGTTCATGTTTTGTCTAATTGGATATGTGTCTAACAGTTCGATTTCTAATTTTTATCCTGCATTTCTTGCACAGAATCGTACGAAGATTGAGTCAAAAATGACAATGATCTAGTGACTCCCTCCACTCTGGGGTGATTTACTGCTCTGTTCTCTCCCGATGAGACTTCTCTTACTTTCCTCTAGGAGATGTGCGATAGCTGCCTTATTTTTAAATTGTAAACCTGGTTATCTTAGGCTCGTGTTAAGGAGCAGGGAGGTTTGAGGCCTAGCCCTGCTGCTGTCGATAGTTCTGTTGTTGATAGCTTTCTGAAGAAAGCTGTAGGGAAAAATGCAGAATTATTTCCTTAGTGCTTTTCATTTATTCTTCTGTAAAGTACATTTACTGGGTGTTAGAGAGCTTGGAGTATTTTAAAAATACCAAACTTAATGATGCCATGACAATTATTAGTACATATGATGGCAATATTACTGGGAGACACCACAGTGGTTGAACAGGGACTTTGGAGCAAGCGGACCTATTGTGAAGTGGGGGTAGGAATGTCTCTCTCATAGGGTGTTTGTTGAATAGATGGAAGCTATTAACTGTTTTATACTCCCCCACATCGACCCGGCATAGATCTTATCCCCAGGTGCACCTGTGTGCAACCTAGTCATCTCTTTTCTGAATAGTGTATCCAAGTAGTTTGTTTAAAAGTGCTATTGCTTAACTTATACTAGTGGTTTCATAGAATCCAAACACTATTCAGGTAGTGTTTATTGGAGACTTGGTTAATTATTTTTTCTGCAACCTGGGTGCCTGCCTTTGTTTTGTAATTAACTTTTTATATACCAGGAAAATCATCTAATTTCTTAGATATTTTACAAATTTGTTGATGGAGAATTCAACTCACCAGATGGCTGATTTCCTGAAAACCTAGCTTTAGACCTGTGACAGTCGCTCTTATCCAAAAGGCCAGGACGTGATTGTAGGCCCTTGAAATGAATTCTTCAGAATGGTGCTTGGTTGGAGGCCGCCAGCTTCCGCCAAGGCACACTCCTGGGAAAAGTCCCCCAAAACCTTTATTTACTGGGAGGATCCTGTTGCACAGGCTCCTGCTATGAAGACACAGGGGAGAAGTCTCCCCTGAGAGCTGGGCTACTCTAGAGTAAGCAGCTTGTTTGTTCTGAGGAACATTGTGCAATGGAGCCTGTTTCTTTTCCATGCTGCCTGTGAGCGTGCTAAAAAGCCTAATTTGTGGCCTACCTATCTTTAGAGCACACAACCTTACATCATATTTATTTTTATTTTTTAAAAAACGTAAACTGTCTCAGGCTCATCTTTTTAAAATCTAAAAAAATTTGTCCATTTCCCCCCTTAACGTTATCTTCTTCCTAGTAGAAAAATATACATATTTTATGAACTGCTTTAGGTGCTTTGGGGCACATAACCAGGGAAAAATAACTGTAAGAGGCCCTAGTGCCTGTCGAAGCACATTCACTGCAGTCTCCTGAGCATGATCAGCAATGCCCGGTGGAAGTAGTTTGACCCCTGGCTGCAGCCGCCTCACCCCCTGTGTGAGTGCACTGGGGCTGGACCTAAGGGATGGCCTAAGACAGTCAGAGGTCGGCTAACTCAATAGTCAACAAATATCAACAGTACAACGATTGAAATTTCTTTGGAGAGCCAAATTTTTTAAACTTCTTCTAATGCCACTTCTTCAAAATAGACTTGCCCAGGCCGTGGTATTTTGTGGAAGAGCCACACTCAATGGGCCAAAGAGCCGCGTGTGGCTCACGAGCTGCAGTTGGCTGACCACTGGCCAAAGTGGTGCAACCAGGCTCTACCCAGTTGCCAATCCCCCAGCCCAGCCCCCCACCCCCCTCTTCCTAAACCAAGGGGAGCCTCTCTGCTTCCCTGCCCTGGGATAGCCCTCAGTGCTCCCTGTCCCCAGCACCTGCTGGTCTTGCCCTACCAGCCTCCAGACCCAACCCTGTCACCCAGTGTTTACTTTGAAAAGCGGAGGGTCTGGATTCACAAGTGGGAGAGGTGTACAGCATCTCGTTTTTGTACATCAGGTCCACCAATCCACATTAGCTAGGCTGTACTGCAGATACAAACACCACCACATTTTCCTGGCAATAACACACCCTTATCATACCTGTCCATCGCAGGTCCATAGGGGCATCGTGGTCACCTGGGGAACCAGACTCCCCGAGCACCCTTCCTGTCTAACCTTGCTGGGAGCGGTGCCGGAGGGAAAGGACTCTGAGGGTTTCCATCAGCAGTTAGATGTGCTGCCCTGGAAATGGCATTGTCACTTCTGCTCACAACTTGGCTGGTCCTTGTTATGAGTCCTACAACCAGGAAGTGCAGCGTTGTTCAGTGCCTGGAGGAGAGAACTAGAAACATGGTCAGTCACACTAGTAACTATCTCACTAAGGACTAGGTTTTGAAATTAGCATGGTGGTTTGTTGTTTATACTCTTCTCCTTCGCTTTGTCTCCTCCCCCACAAATTAATCTTCCAGGCTATGTGAACTTCCGCAACACAATACATGAAAAGTTTGGGGTAGAAATTAGTACACAGATGTAAAGTGGAATCAGGTATGCAAGTATTACAGAATGTATATCAAAACCAACCCTTATTTGTTAAAGAAGTGAATTAATACAGGAAGTTAAACTTTCTAGCAGCCCATGTGAATGGGGACTTGTGAGAAGGAAACTTGGGCCATACGATGGGGGTTCTTAACCCCCTATTATGGGGAGTTGTATCGGAAGTCCTTGAGATTGTTTGTGAAGTGGAAGGTGTGTATGTGCAGAGAGGAGCTGTGGCTTTCATCAGCTTCTCAGGGGCCTGTGTGATCAGACCCCAAGGTTAAAAACCACAGCCATAAGGTAAAGGTAGACCGACTAGTCAGAAGAAGCACTACAGAAATCTGATCTAAGCTCAGGCAGGAATTCATCCCAGGAGGAGCAGTGATTCCCCTCACTTAGAGGGGAATCACTACTTAGAGGGAAATTTACCATGATGAATTTTATAGGCGTGTTTATTACAGCATGCCACAGTGTAGCCTGATGGATGTCCATGGAAGCGAATCCAGGAAGAGCAAGCTTCTAAGGGGCAGTAGGTTTGATACCCAGTGGTGGTGGTGGTGGTGGTGGAGGTGGTGGTTGGAAAATAAGATATGGGGCCAGATTGCACTCTGCTGATGCGGCTTATTGTAGACACATAATCCAAAAGAAAATGTGGATTCCATAACCTTGGTTTGTTCCACCCAGCGTTTGATAAGTATTTGGTGATGATGACAGTGAGATTATAGTTACTAATAGAACCTGGGGTATAGCTTTTCTGTGTTGCACATTTACTATTATTTGTATGGACATATGGCCAGGACATATACCAAAGAGATGGGCATGCCACCTCTATCTGGAGAGAGCCAAAGGTATATCCCTTATGAGGATGCTTAGTGTTCATCTTATTCTATAACCCAGAACATTTTAACACGGGAATTGCATTTTTAAAAGATAAAAACTTTTTTCATTATACAAGTAACATGTTATTTTTGTTAAAAATATCAGAGCTCTGGCCATTGTGGCTCAATGCACTGAAGGGTCTCTCTCTCTCTCTCTCTCTTTCTCTCTCTCTCTCTCTCTCTCTCTCTCTCTCTCTCTCTCTCTCTCTCTCTCTCTCATCCTTTTCCTTCCTCTCTATCTCAAATCAGTAAAAGCATATTTAAAAATTAGAAAATGAAACTATAAAAATAAAAGTTATTTGTATGCAACCTAGAGGTGACACTGCTGTGGAAATGTTGGCAGCCTTCTAGATATTATGTACATATACATACTTAAAAAAACCAAAACCAAGATGTGCTCAGCTGGAGTGGCTCCGTTGATTGAGCTTTGTGCTGTGCACCAAAAGGTTGACAGTTCGATTCCCAGGGGGGCACATACAGAAGGCAACCAAGTGATGTTTCTCTCTCAAATTGATGTTTCTCCCTCGCTCTAAGCATGTTCTTGGGTGAGGATTAAACAAAACAAGCAAACAAACAAAAAACAAGATGTGGCTCATAAAAGGCTCATAAAATACATACAAGTTAGTAATCTTGTTTTTTCACTTAATACATCTTAAGTATTTTCCATATCAGAAAAAATGAGACTTTTGTTTTAAATGATTTTACATTGTATGGGTGTACCATAATTTAATGCATTTCCTTTAGGATGTGTGGATTATTTTCATTCATTAAAAAAATGACAGTTGTAAACAAGGTTTTGATCATACCCTTTTGTATAAATTATTGCACACTTGTGTTATCTTCCTTTTAGGATAAATTTTCGGATGTTGAATTGCTGGGACAAAGAGTAGATACATTTTTAAGATGCTGGATATGTATACCACACTGTTCTTTAGAAAAGCAATAGAATGTATATTAGTATTTCTCTCACACTTTTACTTATATTAAGTGGTATTATCTTTTCTTAAAGTTATCTGATAGATGACATTGCTTCAATTTGCAGTTCTTTGATTACTAGTGAAACTGTAAATTGTCTTGTATTTTTGGGCAGTTTGTTTTTTCTCCCCTCTAATTTGCTTATCTGTGTCCTTTGACATTTTTTTTATTGGGTCTCTTTCTTAGTAATTTGTAAGAGTTCCATGTATTTTTAGAGTACTGATCTCTTTCTGTGAATTTTAGTAAGCGATATATTATTGGTGGAATTTGGCCATTTTATTGTAGCTTGAAAGTTTTAGTTTTATTTTATAACTTTCTTTCATGCCTATTGACATATTTTCTCTGTTTTCTTGATTAAATTTTTATTGATTTTGTTTGTATATCACTGTAAGAATCTTCCAGTGTGCCTTTCCTTGTGGAAGCTCCTGCTCAGGGATTCTTTAACCTTTCATGTATCCTGAGCCCGTTGGCAGTCTGGGAGGCCTGGGATGGCCAAGGCAGTGGAGTTGCAAAGAAGGGGTGGTGGGAACAATTCATTCTGGGTGTAAGCAACATCGGGATGCAGGGCCTGGAGAGAATTTTAAAGTGACAAAAAGGCAGCCGCCTCTTCATTGTCACCTTGTGCTGTGAATTCTAAACAAGTCAGTGATAGAATTCTTCTCCCAATTGGGATGGATTTCTTCCACTTTTTTTCATTTTTTTAAAATTTATTATTGATTTCAGAGAGGAAGGGAGAGGGAGAGATAGAAATATCAATAATGAGAATCATTGATCAGCTATCTCCTGCACGCCCCCTCCTGGGGATTGAGCCTGCAACTGTGGCATGTGCCCTTGACTGAAATCTAACCCTGGATCCCTCAGTCTGCAGGCCGATGCTCTATCCACTGAGCCAAACCAGCCAGGGCTCTTCCACCTTTTACCTCTTCGTTATAATCTCTCATAGTATGTGGGTCCTTGCAAATTCATGACTCCCTGGATTTTATCTTTGGATTGTTTGGGGGTCCTTGTACCAAAGGGCCTTTTAGAAATGGAACATTTCAATATTAGTCATATGTAAAGTTCAAAGTAGCAAAAGGAATTAATCTAAAACTGAAACTAAACAAAGTGGAGATTTGAAGGGTGTTAGTGTCCTGCGTATTAATTTATTGTTGTTCGGACATTCCGTCGCCATCAGACAAGGCAGCAGGCTGTATCTTTACATTTCTTTTTGGCTTCAGCTGCTTTTTTATACCAGGTTTTCCCTTTTGACATTCTTTTTTTCCTTTTCCTTTTTTCTAACTAGTCAAAATAAGTTTTTTCTTTTTAATTTTTTTAAAGAACATATTCCTCTGGGTTCACTCTGACTCAAAAAAAAAAAAATGAAGCTGTTTTCCTTCTGTTTAAGTCATCATTAAGTATAAATGCAAATGGAAAATCCATTCACATTCCTAAATTGTTGCTGATGTTTCTAAGGGATTTATTGGGAAGGAAAGAAGAGCAGGGCTTGATTTGTATCCTAGTCAAGTGACCCAAATAGTTTTCAGAAGTAGAAAATGAATTTTGACCAAGAGTTGTAATATTTTTTTACAGTTAATAATGGGGATATGGTCTGAGAAATGCCTCACTAGGCAATTTTGTCATTGTGTGAATAGCATGATGCACGCACACAGACCTAGCCAGCGGTCACCAACCTTTCGGACCTACAGGTCTGCAGACCACAGGTGGGTGACCACTGGACAGACTACACACACCGAGGCTCTATGCTACAGCCTGTTGCTCCTAGGCTACAAGCCTGGACAGCGTGTTACTGTCCTGAATTCTGTAGGAAATGGTAACCTAGTGGTAAGTATTTGTGTATCTACACATAGAAAAGGCACAGAGAAAATGCAGTATAAAAGATAAAAACCGATACACCTGCATGGAACACTAACCATGACTGGAGACTGCAGGACTAGAAGGTGCTCTGGTAAGTCCATGAGTGAGTGGTGAGTGATGCAAAGGCCTAGAGCTGTGGTCGGCAAACTGCGGCTCGCGAGCCACATGCGGCTCTTTGGCCCCTTGAGTGTGGCTCTTCCACAAAATACCATGGCCTAGGCGAGTCTTTTCTGAAGAAGTGGCATTAGAAGAAGTTTAAGTTTAAAAAATTTGACTCTCCAGAGAAATTTCAATCATCATACTGTTGATATTTGGCTCTGTTGACTAATGAGTTTGCCGACCACTGGCCTAGAGCATTCCTGTATACAACTGTAGACTTTGTAAGCACTGCACACTAAGGCTGCACTAAATTTATTAAAAAAAAAGTATTCTTTGATAATAAATCAGCCTTAGCTTACTGTAACTCTTACTCTACAAACTTGAAAAAAAACAAAAAAAAAACACCTTTTGGCTCTTTTGTAACAATACTTAGTTTAAAACACAAACACATTGCATAGTGGTACACAAATATTTATCCTTATTCTATAAGCTTTTATCTATTTACTGTTACCTTTTAAATATTTTTGTTGAAAACTAAGACACTCACACACATTAGCCTAGGTTAGGATCACCACGGTCACTCTTTCTCATTTCTCTGTCTTGTTCCCTGGAAGGCCTTTCCAGGGAACAAGACGGAGAAATGAGAAAGAGTGATAACAGGGTCTTCTTCTGCAGCACCCGTGAGGATGACTGTTACTGAGAAGTTAAAAAATAGCGTGCTGGAGAGGATGTGGAGAAAAGGGAACCCTCTTACGCTGTTGGTGGGATTGTAATTGGTACAGACATTATGGAAAACAAACAGTATGGAGTTTCCAAAAAAAATTAGAATAGAACTACCATATGATCTGGCAATTTCTCTGTTTTAATGAGATAAATACTGAGCTGGGGCTTCAGGGAGGTGGTAGTGGTGGGCAGTCTAGAGTTATAAAATTTTACTTCAGTTTTTTTTTTTTATCAACTACATATGTTCACCATTTAGAACTGGTGGAAAATGGTTAGAGAAGTTGTTTTAATGGTTTAACTAATTTAGGGAATGTCTGCATGTAAAGAGACTTTATTTAACACAGGTTTGTTTTTTTTTTTTCTCTCCCAAATAGTTAAATGTCTTAGAAGCACTGTTATAGTATTTGCTTAGCTGCCTGTTTGTTATTAAAAGAAGTAAAGGCAAATTAAGGCTGAAGTTATATTCTTTTATAATAATAAGCCATTTTGAACTGCTTGGAATTCCCTGACAGAGTTTGTAATTTTACTTTGAATTTGTACTTTTCAAACGTGGAAAACTTATTTTGTCCTTTAGATTCCAGTTCATTTCACATTTCTTTCTCTTTTCTGTTCCTTTGGTTAGGATATTCTTCCCAGATTTGAAATTTTTTCCATGTTTAGTTTTAAAACATTTCACAGAGAAATATTTTCTTTATTCACGTAAGACTTAAAATAGTTGTACCTTTTGTTCCATATCACTCATACTCTGGTTTTACTGTAACAGGCTAAAGTGTTCCAGAATGGAGATTGATAGCATGGACAATTATAAGGCATTTTCTAACAATGGAAACAATGTCCTTTTTCTGTACATCTTCCCACCCCCAATTGTTTCATATCATTCCCTCTACAGTGCGCAGTGGATAAATGCTATAAACCCTTCTTTTTGTCCTTCAGTCAGATAACTGGATGAGGAAACTTTTGGGTCATTAATCATTGATAAAGGCTATACTTAAAATATTTTGTGATAAATCATTCCAATTGTCTTCAGAGCTCTCCTTTTAATAAGGGATGCCACTGGTTACAGTAGACATCAGAAACTGAATTGTGACAGCCACATACATTTTAAATCTCCATTATAGACTCTGATTTTAATTCTTTACTTCTTGCTGAGCTTTGAGCTTCTCTGAGTGCTACAAATTCCTTTCAATTGCTAGCTTTTAAAAAGTGACATTCTGTGGCCACTTAACTTGTCATTTTTGCTCATGTAGGAATAACAAAAACATGGTGATAATGTGTAAATCTCATATAATTTTCCCGGAAAGCTAGTAGGGTTATTTTAGGGAAGAACACGGCATTCATTATCTTTGTTCATAGAGACACCATTAATTTCTTTATTAATCTTTTCTAACACCAAGTATTAGCAAGTCATCGTACCCTTTATTTTCCATTTAACTCTAATTCATGTTTCACTTGCTCCTCGGCTTCGGTGGGGGGTGCTGCCAGAGGTGCCAGGAGCACTTTATGAAGCCATTTATCAGGACTGTGGAGCACAGCTCAATAACTCAAGAACGCGATCGCCCCGAGCAGCCACCTCAGCCGACAGAAGCGCGTGTCAGGCTCCAGGTCACCGTCATGTTTCTTTGCAATGCCCAGGCTTGCAGCCGTACCTTTTGGGAGCTTATAGTTATCAATGTGACTGGAAATTTAAATGACTCAAAATAACCTTTAAATAAGGTGTCTGACTTAGCTGTTTGTCTGAGTCATTGCTGTGAATTTCAAGCTTGGACCTCTGCCCCGTGCTTCCAAGGGGAGTGTAACACCGACGGGCTTTCCCAGTGCACGTGGCTGCCATCATAGGACTCAAATCTGGGATTATGAATGTCAGGGCTTCATGTACAAATTTCCAAATGACCTTCGTATACAGAACTGCTGGCCAAGTAAGCTGCCTGTTCGTAACCCATGTCCCATTCTCTTCTGAAAAACTTGGGCGTTTTTCAAAAGTTGGCTCTGGCATCACTGCTGGAGACATCATTGAAATATTTTGTCTTCCCATAACAAACGAGAAAATATTTAAAGAAATGGTTATTTAAAACTGCATATTCTGGCCTCTGGTTCACCCCCTCCTCCCACTCCCAAGTGGCTGCCCTGTGTCTGTCCTTGAGTCCAAGATCTAAAGAATTTAGTTTCAAAATATCGGGTAGGATGCTTTTACCAAATGGCTTACGATACTGAATAAAAAATCAGTAGGAACAAAAGCTATGTGTTTACCATATCCTGAAGGTTGAACGTTACCATACAGTGTTTTGCATAGGTTAACTAATTCTTAAAAGAAAAATTATCTGTAATATTTGCATTGTTTTAAATAAGGAAAGAAATGAGAAATCACAATGCTTTGGATAATCCAATATTACTGGCCCAAGTGGTTTGTAGTTTGATTGAAGGTTTAGTGTCTGCAGAATCAAGCAGAATTCTTGTGGCATGGGGGGATGGGTCCCAGGCTCCCTGGATGAAGTGTAGGAAGTAAAGGCCCATTATATACTCACACACTACCGCGTATCTCGCCACAGGCAGGCTGTAATTGCTTCCTGAGAATTTACTGAGCCATTCAGAGAATTTACTGGACCATTCAGTTTTCATACCTCTACCTTTGCTGTCTCACACATAAGGGAAAAAGACTGAGATTTTGAGTTGCACTTTAGAAATATAGGAGTCAGGTAGGAGGAATTAAACCTCTATATAACCTGCAGTTTAATTATATCTGTAAATCATTTGCATATTGATATTCTACCATTGGTGGGAAATTCCTAACTTTGAGTGGTGAATGTAGCCTGTGAGTTGTGTGCATGTGTGTGTGTGTGTGTGTGTGTGTGTACTCAGTACTTACATGCTATTTCAGATTTTGTGGCAATGTGGTGGACTTTGGCCGTAATATTTTTAAAAATCTGAATTCAGAAGCTGCTTTTTGTGACAGGTCCTCGTCGTCTTAAGGAAGCCTCACCCAGTTAGTTATTTTATTTATTTTTTTTACACAAGTTCGCTGTGCTATGATTAGAACATGAAGATTTGGGAAAGTTTAACTTGGCATGGCAGAGATTCTGCTGCAGAAAGAAATATTTGGTGAAAAAGAATCAAGTGCACAGGGTGCTCACGAGTGAAGTGGAACCGAAGCAGGAGAATGAAATGGGGAGCCTATTTGATGTGTCTCCCACAGCTTTTATTTTAGGTTTTATGCCAGAAATGTCTTATGTGCACACTTAACAGTAGCAGAGAAAGACAGTAATGGCATAATGATTTAACTGACTTTTTTTTTTAATTAAATGATTCTATCCTATCTGGATTTTTCTGAGAGTTTTTTTCTTTTTAAGTTTTTCTTTTTTTCTTTTTTTTTTAATCCAAGTCTCTGAAGAGAATGGGCCTATTAATTTTAATATTTCATTGCAAGCTAACAATCTCAGAAGGACAGACTCATGCTCGATTGAACTGTGTACCCAGAAATATTTCTAAATGAAAGCCTTGTCAAATATTACATTTTCCTTCTGTGTTTCGATATTTGAATTGTCACCTAGTAAGAATGGCTTTAGTCGGCTGGATTTACAGTGTGACCAAAAATGAAGTTAGTTTTCACATTATTTGCAGGGTAGTCATATTTACAGAATTAATTATTGAATCAAAAAATCTTAGATTAAGACTTGTTGTTCTGTGATTGTGATCATCCAGTACCAATTGGGACTGTTTAAATTAAAAGAACCAATTTTAGAATAGCTTGACACTTCATTTTTCTACTTTAAATTGCTTGTTTTAGCTGGCTGGTTTTGGACATACCTTTGTAAGTGTAAGTAATAGGCTTATACTCGGGATTTTCGAGTCTGTAAAGAGAGTGGGTCCTCCACAAGCCTGTGTCCTCTCCCGTGGCGGGGAGCACAGGGCGTTCCTGCTTTTGCGATGCAATGATTCCTGGAAGCCATGGGCCAAAACACTGAATTAACTCACTTGGATGTCCTGCTGCTTATAGACAGTACGTGTGCCCAAATGCTCTTACAAAATGCGAACTGAATTGGAGCTGCTGAGTTTTGTTTCTGGAACATGTTTAGGGTTGTGTGGCAGGTGAATGGATAAAGCTGCAAATGATCGGTGAGAACAATGGCAGTGCTCAGTGTCTGAGCACTGCACTTTGTGCCTGGGGTGGCACATAGATGAATAGGACATCTTCCTGAACAGCCCCACCTGATGGAGGGGGAGAGAATGGGTTGTCTCCTTGCCCAGTTGGTGTTCCAAGGTCAGCTGTGATGCCTTGTGATCTAATCACCTGTCAAATCCTGCTCATTGCTCCTGAAGAACCTCCCCCCTCCCCCCTTTGTGTTTAATTCTACAGCCTTCCTCATTACTCCAGTTGACGTTTGGGGAGTATTCCCTGCTCAGAGATCCCATGAACTGACCAAGGGGCCCCTCCTCTGTTGCTTCTGTACACCCTGCCTTTGGCTTTTCACTGGCCCCTCAGCACCATGGATTACACTAGTATAATGGCCTCTATAGTTACATGTTTATTATCCTAGTCCCGTGGTCGGCAAACTGCAGCTCGCGAGCCACATGTGGCTCTTTGGTCCCTGGAGTGTGGCTCTACCACAAAATACCATGGCCTGGGCGAGCTTGTTTTGAAGAAGTGGCCTTGGAAGAAGTTTAAGTTTAAAAAATCTTGCCCTCAAAAGAAATGTCAATCGTATTGTTGATATTTGGCTCTGTTGACTAATGAGCTTGCTGACCACCCTCCTAGTCTGTAAGTATGTGAACTGTATCTCTTCTTTCATTTGAATCCATGGTGCCTGATACCGTGCTTTGTGCGTGGTAGGGCTAAATAAGTTCTTGCTGCATTCCCTGTGCAGGCCACCCTTCTGTAACATCCTTAGTACCGCTATTTCACTATACTTCTTAAAAATTAAATTTATTACCCTGCCTGTTTTGGCTCCGTAGATTGGAGCTTCATCTTGTATGCCAAGGGTGGCAGGTTTGATTCCTGGTCAGGGCATATGTCCATGTTATATGTTCAGCCCCCGGTCGGGGTGCATGAGGGGGGACAGCTGATTGGTGTTTCTCTCTCTCTCTCTCTCTCTCTCTCTCTCTCTCTCTCTCTCTCTCTCTTTCTCTCTCTTCCTCCCCCTCCCCAATGAAAACTCTCTCTCTCTCTTTGTCCCTAAAGAAAAAAATTAAATCTATTGGGGTGACATTGGTTAATAAGTTTCAAGTATACAGTTCTATAATACATCATCTATATATTGCATTGTGTGCTCACCACCCAAGTTTGGTTCATTATATTCTTGACATTTATGTTATTCTCCCTGTGGTTGCCCATCAATTTCTCACTTCCAAGGCCTATACCACTTCACCTTTTTTTTTTCTTTCTTAAATTGCCTGTCCCACCTTTTCAGGTAGACTAATTGACCAAACCCCAATTTACCATGTGTTTTATTTAGCCAGCCATTGCCATAATGTTGAATAACTCACTGTCTCCTAAATCTGCTCACTCAGTCAGGATTTGTTCTCAGGCTCCGGGCTCTCTTAGTTGCCTGAGGACTGGCTGATGGAGGCTGAGCTCAGCTAGTGGCTCTGCTTCCGGTTGTGCTCTGGCTGGACTTGCCTCCTTGCTGTGAGCTGGGCTCAGATCTGCTGCATGTGTGTTCTTCCCCAGGCCCCAGCTGAAAGGGTGGCCGCTCCCAGGAAGCACTTCTGGGGATAGAAGCCTAACCAGCTATCCAGAATAAAAGATCCGCCCATTTCTGTCGTGGCTGAATCCAGGCTACTGAATGACGTCACTGGGAAGCGCTGCACAGTAGCACTCCGTTGTGTAGTATTTTTCAGCACACAGGTCCAACAGGCAACCTCAAACGCATATTTAATAGTAAAATGTCATAGAATGATTAGGAAGTTATGAATTTTGAGTACCTTTTAAAATATAATTTACCTTTAACTCTAGGTAATTTAATTTTTGTTAATGGACATTTTTAACAACGACCTACCTGTAAATCCCTGAAAATTTAATCAGTTTTCCTGAACTGGTATAAGCTGGCTCCAGTACATCCCTGAGTTAACCCACAGGATGTGCAGGAAAGCTTAGGCCCAGTTCTGTTCACACTTCATTGGTCACAGCAAGTCCTATGGTGGAGCTCAAAGGAACTGGGTGGGGAAGCACCCTGCCTCCAGAGGGGCCTGCAGTCACAGGGCAAAGGGTGTGGCTAACTGGAGGGAACAATGGGGGCCAGTGATTCAGTCTACTAGACATGTTGCCTGCTGGCCATAGCTACCTGTTGAAACAATATCTGTACTATGTTAACTGAATCACTTTTAACCCTGTTTTTGCAATGCTTAAGTCATACTTCTTATGGGAACACCTTTGAATATCAATTCTGTTAACAGATTTGCTTCAGGTAATTTTTTGAAGTGTGTCTCATGCAGTGTAATTTGGAAAGATTTAGGGTTAAAAATTGTAGTCTGAATTTTTGCTTTGTAGGTTTATAATTTTGCCAGGCAGCGTCTGGCAGCTATAGATACAGTATTGTCATTTTCTAGTAGGCTGCTCCTTTATCATTCAGTATATTCTTATGCTAATTTTTTCTCTCTAAAGTCTTTTGTCTGATATTAATGTTTACTCTTGTTCTCCCTTTATGTTTTTGCCTTCTGTGTCCTAAGTAACACTGATACCTTCATAAAACTTGCCAAAAACATTTTTGATGGTTGATTCAATTCTAATGATTTTGATGGTTGATTGACTTCTAATTTACTTTTTTGATGGTTGATTTACTTGTAAATACTACTAATGATAGTATTCATAATGATTGGTACTGTTGATGAGTTAATTGGATACATTTCAGATGTATTAGATAAGAGTAGATAAACAAATTACTTTTATTCAAGACAAGGAAGGTCTTAAAAGGACTTTTTAAAAAAATCCCTACTTAGGATTGTCCAAGATATAATTTTTTAAAACCTTCTATAGTATATTCTGTTTTACAAATTGCATTTATATTACTGTATTAATTATCTATTTGCTTTTTTACAATTCCCCTAAAATTAGTGACTTAAAAAACAACCAACATTTATTACCTCCTAGATTTTGGTGATCAGGAGCCTGGCTGTTGTTAGCTAGGTGCCTTGATGTTTTCATAAGTCGAGCGTCAAAGTGTCAGCCAGTCCTGCCGTCTCCTCTGAGTCCTCAGCTGGGAGAGGAGCCACTTCCTTGCTCACTCACAGACTTGTTGGCAGGATTCAGTTCTTGCTGGCTGTTGGACTGAGCACCTCACAGGCTGCTGGCCAGAGAATTCCCTCAGTTCCTTGCTGTGTGGGACTCTCCACAGGGCGAGCAAAACCAAAGCCTCTGTCTCTTCATAACCTGATCTCAGAAGTGATACCCATAACTTGCCTTGCTCTGTTCATTAGCAACAAGTCACTAGGTCCAGCCTACAGTTAAGGGGCAGGAAGAATTACCTAAAGGCATGGATGTAAGGAGATGGTGATTGTTGGGGCTACGTTAGCAGTTTCCCACCACAGTGGGAAATGCTATTTTTCAGGCTAGGAGGTGAGGGACTGGAGAGGTTAAATAATTTGTTTCAAGGTCAGGATGCAGCAAGTATTTAACTGGTTCTTCAGATTGGAATCTTCTCCATCCCAGAAGACAATTTGAATCACTGCAGTCAAAGCTAGTGCTAGGATGTTAATTGTAGAAGGAGGTGTTCATTGTACCACATCACCCTCTACAGTCCCAGAAGTGTAGTCAGTATTCCAAAAATACTTGCATTGATGAATGATTAAATGACAGTGTAGTATGACTTTCTTACATGTTCTACTCCTCTAGTTTTCTTAATGTTTAGTTCCTTAACTACAAATATATCATATAATATAGCAAATTCATTTAAATATCTTTTCAAGCTTTTAAAAACTGCTTGTTCTCCATTGCCCGAGTCTGAAGACTAAAGCAATATAACTATTTTTGTTGACAAAGCAGTTGCAATTAGAATTTTGTGTTTATTTCAGAATAAGGTATAAAGAACCATTTGTGAGTATCCATAAAGATCCATTTATCTTCCTAAATATCCATATTGCTTAAGAAATAGAATCCAATCTTTAATGCCACCTAAGAGATAACAACGTTGTTTTCTGTCTTTTGACAGCTAGTTCTTTGGTCATAATTGGTCTTAAGAGTCCAGTGTTTTTCTTTTTAGTAACAAGGATGGCTTTTTGGATTTGGGCATAAACTAATATTACCTTTAATTTTCTTTAGTGTTTTTATTTTTTTTATTTAAGGAAAAGAAATTGTTTTATTTTAGGCAAGTACCCCCATTGCTTGCTTCGCTGCTTTAAGTACCAGCCTTGAGCATTAGAATTGGTGTGGTTTTGAGCTCTGGCTCGTTAGTGTGGATCCTGGTGCCTCGGAGAGGCCACGGGGCTCTGTGCTTCCGCACGTCTTCAGGGAACGGTTTGTGTAGGAGCCTGTGGCTGTTCAAAGGGGCAGAGCTGTGCTAGCTCCCCAATGGGTTTTCAGTGGTTCTTTCTTGCGATCAGCCTCTTGTGAGTTACCTCGTGTGAAGTGCTACTGGTTGGTGGAAGGACTTGACATTTGCCATTAACAGTCAGGACTGTGCTGTTCTCATCTCCCAGGCATGGCGTACGTATTCATCTGAGGCGAAGAAACCACGTTTATAATTATTCCCACGGAGACCATGTAATTTCTCCCTTTGGCTTTTCTTCTTTTCCAGCGTGGAAAGGGCCGTCGTGGGAACCTGCACGGTTGTCAGTATTTGTTACTTCTCTCTTCTCCCTAGTGACCGCCGCCACCTCTTTGTTGGCCTCCGGTCTAGTGTCACTTTGTTGATTGTAACTACGAGGCTAATCTTAACCAGTGCCACCAGGATACTCCCCGCTGACCCTCTCTCTGGAGGTTTGCTTTTGATGGTGGCATCAAATGGAAAGGTTTCCTTCTTGTGTTCAAGGCTCTTCCTAATTTGGCCTTTCATTTCATAATCTGTTTCCGGGCTGCCCAGCCGGTTCTCTTCAGCATCGTGAGTCTTGCATGTGTCATTTCCGCATAGGCCTGGCTTATTCACATCTCCTTCCTTGGCATATGCTCTGCCAGCTTCCTCTCATTGGGGAATGCTACCTGGGCTGTTCTCTGGCCTAATTTAATTCATTCACCAAAGATCAGCACAAGTCTCACTTTGTCCATGTAACTTTCTCTGGTGGCTGCATTCATCCATCCATTCATTTATCTCTCTTAACCCTGATTTCTTTCCTGTTTGTTAGGTGCTTGTAATCGATACCATGCCTTTTTAATGTATTGTCTCTTGTTTCCCAAATAGATGGTAAGTTCCATACAATTATAAGTTTCCCCATAAAAGTTGTTGGTGTTAAATTATAATTCCATATGGAGGACCACATCTGTCGTTCCCCATAGAGCCTGACAGCATATGGAAGCACATACACACCCCAAATTTCATTGATTAATTCAACACACATATATTGAGTACTTTGTGTTTTATGAGATACTGCACTAGATATTTGGCTTCCATTGAAGAATCTATACTAATAAAGGAGAAACATGCAAATTAACCATCACTCTGCTATGCCAAGCCATACCCACCAGCCTATCAGGAGTGAGTATGTAAATTAAATTAACTAAGATGGTGGCTAGCCAGGGAGCTGGAGCAAGCAGGAGGCTTGGGTTGCCCCCAGTGATGGAGGAAGCCAAGCTTCCTGGCCGTCCGTCCCTGGCCTCTGCTCAAGGCTACAAAGTTTCAATTATAGAAGATACATAAATCCTGGATACTTGCTTTCAGCCAGCTCTGGCCTCTGCTCAAGGAGGCACTGAAAAAAAAAAAAAAAAAGGAGGGGCTGGGACCTTGGGTTGCTGGGGGTGATCAGGCCAGGATGGGACAGTAGGGTCCATTGACCAGCAGGGGGGCCAGTTGGGGTGAGCAGGCCATCAGTGGGGGTCAATTGTAGGTGATCAGGACAGCAGGGGGAGGACAGTTTGGAGTGAGCAGGCCAGCAGGGGGGTATTTGGGGGCAAGCAGGCCAACAGGAGGGAAGTTAGGGGTGATCAGGCCAGCAGGCAGAGTTGTTAGGGGCAATCGGAGCCAGGCAGGCAGGTGAGCTGCTGGAGCCAGCAGCCCAGATTGTCAGAGGGATGTCTGATTGCCAGTTTAGGCCCGATCCCTGTAAATCAGCAGTAGGACATCCTTCTAGGGGTCTCAGATTGGAGAGGGTATAGGCCAGGCTGAGGAATATCTCTCCCCCCCCCCCCCCCCCGCCCCAGGCACGAATTTCATGCACAAGGCCACTAGTGACTAAATAAAGTCCTTGTCCTCATGTGACTGGAGGACTGGTAAAGGAGGCAGACATTAAATAAGTAACGTTGTGATACTGCTATGATAAAGGAAACAGTGTGCTGTGATAAAGAAGGGACTTTAGATAGGACAGTCAGGGGTGACCTCTCTGGGAGATAATATTTAATAAAGTACTGATGGTAAAGCTTTGTGTCTGAAAAAACAAACAAACAAAAATACCAGGTAATTCTCCACTAAGTATCCTGAAGGAAGAAGGGTTTCCACCAAGCATCCTATACCTATACCCTTGGTCTCTGTTGTAGGGCAACCAGAGGTGGTTTGGTTCTGAAGGACTGTGGTTGCTCTGGAATAGATAAATCTCTCTAGGAGCTTCATGAAGAGACTGGGGCTCCAGATGGTGATGGGCTGTCAGAGACGAGTTTGAGGGAAGGAAGTTGAGGATGCCGACAGTGGCAGTTGCTGATTCAGAGAAGGGGGGTGAGGAGGTGAGGGGAAGGTTCAGATGGACAGGGTAGGTAGGAAAAAATGGAAGGTTTAACTGTTGCTGAGGTCTTTTTTGAATGCAAATTAAGTATCAAAGATAAAAATGAAGTTTAGAGAAATGGACAGTTTAATCACTATCATCATACAGTGATTATATAGAACAAATAATCTTTTTCACTTTATTGGTTGGTGGCTTTATTCAGAATTATACTCAGATTTTTTTTTATCAGGAAACAAGATTCAGCAGAGAGAGGAGAGAATCACACAAAATTAAATAGGGGAGTTCTGGGTTGCTGGGATGTGCTTTCTCTTGATTCTACGATGCTTAGTGGCCAAGTGGACACATCATGATTTTCTTTTCTTTTCTTAAAATTTAAAGTATTTATTGCTTGAAGTTTTACATATGCCCCCCCCTCCCCCCCGACACTGACCTCTCCCTGGCAGCTCCCATCCCCCAGCCACGATCTTAGCCCCCTACTGTCTGTCCCTTGGTTATGTTTACACAAGTCCTTTGGAATTTCTAAGCAGATCCAGTTTGTCAGCTTACTGACAATGAAATTGCGAGATTTGATGAGAAATCTATAGAGCTAGTTCTAATTATATTTATTTCAATATGAATAAAAATAGCTAATATTTATTGAGGGCTTGACTAAATGCCAGGCTGGAGCTAAATGATTTTTATATTCGTTACTTGATTTAGCCTTAACCACTCACAGCAACATTCTGAGGTAGACACTGCCTATGAGTATTATGTCAGGCCAGACATGTTGCATTATAACTGGAGTTTTAGAACTTTGGTGTTTGAAAGTTTCAAAACTGTTTTTAGAGTATTAATGTTTTCATTAGTATATCGCTACCTTTTAAAATAATGTTTTAAGTTTAGAATCATGGAACTCTTCCTAGAAGGATAGTCCTTAAGCACTCTGTAAGCTGAGGGAACTGAAGGACAGAGACGTAACTTAAGTCAATCACTAGAAGGTGGCAGAACTGGCACCAGCCCAGCTCCTCAGCTCCCAGTCAGTAATAAAAGGAGGCAAAGAATCCTTTTTAGAAATGAAGTCACTAGAAAGAGTAGTAATCTGGAGGTTAAGAGATTTTAGTGAATTTGCCAAAGACCAATAACCTTGATGTTGAGGTAACCTTTTGTCACAAGTTTCTTTTTTTAGGAAACCAGTCTAGGGATTCCAGGCTGCCTTGAAGCCAATACCCACTCTTAGGGTGCTCTAAGGAGAGAAGGCAAAGGAAACAGTAGATTCTCTCTCAAGGTGTTTACACCTCAATTTGGGAATCAAGATGCATCACTTGGTGATTACGCTATAGTTAGCCATATGTCACAATGCAGTGTAAAGCGCCTGTGTGCTAACGTGCATGTGTTAACAGTGGCAATGTGGAAATTGGCTCATGAATAAACAGGCCCACCCCGCTGACACATGGTAATGCCTTTTCTGAGTGCAAAGAACAGCGTGCTTCGGAGCTCTTACTGTGCTAATGAAAATGAAATTCATAAACCATTAGCAATAGGTCCTTTTCTTTTCTTTTTTTTTTTTTTTGAACTTGGAAAATATTGGTTGAAAATTTCAGCCCTTGGGAAATACAAGGTTGCAAAAGTAGGTTCGCGGTTCATATGGAGAAAAGACATGCAGGTGATGATTATTCCAATAGCTTTAGTAACTTTTGTGAACTCACAACTGTCAACCTACTTTAGAAAGGCTTTTAAAAGATCCAGAGAGGCCTATAAAAGTTGGGAATGGCATCCATAAATAGATGAGCCAAGAACCGTGTCGTGAAAAAAGTGGTGCATGTGACTTAGCAGAAGAGGCAAGCAAGGCAGGCTTGCTGGAGGTGGCTGCACGTGGGCCCAGGTGTAGGTGTGGTGGTGGGAACGCTGCAGGGGCTGTGTGAGGGCAGAGACCTTTCTGCTTTGTGCTTGTCTCAACAATGGGCCCTGCATGTCAGCTATTTGCTCAAGGTCTGGAGTGTGTGTGTGTGTGTGTGTGTGTGTGTGTGTTAAATAGCACTGATATGTGAATGCTGTCTCCGTATTATCTTTTACAAGATTTGTCTTCTCTAGCATATTTTCTTCAAAAATGGCCTGTTTACTTGCTGATGTGGTTGGGAATGTTGTTGAATCCTGTTCCATTAAGTTCCACACTTAACCCTTTTCCATTTATTTGGTAATTGAAACAGCTTCTCCAGGTATGTTAACTCTGTTTCAAACAGTGGAAAATAAGCTGTGTACATCAGCCATCTGTCACAGGGTTATCTGGTCCTTCGTAATTGGCGAAGAGGAAGGCTTGAGGAATATTGATGAGAAGACAGTGTGGGTGGGACTCTACATTTGATTATAGGAACCCTGATAACCTCATTTGATTAGGTTCATTGGTTTCTCCATGTAATGGGGAGACAATTCTAAGAGAGCTTGCATTGTTGGCTAAAAGAATGCTTTTTTTTGCATTGCAAGTACATTTCCTTGCTTATGTGACTTGACTTTATGGGAAAAGAGTATCTCCCAGCTTAAAAATACCCTAAAGTGTTAGGCTTACGTATATTTTGAAAATTGCTAAATGCAATGTTTTCTATATCTACTGCCTTGGGAAGGAGAAATACCTTTGTTTAATACCTGTGAGACCTAATTCTTGGGCATATAGCGCATGTCAGTTCAAATATTGGGTATATTGGTTTCATTTTCCCAAGCGAAATTGTGTTTTGAGAGCCTGCATGCCCTCCTTTGCCCAGTAGCATCCAATATCTCTTCCTTTTTATATATTTATTTATTTTGCAGTTGTTGAATATTATACCTGGTATGTCTTTTTCTTCAATTTTAAAATGACTTTAAAATTACAGTTGATATACAATATTATATTAATTTCAGGTGTACAGCGTAGTGATTTAGACATTTATATACCTTATGAAGTGAACATCCTGGTAAGTCAGGTGCCCAACTGGCACCATATATGGTTATTACAATATCATTGACTGTATTCCCCACGTTCTACTTTACATCCCTGTGACTGTTTTTATAACTGGCAGTTTGTACATTTTAATCGCTTCTCCCTTTCCACCTACCCTCCCAACCCTCCTCCCATCTGGCAACTATCAAAATGCTTTCGGTATCTGTGAGTTTGTGTCTGTTTTATTTGTTTATATTGTCTTGTGTTTTAGATTTCCACGTATAAGGAAAATCATATGGTATTTGTCTCTCTATCTGACTTACTTCACTTGGCAAATTATTTACCATATTCCCGAGAAGACTTAGTAAAGGTAGGAAACATAAATAAAACTTGCAGAGGCTTTATGTTATTTCTGCGTTACAGAGCGAATGCCGATCGGCCACACAAAGCTGATCTGTCTGCCTTCTGTGAACAACTGAATTTATTCACCATTCATTGTTGTTGGATGTTTGGATGTCCAACCTAAATCAATAGCCTATTTGGTTTACTGGGTGACAAGCACAGATAAAAAATTATCATTGTTTTAACAGAGGACACTGTCTTATCGCCAAGGAGAAGATCTTCGGCATCTCTAATAGGTTAGAAATCTGCCAACTGATCAGAATTGGACAATGCCCAGAGACCCCTTAACATTCTAATTGCATCCTCATCAAATAAATATAACGCTACCCCAATTTTGTTTAGAGAAGAAATTGCACCTTCTGTATTAATGTGCTGATATATTCCATTCCCCCCCCCCCCTTGATCCAGTAGCAATATTTTTCTTCAGCATTTTATACCAAAGTGAAATCCGTATTAGTGATATAATTTCCCATATACATTTTCAGCTAATCGAATTTTGCTTCTGTAAATGCATGGCCCTGAATGAAAGATGTGTGTGTGCGTGTGAGTATTATCAGCAAGGGAAGTTTAATTTCCATTCAGCTTGAGTTCTGCTTGTTTCTATATGCACGTTCTTCCTCCTTTTGCTGCCTGTCATTCTCCTTGTTAACCATTAAGATGACTGGAAAATGTGCCTTGGTTACTAATGGGTAGGAAGGGTCTTCGGTTCTATCCCAGTGTGACAAAACATAGCAACAGTTAAAAAATGCAACCTACCCGCCCAGGAGGTGGCAAAGGAGGAAGGTTAAAAAGTTGAAAGATGCTTTCTTAAAATCCTCTATGGAGGTCAGTGTTTGTGTTAAATGATATGCAAAGGACGATTATATGCAAATTTAGTGTCTGCATAGAAACATTGATTTTATGGATACCAGTAAGCTTTGGATTATCCGTTGGCATTTCTAGCACAAGGTGCTGCCACCTCAGAACCAGCTGATCGCCTGTGAAAAGAAGCACTCATTGGAATGTGTGTGACATAAAAGAGAGCTGAGGAATGGGAATCACTGCAGGCTGCATTATTCCGCTTTTTAACTTTGCATCATGAAAATACATAGGCTAAGTAGATGATCTTTAGGCTTGATTGTGAACATACCACCTTGATTCCTCAACTGAACAGTTTATGTTGCCCTGTCTGGGCTAAGGGAGGATGCAATTCCTTTCTGGAAAAGACAGTGTCACAAAGACCAGCCTGTTTCCAATCGCGTCTTATATAAGTGAAACTGTTCATTGTAGAATGGATGTGGGTCCCCCACCTTCCTTTCCTTTTACTAATAATATCAACTTAAATCTAAGCAAGTGGAATTGTCAAGGCAACAACTGGCATATAGTCTTGCATGAAAACACTGTACTGAGCCGAGAACCAGTAAGCGGTATTTTTAACTGAACTTGTAAAAAAAGTGGCATTTTTGTAAGGAAGCGGTATAAGCCTGCCAGGTGTGGTGGGAAAAGGCCTGGTCTCTCAGGCCAGACACTGGATCTGCTCTGGGTCAGTCACTCAGTGACAGTTGCGTACCCCTCTGGTGCCAGATGCTGGGCTCTAGCTCAGGGGTCAGAGCAACAAAGAAGTTTCATTCTCAGAGCAGCCTGAGAGGTGTGGAAAAGCTGTTGCTGTCTGGTAGCTAGGAAGTAGCCATGCTTGGACTTGAACTTCAGTCATCTGATTTCTAATCTGCCATCTCTGATACACCATATTGCCAATACAGTACCCACGTCATGTGGATGCTGTAGCTTAATCAAACAATGCATGTGCAAAACAAATGCTGAACTACGTGTGAAAGCGCTTTTCCTATGTAGGGTGGCCTTGGATCCAGGATTGAAAGATTTCTAGGCATGTGGTGACTAAAACAACCATTGGGTTTCCTTTAAAGATTCTGTTTAAAGTCAACCTGGCTTTGTATATATGCTAGGCAGTAAATTTTGATGCATTTTCTATGATATTGGTAATAGCGAATGCCATCATATATTCATCGAATCATTCATTTAGTCATTAGCAAACATTGGTCGACATATTTTTCATGTCTCTCATAGGCTCTAGGAATGCAAAGGTGAAGAAAACTTAGGCTCCATGGTAGGTTTATAGCCATCCAAGAGAACAGCAGATACATGGAGAGAGCATGATGAGGTCGCGTACAGCATGCTGTTGTACAGATGTGGCTGGAGCACTAAGGGGCTAACTTTCTCTGAGAGGTGGACTCCTGGTCTGGGTCTTCTACGGTCAGGGGGCGTTTGCTGGGTAGGACAGTGGTGGGAGAGTGCTCTGGCGTGTGGGAGAGTGCTCCGGAAAGCAGAGCTGTGGTTCACCTCGTGCAGTGCCCAGGGCTGGGGAATCTGCATAGACATGACGCCCATGAGCAGTAGTAGCCTCTCTTCCCTCCAAAACGAGAAGGCCATGAGATTGTGCAGGTCAAGCCTCACAGCATCTCCAACCCTACTGTGAGGAGGGTTTAGTAAAACTTGATTGTTGTCTGCAGTAACACCAAATTTGAGAGAAATAACATAAGGCTGGTCTTGCTTGCTGACTGTGATGTAGGAAACATCGTCTTCCCTTACAAGGCAATGTTTTTATTTTTGCAAGTTTTGGGAGGGGTTTTAATTTCTGAGATTCAACTATTTTTTATTTTTGCAAATATTTTAGAATATTATCTACCTAATAAAAGAGTAACATGTTAATTGACCGTACCTTTGCAGTGACCACTAGCCAATCAGGAGTGAATATGCAAATTAACCCAACAAATATGGTGGTTTAATTTGCATACGCAGGCGCCCCCGGCCGCTCTGGGCCTCTGGGCAGCGTGGGAAGGTGGAAAGGTGGCTCTGGCTAGAGCGAAGGCAGTGCTGGCAGCCAGGGAAAGGAAGGCCCATTCTGGCACGAATCTTTGTGCATCGGGCTTCTAGTTTATACATAAATAACTAACTTATCAAATACCAAGTTGCAAGGAATACAATTAAATTCTATAATCCAGTCTTTTTATTAGTGATTCTTGAATTTTGCAAACCTCATATGAATTTTTTAAAGCTATTTTTATTAACTAAAAGAATGTGACATCTTTATTTATTTATTTTTAAATATATTTTATTGATTTTTTACAGAGAGGAAGGGAGAGAGATAGAGAGTTAGAAACATTGATGAGAGAGAGTCATCGATCAGCTGCCTCTTGCACACCCCCTACTGGGGATATGCCCGCAACCAAGGTACATGCCCTTGACCGGAATCGAACCCGGGACCCTTCAGTCCCCAAGCCGATGCTCTATCCATTGAGCCAAACCAGTTTCGGCAGAATGTGACATCTTTAAAGAAAAACCTCTCTTAGCATCAGACAGTAATCTGTCTTGCAAAACTGTTGCCTTGCTAAAAATGTGTGAAAAAGCAGAGATGAGCATGTAGTTTGTTTTTATTTTTATAAATATGCCAGGTTAATAAGTTGAGGGAAAGCACTATAGAAATTGGTTATTTCTTGCATCTGCTAATCCTCACTAACAACTATATCAATTGAGGGTTTGATTTGGCATCAAGAAATGCAACCTAAAAACAGTGGCTTTCATCTAGTGAGAGTCTGTTTCTCTCCCTGAAGGAAGGAGTGAGGAAGGCAGTGCTTACCTGAGGTGGTGGCTCTGGGGTTGGTGTTCCCGACTTAGACCTTCTCTTCCTATTGTCAGCTGCCCTTGGGGTGTGTCTGTCTACCTCACGATGGCTGTCCTGCTTCCAGCATTGCCTCTGTGTTCCAGGCAGGATGAAGGGAGTGGGTAAAACTCATGCTCCTAAGTCTGCCGACTAGAACTCCACCTAACCACTGTTTTATTCATGTCACTGGGCGGAACTGTTATGTGGCCATTCTTAGTTGTATAGGAGCCCCAGAGAATGTTGATTTTTCCCCCTTTAGCTGGACATCTTGCTGTTCTGAAATAAATCGGGACTCTGCTAGTGAGAAAGGAGAAGAGGATATTTGGTAGGCAACTATAACGTGTGTCACCATACTCCATTGGAGGATCTTCAAATGCACCTGTTCAGATCTTTCATGGATTTGCCTCATCACCTTGGAGATGGGGTGAATATTCCCTTTGGTGAGAAGATGGGCTGACAAAGAAAATATAAATAAAGCCAAAGCAGGTGTTTTTCTTTACTCTTAATAAATTGGGAAATAAATTAGGCTACACAAATACCTTTTTAGAGTTTTTATTGTTGATACTATTAGGTGTTCCCCTCTGCTCATCCCCTTTCCCCACCTCCACCTCTCCCCCTTTCCCTTTCCTCTCTCAATATTTTTAATGAAGGGTGCATTCTGAAATATTGAGCAAGATGGCATTCCAAGAGCTATTGTCCATTTTAGGTCCACCTCAGTTTTATTTCGCAAGAAACGGCAGGATGTAATAATATTCTCCATTACAAGCTTGCTTTTTCTCCTATAAATAGCACTTTCTGGATGCTAACCAAACCCAAAGGAAGCCATGCATTATAGGTGGCATTTTTTTTTTTTTAGTGGCGGTGGTAATCAAAACAGGTAGGTGGCATTTAGCCTTAAAATGTTTTTAAGAGCACTTACCATGTATCCGGGCTATTCTAGGCTTCGGGGATACAGCAGTGAGAAAAACAGACCAAAATCTCTATCCTCACAGAATGTTAAATGAGCTCTCCATTACCTAATAATTGAGGTTGTTAGAAATTCTTTGGACTGTGACTGCCCTTCAGTTTTGCTTTTGTATCTTTGAAACTTTTGCTGGCTATCTGTGAGACATAATGGTTAACTGATCAAGCTATCGTTTTTTATTTCAGAGAGGTGGCACACAGGCAATCAAAAGTTGTGAGCAGAAAGGCCCCTTCAGAGTCTGTCAGATTATTTCATTTTAAGCTCTTCATTTCACATTTCCATCATGTAAAGTGCCTTAATTACAGAGGCCTCTTCTTTTCCTAATTAAATATTATAATACAGTCACGGATTTTAGTTCTTTAGGCACTTCTTCAATGTGTTTAAGAGCACTTAATAGTCTGAACTTGGGGCCTGTAAATAGTTTATTTAAAATTAAAGGGACAGTGGTATTCCAAAAGATATATAGTTGGGAAATTAGAAGGCTGGGTATATGTCTCTTACTGCTTCCCCCTGTTTAAAGACAATGAAAAGAAGTATTTGGAAAATATCCTTCTAAACTGTATATTGTTAGCTAGAGAATGTAATTTTAAAAAAGAAATATTTGGGTGTTCTCTGAAAAATATTTATGGCTCAGCCAGGTAGCTCAGTAAGTTGGAGCTTCGTCCCATACACCAAAAAGAATGCAGGTTCAACTCCCATTTAATTTATAGAACCTGCCTAAGTTGCGTTTCAATCCCCCATTGGGTGGATACTGGAGGCAACTGATTGATGTTTTTCTCTCTCACATCAGTTTCTCTCTCTCCCCCACACCTCTAAAATAAATGAATAAATAAATAAACAAATAAACAAACATATCCTCAGATGAGGATTTAAAAAAAAAAAGATACTTATTTAGCTATGCTTTTTTGATAATTTTGATCTTTGATTGCTGAACCCTCAGTTTTGTATGCTGCTTTGGTGTGCATGTTTAGTATTTAACAAATTCTATATTCTGAGATACACCTTTTAGGAATGATTGTCACCTGTTCATATAAGACAGATACAAATTAACTTGGTTCCCCTCCCTCCCTCCCTCCCTCCCTCCCTCCCTCCCTCCCTCCCTCTTACCTTCCTTCCTTCCCCCCCCCCTCTCCTTCTCAACCTTCCTTTCTCCCTCCTTTCCTCCCTTTCCCCTTTCCTCCCTTCATTCCTTCCTTAATAGTTATTTGAATACTCTCACAGACCAGGCTCTGATTTCTCAGCACTGAGCAAAGCAGATAAAATTCTTGCTTACAAGGAGCTTGAAATCTAGAAGGGGAGACAGCTAAACAAAATTAATAAAACATATACGTAGTGCCAATTGGTGATAACTGCCATGGAGAAAACAGTGCAGGGCAGGAGGGATAAGAACTGATGGAAGGATTTGCTGTTTTTTGTTATTGGTCACTTATGGGGAGCCCCCTTGAGAAGGTGACATTTGAAGACCTAAAGGGAGTGAGGAGGGAGTCCCCTGGCTTTTGGGGGAGCATGTTTAGAATAGAAGACACTAAAGATGCACAGTCCTGAAATGAGAGTGTGTCTGACTTCTTACTGTGGCCGGAGTGGAGTGAGCGCCTGACAGGAAGTGGGGGATGAGCTCAGAGAGATAACCGGAAAAACCTAGGAGGCCTTGCTTTTTATACCAGTTGAGAAAAAAGGCTGATGGAAAGTTTTGAACAAAGGAGCAAATGATATTTCTTTAGTCTTAAAGCCAAGATCATGCTGGCTACTGTGTGAACAGATTGTGAGAAGCCAAGGTAGAAGTAGGAAGGCCCAGCTGGGAAATTAGTGTAATGATGGGGGGGGGGGGGGGGGTAATGGGGAGTGCTTGGATCAGCCAGGTGACAGAAGCAAAGATGGTGAGAAGTGGCTGCGTTCTGGCTATATTTTGAAAGTAGATCCAAGGATTTACTGATGGACCAGATATAGGGTGTCAAGGAAGAAAGGAGATAAGGAGAAGTTCTAAGTTTCTGGTCCAAGGAGAATTGAATTGGCATGTACTAAGATGTGGAAAATTGCCAGAGGAGAAAGTGATAAAATCAAGAGTTTGGTTGCAGACATATTAACTTTGGTACCCTTCTGAGATGGTCAAGTGTAGGCAGTGGGATATAAGAATTTGAAGTTAAGGGGAAAGATCAGAGCTGGAAATACTAACTTAGAAGTCATTATCATATAGGACATATTTAAGGACATGGGACTGGATGAGGGTATGAAAGCAATGAGTGTAGTTAGGAGAGAGAAAAACAAAGAAAAGACTTGTCTAAATATCAAGAAAAGGAAAGAAATAGAAGCAGATCAATAGCGAATTCAGAAAATGAAACTTTAAAATGACTAAGTATCTTTAAAGATTAAATAAAAGATGAGATTGAGAATTTTGTCAGAGTATCAAAAATGAGAAAAACAAGAGGAAATGTTACTACCAAAGAATGAAATAATAAAAAATAAAGAACTTGATGGTTTTAATAGAAGATGGTCCTTATTTGAAAAGTTAGTCAACTAAGCATATTCTTAACATATGATCCAGCAGTAGAGCTTCAATACCAATGCTTGGGTTTTACCCCTTGAAGTTCTGATTTAATTGGTCTAGATTCAGATCCCTAGACCATTAGTACTTAATTAAAAACAAACATACTGCCGAAACCGGTTTGGCTCAGTGGTAGAGTGTCTCCCTGCGGACTGAAAGGTCCCAGGTTCGATTCTGGTCAAGAGCATGTACCTTGGTTGCGGGCACATCCCCAGTGGGGAGTGTGCAAGATGCAGCTGGTCGACGTTTCTCTCTCATCGACGTTTCTAGCTCTCTATCTCTCTCCCTTCCTCTCTGTAAAAAATCAATAAAATATATTTAAAAAATAAAAAAAATAAAAAATAAAAACAAACATATTTCACCCTGCCGGTGTGGCTCACTGGTTGAGCATTGACCCACGAACCAGGAGGTCGAGGTTTGATTCCCAGTCAGAGCACATGCCCGGGTTGTGGGCTCCATCCCTGGTAGGGGCATGCAGGAGGCAACTTCTGATGATTCTCTCTCACCATTAATGTTTCTATCTCTCCCTCTCTCTGAAATCAATAAAAAACAAACTAAAAACAAACAAACAAACAACACCCCCCCCAAAAAAAACCAAACATACTTCAGTTATTCCAGCTTATAGCTGAAGTTGCCCTGGCTTAAGAAGGTGGGATGAATTCAGCCACTCAGCATTTTCTCCCTCTTGAAGCTTCTTTCTAGGCTTCAGTTTGCTGAGACCATGTTTACAAATGTTCCTTGGGTTGTGCCTTTAAGCCTTGGCTCATATTTTCATCCTAGATGACTTAGAAATGTGTGTGATGGTAATGATGTTTATCTCTACAGACCCCTAACCGGCTGAAAAAAGTATGTATCGTTCTTGTTTCCCATGCCATATCTGGTAATCTATATTCTGTGTGATTCGCTCGTATAGAACTTTGTAGTCTGGGAAAAAATTGCACAAATCACAACAAATGAATTGCGAGGCCTGCCAAAATCAAATGGAATATTCATTCCTGCACATTTGCTTTTTATGTGACATAAAATGTACAGCCTTTGGGACAGTTGCTCTCACACTGACTTTGTTATGGCAAGGAAAGCTAATTTAGCAGAAAAATTGGCTGGAGAGTCTCCTCTAATAGAAATAAACACAAAACCACTTGAGTGTCTCTTCTCTTCAAGGACTGCTGTTTTTCCATAAAATTTACAAGACTACAGATCAATACAGAAGCCCCTGTAATTCATGTGGCTGTGACTTTATAATTTTAAACATTATTTCCCCATAAGCGAATAGTACTGTGAACTACGAGGCCATTTTAAAATCACAGAATGCAAGTGAAATTTAGGAGTCAACTTTTGGCATCGTTAATCAAGGGCCAAATGAGCGAAGAGACATTTATTGCGGTGTAGCAAGTGCTAGGGCTGCATGAAGGGAAAACTACCTGTGTGCTCCATACTGTTGGTCTGGGGAAGTGCTCCATACTAATAGCAAATCCAACAAATGATAATTGAATTTTTGTCCTCCAGCAAGTGGTGATAGGATTTGGTATTCATATTGTCAAAATGCAATTCATTTCCACCTATTCATCTGAATTTGAAAGTGATAAGGGCCAGCTCCATGATTGATCAACAGGGAGACTAGCTTTTAGAACCGTTTCATTTTGGAGTGTGTGTTAACAATTGATGACTTAATTTTTTCCTCATGCATTGAACTTTAGATTGCTTCATTCATGGAATCACTTTCTATTCATTCTGTATTAAGGAAAATCTTCCACTGGAATTCCAACTAGCAGGAAGGGGCTCTCTGGCATCAGTTGAGCAGGCCCCTGGCTTTGCACCAAAGCCTGGCCACTCAGAGTGCAGTCACAATTGCGCTAATTTGCAACAATTTTATTTTGTATTGATGGCAATTTGAGATGCAAAGAAAGAACAAGAATGATACTTTTATTTTAAGTTTTATATTCTGTAATTAGACCTCAGTACTCATGGTCAGGAAACTTAGTGTAGTTAACTCTAAATTTTGAGTGGGATTTATGTATAGTTTGTATCCCGAGAAAGTCTCTTTTACAGCCCCTTTGAGTATTAGCATTACCTTTGTTTAATTACTTGCTTTGACATTTTAGGTCTCTTGCTTGTGCCAAGTACTCCGATGTTTGAAACCCAATCTCCAAGCTTTTCTCCCCCAATTTTGGAAAGGGTTTGAAAAATGGCTTCTCTGCATAGGTGGGTCATTGGTACCCATGCAAGGAAGGGCTGGCATAGGTGGTGGGAGATGCTGAGGGGGGATTCTTAGGGAGAACTAAGCAGCTTTACCACCCATCCTAGTTTGTCTCCCAAGATGGACAGTCTCCTTTGTGAAATGGGACAGTAATAGTTCATGCCCACAAGGGTGTTGTGAGGTCTGAATGTTAATTGATGTAAGGGCTTAGAAGAGTGTCTGGCATGTGGGAAGTGTGGACGTGCTAACTGCTATTGGTTTGATACAAATTTGTCTACGAGAATCTTCAGGAATCTCAACTTACTATATTAAGAAAGCTGCCCATGCCTGTAAAATACGATTTGCTTAATATTCAGAGCTAGTAGGAGGAAGAAGTTGGGGGAGGAGGAAATGTAGCCTTGGCCAGATTTAATCACCAGCTCCTGGTTGCTCAGAGACTAGGAATGGGAGACGTGAGCTGTGCTGTGGTGGCCGAGAGGGGAGGAATCCCGTGGGAAAGAAATCCTAGACTCCCAGAGGGGAAAAAAGGCAGGAAGTGTCTGAAAGCCCTACAAATAAGAACTCAGTGGATTTAGTGAGAACGCAGCACCCATAGACTAATTTCCTTTACTTAAATCTCATTCCAGTGCCTGTATAAAAATTGTCAGAGGACAACTGGAAAACCAGCATGAGAGAATGTTTCTCTATCCAGCATCTGTTACATCTGCTGAGTTTTCAGAGAAGCTAGTCTTGAAGTTATCAAAGGTAGTTTTCTCAGATAATCTCTAGCTGGTGTGCCCTGGGGCTGAGTTGCTGCCTGCAGACTCACCCTGGAGCATTCTAGAAAAGTGCTGCTGGAATGGGTGCTCCTGGTGGCGAGAGAGAGTGATGTGTTAACGTGAAAAGTACCTGTTTTCACATAGTCTTTGCTTCTTTGTGAGACTGCACTCCTAAAGCATGGCTAAAGCAGGTCTAAAGCATGGGGTGGAGCCAGAGTTGGGAATGGTGGTTGTGAGAGGGCGCTGGTGAGATTGTGTACAAAGGATTGTAGAGTGTCCTATTAGTTTGGAGATTCTCTCCTTGGACTCAGCAGTGGTGGGAGTGATGGGGAGCAAAGACCCGAGGAGCAGGAGTGAGCCAAGGCTGGCTGCTGCCTGTGCTGCGCACGCTGACAGGGGAGGGGAGTGTGGGCCTGAAGCCATTGTCTGGAGAGGGTGTTGGAAGTGATTGTGCCGAGTGGGAGGACAGGGACTTGTGGAGGGCTTAGGAGCTCTGCAAGCACCAAGGAGAACCATCTCTGGAATGAGTGAGACGGTGGTACAGTGGGGAGCATGGGGGAAGAATTACACTTTTGGCCTCGGTTACTGGTGTTGGCATTTGAAAGAGGGTGACATTGGAGTTGCGCTCTGAATGAAGAATAGAAGTTTGCCAGGAGAGAAGGGGGCAAAGGCAGAGATAGAAGACAGAAGCTCATTCCCCCGAGTGTGGGTTTGCATGTGTGCCCAGCATTTAGGGAGCAAGGAGAAGTGATCAGAGATGAGCCTGGGAAGCCAGGCGACTGCTGAGACGTGTGAGGCTTTGCAGTGCCTTGTTTGGGGTTTGCTCGTTTACACTGCGGAATTGGGGTGATTCCCAGGGAAGGTGTGGCAATTAACCTTCTGCACTGTGTGGTTATAATTTCTGTGAAGCTATTACAGAAGTTGACAGTCGTGTGTGTTCTGATCTTATTCAAAAGCAAGTATAAGAACAATTGCTCCAAGGTCAGATATAAATGGCTATTGGAGCGACTGTTACTTAGAATTACTCATGGCTCCCTGGATTCTTCTCCAGCGTGTCTGCTTGGCCATGTGTGGGTCTCAGTTTTAAGAAACATATAATTAAAATCTTCAATTTTTAAAATATAGCCATACTAATTTAATAATTTACCGAACCCTAATCTTTACTTTTCTTTGTCCCGGGAAGAGGGGGATCACTTCTAACAGAGTTTGTTATAAATCAGGACTCTCTGGAAGCCACTACATTATGCTACCTGCTGCACATAATGTGTCATCTTTTGGATAAAACATGCTAACTAATGAGAAAGTTTTGGCTGGAGAAATCTCAGAGAAGCTGCTTTGAATTGAAGGTGTATAGAAAATTAAGCTAAGTATTTTTCATTTTTCATTTAGGATTGCAACCAGCCGATGTCACTACAACTATTTTGTGCTGACTTCCTTATAAGGAGAGACACATGACCCCTTCCAAAGAAGAAGAAGGGCTATGGTTAGAGAAGGAATTATGCACTTTTGCTCTTTGGATGTGGAAAAGGTGACATAGAGATGTTAACTTGAGATTTGTGAACTAACTCCACACACATTACTCATGTACCGTGCTTGCCTGGGGCAGTCCCCATTTACACTTGTCTCAGCATAATTATCAGTAGCGCCCCTTTCACTCTGAAATGTCCCAGTTTGGAAAGATAAATTATTTGGTCACTTTACTCATACATAGGCCTACCTCCCTGGCACAACTATTTTTTTACTTTGTTTGTTGCTATTTATGCATTGACCAAATGCATTGCTCTCAGAGTGTGCATGCCATCTCATCGTCTTTGCCACCTGATATTGTCTTATAAATATTTTTCTGCATGGCTGCATAGTTTTTGTGTTTTTTCATTGCTTTTGTATCATTTAGAAACACGGTTAGCCAAAACTCAACTCATGGTTTCTTGCTCAGAAAGGTTTTTGTTTATTTGACTCAACAACAGTGTAGATATAGATGGTCTCAGGCTGCTTAAGGACCCTGTCTTCCCATTCCTCCTTCATTAGGGTAAGGTATTTATTTATTTATTTATCTTATCTTGCCTCATTTTAGTCATTGCGGCTGTTTTCCAGTAGGAAGATGGAAGGAACAAGAGAGGCCCTGCCAGCTAAGTCTGCTCCTTCTGTGAATGTCTCATTGGCCAGTAATAGATCCCATGCTTACCCCTACCCGCAAGAGTTTCTGGGGAACTTTGAAAGGCTATGTTAAAGGATGACAAGGAAGAAGGGGCTATAAATGGTCACCAGTGCAGTCTGCCACAGTTGTAAAAAATTCTTTTGTTTGATGGGGAGGGGTGGTTTTTAGAATAATAATTTTCTTTCAAAAGTTAACCGTGCCACCCTGCTAATAACCCTGTAACATCCATGACTGAGCAAGAATTATGAAAAGTTAAATTGAGTTTCCTCAAGTGTGGTCCAGTGGATTTTACATAATGTTCCAACTTCATTTCCCCCCTAATTTCATTCTGAAAAGAAAGCTAACTGATTCAGCAACTGTTTCAAGGGTGTGTGTTTCATTAGCTTAGATTGTGTTAAGCATGACCGACTCTACAAGGTACTTAATGTCATTAAAATTTGGAAAACATGCTGTTTAAATTTTAAAGGCATCTTATAATCTCAGATATCTTACGTTGGCAAACAGATTTTAATTTCTCCCATTTTTAGCTGAACTGGAAACTCACCAAAGATGTGCATGAATATTTTAATTCTTTCATCTCCTTTTAAGTGCCTTAATTTTGTTTGATGTAAATACACAATGTGTTTTATAATACCTGATGCTGCTATGAATCCAAACCATGTTCTGTTGATGTTGGCTGCAAGTCATGAAATGTAATTGAATTACATAGACCTGGTTTTAGCTTGTGTATATTTGTGCATAGCCTTCCCTAGCTCCCTTTCTCATTCCCAAGGGAAGGTTGCCCCTAACCACGAATGCCTGGGAAATAGAATATTTTTGCAAGATGAAAGTTTTATTAGATGATATGTTCTTCCTTTTTTCTTCCTCTTCCTTTTATCCCATGGTCAATTCTTATTTTCTCCTATCCCCTACAGGCTACCATTTTAATGTGCATCCTTTTAGTTCAATAAGCCATTGTAAAATAAATATCATAAAAACAATGCATCTGGATTTTATGTTTTATTATATTTTATATTGAATCTGTTTATATTATTTGCATCTTTAAATATTCTATGTCCCCAAGGATGATGGAAGAAAGTGGGAAAGAGAAAGGATACATAATATTTTAAACTTCATGTAATATAAATCTTTTCTACTTTTTCCACCCCATACAGTATCTCTAAGATCCGTTTCCTATTGCTCTGTGTATATGTAGTATGTGCTTGGGTTGCATCTACCATAGTTTACTTACCTACTTATCACTGATGGGCACTGAGGCTGCCTCCTGACCACGCCCAGCATTTCCCTCCTGCTTCTTGTAACCCTGTAATGGTATGGCGGTCTTTCCGCCAGGCCTCTCTTATGTGCCCTGGGCACACCTTCACATTTTGTTTTTTTCTTGCTCATTTGACCTTGGGAGAGGAATATTTGCCTGCATGGTTATCAGTGTCAGGGGCCAGCTTTATCAGAGCAGCCTTACCCAAGGCCAGCGGCCTCCACTAACAATGCTCCAATGGGCATTCCTGTCCTTGTTGCCTTATGGGTCTGGGAGAGAATTTCTATGGAACTTGGATATAGAAGGGGAATGGTTGGGTCATGGGCTAATCCTATACATCCTTTTACTTCAGTAGTGCCTGAGTGCTCTCTGTAGTGGTCACACCAGGTGTAGTGGTCACACCAGGTACAGTTCCCCTGGCAGTTACATGAAGTTTTCCCAGTCCCCACATACCTGTCTGCACCTGATATCTTCCAGCTTTCTGATATTTGCCAATCTGATAGGTGTAAAATAGTAACTCTTCGTTCTAACGGGCTTTTCTCTGACTAATGTGTTGAGCATGGCATCAAATGCAGTATATCATGTGTGTGTCTTTCTCTTCAGTAAATTGCTGGCTCATATCCTTTGCTTTTTTTTTCTGTTGGAGTTATCTTTCTTTTGTTAATTTGTAGAGGTTTTATATATTATATATATATATATCTATCTATCTATCTATCTATCTATATATATATATATATATATATGAGTCCTTTGTTATTTTTCTACATTAAGAATATTTGCTTACATTTTCTCAGCTGTGTCCATGTGTCCTTCTTTGGACAGAAATTCTCATTCTTTGATGTTATCATTGTTTTTGCTGTTGCTTTTGTTTTTGTAGATTCCTAGGCTACCAACCTGGTTCATTTCTTTTTATGGTGTTAGATTTTCTAAAAGCATTTATTATATCTTAAGTTTGAAGAAACATCATTTTTACTTGGCCTTTGGAAATCACTGAGCCTCTCTGATGCATAAATTGTTATATTTTATCTATTGAGACTATAATGGTCTAGATTTTTTAAAGATCCGCAGGCAGAGTATTTTAAACATAATTGAAATAGAAGTTGAAAGTTTTAGCTTGTCTTATGGGTTCTGAGCCTCCATCTTTCATTAGCATAACAAAGTGGTCATCTACATGAAACTGTACCTTGCATTTTTATGTTCAGTTAGAATTTTAAAAACAGCATTATATAGTCGGAGGCTCTCTAGATTACATAAAGTCTGAAAAAGGTCATGAGATAGAAAAGTATATTAATTTAGCCTTGCTTCCCCAGAAAAGAACTTAGGTATATAACATGAAAGCTAAAACTTGACAAGAATGTGGCTAGCAATCAAGTCATAGAATCTGATGTTCTCTTAAAAATAGGAATGGCTGTACTGCTGGGAGTTTTGAGAGTCTAAACTTGGGAAGGATGACTAGGGAAAACAGTGTTTTATTGACTGTGCTGGAACAAAATGTAATGATGAATTTTAGGTGGGGAGGGGAGAGATAAGAGGTCTTAAGAGTGTGTCTTCTTTTTTTTACTATATTCTGAGGGCAGCTACCTGCTTAGTTTGTTGTGAGAGAGTTTTTGGACCCTTGTAGTCCAAGACCACTTAGCGTTTCAAAGAAAGAGCACGGAGGTAAAAGATTATTTCTTTGAGTGTCTACATTTTTTGTTTGCTTGTCCTTCTTTATTAAAGAGAATGATAGGGTGATTGGAAAGGGCAAAAACAAACCTGGTAAGAGGGATTAGAAACTCAAGATGAGTGAGAAAGTTGGACAAAAGCACCTTTTGGTATAAAAGAGTCTAGAGGCTCTGTTTTGGATGAATTACATCCCAGTGTCCCGAAAAAACCTGGAGATGGAATTTCTAAACTTAGATGCGACCTATTTTTCCTGCTGGGGAATGAGAACGGTGCCAGAAGTGGAGATAGCGGTGTCTAATTTTTAAAAGGGATAAGAAGTGAATTTTGCCACATTGGTATGGTCTCTAGGCAGAATCCTAGACTGATTCACTGATATAGTGTGAGGCTGTTATTGGTCAAGCATTCTTGGCCATGGCCCACAGAATCTGATTCTGAATAACTTCTTAAAAAAAGTATTGGGCATCTCGATGGGAAGACTGGAAACTTGTCTCAGGAAATGGCACACACAGAGGGAAGCCAGGTAGCTAAACACGCAGCCAGCCTCTGCTGAGGGGAACGGACTGTCAGAAAGCTGCCCCTGGGTCCTGCTACTAGACATTCACTGCAGGGCTCTGCCAGCAGTATGCACTCTGACTGCCCTGGCTTCTCTGTGCTATCCACTGCAAGCAGAGTCCTGAATAGACACAGCTGCTGCTGAGCTAAATAAGTTGTCTATGCTCTAGTTGCCGGTGCGAGAACATGCATAGATTTAGCTTCCTTTTACCTTTCTTAGAAGAAGGTGGAGTTTCCCCATCTCTCCCAAGTCTCTCTCACTTGGTAGAACCCTCAAACACAGGAAGTGTGTTCAGAAATTGCAGAGCCCATAGGAGTGGTAAGTGGTCACTATGGCGGTCAGAGGAAAAGAAGAATGCCAGTGAGAAATGGCATAGCTAATGGGCCATTCATATCCCACGAAACATCCTTATAGATGGGATTGCTTAGTTAGAATGGTACAAAACAGTTACTCTTGATTTTTAGAAAGGCCTTTGCTAAACTTCCTGACAAAAAATCTCATGTAAAAGTCATACTGATAGGACATTTGACCCCAAAAAGCATTGGGTAATGTGAGCAGTGCCTTGAGGCAAATCAGGTGGGGAGAGCACCAGTTCCTTTATGACCTGGCCGAGAACATCAGGGGAGAGAATATCTGGGGACGCTCATTAAGTCTGCTCTTGAAGTTAAGTGGGAAGGGATAGTGAGTGCACTGGGAACAGAGTGAATCTAACAGGATGAAATGTAATGGGGAATAGTATTACATCTTGTTCTGAGGCAGTGTTCAGCAAACTCATTAGTCAACAGAGCCAAATATCAACAGCACAACGATTGAAATTTCTTCTGAGAGCCAAATTTTTAAAACTTAAACTTCTTCTAATGCCACTTCTTCAAAATAGACTCACCCAGGCCGTGGTATTTTGTGGAAGAGCCACACTCAAAGGGCCAAAGAGCCGCATGTGGAACGCGAGCCGCAGTTTGCCAACCACGGTTCTGAGGTTCTGAGCACCAGCTTCATCTTGTGATGGATGAAGAAGTCCCCTCTGCACAGTGTCAAAGAGAGGCTGTCACTAATCTTTAGTTGAATGGAAGCACTATATACGTTGGTAGTTCGATGTATAAAAAAACACTCCTCAGGTGATCTACCGTGAGTTAGTAAAAATAGAGAGTCTATCCCAGGGGAGAGATTTTCCCGATTTCTGTGTGGAACAGATGACATATGTGGTCATCAATTCTGGCCCCTCTCAAGAATGCCTTTTTTTTTTTTTTTTTTTTTTTTTGTAGAGAGTGGCCATAATGCAAGCTGATATAAAAGCCTGGCATCTGAAGGGCAGAGGAAGGACTGATTGTTCCCCTGGAGACCTGGGAGACGGGGTAGGGTTGCCATTTGCAGATAGAGGCAGGTGTCTGGAAGCAGTAGCAGGTGGCACAGAGGGTGAACTTAAGCCAGTGGATGTTAGTTCCAAAGCTGGAGGTTTCTCACACCAAGAGCTGGCTGCAATTTGAAGGGCAGTAGTAAGTTGCATGTCACTTGTGACCACTCATTGTGACCAGCGAGGCGTTTCACGAGCATTTTCGCCCCTATTACTCCCACGGGCCTTAAGATTCCCTGACTGTTGAAGCTTCCCAGAGCGCTTTCTTCACAAGGCTATTGAAATTTTTATGATCTGCACGAGGCTGGTGAAAAGACTCAGAATAGCTTTCAGACCTGGGAATATTAATTCATCATAAAGCTGGAAGGGAAGGTCTTAATAAAGAGTGACACGAAATGATAAATATTTGATTTGAAGAGGCAGAATCCTGAACCAATCAGCAGGGCACTTGTTGAGAAGGAAATTTTTTCTTAATTGGCACCAGGCTGCCATTACACAAGTGGCAGCACTTCGGGAGGCGCGTAGTGTTCACATCCACGGGGTTTTCCCTTTCAACTTACTTCCGCCCTTTAAGATGTCAGCGTGTTGGAATTGCCTGGCTGATGAAGTAAATTCTGAAGATAATTGTTATGGGAGTTTAACTTGCCAGAGACCTAGACACGTCTCTTTCATACTTTAAAACACATAAACAAGTTGCAAAATAATGGTGCTGTCAAGAAAATTACGTCTTGATTCATCATCCAGTATTGGGAGTTGGGCTAAAGAGTTGTGTTCATCAGACATCTCCTTTTGGAAGGTCATTTAGTGGAGGAGCAGCTTATAGGGTTTTGTGTGCTTCATACACGCATTGTTCGTGATGCTCTGACTGTACACCTACGAGTGCCTCCTGCGCCCATTATTGTGACTGAGGGCTTCTGGTGCAGATACCCAGAATCGAAATAAAATTTTTTATAAAGTGGTGTTTTTAAGGTTTTGGGCCATAACAATGCAAACAAGTGCCTGTGTCTTCTCCAGCAGTAATATTCATTGAGAGAGATTAACATAAAAATGGCTAGCTTGCAGCACGATTTGAAAATTACAGCCTTGTCAAGGATCCCCAAGTTATAACGGCTGGAGACATGCAGACACTGCCTTGGAGAAGTCTGCACTCATTCCCGTATTAATTTCACTCCTTTGACAGTTAGTTCTCCTTCCAGTTCTGTAATCTCTCTTTCAGGTTATTGTTCCTGGATAATGAAAGACCATCTGAAGATAAACCCTGCTGGTTCTCCATTTGGGGCCTGTTCAAAGTGTAGGCATTTGTTCATTTATTCAAAATGTGGTCAGTATTTGAGTGCCTACTGTGTGTCAGGGCAACAGTGGTGATTAAGAACATAATTTATATCTCAAGGCTAGTAAAGTTAGAAAAGGAATTCTGATCTCTGTTTTAGCTGCTTTGCCAAGGGAGCTTGGGATGCCCAGAGGAAGGGCGTGTGTCTGGGGAGATCTTTCACAGAAGGGCTGTGTGAGCCCAGTCTGGAAAGGTGGGGAGAAATGAGCCAGGCACACTTAAGAAAGGGTGACCCAGTGGAGAGATCAGAGCAATATCTGCAGAGGTTTGGAGGAGGAGGAGGAGGAGGAGGGGGAGGTGGAGATGAGGAGGAGGAGGAGGAAGGAGGGAGGAAGGAGGAGCCAAGAGATGCCACTGACAAGGATACAGTTTAAACTTGAGGGTGGGGCTCCTGCAATGTAGTTCAATCAGAATGAACTTGTTGAAAGTGTAGGTTCCTGCACCCAACCCCTCCGCCTTCCCTCAGATAAGACTCTCTGGAGGTGGGGCCAGGTGTATCTGATTGTGACATCTGACGGTTTGCCAGCCCCCTTTTTGTGGGAGTTGGGGCATTGAACAATGTAAAGCAGGTGAGTACCATGGTGAGAGTAGATTTTAGGAAGATTATGCTGACAGTGGAGGTAGATAGAGAAATGATTGAGATTCCATGCAGCCTGGATACTGTGATAGCTCAGGAGAGAGAGGAGGGCAGGGGTCAAAGCAGCAGTGGCTTCAGAGAGGAGGGGCAGATCTACTGGGTATGTAGGAGCTAGAATGGGCCAGGTGCAGTGATCAGAGAGATGTGGTGGAGTGGGGGAAGCGCCTGGTTTCTGGTAGATACACCAGAGAGATGCTCCAGGAGCCCTATGGCGGGAGCCGTGCTGGGGCAGGGCATCCTGCGGGTGAGGGTTGCCCTCTCTGCTTTCCTAACCGAGGAGAGAAGGCCTATGTGTAGTTAGAAGGCCTATGTGTAGACCCCACACAAGAGGAGGCTTGGTGAGGTTTTTTATTCCCAGTTGCCTTAACCTCTTACCCCTCTTCCTTCACCACTGCTGAAGTTTGATAAACATGTCCATCTTAAAGCAAACGTGTAGTAGGAAATGCACCCATAGTTACATCGGTCCAGTGATTCGAAAGATGGGGGAGCAGTCGGCTTCTCGGCAGAGTTGCCTGCTTTTCGGTGTTGGGGAGGCCATTCGCTCTGCACGCTGGAGCGTGTGCACTCTCCCTGCGGCCCTGTAGCAGGTGCGGGGCGGCTCTGTGCGGACTGTCCTTTGGTTCTCACCTTCACTGACGCTGTTGGGCTGAAGGTGGGATTCATTGTCCTCCAAAGCCCATATTCTGACTCAGCTCAGTGTGGGCTATTTTCTTTATGGTATTTTATGTTTTATTATGTCCTCAGGATTTAATGTTTTGATATTGCTTACATATTACTTTTCTATTACACACACATTTACGGATTCCCCGAGTTCCCTTTGGTAATGACGGGTCCTATGCACCTTGGGGAAGCACCTTCCATCCTAACAGAAAGCCGGGCTTAATGGTTTGGATCTGGCCTCTGGCATCAGTCGGAAACGGTGCATTTCCATTGAAGGCTGAGCTGGGAATGCACTTTGCTGTGACCCTGGGCCCCTGTCAGTGTATGAGTCCCCTTTCATACTGGAGAGACGCACTGTATTGAGGCAGAGTTCTGTTGACGTTTTTGGTAGGATTCACTGGTTTGTAATCAAGTGTAATTGGTTGTCTGAGAAGGAAAAGAGGGGAGAGCCAGGTAGCAGATGCTAAACCTGTGTGTGGGCTGTCATTGACTGTCCTCCAGGGTGCCCCTGATCGAATTGACAGTCCCCTCCATGCCTGCGGCCCCCACCCTCCCTCGGGAATTAAAGAGGGAATGAGAATGTCGGTTCAGGATCTCGCTGAGAGCTGGTGCTAACCACAGGTCTTATTTTAGGGCAAGGCCTTTCCCCTCCGGCTTCCTTAGTCCCTATTAATTCCGACACTTTATTTACTGAACAAACAAGCTGTGATTTCCCAGAGAACACTGAACAGGTGCTGTGCTTCCGGGATGGGGGGAAGCTCTTAGGTTTTCTTCTATTCCTTGTGGTGTCACACCCCACCACCCCTCACAAGGCTAACTTTGAAGTAGGAAAAAAATCCAGACCACAGTGATGCAGTGGTCTTGATGGAAGCTCTTTTCACTGGAAAGGTCTCCCAGGAGCCTTCTCCAGAGAAGTGGTGCCCTTGACCTGGAGCAAGTCCACCTGGAAGCTCAATGCTCAATCTGAGGAGTCTAAGGGCCTGGGCCCTGCCATCTGGGTCCTTCTGTGTGGGAGTTTGCACCTCCAACCTCCCAGTCAAGGTGCCAATGCTTTGGCCACGGGGATCATGGCAGAGTATGTCTTCGAATCCATGAGTTATGAACAACTTGATACTCCCCAGTCCAGTTCTCCCTTAGCTCTTCATGAAGAGGCCCACACACATGCATACCAAAGGTGCTAACTTTGAGAGTTCATGACGCTAAATGTACAGGCCTATTGGGCTTACTATCACAAGCACGCTCCACAGTCACAATATTTCCAAGCTAGAAGGGACCCACAGAAGTCACTTCCCGTCTCCTCATTTCAAGGAAAAGAAAGACACGGAGCTGTCAAATGACTTGCCCAGGTACTGTCACTTCTCAGCAAGAGAGTCAGGAATTCAACCCAGGTCTCCAGCTTTCCATCTAACATTGCTTCCCTAGCCCCTGGGCAGGGGTGACTCATGTTCGTGTCTGGTCCGGTGTGGCCTGAGCGGCCTGCAGCAGATCGCCTGGGACCCACTGAGAATGCAGGTTTCTGGGCCCCGCTCCAGAATGACTGAGTCAGCATCCGAAGGGGTTGTGCTCAGCGACCTGCATTTGAAACAGACTTCCCAAGTGACTTCTGCCACAATGATGTTTGAAAACTGCTGACAGAAGACCCCGGGATTTAACCTTGGCTGTGACCTTCTCTTGTTCAGCCACAGACGTAATCCTGAACGTGCTTCTTTGGCCCTAATTGCTTTATATTTGTGCTTCTTGTACTAAGGGGCCCAGCGTGGCTGACGGGCGGGCATTGCAGGTCAGGTCTGGATGTTTCAGGAATGGACTGTGGTGGTGACAGTGCAGTCATTTGATGCTGATCTCCCTGCACCTCTGTCGTCTTCTCTCTTCTCCCAGATAGCCTCTCCATGGAGCGACAACAGCAAACTTATTTTCAGTTGTCACCACTTTCCTGTATGTCTCTTTCTCTCACTGGCCTTCTGTACCCACCCTTACTCCACACCCCCAAATAATGTTACCATCATCTTCTCCTCCACTTGGGATTGTTCCAGGGGATGGGTGATGTCGGATGATGTCTCAGTTAAGGCGACTGGTAATTCAGGATTATATGGGAGGCTGGGATAGCAGGACAGTCGTGTGTGAGTGTGTATGTGTGATTTAATTGCATTTATGTGTAGACAGGTGTCAAAGCTTCACTATAGATCATAAACATGTTTGGATGACCTGTATGACAGCATCTTGGTTGGACAGGCCTGTGCTGCTCTCTACTAAGGCAGGGACAGAAGTTTCCAGGGTGCCCAACAGATAGATCAAGGCCAAGAGTGGGTATGTGTGGACCCACAGTCCAGGAAAGGATTGGAAGGTGTTAGGACGTGCCTGGCCTGGTGAGCTTGGTTTCTACACTATGGAGTCATTGAGGTTGATTTCACCAGCATTTCATTAATCCCAGTTATAGTTTAAATGCTTTCATAGGCTATGAGTTCCCAAAGGACAACGTGAGGTATCACTTGGACAGGAAAAGTGTTCACATGTGAAAGGTGCTATGTCACTGCTGATGCTGTAACAGTGAATTACATCAAGAGAGAAAGCTAAAAATAAAGCTGAGTTCTGTCTAGTTTGTGCTCTGGAGTCAGATATGGTGTGAATTTCAGACCACTGTTTGACTAGCATTATAACTGGGAAAAGAGAACTAGAGTGGGCCTATCTCTTAGAATTGTTGAATTAGACAATACAGAAAAGAATTGGGCATAGTGACTGGTGCAGAGTAACAAGAGGATAGATGTTATGTGTTGTTATTGCCCAGGAGGGAGTGAGTGCCTTTGGTAATAACCTGCTTATCTAAAGAGGTAAAAGGCTTTGGGGGCCAATAATTGCCAAGGAAACAAAGAAAACTGGTTTTATTCTCTCAAAAGCCAACCTTTCAAGAGGTTTTGTTTGTTGTATCCTAGCTTGTTCATTGGCTGTTGATAATGGATGGAGTGAAAGATGGAAAAGGGAGCGAGGGCCTTTTTTTTTGGGGGGGGGGAAGGAGGAACCCCTAGAGGAGACCCAGCAGCCGAGCGAGGCTCACCTTGATTGGAAAACGAAACCCCGAGTCTTAGAAATGGGCACTCACTTCTTTCTCATGATGAGCAGCTGCCTCACTGTCCCAGCACACAAGCTGCCCTTCTCCAGGGTCTTAGCGCCTTCATTCTGGCTGCCATGTAAGAGATGAAACTCCCCAATTTCCACCCAGCTCTAGCTATGAAATTAACCCTTTAGTATCACGTAAGCTGAAGCAAGAAGACTATCACCATGAGCACTGACATTTGGATGCCTCTGTTTTATTTCTTTGGACCATTATTCTGGTATTTTGGAGCCTTAGATACTTTCTGCTAGCTGGGAGCATTGGTATTTAAAAGATGTAGATATTCTGTCCTAGCTAGTTTTGCTCAGTGGATAGAGCATCGGCTTGTGGACTGAAGGGTCCCGGGTTCAATTCCAGTCAAGGGCACATGCCTGGGTTACAGGCTTGATCCCCAGTAGGGGGCGTGCAGGAGGCAGCCAATCAATGATTCTCTCTCATCATTGATGTTTCTCTCCTTCTTCCTTCCCCTCTGAAATCAATAAAAATTAAAACAAACAAACAAAAAACTGAAAAAGAAGGCATAGGTATCTAGAGACATAGAGGCATGGAAGAGACCAACGCATATCAGAGAGAAGGCAGGGGTGGTGAGGTGGTGGGGCTTGATTAACCTGGGAACTTATGTGCGTTTATGCATTGGCCATGGATACAGACAACAGAGTGGTGAAAGCCTGGGACAGGCGGTTGTGGGGGTCAATGGGAAAAAAACCTGAAACAAACAAAGGGGACATCTGTAATAGTCTCCACAGTGAAGATTAAGAAAAAGGTACAGGTAGTAGTGTTTGCCAGACTGACCTAGTGCCTGGTACCTGACGTATCTCCAAACTGCTGTTCTTTCGCGTACTGTCCTATTCTCTCTCAGTTGACCAGCCTTCACGCCTTTCAGCTGGGATCAGGGCTGATGGGTTCCTAAACTCAATAAAAGGCGACTGTTCCCAGGGAGACCTGCTTAGCATCTTGCACGTCTTGGCAGACTTCCGTGGTCAGCTGTGCATTCCTAAAGGTCATGTTCCAAATATGTGGTAGGTGGCCTGCCTTGGGGCCTCTAAAGGTTATGTGCCTCCCAGATGCTCACCTGAGCCTGGGGTTTGGATTGCCCCAGAGTGAGCTGGATCCCTGGGGCGCATCCTCCAGCTCCCTGTCTGGCTCTGAGATAACTGGTGGGTCAAGGTTGAATGTCTGCGTTCCCGTTGGCACGGTGAGCTGTACTGACCTGTGATGCAGAAACTGGTATCATATGGACTGGCAACAAAGCATGCTCTTCATGATGAAAGGAAAGTCGGAGTGGAGGGAGGGAATGGGAGTTGTATCCGGACACACAAGTCTTGCATGATTTTAACCCTAATCTCTTGGATTTTGCAGACGAGGCGTGACTGCCTTAAGCACTGATGCGGTGGCCTGTTTGAGAAGGCAGTGGGTCAGTGGGTTCTGTGCCACACTCTGACAAAAGTGAGGCGCTTGCTCCGCAGGGAGGGTTTCAACATCTTTCCATCGAAATAGGACACAGATCAGGGTGGCCAGCTGCCTGTCGCACTTGAGTCTACCAATGAAACTGGAGGAAAGGGAGGAGTCTGTTGCACAAGCACTGTGGGGAAAATGGAGTTATTTCTTGCATATTTCAGCTTACCAGGAGCTTTTTTTTTTTTAATCTGTTCTCGAAGAGCATTGATTAATTATTCACAGGCAGTTAACAATTAAGTAAGAATTTCATTTGAAACAATGGTGGGTTCAATTTAACTGTGTTTGGAAATCAGATGTATACATTTCTCTGGGAGGAATTTAAGAATACATGTATACATACATATACACGTGAATGTGGGTGTAGGTGCATGTGTGTGTTTTATACACACACATTTGGCCAAAAGGCAGGGCTGAAGAAATTGCCTAAAGGGCTAGTTGCCAGTCTAATATATAATTAGTCACGCATATAAAATTTAAAAGTGGTTTTGTCAGTTGTGAGCAGGAGTTTTCATTCTCATGCTGCTGTTCCTGGGAAGAGTGAGGGCTGTAACACTGAGGGTTTCTAGAAGAAAAGGGAGAGGAAGGGCTGTGCGCAGGGGCCCCTTTCTTGACGGGTTAGAAAAGCTGCAGAGTCAGTGTTTGTGGGTGTTGAGTCAGCACCAGCTGATTCTTGCTGGAGATAAAGGCCATGAAGCTGGCCTCTGGGACTCTACTGGTTCTTACAGTGTAAGAACATGAACAGATGGGTGTGGGCATGTGCCCTTAAACAAATAATAGCTACACACATGGTTAAGCAAGTCTACACAGATAATCTGGTAAATGCTAAAGGTTCAGAGGAGATGAAACGGAAGGAGCTAGGAGCAGGGTATAAGAACTAGGAAATAAAACATTTGCACAGTCGTTTTCATGGAGACAAGGATAATTGACTATTTTGCTTTTCTTCTTAGATATTGTTTTTCTGAAAGAAATCATTTGTAGCCCTAGCTGGTTTGGGTCAGTGGATGGAGCGTTGACCTGTGGACTGAAGGGTTCTGGGTTTGATTCTGGTCAAGGGCACGTACGTTGGTTGCAGGCTCCTCCCCGGCCCAGGTCCTGGTCGGGGCTCATGCTGGAGGCAACCAATTGATGTGTTTCTCTCACATCAATATTTCTCTCTGTCTTTCACTCTCTCTTCCACTTTCCCTAAAAATCAATGGAAAAATATCCTTGGGTGAGGCTTAACAAAAGAAAAAAAAGAAATCATTGATGAAATCAGACAGTGGATAGTAAAGAAAAATTCCCCTTCAGAATGGCCATGGGTGATTGTATCATAGAAACAATGAGATTCGTCTTTTGTTTCATCTTGGAGAACTGTGTTTGTGAGAGGGATCTGATCTCTGTGTCTATCACTATAGAAGGAGAATCTTTTTCCTACTGAAGGTTTCTGTAGAGGAAAGGGTCATGCTTGATTCCATCAAAGCACAAAGGTTAAAAATGTGGGCACCAGAGCCAAACCACCTGGGCTAAAGTCTTGGCCCAGCAATAGTTTTGTGATCTGGAGGGTACTACTAATCTCTCTATGCCTCAGTTTCCTTACCAGTAAAATGGGGTTAATCATGTTACTTAACCTTATAGTGTGGTTATAAGATTAACTGAATTAATATGTTTAAGTGCTTAGAACAGTACCCAGCACAATAATCTGCATTTAACAAATGTTAGTCATGAGTCGTTACTACTGCTATTATTATTGTTATTATGTTATTTTTATAGCTGGGTGCACTTTCAAAAGTATATGAAATTTTTTAAATAAGGTCTTTCTCTGAGTAAGCAACATGAAGAGTTGTAATGAATTTACTAATTTGGAGATTTAAAAATTAGATAAGAAATTTGTCATGAAAGTAAAGCTGTTTTAATAAGACTTCAAGGAAGGTCTCCGGTTTATAGTTCTGTCATCTCCCTTAGGAGTTTTTCCTCCATTAGCTCTGCTGATAGGCAGGGACTTAACAGCAGCACATTTCACAACATCAAAATTCCAACTGTGTGCTTCAAGTTGGGCAGCTTCCTCATTAGCCGGTATTCAACTCTCCCCTGTGAGTCTTTCCCTCTCCCACCTCTCTAGTTCATGTTCTCTATTTAAAAACTAGAGGCCTGGTGCATGAAATTTGTGCACTCGGGTGGGGCTCCTTCAGCCTGGCCTGAGCCCTCTTCTAGTCCAGGAGTTTGTGAGGGATGTCCGACTGACGGCTTTGGCCTATACCCTGCAGGAGAGGCTCCTGTCACCATTGCTGTGCTTGCCAGCTGTGAGCCCGGCTCAGGGCTTCCAGCTGAGCAGCGCTTCCCCTGTGGGAGCACCCTGACCACTAGGGGTCAGTTCCTGCATTGAGTGTCTTCCCCCTGGTGGTCAGTGCATGTCATAGCGAGCGGCTGAGTGATCTTTGCATATCATTAGCATATTACTCTTTGATTGGTTGAACGGCCGACTACATGACCAGACACTTAGCATATTAGGTTTTTATTATATAGGATTATTTTGCATATCCCAATTTCTCCCCACTCCCTGTCCTCAGCCTTGTAGGAGCTTTTTGTGGTCAAGAATTACAGCATCTATATTTTTTATATTGCCAAATAACATCATTTGGTACCTTATACATAGACAGTGTTTATAAGTTTAAAATGTATAAGCAGTATAACCTTCACACTTCAACTAAACTTTTTCTGTTATTGCTAGAGGTTTTAAATTGGTTGCTTTTTGTAAGATTAAAGTCAAGTGTGCAAAGAATCTTCTTTTCTAAAAAAAACATTTTTTTTTAGCAGATTGGTGGAAATCCTAACTTCAGTTACCTACCTGAGGTTGATTTCATAACTTTCTAGCTTTTTAGCAGCTATTTTTTTTAAAAGGCAAAACTGACTTTAAAACAGACAATGATCCTAAATTCTGTTGATACTCAAATTCAAATGAAAACCCTTCTGCTTGTAATATCTGTCATATTTGAAGGCCATGCAGCAGTTTTCCAGGTGCATTTGTGTGGCACCAAACTTTAGCTTGTGATTATACTGCATAAGTAGCCACATGGCCCTCTATGTCCATGAGAATCGTCAGACTTTTCTAACGTGGCACCAACCTCTGGCTTGGTCTGGATGTTAATGCAGCATGACTCACTCCCCAGTTAAGTTCGTATTAGCTTCACATTCATTTTTTAGCACAGTTCCCACTAGGCGCAGATGTCTCTGTCCCGGAGCATGTCCATGCCAAGTAGACTAAAGGGGAGGACCTGTTTCCAAGAACATTATAACATCAGTGACACTGGACACATCAGTAAGGGTGACTGCAGCTTTGACATGACCACTCCTATAGGTATGAAGTAACCTTAGGAATGTTCTGGCAATCCTACCTCCTGAAGCACCATTTCTGTTCATGGTTTCAGACCATGTTTGGATGAGCTAAGCCTTACTGGCCAGGCCAATTCCGTTTGTAAGGCTGAATTCTGCAGAGATTGAATCTGCAAGGATGGCTGGGATCTTTTGTTATGGTGAGAGAGTAAGAATGAAAGGGGTTGCTGGCTCTTTATACTTTATTAGAGACCCAGTGCATAAATTCGTGCACGAGTGGGTGATTGGGATCAATCGGGGCCAGCAGCTGTGGGGAGGGACTGCAGGAGGTTAGCTGTGGGAGTGCACTGACCACCAGGGGAAAGCTCCTTCATTGAGCACTTGCCCCCTGGTGGTAAGTGCACATCATAGGGACCAGTTGACTGGTCATTCGGTCAACCGGTCATAAAAGTCGCTTAGGCTTTTATATATATAAATTCTATTTACTCAGATAAGAAAAGTACCAGTCTTTCCATAGACGCTCTCAGATGGTTAGTGAAAAGAGTAATATCTTTTCTAGAACTCTGGAATGAGACAAGAAAGAAAGTACGATTGCTTCATTATACACCATTAACTCATGGGGAAATTATTCATGTTCAAGGTTCAGCGATTTTAGAGGCTGAGATATAGGGTGACACCCTGGGCTCTCACCTAGGCTGTGGGAGAGATGGGGAAGAACCTTTCTTGGCTCAAGACTGGCCACTAAGGACAACAGTACAACCCAGTGAGATGCTTTCCATGGCAGCCCGTCTACCATCTGCGGGCCAGGGCTGGAATTAACTGAAGAGGAACAGTTTGTAAAATTTGATATAAAAGACCTACTTTTAAATTCATATCCCTAACCTCTCTTCATCAGGATGGAACCACAAAAGGGCTTCTTCCAGGCTGAACAAGTAGTTTATTTTAAGCATTTTATACTAACCTTGGAAAGACATTACAAAGGAGGATGTGAGGGTCTTTAGTAACATTGTCTTAAGAATCAGCAATGGCTCTGCTGAAATGGTTTATCATTTTGCAATTTAAGCTTTAGTGAAAATGAAATGTTGGTTCCTTTCATCTTTATAAGAATTCTTCATATTCTTGAGGACCGTTACTTGCTGTTCAGTATTCTTTCCTTTGGGCTATCCAATCTTGTGTTGCGTTATAATTTTATCTTAGGTCTCCTCGGAAACATCTGTGATCTCTTGGAAGAGAGACCTGGTCCAGATTTAGTCAGTTCTGCCTCCTGATCAGGGCTTCTTCAATCCCAAGGAGAGAGGGTGACCGGTCTTCAGGAGCACCCACAGTTCCCACACCCCAGTGACAGCTGTGCTTGTGTCCATTCTCATCATTTCTGTACACTAACTCTTCTTATTGCTCTTAGTTAAGTGTTCCCTTTTTTTACTTTGTTTTATTCCTAAACCTATCACTGCTCTACCTTTCCTGTTAAACTTCAGCCTCATACCTTATAGTTTGTTTGAACTACCTTGTTCTTGAAATTCACTGGCTTCCAAGTCCTTGGGAATGCCAAGTCTGCCTTGGTCTAGCGTACGCTGGTTACCTTCCTGTTTGTCTGTCCCTGAGGTTGATGAATAACATCTGCATAACCTTAGCTCTGCATTTTGGGTTAAAACTGTTGACTATTTATCTAGCAATCATTAAAGGGACAGTGCCTGGTCATGTAGTATATTGTACAGTACTGTCCTCCTGGAAAGCATATGTGTTATGGGATCTTAAATTACATTCTATAGAGCCACTGAGTAACATAGATATTTCAGGTTTTTGCTTTTTCATGTGATCTCATTACATTCTGTAGAGCTCACTGGGCAACATAGTTCTTTTAGGTTTTGTTTTTGCACGTGATTTGGCTTCACCTAGAATTGGCCTTGTCAGTTGGAAAGCTTTAAGTGTGTTATAGTCGTGTTCTGTGGAAACTTTTTGGAGCAGTTAGAGCCCTTGCAGTTGCATTAATCATTATAAGGAATAATTAATCTGTGTGGAGCTATGGGAAAGCTCCAATTTAGGGAACTCTGTTCCCCCACTTGCTGGGCATGTGACCTTGGGCAAGTCATTGAGCTTTTAATGTCTCAGTTTCTTTGTAAAATGAGAACCATGATAACCCACCTTGTCTACCTCACAGGATCTCTTCTCTAATTTGAGGATTAAATAATGAATAAAGAAGCATTTACAGAACTTGGAATATTTTCTCAGTGTAAGGTATTTAGTGCTGCTACTTAATAAGTGTTTATACAATTGAAGTCTGGGCAGGAGATGGATTTTTATGATTCTCATATTATTTTAGGAACCACATAATCTTACTGAGGAATAGTGTGAGTTTGTTGTCATTGTCCAAGGTTGGAAAGTATTTGCTGTAATTTTCCTTCAGTTACTGCTTCTCCACCTTGAGCTAAAACTTCACATGCCTTTGGGTATCTGTTTTCAGAAGGTGTCCCAACTCCTTTTCCCTTACTTTAAATCTTAGATTGACACTTCATTGCTTCCGCCTTTTGCCTTGATTATGAGTTGTTCATTCCAGAACTTGACCCTTTATGGGCCTTTTTCATGTACTGGTTTGAGTTCTGAGAGAAGAAAACACCACTGCTTAAAGAACTTTTTAATCTAGCACTGTTGAAAATGTGAGGAGGTGACTTTGAAGAGAGCTCGAGCAATAGAACTTATGGAGAAGGTGTTGCCTCTACTGACCTTATTTCTGATACGGAGGTGGGACTGTGTCCCTTGGTGGCTCTGCTGACGGTATTTTATGCAGGACAGCTACTTTTTCTCCACATCATGAGAGCTGATGGCTACTCTTTTTTCCAGCATCTGAGGGCTTGTGGGATGTCTTGAAGAGGAATATTGATTAGTTGCTTTCATTTTAGGCTAGTAAATAGGAATTGGGTATTTTTGTTTCAATACTATTGTTGTGCATTTTGCTAAGTGACTTATATAGTATTGCTTCATTGAACTTTATTTTATCCTCCCAACAACTTACTCAGAGTGACAATAACTTATAAGAAGGTAATTTAGGTTAGCAACTTACTTACGGTCTCAAAACCAGGAATTGCAATTATTATTATTGTTGTCAAACATTAGAATTGAGTTGGCTTTCTCTTCTTGTAAATTTTATGTCTTAAGGAATTTTTAATAAATAAAAATTGTTTTTGGAAAAAATAAGGAATTTCATATTCCTCTGCAGAAAATTCTTAATTAAAAAATCATTTTAGCCGGGACCGGTTTGGCTCAATGGATAGAGCGTCGGCTTGGGGACTGAAGAGTCCCGGGTTCGATTCCAGTCAAGGGCATGTACCTTGGTTGCGAGCAGATCCCCAGTAGGGGGTGTGCAAGAGGCAGCTGATCGATGACTCTCATCGATGTTTCTAACTCTCTATCTCTCTCCCTTCCTCTCCGTACAAAATCAATAAAATATATATAAAAAAAAAAAGTCATTTTAAATCACTGCTTTTTCCCAACTATCTTAACTCCCTCAGGGTTTTTTTTTTAAGTGACAAAGAAATATATGATGTTGAGACTATTTTTAATGTGTAAAGATTAAATAATTTTTCTAGATAGGTGGGTTACAATAAGTAAAATAAAAAAGTCTAGCCCTAGCCAGTTTGACTTAGTGGATAGAGTGTCATCCCGCAGACTGACAGGTCCCAAGTTCGATTCCAGTCAAGAGCATATACCTCTGTTGCAGGCTTGATCCCTGACTCTGGTTGGAGTGTGTTAGGGAGGCAACCAACTGATGTGTCTCTCTCACATCAATGTTTCTCTCTCTGTCCCCCCCCCCCCCCGCCACCTTTCACTTTCTCTAAAAATCAATGGAATAAAATATCTTGGGTGAGTAAAAACCAAAACCAAAACAAATGGCCTTCCCCAAAGTCTACTTAGAAATTGAGTTTGGCAACAGCCATCTTTTAGTCATGATAATGATTGTGGTGTCTCAGATTGAGGTAATGTACAATTAATGGTACCCAATTTTATTTTTTACTCATATCAGGGGAGAAATTTTATGTGTGTGTATATGTGTTTGTATGTGTATGTGTACATATACATATAACAAAATTATTATATGTAAAATTATATATAATTTTTGTTATAGGAAATCAAGGACATATAAAGAATATCCCTAGTAGAAAGCCTTATTTTAGTGTAGTTTTGAAAAAATACTACATGCATAACCTTAAGTACATTAAAAGATAACTCATTCTCATTCTCTTTCTCCCTCTCTCTATCCTCTCTCCCCCGAAAGAGAAGCTTCCCAAAGCGTTATAATACTAATTTAGCTATAACTGAACCAGAGACTCAGGCACAGTTATTCTTTTCATTGCTTTTTCACATCCTCCTTTTCTTACATAACGCTTTTCTGCTTAGAGTATTTTATTTGGGAGTGGGGGGTTCTTTTTTGTTCAACTCCACCTTTCTTTTGCTGCATCTCTTGTTTGGCTTTATTTTAGGCCTGTCCTGAATCACATAGGCAAGACCTGGCTTGCAGTTTAGCTCATGTTCACTTCCATCCCTGGTAGGTGTTCCTTTGTGTAAGGCAATGGGTGTGTTCCACCATCAGAACACCTCAACTTGCCTTTTCCTGCTTGCAGAGAGTGGAGTCATTAAACCATTTTGCTGGAGGTTCTAATATATAAAACAATCGCCTTGTTTGTAATTCAGTCATCATCTTTTGATTCCCAGCCATCCCGTAGCTCATCTCTCTCCATCTTAATCCTATACAATTTTTGTTCTCCCCCCCCCCCTCCCTCCCTCCCTCCCTCCCTCCCTCCCTCCCTCCCTCCCTCCCTCCCTCCCTCTCTTTCTCTCTCTCTCATATTCTAAGTGTCTTTAATCTTGGTAAAACTCTCTAAGCCTTAAACTTTGATGTGATATGCATACATGTTTTGAATTTTGTGGTAATCTTATTAGGCTGTCCAATTCTAACAGATTTCATCAGAATTTTAGAAGGCAGAAGGTCAGACAGACGCCAAAAAGAACTGCTTATTGGAAGGCTCTATCAATGGTAAAAAAATATATATATATTTTTGACTTTATTTTTCTTTTCAAGCGTGCCAGTGCATTCTTGTGTGGTACGTTTAGCACATTTAGAAGCCTGCCTTTCTAGCCGCTTCCTCCTGGATGAAGATCCTCCTGTTTGGAAGGAAGTGTCTCCTCCCGGTGGCCTGTGCCTCCCAGGATTCACCAGCTGTGAGGTGGAGCACACAGGCTGTGCGCACTTGTGTTCCCTGTTTGGAAATGAGGCTGTGTAGTCTTTTTAAAAGTGTATATATTAGCCGGCGTGCGGACTGAAGGGTCCCGGGTTCGATTCCGGTTAAGGGCATGTACCTTGGTTGCAAGCACATCCCCAGTAGGGGGTGTGCAAGAGGCAGCTGATCAATGATTCTCTCTCATCGATGTTTCTAACTCTCTATCCCTCTCTCTTCTTCTCTATAAAAAAAATCAATAAAATATATATATTTTTAAAAAGTGTTTGTATTAGTGTATTAGAAATTCTGGATAACATGTTCAAATGTCCTTTCATTTTATATAATGGATTGCTTAATTTATAGCCTTTTAGGTCTTTAAATATTAACATACTGAGAAGTAGAACTTGGTTATGATTTAAGACTGAGACAAGCAAATAAAATGTTTTTAATCTTTTGTGTTGCACTATAAATGCTGTTTACATTTTCTATTTTTAATATAATGAAGTACATTTATTACTGTATAACTCATTAATAAAACAATGTCATTAAGAAATAATTATTAAAATATAATTTATCATTAACTACCAATACTTTTGAAGTCACTACTAGCACATATTTTAACCATGATTTTAACAAGTAGTGATTAGCGGAAGTTTGAGTTTTCGTAACTGAGCAACCTTGGATATGTTTGCAATGAACCTTATAACCTTGGAGATAAATTATACAACTTGCTTCTTTGTAAAATTATCTGAAACACAATCTGAGAGATTTTGGCACTGATGCTTGCTGTCTTACAGCACCTGGCTGGCTTTTCTTTTGTGTTGTTTGCCTCTGGTCCATTTCATCATTAGTACAGGCGCTGTACCTTTTAGAACTAATTTTCTGTTTCACTTGACTTTCCTGCTGGTCTGTGTCTCATGCCAGCAAAGCCAGCGTTGTTTTTGCTTTTCTAGTTTTGTTTTTTGTTTTTGTTTTTGTGGTCCATTAGACCTTGGTTTTCTGACCTGGCTACATGAGCTTCTCGCGGGCTTAAGGCCACCACTATTTGAACTTAGACGTTTCTTTAGTTAGGGCTTCATTTCAAAGATCATTTTTCCTTTTTTAGAACTTGGTTTTCAGTCAACACAACATAAATAATGGAAAAAGAAGTGGAATAAGGTCAAGTCCTAATGCTGGAATTTCACGGCCTTGAGCAAGGCACTTAACCTTTCTTAACCTCTGTCTGCTCTTTCACCAAATGGAAACAGCGATCATACCTACCTTTTAGGGCTGTTGTTAAAAAAAGTGAAAATATCCTATGAGTATTATTGCCTTCAGAGGACTCTGATTTACCAAAACTATGGACTTTTCAAGGTAAAACTTAAAAAAAAAACATTTCTTTATTGATTTCTGAGAGGAAAGGAGTGGGAGAGAGCATTTATGACATAAGCAACCTTAAATTCTTTTTTTTTTTTTTTTTTTTTTTAAGCCATTTAAAGCACTAGCCAGATGGCTCAGTTGGTTGGAGCATTGTCCTGTGTACCAAAAGGGGTCGATTCCTAGTCAGGGCTCATGGGTATATCGTGGGTTTGATTCCTGGTCGAAATATGTGTGGGAGGCAACCTATTGATCTCTCTCTCTCTCTCTCTCTCTCTCTCTCTCTCCCCCCCCCCCCACTTCATCTCTCTTTAAAATGAATAAAAGTATATCCTCAGGTGAGAATTAGAAAAGTATATAAAGTCCTTTTAAAAAGTCAGCATAATATTGGAAATATTACATGGTATCTGAAAGAAGTGTGATCATTCTCATAAAAATGGCTCTACAATTTGAGGAATATCTGGGTTTGTTAGTTAGACCTGTTTTGGGAGTGGGGTGCAGGATAAGGAATGGAAGCAGCAAGAGTAGAGCTTTTCTTGTTGTTTACAGTAAACCTGCTTTCTTGGGGTGAACTCCACAGGTATGTAGTAATGGTGTGTGGTGGTTGTTTTAACAGCTTTATTGGGGTATAATTCACATGCCATAAAATACACCCATTTTTAGTGTATAATTCAATGATTTCTAGTAGATATATATACAGAGTTGTGCAACCATTACCCAATCTAATTTTAGGTCATTTCTCAAAGACGCTTTGTGCCCATTTGCAATAATTTCCTGTTCCATCTATGCAGTGGAGTTGTTATGCTCTTTTAGGAATGTTCGAAGTTCAAAAATAGCCGTTTAATTTGTACATAAAAGATCAAATCAGGAAAAAAAATTGCGTTTGTGCTCCAATTTGAACACTTGAGGCAATCAGAAAATGTGAGCTGTCTCGAAAAACAAAAATTGTAGTATTTGGAGTCACAACTCTTATGGGAACCTGAAGCATTAATGCATGTGAACACCATTGAGACATCCATATTTCATATACAGTGCCAGAATACTGCAGATGGATGAAGTTGGTTGGTGAGGTTTTAGTGACTGCCAGAGTGGAAGAAGCCAGAGGCTCGAATGGACTAATTTTCATCAACAATATAATTTTGTTCCAGGGCTAGCATGTTCCAGAGTTTATCAATGAGACACAGACTTATTGAGTACCTGATTTTTTTTCTTGTAAATATTTATATCTCATTATACTAGGCCTGGTGCATGAATTCATGGGGTCTCTCAAATTCATGTCTGGCCTGTGGGATCGGGCTGAAAATGGCTCTCTGACATTCCCTAGGGTCCTGTGTTGCAAGAGGGCGCAGGCCAGACTGAGGGACCCCACTGGTGCACAGTTGGGGCTGGGGAGGGATGCAGGAAGTTGGCCAGCTGGGAAGGTACTGTGGGAGGGCTCCAAGGCATGTCTGGCCCATTTCGCTCAGTCTCAATTGTCTGGACCTCAGCAGCAAGCTATCCTACAGGTTGGAGCGTCTGTCCCCCTGGTGGTCAGTGCACGTCATAGTGACTGGTTGACCCATTGACTGTCTGCCCCCTGGTGTTCAGTGCATGTCATAGCGAGCAGTTGAGTGGCCTTAGCATATCATTAGCATATTGCGCTTTGATTGGTTAAATGGCTGACCAGTTGACTGGATAATTAGCATATTAGGCTTTTATTATATAGGATATGTTTGGAGTATCAAAGTCAACCTTCTAAAAGTACATTCAGTTGGGTTAACTTGTTTGTTTATCAGAAAAGAACTTTAGTGTATTGAGTACTTACTAAGTGCTAAGTGTTCAATCTTAGTTTCCTCAGTTGTGAAACGGGGATCCTCACAACTATATCATGGGTTGTTATAAAGGCTATATTAGGTAATGTATGCAAAACACTTAGTCATGGCTATAAATAAATAACTGTTTAGTAATCAGTGGAATAATTATTATATTACTAGAAGCCTGGTGCACGGAATTCATGTCTCCCTCAGCCAGCCTGCACACTCTCCAATCTGGGACCCCTTGAAGAATGTCCGACTGCTTGCTTAGGCCTGATCCTACTACAGTCATGGCTCCTCTGGGAACCTAGTTCTTGGATGGGGATCCATTCCAGAAATGCTCCAGAAGCCATCTCTGGAGAGTGGATATTGGAGGGGCAGGTTTGGTGCTTTCTATTGACGTGTGGTCATTTGGAATTCTGCTTGCACAAATTCATTTGAGATTATCTAAAGATTAAACTTCCTGTGTGCTGTCTGCATTTCCCTGTCGCTTTCTTTTTTTTCTGTTTTTCATGGGTATAGTATGAGCATGTTTAGAATGATAATGCCAGAAACATCACCATAATTAAATACATGTGCTGCTTCAGGTCTATAGTAGTCCCAGGTGGGTTTCTAATCTCTGCCTCATAGTACAGAGGGTTTTCTTTTTTCTTTTTAAAGATAAAAACAAAAGATATAAATGATAAAAAAAAAAAAACCAAAAAAACCTGAGCCACATATGTAATTATCCAGGCCAATGCTGTGGTTGTGCTACTGAATGGAAAGTCAAATATTTCATAGGAGCAGTTTCAGGTTCCCCTGAGTCGGCTCTGACAGCTCCATTTAGGATGCTGTAAAATGAAAGCCCAGTTGACTGTAGAACTGCATTTTCAGAATGCGTTCTTATAGCCATAGTAGAGGCCTAATGCACAAAATTCGTGCAAGGGGCTTGGCTCTCGCAGCCCTGACTTCATCCAGAAGGTCGTCTGGATGGTTTTTCTGCTGTTTGGTCTAATTAGCATATTAGCTCTTTATTATATAGGATGCCTGCCATTTGCCATTATATATTGTTTAAAATCCAAGCACTCATACTTTATTTTCAACCAGAAGACATGTTTCTAGTGTTCCTTTAAAATATTTTTTAAAAATATATAGTTTATTGATTTTTTTACAGAGAGGAAGGGAAAGGGATAAAGAGTTAGAAACATCGATGAGAGAGAAACATTGATCAGCTGTCTCCTGCACAACCCCTGCTGGGATGTGCCCACAAGGTACATGCCCATGGCTGGAATCGAACTTGGGATCCTTCAGTCCACAGGCCAATGCCCTATTTTCTGAGCCAAACCAGTCAGGGCTCTTTTAAAATATTTACTTTGCTATAATGAAGGGTTAATCAGTCACTCAACCAAACATAATCAGAAAATTAAAAGTTTTTTTTTTTTTTACATATTGTGATAATAGCTAGCATTTTAACATAGTTGCGGTGGGGTTGGGCAGTGTGTTGAAAGCTTTATGTAGATTGTTCTGTGTTGTTCTCCAATACTCTTGGAGGTAGGTACTGTTGTTTCTAGAATACAGGTAGGGAATCAAGACTCGGGAAGGTGAAGTAACTTTATTACGGTCACACAGGCTACAGATGGCAGTGTCAGATTCCAAAACCCTGTGGCATTCACAGAGACACATGTTACTCTGGGTCTTAAACTATAGACAATTTAGGGATCAGTTAAGGCCCTGGCTCACAGGGCTCACTTGGGTGGTGGTTGTCGTGTGCACCCAAAGGTTGCTGGTTTGATTCCCAGTTCAGGGCATATGCCCGGGTTGTGGGATCCATCAGCTGATTGATGTTCCACGCTCACATCAGTGTTTCTTTCTTTCTCCCCCCCCCCCCCCCCTCTAAAAATCAATTAAAAATCATTAAAAAAAAAAAAAGTAGAGTCAGTTAAGGAGTTTGATTAATTAGAAGATTCCTGGGCACTACTCTAAGATTCAATTAGTAAATCTAGGTGTAGTCAAGGAATCTGAATTTTTACCCTCCCCCCCCATGCTAGTTAGAGTTGATCCAGAGACTTCTCTAAGAAATATAGCTCTGCTGTCCTCAGCGTCTTTTTCATCTTCACTAGCACAAAGCACTGTAGGGGGACACAGAGACCTTCATGATCTAATCTGTGTATGTGATGATGACTGTAAATCCATGCCTGGGTCAGAGAGGACTCAATAAATATCACAAGGTGAGTTGGAGGACAGAGCCAGGCCCTAAACCCACCCTTTGTTTGTGAAACCAGGTGACATGGAAGGACAATTTATAATTTTAATTCATTGTAAAAGGAAGCAGCCTTTGAGCTTAATAAGATGTGTTATCTATATGTCCTTTTCAGGAATGTTTATTACTTGTCATAATGATTCTTATCCATAACCTTCTTTTACTGAATGACATTCCACAAAAATGTAGAATTTTCCAGGAAAATGTGTTCTGAGTAACAATGGAATAGAGAAAGAATAATTATTTTTTGTTCCTTAAAATGATCAGATAAAACCCTCAAACTAATGATTCATAAACATTCTTCATCTTTGATTAGTCCATTTCATTGTTCAAGCCAGGCATTTTGAATAATTGCCATTATGTAAAAAAGGGGATTTAATTCTCTGCGGATGGTTTACAGAGTTTGACTTAGATTTATAAATAGCCAAAGCTGAATTACTTACTGTCTATTTAATGTTTTGACCACAAAGAAACTTTGCTCTTAGGCCTTATTTGAATGCCTAATAATAATAATAATAATAATAATAATGCAATATCTTTATAAAAAGATGTAAAACAAGAAATACAATGCAGTGCTAGCCTTTCAAAGCTATTGTAATTTTTTTACTTGCAAGTATTCTGACTGTAACTCTGAAAACTTTGAATTATACAAACCATGTGACTTTACATTCAGATTCATTCTGAACTTATTTGCCAGAGGAAGCAATGGTTGATTTAAAAACAAACAAACAGGGAAATATTATATGTTTATTTTAAACTCTACCATGATATATGTTGGTTATCCTATATCCGTGGTTGGCAAACTGCGGCTCATGAGCCACATGCGGCTTTTTGGCCCCTTGAGTGTGGCTCTTCCACAAAATACCATGGTCTGGGCAAGTCTTATTTTGAAGAAGTGGTATTAGAAGAAGTTTAAGTTTTAAAAATTTGGCTCTCAAAAGAAATTTCAATCATTGTGCTGTTGATATTTGGCTCTGTTGACTAATGAGTTTGCCGACCACTGTCCTATATAATTAAAAAAAGGGAGTCTAGCTCTTATATAATAAAAGTGTAATATGCAAATTGTCCCTTCAACTGGGACTTTGGGAGTTTGACCAGGTGGCAGGGCTGGTCAGGGGGGGGCGTGGGGTGGGAAGGAGGGAGTACCCAGCTGGCAGCCACTAGGTATCCTACCAGTGCATGAATTTCATGCACTGGGCCTCTATATAAGTATTTTATAATATATACTGTGATAAGGTTAAGGTATTTATACTTTTTATTTTTCTTTCACTTGATAAGAGAACAAAAGAAAGGGGACAGTAGTAGCATCATGACCTGGTTGGCTGGGCAGGACTTTCCTCAGTGGTAATTGTCTTTACCGTCATCTTCTCCAATGGGAGTCTACAGGCTCCCCTGCAAATTCTTTAGCCCAGTGGAGTCACTAGAACGCCTCTACTAAATTCTTACTCTACTTTTGTTACTATAAAATAATAGAATGGATTTTTAGGGAAAAAAAAGGGGAGTCTAGCTCTAGAGTCCTTTTATTTGTAAACACATTTTATATTCTTTCTGTTAGAAACATTGATTTATTTTTGTTTGCCAAAGACCTAAATCTTCCTGTTTCCTCATCGACTGTTTGGGTGCCGTCAGGGCCTCCTTATCATTGTTTCTTTCCTTCGCCGTGTGAGAACACGGGCTCTGGGATTGCTCCCAGCCAGTACTTCCCTGAGAAGGGTTTATTTTATGAGTCATTTGGATCCAATGCTTAAAGAGAAAAAACAACATGTAGTTCTTTTTTTGAACAGAACTCTTGTTGATATATAATATTTGGAGAGAAAAGTACACACATTATATGGGTATAATTCGATGAATTTTCTTAGAGTACGCGATAGCCCTGTAATCAGGACCCATAATAAGAAAGACTATTATCCAAATGTCCCCTTACCTCCCTTCACGTCAGTGCCACCTCCTAGAGACACTTGCTGTCCTTCTCTCTAACCCGGTGCATTAGTTTGGCCTGTTTTTGAGCTTTTGTAAATGTCATTATTCAGTATGTCCCATTGAGTTTTTCTGTGTTTACCAAATGTTCTCTATGCCTGTAAAAATCTTGCTTATATGCTCTATTCTTTCTCATTTCTGTATAGCATCCCATTGCATTAGTTTCCTAATGCTGTTGTAAATCATCACGAAGTTCATGGTTTAAACCAGCACAGCTTAATCCTCTTGCAGGTCAGAATTCTGAACTCAGTTTCCCTGGGCTAGGGTGGAGGCATTGGCAGGCTCCTTCCTTTCGTGGGTTCTGAGGAGAGAATTTGTTCCTTTGTCCTCTCCAGCTTCTGGAGGCTGTTTATCCTCCCTGGCTTGGCATCGCTTCCTCCATCTTCAAAGCATGGCACCCCAGCATCTGCGTCCTCTTCACATTTCTTCTGCTCTCTTTCAAGAATACTTTTGACTATATTTAGGCCAACCTAGATAATCTCTACATCTCAAGACTCTTAACTTTAACACCCCCCCCCCCCCAATCCTTTTGCCATGCAAGGTAGTATTTACAGGTTCTGGGATTAGGATGTGGAATTTTGGGAGGGAGGATTCTTCTGAATACCACATCTGTTATGGTACTGTCATTTGTTTATCCATTCTACCATTACTGGGCATTTGTATTGTTTTCAATTTGAAGCTATTAGGAATCATGCTGCTATGAGCATTATTTTACATAATTTATAACCGTGTGTGTGTGTGTGTGTGTGTGTGTGTGTGTGTGTGTGTCTGTTTGTGCGCGTGCATGTGCGCGCGTGCACTCACACTCATTTCATGGTGTATATATTTAGAAATGTGTAAGTTCAACTATAGGCGTTAGTGCCAAAGAGTTTTCCAAAGTGTTGTACCAACTTATACCCTTCTTAGCAGCATAAGAGATGCTGAATATCCCATAAAGAATTCAGCGTAGTTTGGACTGGAAGCTTGTTCCAGAATTTTCCCCATTGATATAGCCCCATTTTAGACCACTTGTTTTATAAACCAGGATTTTCTAAAGTTTGTTTTGTGAACAGGGACCTGAGAGGTACTGTCAGAGAAAATTTATCTTAATGACTTGGGGAAATATTGGATCCTGCTGGGATGTTCTCTTTGCAGATGAACGTGTTGAAGGTTTTAAGCTTGTTTTGTTTTTGTTTGACTTATGTTTTCCAAGTGGATTTAACTTTGACTCAGTTTCCCTTGATTGAGGTCTCAAAAAAAAAAAAAGAGTTCCAATAAATACTCTTTGAAAATTCTGAAATAACCTATCATTCAGGGCAATTTCTTATTATTTTTGAAAAAGAAGTTTTAGGTTCATAGAAGAATTAGGTGGAAGTTTCAGAGATTTCTTAAATGCTCCCTGCCCCCACACGTGAATAACCTCCCCATCAACATCCCCCACTCGAGTGGCATATTTGTTACAATTGACGAACCTGCAATGACACTTCATAGTCACCCACACTCCATTTTCTACCAGGGTTCATTCTGGAATCTGGACTAGATGTATGTTCTCTGGGTTCGGACAAATGTAGAATGACCTGCATTCACCATCACGGTATCATGCAGAGTGGTTTTACTGCCCTGAAAATTCTGTGTTCCACCTATTCATCCCTTCAACTCCTGGCAACCACTGATTTTTTATTTTTTATTTTATTTTTTTACTATCTTTCTACTTTTGTCTTTTCCAGAATGTCATAGAGTTAGAATCATAAAGTATACAGCCTTTTCAGATTGGCTTCTCTTACTTGGTAATATATATTTAAGGTTCCTCCAAAGTCTTTTTCATGGCTCGATAGCCCATTTCTTTTTAGAGCTGAATAATGTTGCATTGTCTGGATGTGAAAAGCTAATTTCTCCATTCACCCGGATATTGCAGGACAAATTGGTTACTCCCAATTTTGGCAATTATGAATAAAGCTATACTAAGCATCCACATCCAGGTCGTTTTGCGGACATAAGTTTTCAACTCCTTTGTATAAGTAAGCAGGAGCATGATTGCTGGATCATATGGTAAAAATATTTCTTAGTTTTGTAAGAAATTACCAGACAAAAACAAAAGAAAACAAAACAAAATTATGAAATATAAAATGAGTGCTGCCTGACATTTTGATAGTTTAAAATGTCATATTGTTTGAATTTGCATTTTCAAAATTATGAATGAGGGTGACCCTTCATTTAAATATTCATTCTCTATTTGAATTTATTTTTATGAAGTCTATTTATATTATTTTTGCCAATTTTGAAGATAAGTTGGTATTTTTCTATTAATTTGTAAGAGTTCTTTGTGTACCAATTGCCACTTTCTTGTCATACTATATATGCTACCCAGTGTTCCCATTTTGTTACTTGAGTTTAGATTTAATTTATGCAGTATAAATAAACGTTTAAAAATGTTGTTGTCCCATTTATAAATCTTCTTGAGGTGTCTAGACATTCATGTACTGCTTAACAAAACTGTCTTCACTCAAAAATTATTTTTAAAATATATGCATGCCCTAACTGGTTTGGCTCAGTGGATAGAGTGTCAGCCTGCAGACTGAAGAGTCCCAGGCTTGATTCCAGTCAAACCTGGGTTGTGGGCACATCCCCAGTAGGAGGTATGCAGGAGGTAGCTGATCGATGTTTCTAAATCTATCCCTCTCCCTTCCTTTCTGTAAAAAAGTCAATAAAAGCCTATTTAAAAACAATAAAAATATGTGCATGCATTCTTCCAAAAAAAAAAAAAAAAAAGAAATTACCAGACTTTCTACCAAAGTGACCATAACATTTTGCATTCCTGCCAGCATGTTGTCCCACATACTTGCCAGAATTTGCTTTGTTAGCATTTTGGATTGTAGCCACTGTAATAGGTATATATGGCATCTCATTGTTGTTGTTTTTAAATTTACATTTCCCAGGTGACATATGACATGCAGCATTTTCCCCGTTTGCCATCTGTATGTCTTTGATCCATTTTTTAATTGGGTTGTTTTGTCTTATTGAGTTTTAAGAGTTTTTTGTATATTTTGGATAACAATCCTTGATCAGATGTGTCTTTTGCAAATATTTTCTTCCAGTCCGTGGCCTGTCTTCTCATTCTCTTGACAGCTTCTTTCTCAGAGTAGAAGTTTTTAATTTTAGTGAAGTGTGGCTTACCAGTAGTTTGGTGTTGTATTTTCAAATCATTGCATATCCAAGGTCATCTAGGTTTTCACCTGTATTCTAGGAGCTTTATAGTTTAGTGTTTCACTTTCAGGTCTATGATCCAGTTTGAGTTTATTTTTGCGAAGGGTGTAAGGTGTGTGTTTAGATTCATTTTCTTGTACGGGGATGATGTTCCAGCACCATTTGTTGAAAAGACTATCTTTGTCCCATTGTATTGCCTTAGTTCCGTTGTTAAAGATCAGTTGACTGTGTTTATGTAAGTTTATTTCTGGGCTCTATGTTCTATTCCATGGATTTATCTGTCCTTTCACCAATAGCATAGGAGAACATATTTGCCAATGTTATCTCCAATAAGGGTTTAATCTCTAACATTTATAGGGAACTCGTACAACCTAACAAAAGGTAAACAATCCAACCAAAGACTGGGCAATGGACCTACATAGATACTTTTCAAAAGAGGACATAAAGGAGGACAAGAGACATATGACAACATGCTCAAAGTTACTAATCATCGAGAGATGCAAATCAAAACAACAATGAGGTACCTTCTCAAGCCTGTCAGAATGGCTATCAATAAATCAACAAACAACAAATGCTGACAAGGATGGGGAGAAAAGGGAACCCTTGTGCAGTGCTAGTGGGGATGCAGACTGGTGCAGCCTCTGTGGAAAACAGTATGGCTGTAAAAAAAAAAATTAAAAATGGAACTTCCATTTGACCCAATAATCCCACTTCTAGGAATATATTCCAAGAAATCAGAAACAAATCAGAAAGGATATAATCACCCCTATGTTCATAGCAGCACAATTTACAATAGCTAAGATTTGGAAACAGGTTAAGTGCCCATCAACAGGTGAGTGGATTAAAAAACTGTGGTACCTTTACACAATGGAATATTACACTGCTGTATAAAAGAAGGAACGCTTACCATTTGTAACAGCATGGATGGAACTAGAGAGCATCACAATAAGTAAAACAAGCCAGTCAGAGAAAGATAAGTATCACATGATCTCACTCATTTGTGGAATATAATGAACAACATAAACTGATAAAAATAGAGCCAGAGAAAAAAATATTTTAGAAAATAATAGTAGTAATCCTGTTATTTGCAGATTTTTAATATTTCCTACAATTTTTGTGTTATCATACTATGTTAGTACAATTTTGGTAATATTATACTTAAAATCCTTTTTTTTCTTGAAATATTAATGTTTATTGCATGTAATGTTAATTATATTTAAGATTGTTTTTCTTGAATAACTGGTGTTTATTGCATGTAACATTATTATATTTAAAATCGTTTTTTCTTGAAAATAAAAAATATATAATGATTTTTTAAAAAAAGAATGGGTACATTTACACTCTTGAAATGAAAGCAGTTTCATTTTAAAATGTCAGTATTTATGAAGTGCTAGAAATTAGATCCATGCCACTATTTAAATCTAGGGTGAACAAGTTTATATCTCTACTTTAAGTTATGTTAGGGCATATATGGTTTTTAAAATTTCATTGGATGCGTTTTGAAACAAAAATGTTTGTAGACCACTTCTGTAGGGAACGGAACCTGGGCAGGCTGGACTCATGACACCCCTTGTTCTGTTTTTCTGGCCCATCAACTTGACTGCATTAATCGGTACAGTGGAGCCCCATTACCAGAACTGATGTCTCATTTATCAGTTATATCTTTCCCTTCTGTTTTGACTCAGTCGCCAATAAGCCATCATTTATTCAATGATCACCTGCCTCTTGTGTGCTCAGTATGGGTCTCGGAGATGGAGAGGAAAGCATTCTCTTAAAGAGCCTTGTCTGTCCAGGGAGACTGGCCGTCCGACCCTAGGCTATGACCACACAACTAGAAGGAAGCAGAGGTTCCCATGGTGCAGAGGATCCTAGAGGAAGGCTTCCTAGGGGAGTTTGAGCTTCATCTTAAGCCAAGTCCTCAATGACTGGACCAGGACGATTAGCCAGGTTGAGGAGGATGGAGAGGAAGGCTTCACTTCTGGTGGAAATGCTGCCGTTGAGGTAGAAAGATGGCCAACATTCCTGCCCCACCCTCCATCTCCCCTCCCCCTGAAAGAAATGCCTATTTTTGTGGTATTTTAAACATTTCCTCTTTAAAAATATTTCTTACCTAGGCAAAGGACAAAGTATTTTTAACATTATAAAGTCATAGCTTATGCTCCTATCCATAAAAAAAAACGACTCTTTTGGCACTTTTAGTTTTGACTATTTTCTAGCAAATTGTGGGTGAGGAGCATATCCAATGTATTAGTTTTGACATATGGTTACACCCAGTCAGCCTCAGCCGAGCTGTCTCTGGGGACTGCAGAGGCAGAGTTAAATTTCCCAAGTTGGAAAAGAAGCTTTCAGAAATGAATTTCTCGCTTCATTCTGAGTGACTCTGCTGCTATTTCCCGGGGGAAGTTGCTAGGCATTTAATAGATCTCCATGTAAGGAGAATTCTCCCGAGCATTCTGTCTTAGGTGTTTTTGCCCCTCTGTTGGCTGCAGCTTTGTGTGATGGAGTCTGTATCTAATTTCCTTTAAGTTCATTTTTGTACAATGTTCCTAGAAGATGATCTCTGTCCATTATCGTTGGGTAGCCCTCAGGTATTTGTTGTCTTATCATTCCCAGTTAGACACAGTCCTGCCACCTGGTCCAAGGAAAGGAGGAGGCCATGTGACAAGCTCTCGGCTTGCCTCCCTCCCTGAGCTCTTGCAGGGACCTGAGAGACTTCCTTTCAGCTGTGACAGTGTTTTGTTGCTCTTGGCCATTGTATGGCAGCAGCTCACATCCTGTGTGTTTTCGAAATGTCCTTTCAAAGACTTTTCAGTATCTATGGGCTTTATATGGAGTGACCATATGTATATAAATGGTCATGTTTTGTTAGCTTTTCTAGAAAAATAAAGCATAAGCAAAATGAAAGGCACTATATTGGAAAGCTTCCCCCCCCCCCCCCCCTTAAAGCTAGACTTTAAATACAAGTTGTTTAATTATTGCTCATAAAATCAGACACATGGCCTGTTTTACGAGCTGGTATTTTGTTAGTTCAGTAGGGGCTTCTCTCAGCCAAGGCTCTTTTGATGAGTATTGAACCTGGCAGTCCTGTGAGGGCTGGGAGCCCGGTCAGGGGTGGGGCAGAGGTGTGACTGGCTGAGGGTGTGGAGGTGGCGACCTCAGGGCCACTGGCTCTGCCCAGGTCACTTGGGACCAGTACAGCTGCTGTATCTCTCAGGAGGTTGTTTTCAGAGAAAAGAGCTATGGGCTTGGTGGACAACCTTAGAGATATATATCCATTACAGGGTGGTTTGAAAATAATAACATTGGGTTGTTTCAAGAAATATGAATGTTTGGATTTTTCACTAATCCCGAATCTCTCCAAATGTACCTGGATTGTGTCCTCGTATGTATGCAACCCGCATGTGAGGTCATGCCCCCACATGGTTACACTCTCTGCTGCTCCATTTCTCTCCTGTGCTTGACTTCCAGTTGAGTTCCTCAGTGAAGCTTTGCATTTTGGAAGAGTGTGTTTACCTTATTCTTAGTAATACCTTTGTGTATATTCATGTGCTTAACTGTTTGGCTCTGAACTCCCTCTTCTTTTAGTGTTTTACACCAATTACAGTTCTATCCTGGCATTTTTTTAAATAAAAGAAACATCAAATTTCCTGAATTCTCTGGAGGAGAAGCAGAGGATATTTTAGACACAAAATAATTGAATTGAGTTACGGAAGTGAGCCGCATGTTATTTTGGAAATTATTTTTCTTTAAGAAAGCTAAGAATCCAGCCACCCTGGACGGCATGGAGTTGCCTCGTATTAGGGTTAATTATTACCAAGGGACGCCACCCGGTTACTTCCTTGTGGTAGGTGGTTTAAAAAGCTTTCTCAAACCTCAAGAGTTGCAATCAAAGATGCAACTGAATTCTTTCTGGAGGATAATGAATTCAACTCCTAATGAGCCTTCTTCCCAATAAGCAAAGCTGGAAAGGAAAAACAAGAGTTTTGAATGTTTTTTCCTTCTTAAGCTGAAGAGTTTCCTATTTGGAAGCTATCAGCTGAGCAAACAGTAAGACCAAATGTTTAATGGGTTACACATTATCCTGAATTGTTTACAAAATGAGATGAAATATTCTTGCTTTACTGTTTAGTGTTTTACAGATTGACTATTCTTAATTCATTGGAATTTAGGCCAACATCAAGATCTATTATACTACACTATCAGAACAAAATGCAATTAAAGCAGATTTTTTTTCTTAGAGTGTTTGTGCTTTGTGTTACATTTCAGAAAGGTTTGTGATCCACCTGCCTGAATTTATGTTCAAGTGTTTTGAATCATTTGCTGTAGTCATTGGACTATTACCTCCTCTGAGGACAGGAAATAATTACTTTTATAGAAATATTAAGTGCCAGTGTTAGGAGCAGACATCTCATTTTAATGTAGTACTACCAAATAATATAGTAGTTAAAATTTATTCAGCACTTACTATGTGTTTCTGAAGTTAATGGCAAGCCTTCAGTAGTTCATTCTATCTAATAAAAGAGAAACATACAAATTGACCATACCTCTGCTACACCCACAAGCCATGCCCACCAGCCAATCAGGAGTGAGTATGCAAATTTACCCAACAAATATGGCAGTGGCCACTGAGCTGGAACCAGCTGGTGGCTTGGGTTGCCCTTGGTGATGGAGGAAGCCAAACTTTCCACCCTGGCCCTCCCTGGCCTCCACTCAAGGCTACAAAGTTTCAATTATAAAAGATAAATAAATCCCAACAAAAATGGCTGTGGCCACGGAGCTGGAGAAAACAGGAAGCTTGGGTTGCCCCTGGTGATGGAGGAAGCCAAGCTTCCCTCCCTGGCCAACCCTGGCCTCTGCTCAAGGCTACAAAGTTTCAAATATAGAAGATAAATAAATCCCAGATACCAGGGCCTCTGCTTGGGTTGCCAGGGGGCATGGTCAGCCTGCAAATCACCACAGGCCCCTCGCCAAGGCCAACCCATTCCCCTAGGGAACCCCCACTCTGATCTGGGACACCCTTTAGGGCAAACCAGCCGGCCCCCGCCTGTGCACCAGGCCTCTATCCTATCTAATAAAAGAGTAATATGCAAATTTACCATTACTCCAACCAAAGATGGCCACCACAAGATGGCCAGCAGGGCAGACAGTTGGGAGAGACCAGACCTTCAAGGGAGGGCAGTTGGAGTGATCAAGCCTGCAGGGGAGGGCAGTTAGAGGTGACCACGCCAGCAGGGGAGGGAAGTTGGGAGTAACCGGGCCTTCAGGTAAGGGCAGTTGGGGGGGACCCAGGCCTGCAGGGGAGAGCAGTCGGACATCCCACAAGGGATCCCAGATTGGAGACTGTGCAGGCTGGGCTGAGGAACACACCCCTCCATGCACGAATTTTGTGCACCGGGCCTTTACTTGTGAAATAAGATCTCAGGTATATGTTAGTAATAAATAAATTTTTAATGTGAATTTATTAAAATTTTTAATCAGGAATAATTTAAAAAAAGTTTTCAAATGCAATTTTGGCATCTATTTTATCCATTCTAGCTATAGGTGATTTGATAATTTTTTAGAAGTTTTATTTATAAATAAGATGTCTTATTTTTTGAAGTTTTAGTGTTGAGGTTATACTGAGTTTAATACAATGAAGTGGGAAACTTTCTTTGATTTTTTAAATACTATCTAACATTGTAAATTGTATATAAAAATTATTTTAAAGATGATACTAATTTCCTAAAAAATCGTTGTCAACATTGTCTCTTGCTGTATTGTTATGGAAGTGTTCCGTCTACATCAGGAGTCAAGTTTGATCATTTATGTTTTCTTAGGAATAATCTCATTTAGTGTTCAAAATTATCAGCATAAAATTGTACACATTCCATTATACTTGTATTAAATTTCCTTTGTCTCTTTGGCAATACATATCCTTTTTATTTATTTCCAGTGTTATGAATTGTATTTTCTCTTTCTTGATGAGTTTTGCAAGAGGTTTGTATATTTTATTGATCTTTTCAAAGAACCAGCTGTTCTACTGTTTATATTCTAATCCCTTGATGCTTTTATCTTTTAATAATTCTTCCTTTTGCTTCCCTTAGGTTTATTTGATTGGTTTTTTTAAGCTTATTGAGTTGAATGATTTAATATTTTTTTTAATTAATAATGAAAATGCCTTTTTTAAGGTCACATTTTCTGAACTTCTCTCTCCTCAAGCTTTAAACATCTTTCCTCTGTTTTCACTGTTAGCTGATAAACAGGTTCCTACATTGGGAGAAAATTGAAACAATCAGAAGGGAGCTTCTAGAGACAGACTATGTCTGCATCCCATATCTGTACCCCTGTCTTCTCTCTTTCTGGTTATTGCATAGATAACAATTCATAAAATAGTCATAGTTAACTATTCATGCTCCTAAAATCAGTTCCTCTGCAAGTGCCTCCATCCTGTGTCCTCTAGTGTGGCCAAAAGAAACTACCCCACAGGGGGTAACACTTGCCGTCTTGAGATGCTGTTTAAGGGTATAAAATTGTAACTACAATAGAAGCCCAGCTGGTGTGGCTCAGAGGTTGGGTGTCAACCCAGGAACCAAGAGGTCACCAGTTAGATTCCCAGTCAAAGCATATGCCTAGATTGTGGGCTTGATTCCCAGCAGGAGGCAGCAGATTGATGAAGTTTCTCTCATTGATGTTTCCATCTCTCTATACCTCTCTCTTCCTCTCTCTCTAAAAGTCAATAAAATTATATTTTAAAAAATTGCAATAGTAGATAAATAAATCCTGGAGATCTAATGTACAGCCTAGTGATTATAGTAAACAATACTGCATTATATACCTCAAAATTTCTAAGAGACAGGATCTTAATTGTTCTTACCGTAAAAAAAGAAATGATAATTTTGCAACGTGCTAGAGGTATCATCTAATGCTATGGTACTGATCTTATCAAATCAATACATTGTCAATTATTACACCTTAAATTTATACAACATGTCAGTTAATCTCAAAGATAGAAACCACCCAGATGTTCTCTTACAACTCAAGTTTTCTTTTCCTAGATTATGCTTGCCTTTACCTAAGCATGCTATTATGGCTCTCCATCTCTCATAAACTGTCTTGCTCTCACTTTTCTATCAGGTACCCACAATTTACTATCAGGTACCCATAGTCGCTTACTGAGCAGACTATGCCTAAGAGTTATTTCTACTCCCGCTCACAAATTCATCTTTTTCTAGTCCGTCTGCAACCTACTTTACCAGGCTTTCCTCCCCTCACTCCATAGGAACTACTCTTTTTTCTTTTTTTTTTTTTAAACATATTTTATTGATTTTTTACAGAGAAGAAAGAAGAGGGATAGAGAGCTAGAAACATCAATGAGAGAGAAACATCGATCAGCTGCCTCTTGCACACCTTTTACTGGGGATGTGCCTGCAACCAAGGTACATGCCTTTGACTGGAATTGAACCTGGGACCTTTCAGTCCGCAGGCTGATGCTCTATCCACTGAGCCAAACCAGTTAGGGCCATAGGAACTACTCTTGTTTAGGTTGTCAGGGACCTCCTTGGTCATTGAACTAGAGTGGTGACCACTTTTCAGACCTCATATAACACAGTCCTTCCTCTTTTGTCCTCTTATGTCTTCACTTGGCCTCTAGGACACCTCAAACGTTTGGTTGTCCTCCAACCGTATTGGTCGCTTTTGTCACTCTCCTTTGTTGGTGCCTCCTTAGTTCTCTGACCTCTTAATGTTGGAGTGCTGAGGCATCCCAGAATATATTCTTATCCCTCCTCTTTTGTCTTGCACAATGGCTACCATCTAAGTACTCATGGTCCCTGAACTTATATCTCTAGTCCTGAACTCTCTCCCACCTTCCAGAGGAGCATGTCCAACTGCATGCTCTTTATCTCTGCTTGAATGTCTAATAGGCATCTCCAACTTAATGTGTCCCAGCTGAACATTTTATCTGTTTCCAAAGTTTTCTCTATCTTGGTACATGCTAGTGCATCTTTCTAGTTGTTCATGCTATGCTGAAACCATCCTTGATTGTTTATTTCATTTATACCATGTCCAGGCCATTCTCTTGGTTTTACCTTCATATATTAATATAGCTAGAATCTGGTCACTTCTTACCTTCTCTACTGCCTCTACTCTGGCCTGTGTCACCACCGGCTCTCACTGTACTGCTGTGATCTCCTAAATGGTCCCCCTGCCTGCATCGCTGCCCCCTTTGGTCTGTGCTCAGCTCAAGTGACCCTTCAAAAATGTTGGCCAACCCACCTTTCTGCTCAAAGTTTTGCTGTTGGTCTACATCGCAGAGTGAACGCCAAAGTCGGTCGACTCATGTCCTCTTTCTTCTCAGACCTTACCCACTCCTACTTTTCTCTCCCTCACTCCACTCCAACCGCGTGCCTTCCTTGATGTTCTTTGGATATGCCAGACCTACTGTTGCCTCAGGACCTCTGCTATGGTTGTCTCAAGCCTCTGTTAGAAATTATCCCTTAGCTATCCAGGAAGCTAGTTCCCTCAACCCCATAACTTTTCCCCAAATGCCATCTTCTCCTTGAGGCTTATGCTGACCACCCTATTTAAAACTGCAGCCCCGTGTCCTCAACTCCCAGCACCACTTATCTTGCTCTTTTTGTTGTCTACGAAGTTGGTTAACTTACTGTTTTTATTTATTGCCCAACTTCCTCGTTAGAATGTAAATTCTAGGAGAGCTGGGATCTTTGTCTCTGTTTTTCATTAACGTGTCCCAGGCACATAGAACAGCACTCAGCACATGGAAGAAATTCAATGGTTATTTGTCAAACAAATGATGAACAAGGGCTGCGATTTTGCTGTGAGAAATATTGGCCACAGCTCGTAAATTTTGATGTTCAACATACTCATTGTCTTGAGTTTCTAAATAGTTTTTTGGTATTTATAGTCTCTTCCTGAATGAAGACGATGACCATTTAGGGAGGCAGTCACAGTTGCGGTAGCAAGGACAAGGTGTTCGGGGAGCAGTACCCTCCTTACTTCCCCAGAAGTGTCTGGGGTGGAGAATGGGACAATTGCTATATATTTTAGTGGAAAAGGGATGTGCTACAGTCAGGGACATGGTATAAAAATGATGAAGCACTGTCCCACCTTTTAAAATAAAATCTATTAAGTGAAGTGAGGGTGCGCCATAAAGCAGAAGCATGGGTGTATTTCTGTCTTGTCATTACCATGGGTACTTTCCAGGTTCTGGCAGTGGTTTGCAACAGGCTTGGTTTTTGGAGGTGCTGGGGATAGTCACTTCTTTCTAAATCTTCAGTAACATTTTAGTGAGAAGTTGGGAGAGACAGCACCAGCAACTTAGACACACACTGTTTTTAATCAGAAACCTCATGTGGGTTCATAGATAAGCCTTTGTCCAGAATATTGGTTGACCATGTTTAGGTCCTCAAAGTGTCTTCTTCCTGTTGCTTATTCAAATGGTTGTTCTGAAACACCCTGAGGACTGTTTTAGAATTCTTGACTTTAGCTCTGCCATTAAGTCCTAGCAAGGGCCCAGAACCGTGTTTGTTTCACGACTGTAGAAAGGGCAGTGCTGCAGGCTGATTGGCTGAGAGGAGGCTTGGCTATGGCTCTGCTGACATTGCCTTTTCAGAGGACTTCTTCCTAGAATCCTCCAGAAATGACATAGATAGAACCTTAGTGATATGGAAAATGCTAATTATTTTTCATTTTGGATATTGAAGAGAAGTGTAAAGAATATGATAAAGTAAAGGAAAGTGGTTATTCCCTTAGGAAAACATTGAGCTTTCTTTGTGGCTTTGTGACTATAAAACAGTGGTGATCTTTTGAGGTGATACTTGTGTGCTTTTCCCAAGAATGATCTCAAGTTGATTGTTTCTTCTTTCAAAACAGATCACATATTATTTTTCTCACATAACCAGGTCATTTAAGAGGAAAGATCAAATTACTCACTACCAAATCACTTTTTATATTAAAACATTATTCTTCATGGAGCTGACATCTCTTAGTTTGTCTCCTATTAAAAAAATGAAAGTGCTTTAGGAAGAACATTTGGTGCTGGTGAAATTCACACCAGGCACAGTCTTCCCTAAGCAGTTGGTGGAACACCTCCGCCTTCTCCCTTTGCCAAATACATGGTCAGGATATTTCTGGGGATAGTGAGCTGGAGGGAAACAAGAGAGAGATTTTGACAGATAGACTCAGGGATATAAAGTATGAAATTGTCCCTTTTAGTGGAATTATTCTCATTTCATTTCCAGTCTGACATGGTGACTCCACATTGACCCACCTTCCTAAGCAAGGTATTAATTTTCTTTCTTGTGGAGGAAAGAATTCTTATTCATTTTTTTCTTTCCTTTTACAACAGTTACATCAATATTTAATTCTCCATATTTTGGTTGTGAGTTGTTGATTCAAAAGTATGCTTATAATGTGTGGAGCACAGAAATACAGGCAGGTTTTGTGTATTGAACTGTATTCATGGTTGATCAAGATGTCACAGTGAGAGCACGTTTTAAACTCAGATATAGTCAACTATACAGGTGGACTTTTGACTGCTAGTGATGAGTTCTGGATTTGGGTGTGGGTCATTCTAACTTAGTAACTGGCAGCTATATTTGTATATTATGAAATGTAAATATCTTTCAACTATTGTTATGGTCCCGTAGGCTACAACCATCCATTTGCTTCTCTTTAAATATTCAGGGTTTTTTTTAATATATATTTTATTGATTTTTTTACAGAGAGGAAAGGATAGGGAGAGAGAGTTAGAAACATCAATGAGAGAGAAACATCAATCAGCTGCCCCCTGCACACCCCTCACCGGGGATGTGCCCACAACCAAGGTACATGCCCTTGACTGGAATCTTGAACCAGGGACCCTTGAGTTCGCAGGCTGATGCTCTATCCACTGAGCCAAACTGGTCAGGGCTAGTTGTTTTTCTTTTTGAGAGCAATGAAAAGTGGTTGTTTTCTTAGTTTCACCTAAATCTTCCTTGTGCTTAATGAAATATTATGTCATTTTAAAGAAATACTGGTATTTTTCTGGTCCTGTGTTTCTACAGAGTTTTTTTTTTTCCTCTTAAGTTTCTGCCAGTTTTGTTTAATTTATATCTTCAGGATGAAGTGATATACTTTTCTTATTAGAACATCTGTATTAATCTTTTATTTGATCAAAAGAAATATTTTTTATATGGCTTCATATTTCTTTGCTGGGTTCTAGTATTGTTTACAAATTTGCATTTTAACAGAAATTGCTGTAGTAGTACATGTGTGCGATTTAGTTTTAAGCTTCAAGAACATATGCATATTTTATTATTCTCTTTACATGCTTAATCTGATTTTTAAAATGATTATAAATATTGCATGTGTCCATGACTTGTTATCAAGTAAAAGCCTCTTCCTTCAGAAAATAAGATAATGGATGATTCATTTGCTTCAATGCCTGCAGAGTTTTAATGGTTCTAATGTCAACAAATATGAATGCTGAAAATGTGGATATTCAAAGCTCTTTATATTGTCATAGAAAATTAGTTCTTTATATCTTCATAGAAAAATTAATAATATTCACTTCCAAAAGACAACAGATCCCTAAAAACATCTTAGATGGCCTGCCCATACCACAGATGTAGTGATCTTCTAAAATTTCGGCTTTCCTTTTGCTTGGCTATCTTTGTGTCTTTATGTCTTTGTGTCCTTGTGTCTACTAAAAGGAGGAGAGTATAAGGCAAAAATTAGAATGTGTTATATGTGAGTTTCTAAATTCAGTTTTTAAAATGCAAGCAGTTACTGTGTACCAGGTCTGCAGCAGGGACAATGATATGTGCTAGAGATTCAATGTTGAATCATTTGCGGTCTCTGATCTTGATGATATTCACTCGTTTATTCATTCAAGCATTTATTGAGTGCCTCTTCTGTGTCAGGCACAGGAATATAGCAGGAATAAAACAGACCAGAAATGGAACTGACATTTCTCATTGGTGGAGACAGACATTAATCAAGATTTAAGTTAAAAATATGCATACATTTACTAACATTGTACATGCATATGCATATTCACTGAGTGGCCAGAGTATTATGATCTCTGAACGCATAATAATCTGGCCACTCCATGTGTGTGTGTGAATATATATATATATATATATATATATATATTAGAGGCCTAGTGCATGAATTTGTGCATGGGTGGGGTCCGGCCAGCCTGGCCAGGGGGAGGGGACATGGACGGTTGGCTGGTCACCCTGCTGGTCAAACTCCAGGTTGAGCGGACAATTTTCATATTAGCTTTTTATTATATAGGATATACACTGAGAGGCCAGATTATTACACATTCAGAGATCATAATAATCTGACCATTCAGTGTATATATAACATGTATACATATAACTAACATATATATATATATATATATATATATATATATATATATATATATATAAATGCATACATACATAAATATAAGCTAGGAAGTGGTAGGTGGTAAGGAGAAAAAAAAGAAGCCAGTGGACAGAGCTGGGAAAGGAGTAGGGAAGCAATGGTAGGTTGAAAATTTAGTTAGTTAAGGTGGTCGGGGAAGGTCTCATTGAGAAGGTGACATTTGAGTAAAGACCTAGAGGAAGGAGATTAAAACTTTCCCTAGAGGAAGAGATAGGCATTCAGAAAATCTAATTTTCATGAGGTGAGAGATCAGACAGGGAGTGCCAGGAGCCCAGAGAGTCACATAGCCACATGCAGGATTTTGGGAGGACTCAGTGCGGTTCTAGAGGCAGCACATGAGCACAGGTCTGAGGTGAGAGACCGCAGGTTATACAGGACATGGTAGCTGCTTGGTGTTCCTGCTGGGCAGTGATTGAGGCTGGAGTTGTAGATGAAATTGGAAGGTGCTTGGGGTTGTTTTGTGGAGTGCCTTGCACACCGTGCTGAGGGACTTTGGTTTGATTTTATAGAAGGTGTTTAAGCTGCAGATTGAAATATTGAATAGATCACTCTGGCAAAGGAGTGGAGATTGATTTAAGGAGACATGACAATGTGATGGAGATCTGTTTGGAGGCTGTTCTAATGGTGCTGGTGGTGAGAGATGTTGATCTAACCTAAGAAGTGGTGTGTAGAGGGTCAGAATTTGGGGGTATAAAGATTGAGATATATAGGAAGTAATCTTAGCAGACCTTGGTAATTTTATGTAAAGATGAGAGGAGTCAAGTACCTTTTCTAACCTACAGTAAGAAATACATTTTGTATCACAATCTAGTACACATGCTACAAGTGTACATCTAACTGATAATAGAATATGTTGCTGAAACGAAGTTTAATAAACTGTTTTTTTTTTGTGTGTGTGTTTTTTTTTTTTGTTTGTTTTTTTTGCCTCACTGTATATAGTATACTCTGATATTTTCTCTTCTACTTCAGTTTCTTTAAAATGCTGGCCTTCACTTGCTAAATTGATTGTACTGATGGGCCATGACCCATGATATGGAAAACGCCTACACAGACCTCTTCAGGTTATCTGCAGTAGACAGGATATTCCCCCTCGCTCTCAGTTCTTTGTGGTCTCATATCTCCAGACGCCTTCCACCCAGAGCAGGGGGAGAGAGAGAAGGCAGTAAAATGTGTTGTTTTCAAATTCAAGGCACTATGGAAACATTCATTTGAGGAAATCGTGTGTGAAATCAACTGATGCCATCTTAGTAGGACAGTTACAGAGGTGTGTACAGTGTGTCCCTGCCAATTGCCTAGATACTAGTAAGTTCTCTTTGCTGAGAGGGTGGTTCATTGCTCTGGAAACATTGTTTATGTGGATTTTTGGCGGGGAGAGGATGGGGGGAAAAGGGATGTCCTCTTTCTTTTTCTACTCTGTTTGCTGCTAAAATCTAGATACAGCCGAAACCGGTTTGCCTCAGTGGATAGAGCGTGGGCCTATTGACTGAAGGGTCCCAGGTTCAATTCCGGTCAAGGGCATGTACATTGGTTGTGGGCACATCCCCAGTAGGGGGTGTGCAGGAGGCAGCTGATTGATGTTTCTCTCTCATCGATGTTTCTAACTCTCTATCCCTCTCTCTTCCTCTCTGTAAAATATATATATATATATATATATATATATATATATATATATATATATATATATTTATTTATTTAAAATCTAGATACAGAATGGCAGAAGTTGGGGTCCTGCAATATGATGTTTGCCTGTGGTACTCTGGTTGGGTTCATGAAAACATGGTTGGCTTCCTCTGACCACATAACTTATGTTTTTCAGCTATTCATGGGAGATAGAATGCCACTCAACTGGTTTGCTTGTTTCATGAGGGTTAAATAAGAGAACATATAGAAACTACAGTGAAGCATAAAAAGCATTTTAAATAAAATGGCTATTATTGTTTTCCTCATGTAACTAACATGTTGTTTGGCACCAAAATACTTTCACTTTAATTAGCACTAGGACAGATGTGGAACCTTTCTGAGCTTCATAGATAAAATAAGCTAAAATTAAAGTTCTCCTGTTGGTGTGTGCTGGATTTTTTACCAGAGTATTAATTTCCATGAAAAATAAAGATGCATTTGAATTCAGGAAGAAAGATATTAAAATGCATCCCAGTTGAGATGTTTCTAGAGGTGGCTTCTGGAGGACCTTGGTTCTTTGGAATAGCACATTCTGAATATGCTTAGTGTGAACAAAGCTTTTTAACCAGTACTGGTTTTCTGCTCCTTAATTGGCATACATTTATATATCATCTTGAGTATCTTTGTTGTAGTCCTTTGCATAGATTTCCAGTGAATTTTGGGTGATCAAGCTTAAATTTTTGAATATGTGATTTTTTTTGAATGATGGGAAAGTCATAGACGTACAAGATGGGCTTTTATTGAATAGTGGAAGACTTTAGCTCAAAGAAATTACTGGTAGAAGCTTATGGAAATAGGTAACAGAGGACATCTTCATTGGAAGAATTTTACTGAAACCAATTTTCTCTTTCAGTCAAATGTAGAAAAATGGATGAAGGAACCTCATTTTATTTTGGAAGGGGTTAGCAAAATGCTCCTTAATGAATGCCATAATGTCTTTCTTTACACCCGTAGATGTTAAACATAACTTTTTAAAGAATAAAGTGGAGGGAATGGAGGTGTAAGCTAAGAGAGGAGGAAGGAAAGGGATTGCTGAGTGTTCTGTGGTCCCTGGGTTTTCCTCAGTATCATTTGCTATTTGGTAGTTATTGTTCTGTCTGCTTCATGAATACAATACCATATTTTCAGTGGAGTTAAATGAAGCAAAAACATATTTAGCTCTTCAATTTGCTTTTTGGAAAAGGGAAAGACGTGGAGCAGCACTTAATTGACCCATTTGAAAAGGAAGGATAAGATAAACGTGTGTTTTATTCCAGTGAATACAATGATTATGCAATTAGGGATATTTAGTTATGGATTTTGCGCTGCAATTCGAGTGAGAATGGTATGGTTTTTATTGATGCTGGGCTCTTACGGGGAGGGCTACCAATTAAATGGTGGAATACCTTAGGAACCCTGTGTGTGTGTGTGTGTGTGTGTGTGTGTGTGTGTGTGTGTGTGTGTGAGAGAGAGAGAGAGAGAGAGAGAGAGAGAGAGAGAGAGAGAGAGAGAGTTGGACATTTAAATTACAAATATTTGAAGAAGCTTTATTTCAGTGAAATTAAAGAAAGAAATGATGATGTTGATTAGCTTAGTTTAGACTTCTATATATTTACACAATTTAGTACTTGTCTTGCTTCTGTTATACTGCACACCCAAGCACTTGGCCTGACTGTTGTGTTCTTTTTTCATAATGAAACGTTTATTAACAATGCAGGCCCTTCATAGAGCAGTGTTTTAATCATTCTCTATTGATTTATATGTCACTTCATGCTGGTAGGGAGGGTCTCTTATTCTACGTCTGCTTTGCTTGGCTTCTCATTCTGTCTGCCTGACTTGCATAATGCTTCGGGACTCTTAAATTTTTCCTCCTCTGGGAAGCAGTCATGATTAAGAAGCCACCAAAGGTCAGCCGTGTTGTTGCTTTCTCTCAGCTTTCCGTGGAACAGAAGGCAAATAATGAGCTTAGAGAAATATTGTCATTGTCCATAAGGGATAATGGGATCAGAACTTGTTTTAAATTAATAAATGCTGAGTTCCCAGCTTTGGCGTGAGCCTGAATGATTTATTGCCAGCCCAATGCCAAGAGAATGTTTTGCATTTACCCAAGGAGTTGGGGTAACGACAGAGGACTCTCAGTGGTACCTTGAATTTCCTGTTGGAGAGCATTCTAGACAGGGCCCAGCAGCCTGCAAACAGAGGATGGTCTTTGAACCTAGGGTTGTTGCTACAAGCAGGCCAATACAACTGGGAATATTTTATTTTTGGTCTTTTGTCTTAATATTAATTTGAGCGAGAGGACATGTGCATCTGGTTGATGTGGATGAAGGAAGTCTACATGGACTTGAATAAATAAATCGAATCCCTTGCCTTCCACCTGCAACTTTGAGAATCTCATTTGGACTGAAAGGCTAGAGCTCGATTTTGCATATGGAGAGAACGCTGCTCACATTGTTATTATTCATAGTCAAATCCCCAAATCTCCTCCCTGAAGAGATGTGTTCTTCCCAGCAAATTAAAACATCCTTGTTTTTAGAGGCCAAATGATGATGGTGTCAACTGTGGATGAAGACGAATAGGTAATTATTTTCTCAATTTATACATTCCCTGCCCCCTTCTGTTCAGAGTGGGGGAGTTTGCTCATTGAAAAGGAGTCCCAGTGTTTCATTCCTCTCCTCTCCATAGGTTATAGCATTGTGTTAATCTCCTGGTGAGGTAATGGAGGGAAATGTTTGAAAATGTGATAGCTCATTATAAGGGCATTTGACATAAGCATATTTGCTGATGACGGATTGCCCGTCTGCTGTAATTTAAAGGGATTCTGAGCATTAGTTAAGGCAGTCATTTTCCTCACATTAATCAGTTAAGATCAGGGTGGCCTAAATTACAAGTATCACTCAAAGTCGCTAAGTAAAATGCAGATTTTGGAAGCTGGTTATCATGTGAATATACATAGACCTTATTCTTTCTTATCCACTGCATATATATTTTTTTCTTTTCACTTAATTGAATTCTTATGGAAAAAGACATGGGTTAACAATATGCCACTTTATTTCATGTATCCAAATGTACCCTCAAAAAGGTAAAAACAGTATTTTTGGACACATTTTAGGAAATGAAAACAGGATATTGACTTAAGATTTCCAAGATATTGTCAATAGAAGCAGCTATCAAAATCCTAATCTAAATAGGTATTAGAACTTTAATCAAGTAAGTCTTTAACAGTGAGACCTACTTACACAAATGCCTTAAAATAGGCACTAGCCTACCTGTGAAAATGATTGGAGTAGTTATGTTTTCATTTATGGAAAAACGTCATGGATGCGCCCCAGGTGAGTAATTGTTTAGAGGCATTTTGGAGCTCCCAAAGAGTTGCACGATTGCATAATAACACTTCAGTTTCCTCGTGACATGCTTTATGATAAAGCAGCATTGGGTGCAGCTTAGCAATATCCAAAGATCAGAACAGCTGTTATGTGCAGAGCCACCGGGGTGTATCTGTCAGATGTTTGCATATAGAACAAGGTGTTGCAGTTAACGTGTCATGATAGTTTAATTACATCACCTTCCTTGGGAGTTTGCTTGATTCCTGGTTCCAGAGCATTCAGTGAGATGGAAACCTATCCATTTTTCTCTCTGTAGCAGCATTTGCTTCCATTATTGTTTGGCTAGGCTATAGCTGTTTACTTCTAAAACACACACACACACACACACACACACACAAATATATGAACAGCATCCAGCTCACCTTCTCTATGGCATTTGCTTTCAAACCACTCTGTCCTTTTTTTCCCTTCTTCTTCTTCTTCTAACTTATTAAAAGGAGCCAGCTTAGCCTGGCTGGTGTGACTCAGTGGCTGAATGTACACCTATGAACCAGGAGGTCATGATTTGATTCCTGGTCAGGACACATGCCTGGTTTGCGGGCTCGGTCCCCAGTTCGGGGTGTGCAGGAGGCAACCGACCAATGACTCTTCCATCGTTGATGTTTCTATCTCTCGCTCTCCCTTCCTCTAAAATAAATATGAATATATATTTATATAACTGATTCAGCTTTTCCTCTGGTTATAGTCTTCTAGCCATCCCACTCCTGACTATTTCATTGTCAATACTCCCATTTTACTTATTTCTGTATTGCCATCTCCCAAAAGGATTGCTTCTGCCAGATTTCTCTCCTGCTCCTCACAGCTGGGTTTATCACGTGCTTTCTTGACTTAGCCATGAGGGTATCCTAGAGACAACCTCAGTACACCTTGTTGAAGAATGATGTTATCTTTTTTCCCCAAGCCACCATATCTGTGCTCCCAATAAGAAACCCAATGGGGGAATGACCTAGGGATCTGTGACTTTCTGTTCCCTGATGCCTTCTGCCCCTTAGGCATAAAGATGTGTCACTCTACTTTAAAAAGATCTACTTGTCTGCTTTTCCCCTTCCTCACACAGACTTTGCTTTCTTAACAGCCTTCCTCACTGTCCCCTCTCCTGCTTCCTCCACTCTCCAGTCACCCCTACACAGCCGCTCTGTCTTCTTCCTAAGGTGTGTGCCTAATTTGTTCTCTTTTCTGGCTCAATAGTGTTCAGTTCCCCATTGTTTTCAAGATGCAACTTACCCTTGTCAGCCCTCTGTACTGGACCCTTCACAAGCCGGTCCTCCCTTTCTATCCAGAGGTTGCTCCCTCCCTCTCCATCTCTCTCCAGCCCTCACACTGTGGCCCCACTGTCTTCACCATTTCTCTGCTGTCACTCACACCAGGCATCCTTTGTATGCATTGTTGCCCTGAAGGAAAAGCTTCCTGACATTACCTTATTCTTCCTTGAAGCTTTGCTGACCAGGGCAGAACTACACACAGGGCCATCTTCATTTTATAGCACTTTGTATATGTCTCTCTCTTAGCATATCACTTTGTGCTGTAGTCATTTAGCTAGGAAGTTGACTTTTGACTGGTTTCTTAAAGCCAGAGCCTGTGCTTAATGAGCTTTGTACCTGGTACATGAAAGAGGCTCCTGCTGCGGCTGCACTCACCAAGCCCTGAGCCCGGCTTCTGGCTGAGCGGCACTCCCACTGTGGGAGCTCACTAACCACCAGAGTCAGCTCCTGTGTTGAGTGTCTGTCTCCTCGTGGTCAGTGTGCATAATAGCGACTGGTTGGCCAGTCATTCTGGTCATTTAGGTTGTTCAGTTTTAATGGTCGCTTAGGCTTTTATATAGAGACATCTTATCATCATTTGTGGTCAAGTAATTTTGAAAGTTACTGACATATAGTAATAGAAAACAATTGGAATCTTTAATATATATTTCATAGCTTACTTTCTTCTTGTCACAAAATAATAAACTGATGCATAGCTCCACCATACAAGCATTTGCCATCATCTTCCTTTTTACCAAATTTCTTTTAAAAATTATGGCTCAAACTTTTCTTTTTTCTGTATATTCTTTATGAAAAATTGTTGCCCTACTTGATTATATTTAATCACATAGATTTTGTAATTTTTTGATAGTTCCTTGTGAGTCTTAAACTTCTCCAATTACTTAAGTTACAAACTTTTTTGGATTTTTAGAGCACTCGGAGCAACAAATGCAATAATAGAACTTAGAGGACCAAAAGGAGAAATTAACTTAGATGATTTGTCCAGTTCCTTAACTTTCCAGTTGAAAAACATGGAACTTTCAAAAAGGTCATATTTTCAAGTAGACCTAATCTCCAGTCATGAGCCAAAAGGAATTAGGAAGCATATAATGAAATGAATCTCTGGGAAAGATATTATGAAAATGAAAATGAAAATGATATCTCATCGCCGTAATGGTATGACTTTTCTGCAGTACTTATGACTATGTGCAGCATGACTTCAATGTGTGGCTATGGAAAATATGTGGGCCATAAATATAAATAAATTCTCTCTTCTAGACATAATTTTTTTCTGTCTTACTCCACTGAATTCTTCAAGGCTAAAGCATGCCTTATTATTTTAGTGCTCTCTTTCTCTGAAGGGCATATGCAGATATTTGGAATTCAGTATATGTTACCTTTGTATGTGATGTGGGGCCATTTATCCATTAATTTAACTGTTTTCTGTTTGCTTGCTGTCAATTTGCGTTCCTTTATAAGTAGAAGAACTGAGCTGAAAATAACCTATGTGCTTTCTGTTCAGGACTAATGAGATTCTCAATGTTTCCTGAGTTCTCACTTCCTGGAGTAGAGCTGTCCAGTGGGACTCTCTGAGATGACAGAAACGTCCTATATTCTGCACTGTCCCGTATGGCAGCCATAGCCACAGATGGCCTTTATACTTTAAAAAAGAGGCTAGTACAAGTGAGGAACTGGGTTTTCAGTTTCATTAATTTAGGTTGGAGTAGTCATAGGTGGTTAGTGGCTATTCCATTGGACAGCACAGTGCTGGAAGCTTGCAAACACCACTTTAATGTTTCTTTCTTTCCTGTTTTCTAGCTCTGTCCTCAATTTGCTCACCATTACAGTGTCAGTTTTTCTCTCTGTTCTCGTTATTCCTCACTTCTCCCTCCTGACATCATCTGTTGGCATCCATGCTCCACCCTAAGGCACATCATCTACCCTGGGTCTGAGATCATGTTTCCTGGAAAACACTGAAGAAATGAGATGAGAAAGAATTTTTAAAAATCTCTGGTGCCTAATGCACTTGTCATTCATGTTTGCTTTTTGACAGCACAAATACAGTGTATGTAGGGAAACTGAGCTTTTAAAAAAAAATTAAAAATTTACATGGATTGTTTTCTACTAAGAGAATAGCCTGAAATTATTTAAAACATTGTAACTAATGAGGAGTGCTCAGCTTACTATTTTAGAGCTACAGAAAAATTTTATGTTCAGAATTAATCATACAAAATAACTGCATCTAGTATAAGGATGAGGTTGAAAATGTGGATCTTTCAAATTTAGCTTTCATGAAAATTTCATTTCAGTTCAGTTACTATTACCTGTAAATGGTGATGCCAGAAATCTTAGTAAATGTTACTTTTACATGAATGTATTTTTCTTCTATAGTAACTGGTGTTTGATAAGAATAAAGGGTTTTTTTTTTGTTTTTGTTTTTTTTGTTCCCCATGCTTAGAAGAGAGGTTAGGTTAATATCTAATGTTATATTATGTAGTGCATTTATTAAACAAAATTTTGCATGCTTTTTCCCTAGTAGAGACAGTAGTGCTTACCCTAAAATCTGTTGACCTTGAGGATTTAAAGATAGCCTGAGATTGTTAGCAAAATTTTGTATTTACTCATATGTGTGTATATTTGGGGAGAAGAGCTATAATTTTTGTAGAAGCCTCAACCTCAAAGGTAAAGAGGCACTTGTAGCAGTGAACTATTGGTGGTTGCGGGGCTATGTGCACTGCCACTCTGTCCTGCCATCTCAGGTCCAGGGCCTTCAGAGAGACAGTAAGCACTCAGGAGAATAGAATAGAATAATAGAATAGAATAGAATCGGAAACCACTTCTTTCATTGCAGATACACTGCTTTTAACAGAGACAAGAGGAATGGATGATAATTTTTATTTTTCAATACTTCTGATGTTAGGTTTTCCTTGGTCTTGGTACCGTGTTAGGAACATTTAATCCTAGAGGAAATAGCTATGGGATTTGGGAGATTCTCAGGAGTTAATCTTCCCATTTCCATGGCTCATGGCTTGCTTTCTGGTGAAGCTGATTTCTTCGAAAACCTCAGTACCATCTTGCTTTAACCTCACCTCACCCTCATCCCATTGTCCCTTTCTTCCCTATCCTCGTCCAGGCTGGGACTCAGTGAACCTTTTCCCAGAAATTAGACCTCAGATTGTTCAATGACCTCCTCCTGCTCTCACTTACACCCCGAGCTAGGACAGGGACGGAAGATGCAAAATGCCAGAAGGTGGAGAATACATTGGTAACAGCCTGTTTGGTTTTCTTTGCTTTTGTTCTTTTGTGTGTATGCCCTGGCTTATATGTACTTCCTGCTGGGACACACACACAATTGGAGCTGTGTTTTCATTTAACAAGATAGTAACTTACCTAGACATCAAATGCAAGTTCTGAGGAAAGTAGGAAGTCAGCAACAACTATATTTAGTTGCTGAAGATGGCAAAGGTTTAGGGCCAGAGGAAGGGATTCCTGCTAGAGTTATTCTGCTACATTCTTTAAGTCTTTTTTAGAAATAGAATAGGAATGAAGAAAGATGCAGGTCATCGTTGCACAGTTCTATGTTTGGGTATTGTTAATTGTGGCCCAGACATAGTTTTTATTTAATTTTTTAATTTTCTGGTTTGCTGTTCTTCAAGAGTTTCTTGAGTCATGCGTAGCGAAAGGCCTATCATAGATGGTGTGATACAAAGAAATGAAACTGGTTTTCTTATGTGATACATGGAAGGCTATTTTCAACAGATCACGACAGCAATGAAGGGAAGAACTATCTTACACTTCAATATGACAAACAAGAACACTGAGGATTAGGGGACCCAGGAGTGCTGTATGTGATCGAGCATGTGTGTGGTTGCTCAGTTATCTCCAGACCATCAGGGTCAGTGTGTCATCCATCTCATGTTGTACTATTAACATGCCATTCACACAACATACACACACCTGCATACACCCAGGACAGAGGACATTTGATATATTAGTTATATTTTGCTATGTAAGGAATTATCCCCCAAATTCAGCAGCTTAAAAAAACAAGTAAAATCAAACCTAGTGAATTATCATCACAAAGCTATTAAAAATAGCTTATTGAGTTTTAGAGAGAGAGAGGAAGGGAGAGGGCGAGAAAGAGAAACATCAGTATGAGGGGGTAACATCAATCGATTGCCTCCTGCCCGCTCCTTACCTGGGATCAAACCTACAACTGGGATAGACTGGGAATTGAACGGGCAACTTTTCAGTTCACTGGATGATGCCACCCCATTCAGGGTGCAAAGCTTTTTGAGTGAGTAAATCAGGACCAACTAAGCTGGTTGGTTCTTGCTCTAGGTCTTTCATCAGTTCCATATCTAGTATAGTTACTGTTCTAGCTTCTGGGTGTTCACCAGAACAAAACAGGCTCTAAGCTCTCCCTTCCTAAAGTTTATATTCTGATGGAGGGGGGAAACAATAAGCAAATAAAATGCATAGTGTGTTAGATGACAGGTGTTGTGGAGGGGGATATACACTGAGTGGCCAGATTATTATGATCTCTGAATGAATAATAGTCTGGCCACTCAGTGTGTGTGTGTGTGTGTGTGTGTGTGTGTGTGTGTGTGTGTGTGTGTATTAGAGGCCCGGTGCATGAATTTGTGCATGGGTGAGGTCTGGCCAGCCTGGCCAGGGGAAAGGGACATGGGCGGTTGGACTGCCTGCCTGCTTGTCGAACTCTTTGTCGAGGAAACAATTTGCATATTAGCCTTTTATTATGTAGGAATATACACTGAGTGGCCAGATTATTATGATCTTTGAATGCATAATAATTTGGCCACTCAGTGTAAAGCAGAAAGGTAAAGTGTGTGGGGTGGGGAAGGTGTTTCTCTATATAGTTTTCTTTTGATTTTATTTATTTATTTTTGTTCCTATATTTTAAAGGTATTTTGGGGAGGCCAGAGTAGGTAGTCGTGATGTTCCCTTTCAGTGTGAAGATGCTGTGGCTCAGATCTGCCTTCTTACTTTTGATGTTGAATATTTAGCTACTGCCGGCCTTCTGCACTGTCAGCCCCATCATACCCTTAGGCTGCATGCAGGTTCCTTTCATCTCCCTTTGTTGACCTTAAATCTTCATTATTTACCATTGTTGATGGTTAAATTCTGGCTATGAGATATGCAATGACACAAGAATCTGAAATGTTAGACTCCATGAGAAGTTTTAGGTAGATTGCTTCCCTTTCTCAGGGCAGCTATTGAAGTCTTGAATTATTGATACCTTCCTTGTCATTTTCCCACAGATCTTCTTTTTTTCTTTGGTGTTAATTAGCTGCAGAGATGAAGGGTGCTTTATTATCAAGTGAAAAAAGTCACTTAATTACGTTGCTGTGATTCATATAGTCTTTTTTTTTTAATTTTCAAGAATGATTCTCAGAGTTAACTTTCCTGTTATTTCCTATATTCTGACTCATTTGGGAAATGAAATAAGACATAAATGACCAGTTTTAGTGAAATATTATTTATGTAACAAAATGTAAAATTATTTTACGTGTCCAGATAGTCCTGTGGTTATGTCTCCCTTCCTAGGTAGAGGGCACCCACCTGTCTTACCTCATCTTTCTCCAGTTGCTGGAATAGAGGCTGTTCTTGTTTACTCTCCTGGCCTTTCCACACCCCAACGGCAGGGCTTCTTGGGGGAAAAAGAGGAGATGGGAAAGACTGGTTCGCCTAATCAGAAAGGAATAGCAACAGTGTGTAAAGAATGACAGGGCCCTTTCCTAATCCAGCTCCAGGGAATTTTCTTACATAGCTAATCATAATCCTCTCATTTTACATGAATGGAGCGATTTTAACCTTCTTTCAGTCTTTTCATTCCCTCTCAGTGTTGCATCTCTGAACCCGTTAGTGATACCTGTCACCTAGTAATATTCTCAAGTATAAGTAGACATTTATTTTTGTGACATATGTACTAAATGTTGACTGTATCAGCTCCTTTGCTAAACTTTGGGAGGCACAGATAAGAGATTAGAATTCACAGGGGGCAGCAAACATATTAACCAAGAATGGGATTATGTTTTCCCCTTAAACACTAAAATAGAGAAATCAGCAAAGTATTTTTGTACTTTTTCCCCACTGAGCAGAGAAAGTTAGTTTCCATCACTCTTGCCATTTTTCCGTTCCAATTTCTGTGTGCTTCTTGCTCACTAGAACATGTTGTTAGAATTTTGTTGTAAATGATTCTTAGGTTCCTTAGTATTGTTATATATTGAGGTCTACAGTGGGGAAATGAATCCACTTACCTGTTTTGGGAATGCTTGAGAAATTTTGGTGGCAAACCATCCAACTGCCTGAGGACTCCTCGATCCCTGGAAGAACTAACTCGGTATACATGTCAATGGCTGCTTTAGGACTAATCCGTTGTGCTCAGGACACCACCTTCACTTGTGAACAAAGCAGGAAAAGCTGATACAAACTCTTGAAAGAGAGAGAAGACTGATGAGGGCACCAGAACTGTGCTCCGAGGCAGGAAAGAATAGGAAGTCGCTATATTCCTTGTCTCAGGATGTTGGATAAAGATTGGTCCTGAGGAACCCTGGGCAGTAGTACGTGGTTTCTCTAAACTTGATATCATGCCTGCTGTGGGGACTCCTCAAGCAGCAAAACCAACATGGGAGATGGAGTATTTTTCTACTTCAGTTTTCTCACTAAGTTTCATCTCCCAGAAATAGAGTGTGAAGAATGTTTGTATCAGAGCCTGGCGTGCAGAAGACCTTCTGTGAATATTAGTTCCCTTCCTCCTTCTCCTTTTGCAAGCTATTTCCCTCCATCAGTGAGTCTTCCATAGCTCAGTGATTTTTTTTGGGGGGGGGAGGTAATCTTAGGAGGCTAAGTATGTTAGGGATGGTGGTCCAAACACAGAGTGAAACAGGGAGCAGGCCCCTTGCAGCATCTCTTACCCACACAGGTGGCCCGCACCTGGGACCAAGTATAACAATACTTGGCATAAAGTTGTGTGTATAGCTGGATGATAGTGCTAGTGCCGCCTGCATGGAAGATGGAATGAGAAACATGGTCTGACAGCTAACCATGGATCACAACCTTTATTGCTCATTAGCTCTGATACCTTGGGCGAGTCACTTAAGCTTCCAAAGCTTCAGTTTTCTTATGTATCTGTAAGATGGGGATGAAAACAATATTATGTCAGAGGGTTGCTTTAAATATTAAATGACACTTAGGATGGTACCTGCACTGAGCGAGTGCTGTGCCTCTCTGGGGAGGGCCTGGTGGACTGAGACCCTGTGGAAAGGGGCCATTGCCCTGCCACCCTGCTGGCTTTTTCAGGAAGCTCTTTCCCCTGCACAGCTCTTGCCCTCCTTCTAGGTCTCTTCAAATGGCCCTGTTTCAGAGAGATGACATCTGACCACCCCTATAACAGAGTGGCCCTCATTCGCTGTCCCATATCCTGCACTGCTGTTTCACAGCGCTTACTACCACTGAAAGAAAGGGATTTTGCTTTGATCACCACTCTCTTCGTAGTGCTTGGCAAATAGTCGGTGCTCAGTGAATTTACTGAGGACATCAGGCACTGGCAAACTGGTTCAGTAAAGGGCCAGATAGCAAACATTTTAGGTTCTGCAGACATGCAGAATGGCTCAGCTGTGCTGTTGTAGGCAGAGTGTGGACCGTATGTAAATGCATGAGCATGGTTGTGGTCCAGTATTTTATTTGGCATGCTGTCCCAGGAATATCAATAAATGATGAAGATCAGGGATGGACCTTTAGTGGCTGTGGTGATTTGAGCTTGTGGGAATGGGGCCTCTTAGCAGTAGAGGTGACAATAGCCATTAGAGGAATATGCCGAATTAGAGGACAAAGGAAACCCCTAGTCCTGATGGGGGGCCATCTGGCTTCCGAAGGCCACGATGATACAGTTAGTTGGGGGGTCGGGTGCATCACCAGCCAGACCATTCAGTGGGCATGGCCATGTCAATGGAAGTTGTGCCTTCATGTGCTGTGAACTGCTTTTTGTTAATCTTTAAATAAATACTGACATGGCAGAGGAAGGAGTTCATTGTTTAAAATCCCCCTATACAGCCAGGACTGGTTTGGCTCAGTGGATAGAGCGTCGGCCTGTGGACTGAAAGGTCCCGGGTTCGATTCCGGTTGAGGGCATGTACCTTGGTTGCGGGCACATCCCCAGTTGGGGGTGTGCAAGAGGCAGCTGATCTATGATTCTCTCTCATCAATGTTTCTAACTCTCTATCCCTCTCTCTTCCTCTCTGTGAAAAATCAATAAAATATATTTTAAAAATAAATAAATAAATAAATAAAATCCCCCTATACAGAGAAGAAATCTAACTCATCTACCTGGAAGTGCAGGTTCTTATATACGACAGTCCTAGATTTATTGAAAGGAAGACAGATGTTGTACCCACATTGTGCTCTGTTCGCCAGCAGATTTCAAGCTCACACTTGAATCTTTCACACTAATTCAGTGTGTCTCTTGATCCCAGCCTTTCGAGTCGATGTGTTCAGTGCACAGCCCTTCCACTGTGAGTCTCAGGCAAGAATGGGAAAACAAAGGCCTGGGCGTGGGAGCCGGGCCTGGGTCAGATGCTCACTGTCGGGTTGCTTTCTGGGTCATCTGCCTGAGTCTGTTTCAGATGGCTGGGAACATCATGGTTTGTCCTTCACTTCTGTAACCTGGAGAACATTTTCTTCCTGCCAGATGGGGAAAGGCTGTAGGGGTCAGAGCAGAGGGCTCTTGGTTGGAGCGATATCCTTTCATGAGGAATAGATAAAAACACGTGAGGAGGTTCCTGTAATGGGTGATCAGCCAATCCGACCTTTAGGTGACAGTGTAATCAGTGATCAGAGTGATTAAGTTACTCACGTGCTGTTGATCCAAGTGAACAGTAGAACGTGAAGAAACTTAAGATGGGTTCATTCTCTGCAGAATCTAACAAGCTATTAATTGCTCTCCTTTTCCTCTTTTCTTCTGTCTTCCTCATTGCCTTTCCCACCCCCTTCTTCCTTCCTCTTCTATGTCTATGGGTGTCATTTTCTCTTTCTATCTTTCTGTAGTTCATGTTCTCCTGGGGCCTGACAGGTTAGACTTGGCCTGACCATTAGGGCCTGGGAACCTGGTGGTGGATGATGACTTGGATTCAGCCCTGGGACCATGTGAACTGGACAAAGGAATGCTGTGGTATTAGCATCATTACCCAAAGCTCTAAAGCAAACCCTCAGTCCAGCTGTGACTCCCAGCAGAGGCAGGGCAGATGTGTGGCAGTTCCCTGGGCAGGCAGGTAGCACTGAGACCCAGCACCATGTTGGCATCTGGTCTTTAGGAGGCTCCATCTCAGAGCCAGGAAGCAGTCAGTGCAAGACCCTGGGCACAAAGCAGCCACCAGACCTTGAGTTCTGAGGGTACAGGTCAGGGAGACTAGTTATTAAGATGCAGAAGGCACAGCCCAGAGAAATAGTAGACACCAGGATGGGAACCTGGTCAGGTAGAAATCCAGATGTCAGATGGATTTAGTGCTGAGCAAGGAGCTACTGACTTAAGATCTCAGAATTGATTTATTGCTAGGGAATGTATTTATTTATAATTATTTAATGGTGTATTTATGATTTAGTGTAATTATTTATATAGTATTTGTTATTTTTGCTAAGAGAGGTTGGTTGTAGGCTCTGTGGTGGGACACAGCCCGGAATGGACGGGGGAGATGACATGGGGACAGGAGCCAGGCAGGCATTCACTTCCTTGAAGAGCTCTTGTTCATCACTTTCACCTAATCCCCCGCCTCTCCTTTCTTCCTCAGTCCTTTCCTTCGCTTTCTTCTCTGGTCCCTTCATGCTCTCTGGTTATTTTTCCCCTCTTTAAGAAGTCAGGATGATAAAATAGTCTGCATGGTCCTGCACCCCCTCTCCCCCAGCTCTCCTTTTAGTTTGCTCACTATCTGCCAATTTCTCAGTGATTGTTTTTCCTGTTCTAAATTATTTCCATTTTTACCAGGTGAGGCCCTTAAGCTGCTGAGAACTCGTGACTCACGGTTCTTAGGAAAGCTTTTCTTGAGAACATTTATTTTGCCTCTTGGGTCAGAGTTCAGTTTGTTCCTGCTACCCACGGGAATCTTGCTCAACAGCCCGTTTTTCCTCTTAGTGTCAAATCATGAGATGGATATTCATTTATATGTTTGTCCAGTTGAGAGTTTAACATTATTTTACAGAGTGTATTTTGAAGTTTTTCCCAGAATCTTGTGTAAAGTTTATTTTTAGTTCTCATGGATGTTATGGAACAGAAGTTCCAGCCCTTGACTATTTTCTTTCATGGTTCTGATCAAATGAGCTAGGCTAAGAAAGGGTAGGGAAGGGGAAGAGAATAAACATTTGAGTGCCTTTTCAGTTAATCCACAAGAATCCTGTGAGGAGAGTGTGATTATCCTTATTTTATAGATAAAAATATCATTTGTTCCCTTTATATGGCCGGTAAGTGGCTGGATTCGAGCCCAGCTGTGGGCCTGTCTCACGCCACGGCCTTCCTCCTCTGTACTGCTTCCGGTTCCCTCAGGACACAGGATGTGATGCCCTGCGCTTCTCCAAGAGCCCCTGGCCCTGCCGAGAGAGTTGGTGCCAAAGAGTAGTAGGAGGTTAGGATCATGCTACCTGGTGCCGATGGTGGGAGAAACTCTGCTCTCCCTCTTACACCTTAAGACAAGGTGGGGGCCTTTGAAAAGCCCCAAACTGGAAGGCCATATTGGCAACGTTTACACACCACTCTAAGCCCTCTCTGGACTGGCTTCTGGGTACCTGAGAAGATCATAGTCTATGTGAGTATATTCAACCCCTTCTTCATTTCAGTCATTAATCCCAGCATTGCTCAGCTAACCCAGCAAGGAAAAAAAGTGAACTAGCTGTTGGCCACAGCTCTTCTCAAAGCCACTGTAGTCCCAATACTCGGCTCTACCCCTGCATTTGCCATGTTGTTTTATGGTTTCATTGGTGTGTCTGTGTCCTACATGCCCGAGGTAATGCCCTGAGGAGGATGCTGTATCTACTCTGTTCTCTATCTGCAGGCCTTAATACAGTGTTCAGTCCACAGTAGATATTTGGCTAAAATTTGTTTAAAAAACAACTCTGAGTTAAAGGTGTGTATGAATAAAAACGCACAGAAAAAATCATACAGGTTGATTGTAATAGAGTGACCGATGTCAGTGGGCTGCAGAAGGAAGTGAGTAAGGAAGCAGGTGTGATGCAGCGGACTGTGGGTCTGGACATGTGGGTCCTGGCCTGGAGTTATGCACCAGACATCTTTGTAAATGTGGGCAGTTCATGGGCCTCCTTCTTCCCCCAAATAGCAAATTAGACTATGGGTGATTTTTAGGTCTTTTCCATTGCTAGTATTTTGTGATTCTATAATTCCAATTTAAGGATTTCAGCTTTCAAAGCCCTAGAAGCTGTTAGTGTAGGCTGTCAATTAGGACTGAAATGGACCATTTGGATTGGTTGACCGGAGTCCATGACCCACCCAGTCTTCTCTGGGGAGTCTTCCCATTCCGTGATGGAAGAGGAAATCAGGGTTAACTTTCTGGGGCTTCAAAGGGTAGAGCAGTTTAACAGGGGCTTTGATGTGCTTTGCCACTGGGAGGCCCTGTCTAGGAGACCGCTGGGGATAGTAGAAGGAACGCGGGCTCTAGAGTTGGGAATCTTGGGGCTGGTTCCTTTTGCACCACCTTTGGAACTGATAGCTGTGGGGGTTAATCTTTCTGAACCTGCTTCTTCACTGGCGAAATGGGAATAGTGCCACTATCTAGCTGGGGGTCTACCCTCTGCCAGAGGGAGAGGCGGACACATTTTGCCCCCTGACTTTCAATGGAAGGACGATGGCTGGTGAGGAGGAGTCTCTTCCTGCTTTGTAAACCGTGGCCAGAATCTTTACTTATGTCACTGATGGGGACATGGCGGTACCAGGGGAATTTAATGAGTTCAGATGAGTAAACAACTCCAGGCATAGATTAGATCCCTATGTAAAGGTCAGGGAAACATCTAGAATATTAAAGCGACAGAAAACAGGCGATGCGTGTGTGTAAAGTCAAATCTGTACACTCTCCGAGCTTTCCCCAGTGTCATTGTTCCTAAACTAAACTTTGAGAAGTGCTGCGTTTTAAAAACAAAACAAAACAGTAATATTATGTTTTAAAACTGTAGCGTAATATTAGCTCTATTTTTTCTTTTTACATCTGTAGACTATTGAACTTATTACTTAATGTAAACATCACAGTAACAATTAAATTCCTGCTGTGTGGTGCTTTGTCCTTGGGACTGTGATGATATTGCTGGGGGTGGATGTGTGTGTAGAGATGTTCATAAGCAAAGGAATTGACTTTCTTGAAGTTGGATTGACAGACAAAAGTGAGATACTGATATCAAAGTGCTAATTTACATACTTCTCAGGGAAGGGAAGAAAGAAAATCAATTCTCTTAAGGAATGAATTGTGATGCAGCTCTGTTTAGGTGAATGCAATTGTAGTTTGCTGTACTAATGTGTACAAGGATGTTTCTGAAACACTGTTTATATTGTGAATTGGAGTTTGTGTTTCAAAGAATTAATTACAAAACTAAAGATGGAAAATGATATTGGTATCTAGTACATCTAGTTTAAGCACATTCTATTGATGTGTTAATTTTTCAAAACATGGATTCATTGAGGAAGTAATTGCAATAAATTGTTAATAGGTTGGGTAAATTAATGTGGCTCAGGAAACTATCCACTTAACAAATCTTGTTGACATTGAACATTTTTTTTGGCCAAGATTCTATCAGTGCTCTTCCTCTGTCCCCCTTCTTGTTCTCCAAGGGTTTTAGGATGACCTACAATAACAGATAACTCAGCAAGAATCACTTAAAAATAGGTGAAGATAGACAAAAGGAAAGTAAGTATAGAGCAGTTTCTTACCATGGCTCTGCTGACATTTGGTGAGAGTTCTTTGTTTGGAGGGCTGTCTTGGGCATTGCAAATTGCTCAGTAGCGTCTGTGGTCTCTAGCCAGTAGATACTAGAGCAGCATCCCCTGTTACTGCTAAGTTGTGACAACTAAGGATGGTTTCAGACATTGCCAGACATCCTCTGGGTGACAAAATGACCACACGTTGTATAGAAAGTGTCTTAGTTGAAGTTGTGTAACAGACTACCATCGACTGGTGGCTTACAAACAACAGAAATTTATTTCTCACAGATCCTGGAGCCTAGAAGTCCATGATCAAGGCACTGGAAAATTTGATATCTGGTGAGGGCTCACTTCCTGGCTCATGGACAGCCATCTGCTCACTGTGTCCTCACATGGTGGAGCGTGGGAGGCACAAGGAGTTCTCTGGGATCTCCTTTATGAGGGCACTAATCCCACTCCTGTGGGCTCCCCCTCACACACTAATCACCTTCCAAAGCCCCTATCTCCAAATAGCATCACCTTGAGGGTTAGGGTTCAAACTATGAATTTGGGGGGTGGGAAAAAGCAATCAGTTTCTCGCAGAGGGTGAGTGAAGCCAGAGGGAAGGTCGTGCAGGAACCAGATCCAAGAAGTCCTGATGGAGGCTGGCCACGCCACATTCACTGGGGTGGTGGACTGCACCTGATTTCCAGCGGCCGAACTGGAGAAGCCTGATGAGTTATTGGGTGGCTTATGGGGTCCCCGGGATGAAATATACCGTAACTCAGCAGAAGCACGTCTACTTCTAATGCTGCAGGTTTCTGTCTCCCTGAGAAGGAAGCTCCTGAATGGTGGGACCTTTTGTCTATTTTCTCCCCTTCTGTGCCCAGAGGAATACCTGGCACATAGTTGCTTAATAAATATTTTTAGGAAGAGATAAGTATTGACAAGGACAATACTGTTGGATAAAGGCCTTTCTTTACGTGTTTATAGAACAGAGTGGCAAGACTTACAGGGCTAAGTATTATAGAATCATTAAATGGAAGCATGCTTTCTGGGTGGTGGGATCTAAAGTGAATGTTGACAAAGATCAATTAAATGGGCCCCAGCACAGTGTGGTCCAGGATTGTAGTAGCTCTCTCAGTGTCTGACTCAATCCATAGTTAGGTTCTAGGATGCTGGGGGCCAGGAGGTTGGTTACATATTCTTCCGGCGTAGATAGTGAGACGTAAATGTTAGTTAAAGGTAAGGGAGAGGGAGACTTGAGCTGAGCTATGGCGACAGTTATCACCAACATTATTAGTTATTGAGTGCTTATATGTGCTGAACGCTGTGTCCATCATCCCTCTGCATCCTCCCCGCCTCTGCGGTCTGTACTTCAGAGAGGCCCGAAGTGGCCTGTCCAAGGCATGGCCCTGCGATTCTGTCCTTGACAATTCAAATTTGGACTGGACTCCTCACCTCTCTGTCTCAAGCCTACTGCAAACCTCCTAGCGCTGGGTGGTCAAGCCCCAGGGGTTCATGCTCTTGAACATGGTGTGAGAGGTACAGACAGAAATAATCCTAAAGCAGTTCATACCATGTTCTCATTAGAGCCATAGAGGGGAAAATGAAAACTCAGTACAATTATAATCAGTTTAATTTTCTTGCAAACTATTTTTGATGAAATATACCTGCAGCAACGTTTGTGGCTGAGGGGACTTCCTCTATTGAAATGTTATAACCAGCACAGCTAACATCCATTGTGTGCTTACTGTACTTCACACACTGTTTTAAGTGCTTTCCACGTATGAATTTCTTTCATCTTTAAAACAATCTCAGGAGATAGGTAGCATTATTACTAACATTTTGTGGATGAGAAAATAGGCATAGAAATAGTTATATGTCTTAATTAGGGTAGTTAAATGCTGGCATTGCTAACAACTGTGGAGTTAGTATGAAGCCAGTTAACAACTGTCTTAACTATATAATTTTGTTGCATCAAGTTTTAAATATTGTTTATAGGATTTGGTTTAAAAGTAAATATAATCCACATATAAGTGAAATCATATAGTATTTGTCTTTCTCTGACTGGCTTAGCTGACAGCATAATACTCTCCAGGTCTATCCATGGTGTCGCAAAAGATAAGAAACAAAATTGTTTAAAAAGTAAATATAATCCAATTTTGAAATAAGTCATTTCAGATTGCCAGTTTGACTCCATTTTGGCTGGTGGTGATGGAGCAGTTCATTAAAATTACAAACATTGTCTATGCAGTTTTATAATTATTTCTATATTTTCATATCTTTGGTTTCTTGGAATATTTAATATCAAGAAACAGAATAACTGAACAATGTCTTTGTAACCTTATGGTCAGGCTCTTTCTCTTTCTCATTTTTTAATCGTAAAAAAAGACTTTACTGGTGAGCCCTCATTATGTATGCAGATGGCATTGTGATCCCTTTGAACTAACGAACTTTGGCCTTAGGGCACATGCATTCTGAATGGGTCTTTAAAATGTAAGTGCCACACCATGAGAGTAAGTGAGGAATTACAGAAAGGAGGACTGGGGGTAGGAAAAGGCTTGGATTGATAGACACAAGTGAATATGCTAGTTAGGAGATAGTTAAAAGGTCGAATAATTAATTATTTAGGAATCACCTTCAAAGGTAGCAGTGTTCAAAAATTAGCATATTAGTTTGTATATGGAAAAGATTCTTTGAAAAGATGTCATTTGCTATAACCTAAGGGTCTGTTTTAAAATACATGACGTGTTCGATTTTGTCAGACTACTATAGATTTCACGTTAGCCTTTTCACCTTGAGGAACATTTAATACAATTTTATTCTGATTTTTCCAACAATAAAAACCCTTTGTGGCATGTGTTCCTTATTTATCTGTTATATTTTTTATTAAATATCAGAGATTTGCAATTTACTTTTTTCCTTAAAACATTTTTTAAAAATTCTTTATTGTTTAAAGTAGGGGTGTCGAACTCAATCAGAGAAGGGGCCAAAATCTAAAATCCAGCCTAAATCGCGGGCCGAATGGTTTACTGAACAGTCATAAACTGACAATGTCATAAACTGACAGCGGAGTGCAGTGATGACAGCGCGGTGCGGGCCACATTGCAAGGCCTGGCGGGCTGGATTTGGCCCGCGGGCCTTGTGTTTGACACATGTGGTTTAAAGTATTACATAAGTCTCCTTTTTCCCCCATTGACCTCTCCCTGGCTGCCCCCACCCCCAGAACATGCTCTCACCCCCCTACTGCCTATGTCCATTGGTGATGCTCAATATGCATGCACACAAGTCTTTTGGTTGATCACTAACCCCCTCACATCCACATCTCTCCCCCCCTTCCCCTGCCTTCCCTCATAGATTGGACAGTCTGTTCGATGCTTCGATGCCTCTATGACTCTGGTTCTATTTTTGTTCATCAGTTTATGTTGTTCGTTAGATTCCACAGATGAGTGAGATCATGTGATATTTATCTTTCTCTGACTGGCTTATTTCACTTAGCATAATGCTAAGTTGCAAATAGTAAGAGTTCCTTGTTTTTTATAGTGGCGTAGTATTCTATTGTATAGATGTACCACAGTTTTCTAATTCACTCATCTGCTGATGGGCACTTAGACTATTTCCAAATCTTAGCTATTGTAAATTGTGCTGCTATGAACATAGAGGTGCACATATCCTTTCTGATTGGTGTTTTTGTTTTTTGGGGACATATTCCTAGAAGTTGGGATTTTTTTTTTTCAACAAATATTTACAGGGTGCCTTTTATGAAGAGCAGTGGACCAAATAGAGCTGGGGACAAAACTGATTAGTGCAGCGGTCACTAACCGGTGGTCCGCGGACCACTGGTGGTCGTGAGGTCCGAAAGATTGGTGAACACTTGTTTAAGGAAACCTTTGGAGCAGCAGTCGCCACTGGTGGTCCATGAGGTTCGAAAGGTGGGCGACCACTGGATTAGTGTATCATTTCATGTAACCTACATGCTAGCCGAAGAAGGAAGATAATGAATATGATGTGATAGATGCTGTGAAGAAAAACAGAGAAGGGAATACAGTGATAGGGTGCTGTTTCATGTGGGTGATTAGGGGAGGTCTCCCTGAAAGTGTCCCCATGGAATAGAGACCCGGCGGCTGCAGGGAGCACAGTAGCTAATATCTGGAGTGTGCATCAGGCAGTGATCAGTGGATGGGTCCTGGGAGGGAAGATGCCTGAACCACCTGAGTTCTGGCCACAGATTGAGGTGGATTGAGTGGAGCAATAGGAGTGGGGGATCAGAGAGGTAGGGGGTAGAGGAGGTAGGACTTTCAGGGCATCGTCAAGACTTTGGAGCCCAGCTAGTGTGGTTTAGTTGTTGAATGTCGTCCCATGTGCCAAGAGGCCAATTCTTGGTCAGGGCACATGCCAGGGCTCCCAGCTTAATCCCCAGGAGGGAGCATGTGGGAGGCAGCCAATTGATGTATAAAACTTTGCATGTGTTCTGGGTAAAGGGGAAGCCATGAAGGACTCCTGCAGAGGATTTGGAACCTCTGCCTGGTGCTCTAGAAGGGCCTTGACTGCTGTGCTGAGATGAGGGTAGGAGGCTATTGCAAGAGAGATATCCTGATGGCAAGGACAGAGTGGTAGCAATAGAGATTGCGAAGTGATTGTATTCTGGATATATTTTGGAGGTTGAGTTAGAGGATTTGCTGATTAGATATGGAGTAAGAAGAGAAATTTACAAAAACTGTAAGGTTTATGATGGGTGTAGCTGGAAAAAAGGAGCTCCCATTTATTGAAATTGGAAAAGCTTGTTAGAGGGGAGGAAAGGAAGGGGGGTTGGGGGACTGGGTGAAAAAGGTGAGGGATTGAGAAGTACAAATTGGTAGTTACAGAACAGTCACAGGGATGTAAAGTACAGCCTAGGAAATATAGTCAATAATTTTGTAACAACTACGTATGGTGTCACCTGGGTACTGGAAATATCAACAGGATTCCTTTGTAAAGTATATGATTGCCTAACCACTATGCTATACCCCTGAAACTAATTCAAAATAATACTGAATGCAAACTGAAATTTTGAAAAAAAAATAATTAAAATATGTTTATGTTTATATCAATGTTGTTAATATTTAGAAACTATAAATTAGAGAACTCATGTACTTGGGCATGACCATGTCTGGAGATGAGGTGGGAGAAGTTGTCAGTTAAGAAGGCTGCAGGGTCAATAGTCACTGAAAATTACTACATGACTTTTAAAAAGAAAATTACTATATGCTTTTTACCAGGGAATAGCCATAGAATAAGAAACTCCTGGTCCGTGTTTGGAGATGGTGGTGGTGGTGATGGCAGAGACACTCAACAAAAATAACGTCTAGTTTTGTGAACCATATACCTTTGCTTTTCATTTAACATGGCGGTGAATTCTTCTGTCTGTGTGTTTTTTCCCCCCTACCCTCATACTTTGTAAAACAGAAGGCAGTGGGTGGAGATGATAAATGTAGAAAACTGTAGACATTGAATTTTGGTGATTATTGTTTCTATAGGACGGATACTTTTAGAAACCTTCCCCCAAACCTGCATTAGACTTAGAGTAGCTGAGCACCTTTTGTTCTCTAAGATGCTTCTATGTTTCCTGTGATAGATGACTAGCAAGAGCAGTTGTGTAATACTCACATGTAAGTGATATGTTAGGTTCCTATCTCTCTGACTTCTAATTTATTAATATGCCTCTTCCAGTGGTTTTGTGGCTCGTGGAACTACAGGAAACTGACATAGGAAGTTATAAGCAAATCTAGCACACCACAAAGCAATATTTGCGATTGGTGAGTGAGGTAAGGACCCATTTCTGGAGAATGCATGTCAACCCAGGATACTCTGTGGCTCTCAAAGCCAAGGAGTCTGTCTGGCTCCTTGGAGTCCACTGTCTGTTTAGTGCGGGAAATTGGAAGTGTTTGAAGCAAGAATGACCATCTCAGGCTTGGATGTCCTTGAACATCAGTGAGAGTTCAAAGACAACCTCTGTCTTTAGTTGAGCTCCTTGTAGTATGAAGACTTTGGAAAAGTTGAAAAAGATTAAACTGATATCATTCAAAGGGCAGTGTGTAAAGTGATAGGTTTGATGTCTATTAAAAGCTCTAGGGTGTGATGGAACCTTTTTAAAGGGATCCTGAGTGTTTGAATCAGGACAAAAAATGAAAAATAAATTGCAGGACTGCAGTGCACCATTTTGAGAAGCTTTGACTAATTGTAGAAAGAAAAGCAGAGCTGGTGACAACACGGCAAATTTGGAAAAATGATCTATTTAGAGAGAGAGCACTGTTGGGAGCAGGATTGGATGTGAAAAAGGAAGTGGATCCTGGAACATAGCACTATATTTATAGCTTTTTCTACTTGCATTGTGTTTGGAACATTGGCAGCCCGCACAGGTCACTGCCTCAGTTTTTCCAGATTTAAAACTCTATTCCACTCTTGGGGTTGTGATTCTAGTGAAAAATGCTGTCTTATTATTAATAGTTTGTGGCAAGATATATGTGAGCAAACACTTTCTTTTTTATTTTTCTACTTTTTCTCCTTGATATCTTTCTCTTCTTTCTGTATGTGTTTCATATTTTTATGGCTTTTTTGGGGGAAAATATGTAAGAAAGGCTCATAATTCCTATTGAGGAATTATCTCCCCCCCCCCCCCCCCCGCTCATTTTCCACCTCTGTTAATTTGTGATATAACAATCTTCCTTAGAGCCATTCATTGTAATTCTGCAAGCTGAAAATTTTAACATCAGGTGAAAAATAAGTGACAGAAGTTGATGAACCTTAAACAATAAATACGTGTATTTTATGCTGCTGCTACTAGTAATTAAGGGAGAATAACCAAATAGAATGCACCTTAATGTGCTTGATTGCTCGGAGGGGTTCTTGGTGCAGTTGCAGGGCCAGTAGCTATTATGAAATATTTTGCTGAATGTCTATAGCACATTGCCACCTTGTGGCTGCAAGTTTTCTTTCTAAATGTAAGCACATTTTTAATATTAAGTGTATCTGATATAATCTTATATTTCTCCTACTATTTATCCTTTACCTCGATAAAAAATTTGAGGCACCTTTTAAGAGTTCATACTATAGGGAGGGAGCATTTAAGAGCACATATTGTTCTTAGAAGAGGCATGATTAAGTATCTAGGGATGAAGATCTACAATGTCTGCATCTAACTGTGTGCTGGGGACAGGGACAGAAAAAGAGTGAGAGAGCAAAATCAATATGGGAAAACTTAACGATTCACCTTTGGTAAAGGGAATATGGGTGTTCATTGTATTACTCTTGCGACTTTTCTATTGTTGCAAACTTTCTTCTGAAGTTAAAGAAATGGTAGTTAAAAAAAGGGGGGGGGGCGGTAGTAAGGATATAAATGAACCCAATGGAACCTTTGCATTGTGTGATGACCTGCTATGTCTGGACCACTGACTGGCCTCTACTTTTTCTAGCAGCTGATATCACTGTCCAGGGTTCCCTTGTTACAATTCATTGTCCAGGGGGCTTTGGGGCAAAAATGTGTAGATAGAAATTCCTCCTTGTAAGACACTTCATGCAGTGAACAGCAGCCTCAACCAGTATCTTCCAAAAGTGCGATCTGGAATCCCTATGCCCTGATATGGCTTGATCCTCAAGTGGCTACACTGCTAGCTTTCTGGATACCTCTCAATAAAATGCCAAGTGACAATGACATACAGTAAAATACTGACTTGCAATGAGTTGTACTTACTGACAGTGCTTGAAATCCAGTGGTTCCAGTAGAGCTTGAGAGAGAGTTGACATATGGTAATAGCTGTTCCAATACAGCCTCTTCCATCTCAACTAGCTTCCATTTCAACCATCTCATAGGCAGGGTCAAATTTCTTTGTGTGCCATGGATTTGAATGTGCTGCGGCGCATAGACAGGCAAATGATGACTTTATTCCTGAATTTATTCCTCCAATAAATATATCCATGATAATATAAATCAAAGACAAAGCACACAGTTGTAACCAGATGACTATCTCTATCATGAAAACAAAACATATCACAATCAAGCATCCCCAAAAATGCCTGGCCTTGATTGCTGTTACACAGTTCTTTTCTATAAATTTCTACCAAGTTGGCCCTTTTCTATGGGGCCATAAATATCTTATTTAAACTTCCTTTAATTTTCTTAATAACTATCTGGATATAGTATATGCACATGAATATTTCTGTCCTAAGTAACTGCCTATATATATATATATATATATATATATATATATATATATATATACATACATATATGCTCACTTGAAGGTGATCATTTAAGGAGATATGGCCCTATTCAGCTATGGAAGGTTTTCTTATAAAAGCGGGACAGATCTTGAAGTAAGTGACACAGGGGACTCTTTTGTAGAAAGCTGTCTCTTGAAGGGACTTTGGTTTCTCTGATTCTTGTGACAGGTTTTCTTTTAAAAGCAATAAAGTGATATAGGGACGTATTGATTTCCATTATGGGCTGTGGTGCTAGAAATTTTCCTCCCCTATGTCTATGAGCATCAAAAGCTTGTGTATTTTTTTTTTTTTTTTTGTGAACAACTAAATAAGTAATCTATTGATTCTCTGTCGAGCAATATTTTTTATTTTGGTGGGGGGGAGGGGTGGATCAAGGCCCACAGAAAGATATGTATTTTACATACTGACTCAGGACACACACATATATGTGTAACTTAAGAAAAATATCATGAAACAAAACTTCCCCTTTATTCACTGGATTTTGATAATTTCTGTTCTATTGTGTTAAAAAATACTGATCACAATCTACTAAACTTGCTTTCATGACCCACTAATGCAGTGATTTTCAACCAGTGCACCAGTGCACCGTGGCACACTGGCACACTGGTGTACTGCAAGAATTTTTAAAATATGCAATACCTGCCTATTTAGTCAGGGGCATGGACCTCTTTTCCCTTAGATTGTCAAATAAAAAGAAATCACAGCAGCCAACACAACAATAGCCGTCTGGTGTGAATGAATCAAAATTATACCTTTTTTTTTTTTATCAGATCGGCAAAAAATAAAATATATTTTTGGTGTGCCACAGAAATTTAGTAATTAGTGTATGTGTCATGAGTTGGAGAAGGTTGAGAATCGCTGCACTAATGTTTTCTGACCCCCTGCTTGAAAAGCCTTGCTATTAAGGTTTTAAGCCAGCCAGACTCTGTCAGATGGAAGACACACAGTGAAATCCTGAATGCTCTCCACTGGCTAAATTAAAAACAGGGCCAGGAAAGAGGGATTTAGAGAAGGAAAAGGGATTTCGAGAGGAAGGTGTGCCTGACTGGTCTCTCGTTCTGGTTGTGTTGGGAGCGTTCCCAGCGAGTGATGCCCTGTCCTTCTCTCTGCAGCTTGACCACATATTGTCCCCACCACCCATGCCATGTCGGAAGTGCAGCAACCCGGACCTGGCTTCGGGCCCTGGGAAGTCCCTGAAGTTTAAAAGCCAGCTGAGCGAGGACGGACGGCAGCTGCGGCGGGGGAGCCTGGGAGGTGCGCTGACAGGTGAGTCAGCAGTGATTTTGTTTATACCCTGGAAGGTCCAGAACGCTGGTGCCCATGGAGTTCCAGGTGCAAACAGCAGCCTGCTTAAGAATGGGCCTGCCTCTCTGCAGACCATTTGGTAAAATCTAGTCCAAACCGGAAAGCAGTTAAATTGAGGATCATATTAATAAGCTTTACTGAAATATAGTTTACATACAATAATATATACTCATTTTCACTGTATGTGTGGGTGGATTCTGGTGAATTTATATGCCAGACTACCACCAAAATCCAGACAAGAAATATTCTCTGTGTCCCTTCCTAGTCATTCCCTTTCCCCACCCCCCAACCCTTGACCCCAGGCAACCATAGCTTTGCGTTTTGTCTCTATAGATTAGATTTACAATATCTTAAGAATTTCATATTGATGGACTCACACAGTCCATGCTTTTTTGTCCCAGGCTTCGTGTGCTCAGTATAATGTTTTTAAGATTCATCCATGTTGTGAATGTCAGTGGTGTATGTTGAACTGTATAAGGAACTGCCAAACTGCGCCCAAAACTGTAACATTTTACATCCCCACCGACAACAGGCCAGTGCTCTAATTGCTTGGCACCCTTGCCAACCTGTGGGGTGGCCAGTCTTTTTGAATTTTAATGGGTAGATAGTCATATCACATTGTGGTCTTAATTTATATTCCCTTGACAACTAAATGTTGTCAAATAAACATATTTCCATATGCTTATTGGACCTTCATATATCTTCTTTTGTTAAGTGTCTTTTCCAATCTTTCACCTGTTTTTCAATCATGTTAAAATTAAATTAATTAAAATTTTCAAATCCAGAAAACCCACAAGACACTTTTACTGACTTGAAAGATAGCCATATTAATATAACTTGGGCTTTTAATAACTAACTCATCATGTAAATTTCATGTTATTAAACTTAACTTTAAATCACTAAAGGTTAGATACTAAAGATTCTTTGGTCTAACCCTTATTTTATGGGTGGGAAATTAAATCTTAAAAGTTAAAAGGCTCTATCATCCCCATGCTTATTAATTTCACTTAAGAAATTTACTTGCTTTCCTTAAACTTTTTTTGTTACCAATGGGAGGGGCAGGAGTGGTTCTTTCCAATTTTGCTAAAGCAGTTTATTGAAAGCTTTAAGAGAACACGGGGGTACAGCTCTTAATGCAGATTCATGTTTTATGGCCTGAAACATGAATTTATCTTTAGCTTTGGGGGGGTGGGGGAAGAGCTGGACTTGATTCTCATTTCATAACCTCAGCAGCTCTAGAAATTCCATACTTAGGTAATTTAGCCTGCTATATAATTATTTTAGGTAATTAAATCTTTAGTCAGATAAAAAAAATTCAATAGTATTTGGAAGAACTTAAAAACATTGGACATCAGCCTGTTTTTCAAAACAGTTGTTTAGAAGTCTTATTGGAATATAAAGAAAACATTCTTAATTGGCCATCAATACATTAATGGAATAATTTAGCCCAGGGATAGGTGGATACTAGCATTCTGGGTATAAATAATTGAATTTGGCGTATTTGCAGTTGCTAGAAAACTTGGGCTTGTGAACATCAGTAAGCTTAGAAACTTACCCACTGAGTTTCTCCCTGGAGTCAGGCACGGGCTAGTGTCAGGAGAGGGAGCTGGGGAAAGGAAGCTGTTCTCTGATCCTTAAGAAACACAGTTTCCACTTGTTTTAGGCAACTATTAATAATCACATAAAACCTTAACCTAAGGACATACCCTATTGCTCACTTAAGTCAAACTAATTTTGCCATAAAAAAAATGTGTCCCTGATATATATTCTGTTACTTAAAGGCCAGCCACCTTCCTATTGCCTAATTTTGTTTTAATCGAAGGATCTTCTCTTCGGCAGTTTTCTACTGGTTCCTTAGAACAAAGACTTTGTGAAGGACTAGGTTACAGTTTGAACATTTGCGACCTAGTTATCCTAAGTTATGATAAGTTTTCTTCAAAGCTTAACTCTCTGAGAGGAAGATCTGCAATCTTTTCATCTACTATCCCTAATACCATCATAGCTAACATTAAGAATTTACTGTGTAGAAGGCGCTGTTTTTAGGAGGTTGCATTTATTGATTTACTTAATCCTTACTACATTTCTGTGCACTCATGAGGGAGGCACTCCTACGCCTCTTTTAGAGATGAGAACACTGAGGCGCAAACCAGTTGAGTAAATTGCGCAAGATCAAGAGTTGAATCCAGGCATTGTGGCTCTGGTGTCCATGCTTGTAACCATCACTCTGTTCCTGCACAGTAAACACTCCTGAGGTTTTCAGTAAATTCCAGCAGGATTAATTTGAGTGATTCCTAGGTGGGAAAATGTTTGCTCAGTTGCAATCTGGGCTGACTCAATCTGTAGGTCTTCTAGTTCCCTATTTGCAAAATTAAATTAAAACTAGGCAATTAATACATATTAAAAACTTTAACACTTATACATCTGTTAACCCAGCAAATCTAATTCTCAGATTTCATTCCCAGGAAAATAGTCATGAATATGTAGAAAAAAAAAAAAAAAAAGGTCTCTAGTTATATTTTGAGCAGCACCATTTATAATAATAAAAAAATGCATATCATCTAAATAACTAGCAAAAGAATATTGGTTAGCCATAATATGGTATACACATGAAATGGAAAATAATTGTAAACATTTAAAGCCATGTTGTAAAATAATATGTTTTAACATGGAAAGAGCCTCACTATATATATATTTTATGTGAAATCCCATTATTGAATGGTCACATAGTAGCGCTTGCTTCATAGGGCTGACTATAATTGTAGTGAAATAATTTTGTATGTCATAAGAGAAAGGGAAACAAACTCTGCCTGCTAAAGTGTTTTCTCAAATTGGGAAGATGGTTGACTAGGTTCCCGTTATAAATGGGCATGTGGAGAATGCTGTGGCCTTTTTCCAGCCCGCAATTCAGTCCATGACACACTTTTCTCCCTGATTTTTTTTTTTTTGTGTGTGTGTGTGGCACTTGTTAATGCATCAGTTGGTGACATGAATGCTGTATAACCACAGCATTTCAGTGGTGGACATCAGTAAGTGTTTTTTGCTCAGGGGGCTGCAGGTAAGCTGGGTATGGGGTAATTTAGCTGGGATTGATTCTAGATTGCAGTTTGGGTTCAGCTCTGCTCCATGTCTGATTTCCTTGGACATCATGTTCTCCTGCTAAAAGACAGGAGCATGAGAGTGTCCGTCCCCCTGCATCGGCATATTTCAGGCTGGCATCATAGCTGCTAATTTTCTATTGGCCAAAGCAAGTCATATGGTCAAGCCCAGGGTCAAGGAATGGAAGCATGTTCTGCCCACCTTGACACCTTGGCACGGATGCAGATGTAGAATGCAACTGACTAGGAGGGAGGGGAAAATTGGCACTAACAAGTCCGTCTGTCATAGTTAGCCTTCCACTCTCTTATTTAAACAGTCTTTTACAGTATAAATATTTACATTTCTCTATTTTTAATGATAAATGTGTTCAATGTGGAAAATTTCAAAAAAAGACAGCACTATAAAGAAAAAAGCCCATAATCTCACCATGCACACAAACCAGTTGAACTTTGGCATTTCCTTACTTAAGTTTTGAATCAATCTCTTAAGGGCATTAGATTAAAAGATAAAGCAACCAGTACTTTTTTTTTTGTAGGACTGGGCCCATCACTGCTTACACATATTTTTTGTTGTTGTCAGCTGATGGTGCTTTCTGCCTTCCTGGCCTGCAGCATGCTAAATAGGCACCAGGAAGCATCCTGTAAACATTGACTGAGCTTTGGAGCCCCCTGATGAGGAAGGCAGGATTATTCCAGTCATTATTCAGACCCTTACAGTCTTGGCATGGGCATTCAGTAATGCACCTGACAGTTCACAGCGAGGGAGCTGCAGAATGAAAGGCAGAACCTCAGGATCCAGAGCCCTGGCTTGTTGATATGCAAATATGCTTTCCATGCTGTGGTATATGGATGTGGCAGCCCTAACAGTCTGTGAAGGAAGGCTCCTCTTCCTCAGGAAGAGTTGTATTTTTCAAAACACGTTTGGGCTGTTTGGAATGTAAAACAAAGAGGGATCTATGTATGTGTGTGTAACTTGCATATAATAAGAAATCAACTTTGCTGACAGTATAAAGTAGAATTATGGTGCTCTGTCTTGGGGGGAAAATTGAGAAATTTTTCTCTTTTGGTCTATGGAAATCAGTTTGGAATAAGATTTGAAAATACAAAAAAAAAAAAGAAAAAAAAAGGCATTTCACAGGGAAAGGAAAAAACAACACAACCTCAGAAAACATCCCTTTCTTTAAAATTAACCTGGAGGACATAGGGTTGCATGCTGTAGAGCGCTGAACAGGTTTCTCATGCTAACAGTCTCCCTAGCTTAGTGGGCAAGTCTGGAAGAATTCAGATTAAAGCAAGTTTACATAAAATGTGACTTTTATGGGTGGCTTTGGTATTTAGTAAATTTTGCAGGTAAATACCTTTCATGCTGTCTAGATTTCTTTATTTTTGTAATAATACCGATGGAAAAATGGTGTGTTGTTACATTACATGCCATAACAAGCAAAGCCCCCAAAATCAATCTCTAGACACAGTAGTCATTTCTTTCTTTCTTATGTAAATGTTTTGGGTTGCTGGCAGCTCTCTTTCTCCTGGTGAGTGAAGGACCCAGATTCCTCCCATCTTCTGATTTTGCTCTTTATGGCCTTAACATACTCTACTTCCAACTGGTGGAAGTGGAAAGAGAGAGGAGAAACCTTTTTAACTTCTTAAAAGTCCCAGCCCGGAAGAGTCATACTTTATATCCATTTACATTCTTCTGGCAAGGTCCCATCACATGGTCACAGCTGAATGCAAGGCTGGTGCGGGGCCACTAGGATGGTCCCTGTTGGGCCGTTGCCACTGGGTTCACTTACACAAGAGGCAACATAGCACTTACTAAATTGGGAAAACTAGGAGAAATAGGTTTTAATAAAGAGATAGGAGGTGATGAACTGGTAAAGGGTACCTGAGCCTCTCTGTATTATTATGTCTTACAACTGCAAGTGAATCTACATTCCTCTCAAAATAAATTCTATTTTTAATAGGGAATATAGTCAGTAATATTGTAATAGTTATGTATGCTGTCAGGTGGGTACTATACTTAATCTAGGTCTGTGGTAGGCAAACTGTGGCTCAGGAGCCACGTGCGGCTGTTTGGCCCCTTGAGTGTGGCTCTTCTACAAAATACCATGTGCGGGCATGCACGTACAGTGCGATTGAAACTTTGTGGCTCATGTGCAGAAGTTGGTTTCTGGCTCCCCAGAAAAATTTCAATCATTGTACTGTTGATATTTGGCTCTGTTGACTAATGAGTTTTCCGACCACTGATCTAGGTGATCACTTTGTATGTTATATAAATGTCTAATCGCTATGTTGTACACCTAAAACTAATATAGTATTGAATATCAACTGCAATTGAAAAATATTCAAAATATCCTATTTTTAAAATGTCCCCTTTCTAGATCACTGATTTTAATAAAGTTGCCTTTAATAAAAAGCAGGTATCTTAATAGATTGCCAGTATTACCCCAATACATTTAATTTTAAAAATATATGTGGTGGCTTCACTTTTCTCAATGCATGATGAGACCCCTGGGTAAGATGGGGAGGGTTAGGTAGGAGTTGAGTAGAGAAAGATGTTGAATAATCTTGGAGGACAGGGTGGATTTCTTGGAAGCATTGACAGCCATTGAACGTCTGAGACTATGAAAGTGAAAAGTCTGTGTACATATTTGAGGAAATTTGTGTACCAGAAACAGTAGTTTCACAGACTATAACAGAGAGGCCTGGTCAGGGGTCATCCAGGCAAAGGTGGGGAGGGTGCGGCTGAGCTACATAAACATGAGAGTTGTTTGGGGTCTCTGGTGGGAGTTCTCAGGGGTAGAACTAGAGCCCCTGGGAATGTGGAAGGAGACTGGAAGCAGGGACCTAGGTGTGAGGTGGGTTTGGGGACTGAGCAGTCACTACCCAATTTTCCGAGTCACCAAGGGATCAAGAAAAAAATCCATTTGCATCTTTTTCCTGGTTTGAGCTTATGATTTTAAGTAGCCTTTAAAACCACTTGCTGTCTTCACCACTCCTCTGTCAGTTTGTGTCAGTATATTGTGTTTGCTCTCTAGGTGTTCTAATTTGAAGATGAATCTTTTGGCATATTTCTGTTTTTGCAGTTTCTCCCAGTCAGGGTAGAAACATCTTCTGAGACTTGGTCTTAATGGGGCTCTATCTCCTGGCCAGTTCCTTTGGCAGATGCTGCCTCCCAGTGGCTCCCTATCAGGGAGCCTTCTGTTTAGTTCCTCTCCCATGCAGATGACCTACCAGTGAGGTAGGTTGCTCCTTCTAAAAGGGCGGTCATGCCCTAACCAGTTTAACTCAGTGGTTTGAGTGACTGCCTGCGGACTGAATGCTCCCAGGTTTGATTCCAGTCAAGGGCATGTACCTTGGTTGTGGCCACATCCCCAGTAGGAGGTGTGCAGGAGGCAGCTGATCGATGTTTCTCTCTCATTGATGTTTCTAACTCTCTATCCCTCTCTCTTCTTCTCTGTAAAAAAAGCAATAAAATATATATGAAAAAAATAAATAAAAGGGCAGTCACATGGTGATTCCCAAGTTCTGGTTACCTGCTGCCTAAACTGCCCAGCTCACCTTACTCAGAGCTAAGTCCTAACAGAAGTTCAAATCTCTCCTTCAGAAATTTTATACCAATGCAACCTATCCAAGAAGTGATGATATCTAGCATGATCAGAGTATTAATTAAAGAAAGAATCTAGATGAGGACTTGAAAATCATTGAATGCATTTCTCTTATACTAAAAATCAGATGAGAGACTGAGCTGTTTGCTTTGATATGTGTGTGTGAGCTCCAGAGAATGCTGGGAGCCAAGCTAGATCAGCAAATCTGGCTCTCCAGAAAACCGTTCTACAGTTCAGGACCAGATCAGGTTTGAAAGACTTAAAAATTAGTACAAATGTTAAGATGTTATTGATAAAAGTTTCTCTTAAGAATGCTGAAGTACCTTCTGCAGAACAAAAGGTAACGTGGGTCTTAAATTGTAGTTGATAGAATTTCAAAATTGCTAGCACAGAAAAAGCAGTTGCATATTTAGACACAGCAAAACCTTTAACACCTGCAAAATAAGTTCACCTTCTTGACTTTTGGCCCAATATGTTGGATGTGGCAAATCAAATACAGTAATGGAAATTCTTCAAAATACACCAAAGATGAAAGTGTTTAGTGGTCATTGAAGGTTTTGCTGGCATTATTTTAAGTGGCTTATATCTAAACATATGTATACTAGAGGCCCGTGCACAAAATTTGTGCATGGATAGGGTCCCTAGGCCTGGCCAGTGATCAGGGCCTGCCGGGGCCTTCCTTTGTCCCACACTGCCTCCTGGTGGTCAGTGCACGTCATAGTAGGCAGTCAAACTCCTGAGGGGACAATTTGCATGTTAGCTTTTTATTACAGTGGTGCCTCGCATAACGAACGCCTCGCACAGCGAACTTTGGACAGGTTTTTCATGAAACCATCGGCCAAAAAGCAGAAAATGGATGAAGATGTGCAAGATTCGGTAGACTCTACTTAGTCGGTCTTAAAATTAAAAAAATGTGTGTTTTTTTTAAAAAAATTATGTTTTTAGATGTATCTAAATAAAAATATGTCATCTTAGCATATTTTTTTATGTCATCTTAGCATATTTTATGCTACAGAACGAATTATTTTTTTTAACATGTATTGTTATGGGAAAACGCGTTTCACATAACGAACTTTTTGCATAACAAGCTTGCTCCTGGAACGAAATAAGTTCGTTGTGTGAGGCACCACTGTATCTAGGATAAGGATGCTGTCTTTACAAATTAGGCTGATGAAGAAGCTTTACAGAAACAAACCAAAGATGTATGAATATTAGGATCCACAAAGCACTAGACATTCATCTTTCTTTCCCAATTTCTCCCAATCTCTTCCATTTCTTTCCCGCTTTTCTGCTCCCTTTGTATTTCTTGTGGTCTAGTGTGATACTATAAACAATGGATTTCAGTTATTCCTGAGAGACAAATGAATTTATTGAATCCATATATCAAAAACTTAAGTTGTTCTTAAAATTCCCTTTGTAATAGAAAATTGATTTCAGGTGCTTTTTAAAAAAATATTTTTTAGCATTTTATCAAGGGGTTGAACTTTTTTGAAGGGGTATAATCATGTTTCTTTTTGTTTTCTCTCCACTGGTGGTTTGTTTTTTTTTGTACTTCCCTGAAAATATGTTTTGTTCTGATAGGATGTACTGAGGCCTAGTCATGACTGGGCACAGTTTCCCTATCTTTCATGCACTGTGTATTTTTAGGTTCTGAAAAGCATGCGGATTCTAAGCTTATCTTCTCAGTTCCTCATATGTGTAGTCCTCAAGAAATGAAATGCTTTTAGCTTGCTGTAACTCTTTAGCATATGTGAGGAAGCCACACAAATGGAAACGATTATATTACAGTCACTGTGAAATATAAATAATGAAAAATTAGTGCTGACTATGAAATTGCACACACCACACTCCTTTAGTTATGATTGGGAAGAGGGAGACAAGGCTGGGGCAGGCAAGGTGGGTGGTGGGGGCTGTCATTTCACGTCACCCTGGACCCCATGTACGCAGTTGGATATAGTAACTGGCTCTTCTGCTGACATTTCTTTTCTTTTCTTTTTAAATATATTTTTATTGATTTCAGAGAGGAAGAGAGGAGGAGAGAGAGAGAGAGAGAGATAGAAACATCAATGATGAGAGAGAATCACTGATCGGCTGCCTCCTGCATGCCCCCAACAGGGAATCAATCCCACAACCCGGGCATGTGCTCTTGACCAGAATCAAACCCAGGACCCTTCAATCCACAGGCTGACACTCTATTCACTGAGTCAAACCAGCCAGGGCTGCTGACATTTTCTTACGTACAAACTGCAGTGCAGTGCAGCGGTGCAGGGGAGGCGCTGAGGTACTTGTGCTGGAGTTGGAAAGTTAGACCTATGCCAGTCCCTCCGGTCAACACTGGCATGGAGGTGGGGTGTGAAGTAGCAGCTGGGGCGAGGGCATGGGGGAGGGAGGAGAAGTAGATCAGAGAGAGAATGGGGTGTACAGATAGGAAGCCAGTGACTTAGCTGAGTGGAAATAGCATCCTTGCGTCTCCTACACCACAGTTTCAAGAGGTAATGGGAAGGACAGGAAATGGGGAGCTGAGGCCCAGATTCGGGCACCACATCCACCGAGGAGTAGCCATCCCCTTGTTTCTGGGTTTTCTCACCTGTAAAATGAGTGGGTGGGGCCAGAAACTCTCAAGGCCCCTTGTAGCTGGAGTAGTAAATTTTTAGCTACCAGGAACAGAGAGGGAAAGTCTTTGCAGACTTTCATTTCCTTCCATTTACCCGCACATTCTCTCACCATGGGTGGGTGAACACGCTCAGGGTCTCCCTTCCAGGAGTCTGGGATGATGTCCTGTGGCTGTCCTCCGAAGCTGAGCACACTAGCACCCATCTGGGTTTGAAACTTATTTTTAGTATCTGACCAAAGGTCAGGAATGGAGGCTTTTTTAAAAATTTCCTGGATGGAGACTGATAATGAAGCTGAATTTATGTCAACTCCCCAGAAAAAAGAGGCAAAGAATTGCAAATGCCACCAACAGGGGATTTTAAAGATTTATAACAATTAGTGTTTCTGATACAGTAATGCCGCTGGTGGTGGTAGCGGCATTTGTCTTTGTCAGACTCCATTGTCATTCAAGCACTTAATCTCCGTGTACTGCCAAGACTAAATTCATTTCCTTGTGTCTGCCTAGTGGATAATTTTTCTGCCCTTTGACAGTCCTGTCTCAGGTGCCTGCCTCACACCGGGGCCTGAAGGGAGAGCTGAGGGTAAGTCCCCTCCTGGCCTTTACCTCATTGCTGATGTGCTCGCTGGGTGGTAAAACTTTTGAAAAGAGAGAAAACGAGCATTTAAATGTCTCTTTACCTTATTTTTGAATAAGAACACAGGTGGAATCAGGACCGCTATAAATGATGAACGTGGCACCAAATTAGACTTGAAGATGGTTTTTGCTTAAAGTGGCACAGCTTCCAGCATCCAAGTCCCTGTAAAGGGAAGGCATGTACTTACATTAAGTAACATACTGGGACATCCATACGTGTTTACATGTATGCATGCGTACATGGCACTGTGCCCTTGGTTTTTATTCCGTGTCCTCTAAGCAGATGGGCCTGCATGTTTGTCATAAATTACTCTAGAGGAACAATTGTGTCCTCTCCCTTTTATTAAAACTCCTGAAATGAATTTCTCTGAGCTCAGGATAAGGAAATAGGTTGGCTCGGTTTAATAAATTTGAATTCTTTCTTTTAAGTAAAGAGATTCTGTCTTTGCTTTGGTTGCCACAAGCCTCTGCTCAAAGGAGCTCCACTGTTTCATCTGTGCTCCATTTTATAGCTGTGGCTGTACAAATCCGGAGCAGGGAGACCCCACAGTAGGAGGGTAACACAGGGACAGAATCCCTAACATACCTTATCGCATTCCCATTCCATTCCAAACACCTTCACTTCACTTTCGCTGCCGGTTGCTTCTCAGAAATACTTTGGAATTTCCACCCCACTGCCCTCTTATATTGTTCTCTGATTACAAGATGGATCGCTTTTAACTTCCTATTATTTATGTATCTATCATCCCTTTTACTGGTTTGTAAAGTCTTTGAGGACCCATTCTTTACATCTGAAAGCAATGCCCCCTGCATTGCCAGCACTGAACGCTGAGCAAATGGGGTTGCCATGCAACCCAGAGGGTAAACCTTTAGAAAAGAGAGAGCAGTATCCTTTCAATGTCTGCTTCCCTCTTTCTGAATCAGACAGAGAGAGATGAATACCATATGATTTCACTTACATGTGGAATCTAAAGAACAAAATCAGCACAACAAGCAGAAACAAACTCGTAGATACAGGGAACATTTGGATGGAAGAAGGTTTGTCGGGTGGATGAGTGAAAAAGGGGGAGAGGGGTTGAGATGTACAAATTGCCAGTTAGAAAGAGGGTCGTGGAAATATGGAGTGCAGCATAGAGAATGTAGTCAATGACATTGCGATGGCTGTGCGTGGTGGCAGACGGGTACTGTACTTTCGTCGAGGTGACCACTTTGGGAGTTATAGCTGTGTCCAATCACTGTGTTGTATATCTGAAACTAACCTAATATTGCATGTCATCTGTAATTGAAAAAATAAAAAAATTAAAAAAATTAAAAATGGGGGGAAATGGTATTGCCATATAAAATACATGGCAGCTAATTAAGTGTTAATTACAGATAAACAGCTAATATTTTTAGTATACTTATATCCAATGTAACATTTGGGACATGTGTGTTAAGCTTTATTTGAATTCAAATCTATTCAGGTGTCCTGTATTTTTACTTGCAAAATCTGGCCACTCCATCAGTAAATGTCGGAGTGGTTCTGGACGTGGACATTGCCACATGTCCTCTCATAGGTATAGACAGGAATGATGTGGCAGGCAGGAGGTCAGAGTCCCTGTACATGGATATTAGTACAATATCCTTTGTTATTAGTACAATATCCTTTTTTTAATTCCCCTTCCTGTTTAGTCACCTTGGAGAAGGACCATCTTTGCAAGTGGCCCTGAGCAGATCTGATATATGATATACACTTTGATGTGAAAAACTGGGTGCATAAGCCCCACAGCCATTCATTCTATAGTCACAGTGCTCTCTGTGGATTCAGATAATAGGAGATTAAGTGCATTTAATGGGATGGCTAGAATAAATAATGACCAGGCTCTCCGTCTTGAGAGATGGCCATTTGGAGGGTGATTGGAATTATCAAATGCCATTCCCCCACCTGAGCACCATAACACACTGCTTCCCCATAAGCATAGCTACATTCTTTAAAAAGGACCGTTAGGTAGCCTAGTAACCTAGTGATACTGTTACTTTAAGACAGACCTCAGCCCTGGACTTTATGGCTGTTTAATGTCATCCGAGCTTTCCGAAGAAGTCAGTGGCTAAATGATAGACCAGGAATGGAAACGTTGAATTCCAACCCTACCCTGATCATTACTTTCCAAGCAGTGCTGAGGTAATTGTCAACCTAACTTGGCTTTGATTTTTCTCTTCTTCAAAACAAGGGCAACCCCGGCTGGTTTGGTTCAGTGGATAGAGCGTCAGCTGGCGAACTGAAGGGCCCCAGGTTTGATTCTGGTCAAGGGCACATGCTCCAGTTGTGGGCTTGATCCCCAGTGGGGGACTTGCCGGAGGCAGCCGATCCATGATTCTCTCTCATCGTGGATGTTTCTATCTCTCTTTCCTTCTTCCTTTCTCTCTGAAATCAATAAAAAAATATTTAAAAAAAATAACAAAAAACCAAGGGCAATGTTCTATTTGTTCTATTATGTTTGGGAGAGCACTTAGTGATTTGTTAGAATTTGATTCAGAGCACAGGGTTGCAGTTGGGATAACAGTGGTCCCTAGATTCTGTTGCTTTTAAACAAGGGGCAGTGGACATTGGGCTTTTTTAGTGAGGGAGGGAGACCAGGTGAAACAGTCCCTGATTACGCTCTCTCTCACCCCCAAAATTGGGGCCTTTAATATGCTACCATTTGGAGATGCTGGAGGTAATCTACATGATATTTTTTTAAGAGACATTTTATAGTTGTTCTATATTATTGGCTTATTCAACCATCAGTATCAACAAACATTTCTTAAGACAAAACATTAGATTTTTTTTTTTTTTTTTTTTTTTGGAGCATACACAGACGTTGTTATTGAGGAGGAAGAATTTGAAATCTGTTTGGATTAAAACCCAGCATGGAACAAAAACTGTTCCAAATAAATACATGTGGAAATGCACTGTTAGGTGAATTAGATTTATATAGAAAGAGGACTTATTGGGAAATTTGGACTTGTCTAGAAATTTCTTTGTATGTGGGAAGTATATTTTATCTCTTCTGTGGCTACCTTTGTTCTTTTTGTTTCTTTTATGAAGCTCTTGATCCCAGCTCCTCCGTGGCCTCTGTCACAACTGTTTAGATGTAGGGCAGTTGTCAGAAATGTTTAGCATCTCACGGCTGCCAGTGACATTTCAGCGCGCCAGTGAAAGCATCTTAGTGTGCAAAAGGACGCTATTGAGTAGGATTCGTAATTTCTCCAAAAAGTGAGATGCTAAATACAAATTGTCCTCTCGTATCCCGACAGTTAGCTTACTTTGAAAGCACACAGTGCTCTGTGGAGGTGTTGGGCTCTTTTGGAGGTGGGTTTTAGAAGAGAAAAATCCAAGGCAGAAGTGACGCGATGTTCTCCTTATTGAGTTTAAGGGACGCTGAGTGTTTTTCATAGTTGTTATTGTTACAAAACAAACAACCAACACTGAATACCCTTCCAGGCAGACTGGAACTAAACAATGGAAAAAGGGGAGCCCCGGGAGAAATACCAATGTGAGGCAGAATGGAAAGTTAATATGCACAGACGTAAGTCTGTAATTCTGTAAAAAGCAGTCGGTGCGGTGGGCGGGCTGTGATGGCGGGGTGCAAGGGCAGACGACTTCGGTCCCAGGTGACACGGAGCTGACAGCACAGAAGAGCACGCTGTGCACAGAAGTAAATGTCACTCTGTGCACACGCAGCTGTGTGGAAGCAGATGGCTGTGGATTTAATGCCAGCGATGCCAAGATGGGCAAAGCATCTGGATGGGGACCTGAACCCACAAACTGTGTGTTCACAGGGATGTGGGGCACTTGGCCTGTGTCATCCCTGCCTTTGTCTCCAGGGTTTGGAGATGGAAGCTCAGAGAGGAAAATACTAGTAACGTATCCGGGATCCCCTACCGAATGCATGGTGAAACCAGGATGCAAACCCGTGTCTTGATTGGTTTCCCACTCGGTACTGCCGCATCCATTTGCCAAATGAAATGAGAGCCAGTTTTTCTCCAAGTGCCCTGTGTGGGGAGGATCTGACCCAGCCTGACGGTGACACCAAGGAGTGCCCTGGCTGGGAGGGGTTGAGCAATGGAAAGTCGAGGGGATAAAAAGGCCTTGTTTATTGCTGGCCTTCTGTTTGCCAGATTTCAGGATAGGCTTCTTATTTACATTATAAGTTAGTCCTTATAATGGCCCTATGAGGTTGACCAGTGCTCTCCACTTTACAGAATGTCTGTGGGAAACGGAGGCTTAGGAGGTTAAGAAGCCTCACCAAAGTCACACAGCTACTCCATGATGGCAGTTAGCCTTCGAATTTTGCATCTGAACCTCGTAACTGGGGTTATCGAATGGACTTGAATTTAACAGTGTCATCCCATGAGTTTAAAATTTGAATGTATTTCCAGGATCCAGAGGGACCCATGAACATGTTGGATGGCATGACATTTTGGAAAGGATCGGACTAACTGGGCTGAGAAGCCCAAGTATCACAGGGGAGGAGGGGATGCATCTACTGTTTGATTCTTACTTTGAGGAGGGCAAGAGACTAGTCCTCGGGGAGGTTTTAGAAAGGTGGAGAGGAGGCAGAGGGAGGAGCGGAAGGAGAAAGAGGAAGAGAGGACGGGAAGCTGACAAGGAGTTTAGCAGCTGCTCCCCTTATCTGCAGCTGACTCGGAGAAAAAATGGTTCTATTTATTTGCCGTTTCCTTCCATATATCTTCCCAGCAGCATTCATCAATATCTGTCATTTCCCAGGGGGGCTGGACATGTCTGGCAATTCATTCTGCTGCATTACATTTCAATACGCTGATGGAGGCAGCCCGATTGCAGATGTTAACTCTGACCTGTGCCCAGCCTCACTTAGACGCCGCCAGCACCCCGCCCGGCATCTGGGTGCCCTCACTTAGGCATTCTGAGCAATGCTGCTTGATGCCCCATTTTTGTTACCATGCTCTCATTAGAGTAGGCTCTATTTACTATGTACTCAAAAATCAATTTGACGTTGTCACGTTAGCCTTTGGTCTCTACAGCTAGAGCTTTACAGCCAAATTATTATGTTTTGTGTGGGGTTTCTTTTTGGTAAGAATGTTAAGTCCAGAGACTCACCATCAGAAGAGAGGCCGCCCTGGTGGTCCAGGTCATCAGGGGAGTTGCTGGCCAAGGCTGGGTCTCACTGCAGAATGGGGGGCGGGGGGGGGGGGTGCCGGGAGGGGAGACACGGTGCTGGATGCTGGTCTGCAGAAAGGCAGCTGTTATAATCCCAGCAACATCGAGGCTTCCTAAGTTTCAGTTCACATATGAAGTCACCAGGCCCTCATCTCCGCCCTTATTAGAATCTGACTGGGAGTGGTAATCTCATTGGATGAGAAGAGGTATTTATTTTCTAGGAACAAGTGAAGAGGGAAGAAAAGAAAGGAAAGGCCAAAGGCATTTCTCTGTAAGTATGGATTCAGATTGTGTCCCTTTAAAACTACAGTGTCTTTGGACTTGCCATGGCATCTCTGTGTTTTTGTAATAAGATGGTAAGAGTGGCAGGGTGGCTCTCTGTGACTGAGGGTGACACGACCTCTGCTCCTTTGCACCGTCTTTCCACGTCACCCCCACCGAGAGGCGTTTTAACGGAAAGCTGCAGCCACAGTGGGCAGTGGCAGTGGCAGCAGGAGATGCAGCTCACTGCCTCGGGTTTGTCCCCAGGCTTCGATTGCTGTGGTGGAGACGTGTGTTTGTCATGTTCCCACAGTCCCCAGCTCTCTCACAGGAGAGCACTGGGCTTTGGTAACTCTTGAAATATTTGTCATGTGCCCCCTCAGTGTGAGGCGGCCCTAACTTATGTGCTGCTGCCTGCCCTGCTTGCAGTGAGCTTCCTTTTAAAGTGGCTTCCTCACTCTGTCCCCAGGCCTGTGGTTGGTGCTGTTACCTCGCCATTCAATATTAAACATAGAATGCCGGCGGTGAGTGCCATTGGGCATCTCTGGGGGATTGGTAGCAAAACAGAAGGAGTTCAGAGACTGCTCCGTTGGGCAGTGAATTTGATTCAGACCTTGAGGCTCCATTGGCATCACCCTATGCCCTGACTACCAACCTCTCAAAATCCACGCATGCTCTCTCCCTTCAGCGTCTGAATCGGGACCTCTGGCTATAGGCAGTGGTAGCTTCAAGGTCTCAGGGTCCAAGCTCTGCTTTGGACTTTTCTTGTGTGAGTAAACACAGACCACTTTTTTCTTTTTTTCTTTTTAAGGATAGAATAGCAGCACAATATAGAAGTCAGTGAACTTCAGCACCCAACTGGTCACAGGTCTGTCGGTTTCTCAAATTGTATTTATTTACGCCATTAAGAAGAATGATTTAGCAGCATTATTGATGCTGTCTAGGTATAGTTATTCTTTTGCAACGGGGACAAGAAATTGGAAGCCAGTCATCCATGTGAGAGGGAGATGAAAGGAACCCTGTCTCGGTGTGGTAGCATGCGGAGGATGAATAAGGGGGGCTGTAATTGCCTGTGGGCGTGACAGCCGCGATGATGAGGGACCCAGTGTTTAGGAGTGAGCAATGGGGCGTAGAAGGGAATATCGTGATGATGATGGAGTACACTCCAGGGCAGTGGCTGCTGACTCATGGATTCCATCCACATTCAGCCAGTGACTTACCATGGTCTTTCACCTTCCTCCACAGAGGGTTCTTAAAACACACAGTTCCTCTGACTTGTAAATGATCCAAAGGACTGAAGTTATTAAGTGTGATTTGTAAGAGCAGGGGCTGATGTAGTTTAACGTGGATAACTCTTGTGGGACCACAAAAAGGACCCCCTGATTTTTTTCCTCTGGAAGGTGCAGTGTTTTGGGCTAAGCCAAGAGAGAGTGGCTTTGTGTGTGGGAAAATATACATATCAAAATGACCATTTTCACCATTTTTATGTGTACATTCAGTACATTCACAGGGTTGTGTAACCATCACCACTATCTATCTCCAGAACTTTTCATCACCCCAAACTGAAACTCAGTACCATTTAAACAATGACACGCGCTCCCCTCATTCCCTCCTCTCTCCAGCGCCCAGTAAACACATATTTTTTGTCTCAATGAATTTGATTATTCCAGGAACCTCATGTAAGTGGAGTGTTAACAACACTTGTTGTCTGACTTATTTCATTCAGCACGTCCTAGGGGTTCATCCATGTTGTGGCGTCTGTCAGAATATCCTTCCTTCTAAAGGCTGGAGCACATTCCATTGTATGAATACACCGCATTTTGTCTATCCATTCATCCATCAATGGACACTTGGGTTGTTTCCACATTTTGGCTGTTATGACTAATGCTGCTATGAATATGGGTATACAAGTACCCGTTGAAGTCACTGCTTTCAACTCGTGTGTGCATCCTCGGAAGTGGAATTAAGCAAGGGAGGTGTTAGTTAGCCATGGAGAGGATGACACGGTGGGACTGTCCCTCCTCCCACTTTAGTGGTAGAGGTGAACTTTCTGTGAGAGCTTCAGTATCTCTCAGGTGGGCGGCACAGGGTGAGAGATGTGGGCATGTGGTCCCATCTTCCTGCTTGTGGTCCCAGCACGGGGCTAGCTTCCCATTGTCTTTTTGTCCCAGCCCCTTTGTCTTGGTAATGCTGCCCCCATTCTCCTTCCCTTCCTATGTAGCTCCCCCACCTCACAAAACCCTCAAGAGCAACGCAGTCATCCCCTTCGCTTCCCTTCGCTCCTGGTTGGTACCTGGGAGGGACACACAGACCTTTTCGGAGTTCTGTGGGTAGCCGAGCACCAAAGCCTTAGGCTGCTGGGGGATGTGGCAGCCAGGTCTTACTTTCCCCTGAGTGTCCTGTTTGTGCTCCAAGGTGAGTAGCCGGCAATGTAAGGCTGTGGACTGACCACTAGGTCTCTGCTGCAGTTCAGGTGCTATGGGACTTTTTTACTGGAGGCTTTTAAGTCTAGTCAGGCACCATTATTCCTGGGTGGCAAAGTACATCTCCAGAGGCCATATGTATTTCTTTATATAGCCATTCTGTTAAAATGATTGCCGACCTGATATTTTTGTACTTCGGACGGGGTACTCTAAGCTCAGGGGTGCTTTGAAAGCATGGGCGTATCTCCTGTTTGAAAACATGCGTTTATGGTCTTGCTTCTTGTTTCTTGGAATTCAGGATGGAAACAAAGGAAAACACGTTTTAGAGAAGAAGCTATGAGTAGCCTGGGCACGATCTGGGTCTAGGCTCAGTAACCTACTTATTTTTTGTATAATCTTTAAAGGCTCCGGTCCTTCTTACTCTGTTAAGTAGAGGCCCTGTGACCAAATAGTAACACTCACCAGTACAAGAAGTCCATCCAAAGAATCCACACCTCTGTGGTTGAAACCTGACCAGTTCTTCTGTCACTCTGGCCCACTGACTCCAGCTCTAATACGGACTCTATTATGGCCTCTAAAGTTCTTGTCATGCCAGGAGAACGTATGTATTAAGTGTTTCAGTTAGCGTACAGGAGTTTGAGAGCTGTATTTCCGAACAGCACAGAGCTGATCAAAGTTCCAGCTGTAACAACAGGCCCCGTTCGGTATTAAAACATAGCTGCCAGATTGCCAGGCAAGCTCACCTCTCATACAACTAATTGGGAATGGTGTTATCTATTAATTTCCACCCTGTGCAGCTGAATAATGTGGTTGACAGATGCTAATTTTCTTAAATTGTAGGCAGCAAATGATGCATGAATATAACAGCAACACACTTTTTTAGAGGCTCTTGGTAGTCATCAGAAGGGGAATTTATATAAAGTTTGATGTAATCACTACTAACTATGGCACAGTGTTAGTGCCTTCTAATGACTGCCTTAGATCCATCTGTTGTCCTTTCTTCCCTAATAACACTAATGGAGGTCTAGGCAGGAATAAAACATCCCATGTGCTAGGCTAGCCAACCCTCCAATTTGTAACATTCATATGATTCCTAAGGATAAGGCTCATACAAGAATAATGACATCTAAAATCTAGCTTGTGATGGCATTAGAAACATTTCATTATATATGTGTATACATGCTTCCTCATTGAATTTGTTTTTTCCCCCCCAGTGGCTTGACACCCTTTTATTCCTTGCTTCACCTTATAATTCATTGTGTGCTGGGTAGCCCTTTGTCTTTCTTATTTATTTCAAAGTTTACATTTATAGAATGTTCCTTGTGTAAAAATCCTTTCTGTTTTGATTTACAACCACTGCATAAATGTACCCCTATTTTACAGCTGAGGAGCCCGGGGCTTGGAGAAATCCATGAATATGTGATGGGATGGGAGTCTGTGTTGGGGGCAGAATTGGCACTCAGCAGTCTGACTCTAGAGTCCACCATGACTTAGAGACATTAATGTTCCTGTTAACTGCTAAGGACCTTGATGTCCTGTTAAGCTTAGTTCAAACTCAGTTCTATAACTGATCCACTATAGACCGTCTAAAGGTCTCCTTGTGGGTTAGGATCTGTTAAGTCACAAAGAATTGAAGGCTGACAAAGCCCCTCCTCGACCAAATTCTAGCCAGGCATCTCCGAGCCCTCTTTCTCCACTAGGCCGTAACCTTGACTATTAAAGATTTGAACACCCACTTACATAGTTTCAAATAGCTCAAGGCTCCTCTGGATGACCCTAACTCCCTTAAAGTGCCTGCCTGAGAAAACTCAAGGCTGCCAAAAATTTGCTGCTGTTCTGGCCACCAGGTAGGATTTGTGTCTCCGTATCTCTGTGGGAGGGTGGAATCCTCACTTCCATGATCGCCAGCTAGCGGGCAGAGCTGGCTCAATCGCAGTTCCACTGACCAACCCTTTACAAATTTTCTCTTCCATGACTCGGCTCCCTGCCCTCTTCCTCCTTTCTCCTGTTAAAACATCCAGTTACTTCTGTATAAATTGAAGGTGAATTTAGTTCGAACTGGACTTTTTTTCCCCTCCTGTGGCAGTAGTTCTTACGGATTAAAATCTGTCCCTACCACTTTAAGTAGTGTCTAACTACTTATCTTTGACAAGGCACACCTATGGTCTTTTTTACCAAGGTTAGACTCATGCAAGAGGTAGCAGCAGATGAAATGTATGTGTAGTGTTGGCCTGAGGGATTTCAGAGGAGAGGATGGCATGTGTGTCCTGTTAGCTAGGTCTCTGCTTGCTATAAACCGCTCTGTGAGAGCTAACAACAGGGAAGTGCTCAAAGTGTGGTTCCTGGTGCCCCCTCCCCTAGTGCTTTTTCTAGGTCTGTCCAGAGCAAGCATGACAAGCTTGTGGCTCATGGGCTGCCTGCCTCCCTGATGTGGCCTCAGGAACTGCCATTACGAGGGGTGGGAGGAATATGCTCTTGGCTTGTTTGCCATGTGAGATTTTGGAGCAATTTTTTTGGTAGGAATCATTAAAACCAGTAATATATTGGGTATCCCAACACTTTTCCTTGATGGCTCAATCCGTATTTCTTTCTTTTCAGATTTAACCCGTTGGAATTAATAACTATTCAAAAGTATGTATACAATTTTTGGGGGGACGCCCTATATAATACCATATAAAGAAATCAGTAGAGAATAATTTAATACACCTGCATATACCTGCCAGCCACCTCTTTCAAAGCTTAATATTTACCACATTCTTCAGCTACATTAGAAAAACTTAATATTAAAAATTATTAAAACCACAAGTGAAAACTTAATTCTTATTCCCTGCAGATAATTTTCAAAACAATGAAATGTTATAGCAATCTTCTCCCTGGACCCAATTCCCATTTTCCCTGCCAAAGAGAACAACAATTTTGCAAGAAATACTGTTCTTTATTGTAATATTGTTCAATAGTTTTCTCCATTTCTTTTGTGATCTGGCCAAGGAATCCATTGCGTTGGCTTATTTTGTTGCTGTTGGTGGTGAGAGTATATTGGTGGAGTTATAAAGCTCTTATGATCATGTGAATGGTGATAGTATGTTGGCTGCCTTCCATGTCCCAGGCTGTGTGCCTTACGTGCATTATCTCATTTAATCTCATCTGTAGGTTACTTTCTTTTAAATATAAAATCATCCTCTCTTATACCTTGTTTTTCACCTTAGCATATGTGATGAATATTTTCCTGTGATAGGATTTGGGCTTCAAAGTAAGATTCCATGTTTTGCTCACTTATCAGCTGTGTGCTCTGGTCTAACTACATAACCTCACTGAGTTTTAAAGTGGAGATAATATGCCCTAGTATCCCATAAGGTTAAGATGTGGCAGTGGCCAAAACCAGTTTGGCTCAGTGGATAGAATGTCGGCCTGTGGACTGAAAGGTCCCAGGTTCGATTCCGGTCAAGGGCATGTACCTTGGTTGTGGGCACATCCTCAGTTGGGGGTGTGCAAGAGGCAGCTGATCAATGGTTCTCTCTCATTGATGTTTCTAACTCTCTATCCCTCTCTCTTTCTCTCTGTAAAAAAATCAATAAAATATATATTTTTAAAAAAGATATGGCAGTGTCTGGCATATAGTAATGTCTCAGTATATTGTAACTATTATGCTAGACTACAAATTAAACTTAAGAAGATAATCTCGTAAGTTTTATTTTTCCCATTTAAGTGCATTTCAGTAAACAAATGTTTATTGAGCATAACTAAGTGCCAGGCCCTGTGCCAAATACTAGGAATACAGAAATGAATACCTATTTCTTCCTCTTGGGGATTATAGGGAGATAGTATAATGATTATTTTCTAGTAAAAGAGAAAAGGACTGAATTACAGAATGTTTTAGTGACCTACAATATTTACCCTTTACACTTTTTATGATGATGCTACATTCTTCAGGAGTTCTCATAGCTACCTTGCTTGGTTTTAAAATGAAGCACCTGGGCCAGAACACTGATGAGGCCAGAATACACTCCCTCCATCATGTAAACTCTGACATTAGGTAGCTTCTGTACCTCCTATCAGGCCTCTCTCTGAAACGTGTACAAAGAAAATAAAAAGCATAGAATACAGGAAAAGACCCAGGAAGGACCAGTGGATTCTGATTACTGGAGGTTGGTATATTTTTAACATGTGATGCCCTTCAAACAGTGAGAGTTAATTCTGTGTTAAAGAAACCACTTATTTATGTAATAATGGTTAGTATTCATAAATGCAGTTTATAATTTTCTTGTTCTTTATTAACATCCTGCTTTTAGGTGTAAAGGGGGCAGATTTCTCAAAGCCCCTATTAGTCCAGCTTTTAGTTCATGTTTCAAAATAAGGCAAGGAAAATAAATTCTAGGCTTTAAATGTAACATATCCTTCACAATATGTATCTGACTGTTTTTGAGATGATGATAAGAACCACAAATTGTAACTATTGCTGAATTTTTAATGATAGGGTTTATGCTTCAATTGATTTGCTTTATGTTTTTTGCTTGGCAAAGGTCATAACCTATTATGTGGTGTTGATGAGAGCATGTGACAAAAATCTGTTTGTTTTTACTGGAAAATAATACTGTATTTTCCGGCGTATAAGACGACCCCCTAATTTTTACAGTTAAAACCTAGGTTTAGGCCTATATTCGCTGTATAAGACTACCCCCCACTTCCGAGGCAACACCAGTTCTTTTTTTAATAGACCGCCTCTCTGACTCTGGCCAATCTGAGCAGGCTTTTTACTAGAACACAGTGTGCATGTTCTGTAAAATTAGGGGGTCGTCTTATACGCCGGAAAATACGGTAGGTTGCAGTTAGAAAATCGGGAAGAAAAATCACTGAAATGTTGATGGTGGTTTTTTGCTGGTGTATTTGTTATTTTTTTTCTTTAGATATATTTATGTTTCCTACTTGTGAGTGACAAGAAATTAAAACCAAATAAAAAAGTTTTCATTCTTACTATTGTTATGGCTAAATAGCTAACATTTACTGAGTGCTTTACTTACAAAATCTTCTATCCCTCTCAATAGCTTTACATAGTCAATCCTATAATCTATCCCCATTTTAGAGATGGAAAAATGAAGGCCAGGAGAGGTTGACTAACTTCCTTCCCCAGTGTCATTCCATTATAGGTTAAGATATCAAAAGCAGATCTTGCAGAAACCAGTTTGGCTCAGTGGATAGAGTGTCGGCCTGTGGACTCAAGGGTCCCGGGTTCAATTCCGGTCAAGGGCATGTACCTTGGTTGCGGGCACATCCCCAATAGTGGGTGTGCAAGAGGCAGCTGATTGATGATTCTCTCTCATCGATGTTTCTAACTCTCTATCCCTCTCCCTTCCTCTCTGTAAAATATCAATAAAATATATTAAAAAAAAAAAAAAAAAAAAGCAGATCTGGTTTTCTCTAGAGTCTTTGCTTTCACTGTATAAGAGAGTGAAAGAGCAATTTTGGCAAAATAGAAACCATTTTTACCTTTGTAATGAAAATATATATTTCTAGAAGCACTTTCATTAAAACACTAGAAGCCCAGTGCAAGAATTCATGTATAGGTGGGGTTCCTCGGCCTAGCCAGTAATCAGGGCCTTTTGGGGTTGTGTTGCCCAGGCCCAGTCTGGGCTGATCAGGGTTGATTGGGGCCAGCCGGCTGGGGGAAGGGACTGTGGGAGATCAGCCAGATGCAGGAGGTTGGCTGTGGGAGTGCACTGACCACCAGTGGGCAGCTCCTGCATTGGGCGTCTGCCCCCTGGTTGTCAGTGTGTGTCATAGCTACCAGTTGAACAGTCAAATGATCGAACCATCAAATGGTTGCTTAGGCTTTTATATAGAGAGAGAGACTAGATCTCAACCTAGACAATTGTGGGAGCTGCACCTAGCTCCTATACTTTGATAATGCTTATAGTTAGAATGGATATTAATAGCTAACTACCGGTAGCTAACATTTTGCAATATTTATTAACCAGTGGGACATGCTTGTGAAGTATATGCCACAGGTAAGAGAGTGGGCCTCTTTTACATGGAACAGATCTGTTGTGGAGAATCCAAGGAACAGACATCACCTCTGCTCCAGGACCACCAGCCACCGATGTGGCTACAGTCCCTCCTGATTCTGAGAAGTACGAAGTTCCAGTCCCCACAGACACAGCCTTTAGATGAGACACCACAGACTGCCTGCCATCTTATTGTTCTTATGTGTTTTATGGGAAAGAAGTGCCCACTTTTTCTTTTATAATTTTAGAAATATTTAATGAGCACCGATTACAGCCAGTCATTGTGCCAGTATGGGGACAAAGCAGATAAAAATCAAATATGGCCTCTGCTTTTACTGAGCTTCAATACTATGTGAATACTCATAACTTCATCCTAACTTCCTGAAATCAAAAAGCCTTATTTCTTGTGCATTGGTAACTGGCCTAGTCCCTGTACTAAGAAATTAATACAGAGTGAATTGGTTCAACTGTTTGACTTCCAAAGGCATGCACATATATTAGAGTTCAAGGTTGATGTGAATTGCTCAGTGAGGCTCGACTGACATTGATGTCCTGATTTATGCAAATGGATACAATTATGTGTCCCGTGGACATGGTTGGATGACCAACCAGTGCTTCAGAGAGAGAAGCACCAGCCCCATTTCACTTTGAAAGAATTTCTTCCTTTTGTTCGTCTTGATCTCCACTTTGCGGACTCTTTTCCAGATGAATCCTCAATCACTTTCCATATTAGACATTTTAAAAGTATAGTTATCACTGCGTATGTTTATTTCTAAGATGCTAGGAATGCTTTGTGTATTACATACATCCTCAGCACATTCTGGTGGAATAGGCGGCAGTAACAAGATACTTCATTCTGCCTTGGCTACAAATGCTGGGGATGAAGCGGTAGTCTTGGGTTTACCAGTATGTGGGAAACCAGGGTCAGAACTTGTCTTAATTAAAACCATTTGCCTCTGGTTGCTTTTGGTAAATGTAGTTATAGGCAAACATTATCTATTGTAGAAGGACAATCGCTGTTGCCATGGAGGTATAACTGTTCTGCCTGTCACTTACATTGTCTTTTCTTTCATCCCCACAGGAAGGTACCTCCTTCCTAACCCCACCGCAGGGCAGACCTGGTCAGCGTCTGCGGAGACCTCCAACCTCGTGCGCATGCGCAGCCAGGCCCTGGGCCAGTCGGCGCCCTCGCTCACGGCCAGTCTGGTGAGTGTGTCTCTGGGTTCTGTATGTGGTGGGTTGGGTTTTACCCATCTTGCCGCCTCCCTATGGACTGTTTTAAGTTTATTGAGTTTAAATAAATTTGAACCTACATTTAACATTAAGCACAGAATTGGCAATGTGGAATTCATGCTTTCAGTGTGCTCATTTTCCCAAGTGCCAACCCTCCACCCCCCTAACCTAATTTGGAGTATTTCTTTCAATTTTACTCTATCCCATATCGTTTATTTCAGTGTGTCACAGTATGTACCCTTTGTGAAGTGTTAATAGTTAATGTTTTTTGATTGGATTATATTTAAAATACCTCTGCTGATTACAACTAACAGTTTCAGATTTGATAATGATGCTGAGAAGTGGAAATACACATCTATTAGAACTTTCTTTTTTGGGGGGTGGGGGGCTGACATCCTATATAATAAAGAGCTAATATACCAATTATACCGAACGAACGTCTGGACAACCATCCGAACGACCTTCCGTATGAAGCCAGGGCTATGAGGGCCGAAGCAGCCGGGGCTGCAAGGGCCTACCCTTGCATGAATTTTGTGCATCGGGCCTCTAGTTATTTAATAAAATTAAATAGGTTTCAGGTATAGAATTCTATAATAGATCACCTGTATATTGTATTGTGTGTTCCCCAGCCCAAGTCAATCTCCCTCCATCACCACTTATCTCCGTTTTTCCCTCTTCTACCCCCTCACCCCCTTTCCCTCTGCTGATCACCCTACTGATATCTGTGTCTATGAGTTGTTGTTTTTTAAAATATATTTTTATTGATTTTTTTACAGCCAGGAAGAGAGAGGGATAGAGAGTTAGACACATCGACCAGCTGCCTTCTACACACTCCCTACTGGGGATGTGCCCACAACCAAGGTACATGCCCTTGACTGGAATCGAACCTGGGACCCTTGAGTCCGAAGGCCGATGCTCTATCCACTGAGCCAAGCCAGTTAGGGCTGTGTCTATGAGTTTTGTTTTTCCTTTGCTGAATCCCTTCACCTTTATCACCCTGCCCCCAACCCACTCACCTATGATAGCCATCAGTCTGTTCTCTGATATCTGTGAGTCTGTTTCTGTTTTGTTTGTTAGTTTATTTTGTTCATTAGATTTCACCTATAAGTGAAATCATATGATACTTGTCTTTCTCTGACTGGCCTTTTCTCTCTTCTTCCTCTTCCTTGTTTCTTTCTTTATCTTCTAAACAAGCTGAGGTTTTTTGAAGTGCTCTGTACAGTAGAACATGATTCTCTTGGACCCTCCCCTGGCCGCAATCCTCACCCCCAGCACCCCATCTTAGAGCTGTAAGCCAGCCTTCTCCTCCAGACTCTGCTTAGCGTGTATCACGGCACACCTTTGTTTTAAATCTTTGTGTTTATGCCTAATATTCCCCTGTTAGACTGCAAGCTTCTTTAGGGCAGAATTCCTCTCTGATCCTAGCACAAGGCCTTGCCTTTAGGAGGCGTTCAATAAATAATGCTGATGGAACGCATAATTATTCCTAGGAAGTGACAGATTCCTTCAGTGGCTAGGCGAGAGTGCTGGTGTGATTCTCTGTGCTGTAATGGGTGGCCTAATAAGATCATCCATCTAAAACCTCTTTGGTTTTGTTGTTCACGGCATCTCACAATTGTGATTAGCCTTAAAGTCCACGTAATGGGCCAAATCCCATTTAGTTCTACATCAGCCGTTCAAAAACTAGGCTGGCAAAATTATGAAGAGATTACAGTGTCCACATTCAAGGAGATTTTATTAATCTGCCCGGATGCAGTCCTGTAGCATATTGGCTTAAATATTTCGTTGATTCATTGAAAAAGTGATTTGAAGCAAAGTGTGTAAAAATGGGAAAAATAGGAATCAACGTGGTTTTATGTCCACATCACGGCATTACAAGTTGATGTAACAGAATTCCATGTTCAGCACAACATACATTTCAGAAAAGTAGAGACCCTCAACCTTAGAGGGACTCCTATGTTTGTGAGATATAAATGAAGGCCCCTTGGCTGGCAGGTATTCCTATGTTAGTAAGATATAAACGAGGGCCCCATGGTTTGGTCGGTATGAATTTTAGTAAATGCATGACCTATGGTGATTTAAATGCCATAGGCAAGCTTGAAGGTAATGCTAACTACCTTCTCAAGAAGGAGATTAATTCCTAGCCCAAAGTATCTAGTTTTTCTTGGCAATGCTAAATGTAGCTGTGCTCCCTCTCCCAGACATTTTGGGCATTTCAGATAAATGACATGTTGCCAATTCATCCTAAGTAGCCTGGTTGCTGGCAGAATACATGCTCAGCCAGTGTCCGCCTGCTGGGACACCAGCCGGGAGTGCTGATGAAGTGTCAGATGTATACTTCATATACATTAATCTGGAGAGGGGAAAACTCATTTCCCCATTTGCTTCCTCCATCTTTCTGTCCCTCCACACACACACGGGTAGTTTATCAAAGAAGTCATAGTCATCAAAAGCAGGGGGGTTTAGACAGATGCTGGTTTCTGGCAACACATGGACATTTCAGGAGGCAAAAGCAGGACCCGCGGTGACTTACTTTTTTTTAGGAAAATAGGGCTGTGAGCTCTGATGGTTAAAGGTTAGAAATGGTGTGTGTGGTCATTGCAAGAAGCATCCACTTCTTTTGTACTTTGGGGTAATAGATAGGTGGCAGAAACACAGTGAAAATTGGTTTTCAGTTTTTTTCCTCCAATTTTCTGTGTGATTTGAATCATGAGACTTATGTTTTGTTTGTGTGAACATCCTGTCACATTCTTTCTTATTGGAGTTTTTCTTGACCATCCAATTTGAAACTGTTTCCAAATTGTATGCTCCTTCTCCACACCACCCCCACCTCCGTGTTACTCCTTCACTTTTCTCCATAGCTTTAGCTCTTTCCAATAATCTACATAATTTACCTTATTGTATATCTCTCTTAATACTTAATGAGAGATTTATGAGGTTGAAGATATTCTTTGTTTTCCTAGCTACTCCTTCAGGTGCTCAATGCTTATTGAATGCATGGACATGTATGTTTCCTTTCTATAAATTTTTAGTACGCTAAATGGATTCCTGTTTATTTTTTGTTGTTTCAATCTGCGATTAACTTTTGGGGTTTATTCAACTGAAGAAGCTATTCTTCAAGCCTAAGCGCAGTTCACTAGGCAAACTGAATTCAGGAATTAAACTATAGTTGTTTAGTTGGAAAATGAGAATAAGGGGGAAAAGCAGTGTGATTAGCAGATCAACTCTAGTTTCTACTACTTGTTAGCTGTGCGAACCTCAGTTTCTCCATCTGTGTAGTGGGTCTAATGGTTGTAGTAACCTCATAAAGTTACTGTGAGGATTAAATGAATGAACTTGTATGTGCTACTTTGCACAGTGCCTGTCACTCAAATGCTGGAGTCAGTGTTCCTGGGTTGGTAGGAAAAATGTTTCTTGGGGGTTATCAGCTGGGCATGGCTGAGATGATATTATCCGAAGGGAGGGAGACAAGCACTTACCTCTCAGGTCATTTAATTTCATTTTTGTCCTTATCCCTTGCATGATGGTGGATCACTTCGTTTCTTTCTTCCTAATTTCTACTCAAAATTCACCAACCCAACAAACTGGAAGTTACCTTTCTAGAAGAGTTAACTTAACTGAGGCGAGGGCATGCTTTTAATATTGTTTTTCAACTTTTTAATATTAGGTTAAGTGATATAATTTTGTTTCTCCAGTGACCCTCTTCTGACATTGTATCCATTCCTTTTCATGGAAAATTTATGTTTCATGATGTACAATAAATATTAAAACCAAACTACTTAAACTAATCTATTCAAAGAGCCTTGATGAATATTCATCTTTTCTGTTTGCCAAAAATGCATTATGAAGAGCCAGGGCAAATTCACTAAATGTATGCAAAAGTGCATTTTTCTTTTTTAATTCATTCAGAATGTACTGACATAATGTCAGCATTTATTTAGGCTAGAGACTTTATTTGCAGCCATTTAATATGATATCAATACTTCATTAGCCTTATAGCTCAAAAACAAAAACCTGAGCTGAAGTCCAATTAGTGAACTCTGAGAGAGTACCTGCTAAATATTGATGTCGGGACAATTTGAATGCCCTTGGATAAATTGCTTAACAAAAGTTGCAGAATACAACTATGAATTAACATCTCTCCTTAGCCATTATGACTAAGTTGAAAGGCTGCATAATATTCTAACGTATGGGTTTCTCCCAGCCTATAAAGCTATGTCACCCTTTAGGTTATTTTTAAGTTTTCCCCCTTGCAAATAATTTTTTTTGTCACCTCTAATTATTTTTTCAGGGTATATTCTTGGAGAAGGATTACTTTGGTAAAGGATGTGAGGATGATGGAGCTTCCTCAGACTTTTGCTAAGTTGTTTCTTGGAATGCTCTGCACATTTATACGTCCATATATTGAAAAAGCATGTCTCCCTATACTCTGGCCAACAGTCAGTATTGCCTTTCTCAATAAAACATAACCTTGTTAGTTTATTAGGTGAAAATAATCTTTTTTACATCTATGGTTGATTTCCAGTGAAGTCAATATATTAAATGGAAACATTGAACTCATACCCCAAAGCCCTCAGATAAAGCAAATATGAAACTGGGCTTATCCACACTTCCTCCTATAACGTCTTCCTTCCGTTCCCTAAACCAGCTTACGGTAGCAACTGTGAGTATCCTCCCCGGTTCTGGGAATACAGGAGCTGCTGAGTGTGATTATAATGCATTTAGCTGATGGCCTTATTCCACCATTCAACATTTTTTTCATCTGGAAAGTAGTAATCTCAATTGTGAAGTAGTGCCTTCAGCTGTGGACATTATACTTGGAGTCTCAGGGGTGCTGGTATTCCAGGAGCAATACATCTTTGAGTTATTACCCTCTGAGCTAGGTTCTGTTTATGGTGAAGGCATGAATTTTCATAACTCAGCGCCGAAATAGCAAAAGGGAGCTCTGAGCAGATTATTACAGGTCAGGCCTAATCCATGAAGATAAATCTCATTATAGGCTCACCTGGGCCCATCCACAGAGTAGTTGGTTTAACTGAGCCTGTAAATCAGAGACAGGCTTAAAAACAAACTATAAAATGCTCACTTTAATCTAACTACTGCCTCTATGAAGAGATACTCTAAATGTGCATCTTTACACATGCTTGGCTGTCATGAGAATAATTAGCAGAAAACATGTGAAGTATGCTGTGATTCAGACTATGGATGAATAAACTACTTATTTGGGAGGAGATATATTATATATATTTGTTTAAAGTATTATAAGTAGTAGTACATATGTCTCCTTTTCCCCCCCATTGACCTTCCCCTGGCTTCCCCTACCCCCTGCACATGCCCTCAACCCCCGCCCCCCCAGTGTCTTGTGTCCATTGGTTATGCCTATATGCATGTATGCAAGTCAGGAGGAGAGATTTTTTTTTTTTAATGGAAATCCACCCAGAAAAAGTCATTTAAAAGTTTTCATCCCAATTTTCTTTCTCACATTTTGCAAAGATTAGAAATATTCATTAACTTATGTAGGGGTCATCCTTCCTAGGAAGGATGGGGTGCCTGCTGGAATAGCTCTGTGTGGGGGGGGGGTGGGAGGGAGAAGGAGGAGGGGTTAGACAGATTGGTCGAGTGAAGACTTCTTGTTATCAAAGGCCATAAATATTCTATGCGATTTAAAGAGAAAAGATGCATGCCCTCTTTTAATTGTTTACAATCATAGAGGGGAATGTAACAGATTTATTACTGCAGTGCCGTCTGTGTGTGTGTGTGTGTGTGTACGTATGCACGCTAAATCTTAGCTTTCACTTATTACTCACTTACCCAAATGTGGTCCTATTTTGAAAGTGGCTAACTTGTTCGTCAAGCATTATGAGTTGATGCTGGCACTTACTCCTCACTGTGTCTTTAGTACCAAGGACAGTGCCTGGTATGCCTTTAGTACTCACATTATGGTTGTTTATTAACAAACTAGAGGCCCGGTGCATGAAATTTGTGCATGGGTAGGGTCCCTAGGTCTGGCTGGCAATCAGGGCCAATCTGCAGGGCGACCTGCGGGGCGATCAGAAGGTCCCTGCTGGCACCCGCCTTGGCCGGCCTGGCGATGCCTACTCACCAGCCCCACCCCTTGCCACCACCAGTTGTGTCCCTCTGCTGGCACCCGCCTTGGCTGGCTTGGGGCCTGTGGACTTGGGGAAGCTCCTGTGTTGAGCGTCTGCCCCCTGGTGGACAGTGTGCATCATAGCGACTGGTTGTTCTGCCATTCGGTTGATTTGCATATTAGGCTTTTATTATATAGGATGTTGAGGAGGTCTTGATTCCAAGTTCTAAATAGTTTTCTGAGGTTCCTGTTGTTCTGCTTTCAAGTACAGACTAGTTGAATGGTTATGATATCAAGGATTTGGTTGCGTTGTGTGTTGGGGAAGATGCTTGGGATCAGGGTGATGAAGCAGTCATGGCAGCCATCATGGGATCAGGGTTATAGTACCTGATCATCACTCTGGTGGACTCCTGGTGTGACACAGCTTGTCCTTTCTGGTGTCCCATGGTCTCCATGGTAAAATATCAGCACTTGCCTATTTGCTATCTTATTGTCAAAAGGATTCTACAGCTCAGGAGAAACCAAGAAACCCATAGTAATTAGACAGTGGCTTGTGGGAGGGAAGATATTAGGATGCCACATTTCCCTTCTTGGCAAAAATGAAAATTTATTTTAATTCATAGACTTTTTAGGCTTTCTGATTATTATGGATCTGGAAAAGCCAACATACTTCAACATCATGTTTTTCTAGATAGGTTTGATGGTTAGTGAAATGAGCACTAGTGGTAATTACACTTATTCCTTGTATCTAGTGTTGGATTCTGAATCAGTGTATTTGTTCATTATGCTCATTTTTCAGTTAATTGATTATATTACTGGAGTCCCTATTATATAAGAGTATTTAAACCTTAATGGGAAAAATGTGAAGCATAGTGTTGTTTTATAAAGGAGTTTCTGACCTGGTTGAAATAAGACTTCTGAGAAATCAGAGAGCAAAGTAGAAGAGAATATATTGGTTAGTTGGCAACTATGAAAAAGGATAGATGTGGAAAAATGGCATGGGCTGGGGTTTTTGGGATGTGTTGGTTAGGTCAGCTTCAAGGCCTAGTGGACCTGTGTCCATGGAGGAATGGGGTGGGGTGGTCAGCGTGGTGTGGATAGGAATATTTCTTCTTAACATGCTGTTTCTATAATAATTAGGAAGACAACGCTCTACATGAAATTCCAAAGGCTTATGGATATCAGCGGTAGAAGACTTTTTTTTATGTCATTCGAACCCTAGAAGACTACCTACTCAGTCTGTCTCTTAGTGAGAAGAATGTTCTAGTTAGAGGTGGATGAGGAACCTTTAAGCAATCAACCAATTTCTTTTTACATTGGAAATTTCCAGGCAGAAAGCCTGGAATCTTCAGGTGTTTCAGTCAAAATGAAATGAAGTCTTTATTTTTGTTAGATTCAACGATGAAATGCTAATGAAGGCTCACTGGGTCACGAGGTCTTCTCTTTGTGGTCTGGCACTATGTTAGTTTGTTAGGGAAGAACAGAGCAGTGTGGTAGATCTAATTTAGTTATTTGTAATATACTAAATTCTTTTATTGTTCAGGGTACAGTAGCCTCCATTTAAGGAAAAAAAAACACACATAAATAATGGCTGCTAAGTAGCAGAGAATATGTTTACAAATAATATGCACAGGCATAAAGCCCTGGCTTAAGTCTAACCTCACACCTAGACTGATCATCATTCCAAGTCTGCTTTCTAAGAGCCTTAACTTCTGTTTCTTCTTTCATTTGCCTATTTTCTTTGTTTCTATACCTTTCTATCCAAAATGATTCTCTACTAAAACTTGAATTGTTCTCTGGGTAGTATATATCCTAACAATTTAAGAATCTAAGATACTACATTATTGTGTATACTGTAGAATTCTGCATTCACTAAGTAATATTAAGGTTTTAACATGCCATGGTTATATATATCCTCAAGAAAAGAGGGATATATATTTATTGCTCTTTTCTGCAAGAATGAATGCTTCTATAATATAAGTCTTGTGGAGTATCTCTTCATTGCATGAAACCAACTTATTTTTCTTTCATCTTAGATGTTCCCTGCTTGCTTATATAGGTGCTCTTAAGTGTTTGTATTTTTTTCCTTGTTTCTCTGTATAAGTGTGTTTTCGTTTGTTTGTTTTGGTTCCTAGACACAAGCATTGGTGTTTTAATCTGATAAATACTATGAACCAGTGATATAATTTTGTCCCTTTCTCTTTACATAGCTCTGATCAAAAAGCAGTAATTAAACTTGAAGGAACTTCTGTGTTGTCCCCATTTGCTAGAAAACATCCATGCCCTTGACAGGTTCCCTTGATGGAGAGTCGAGGGTTTCTCATCTTAAGTGCTTCTAAAGTTTGTAAAAAATATCTTGGGCAGTAGTGAACCACCTGCCATTCCTCTAAGGGCCTCGGATTCCTCGTCTCATGCCCTTCCTTGTTCTGGAAAGAAAATGCCTTTATATGTAACTCCCTTCTGTTTGCCTGGCCAATGCCTGTGTGCAGTTTAGCATAACACTTCTTCCAGGAAGTCTTCCTTGAATCCCTTCCTACCCCCACCTGGGTTATGAATTGTGTATATCTGAGCCAAAGCATTTATCATATAGGACTGTCTCTTTACTTGCCTTCTCCCCGTTCCCTCCTCATTCCCCAAATGTCAGATTGCCTGGAGAGCACAGGAAAATGATTGGAGCTGATGAAGATGTGAGCCTAGAATATTAAATTGGATGGGCTCTTAGAAATGACACTGGATGAACTATCATGGGCTTATATGAGTTGTGCCCCTAGCACTTGTGTGCATTTTAATTGACCTTTGAGAGCCTTGCTTCTGAAAATGAGTCCTGAAATTGGAGAATTTAATGGAAGGAACAGACCTCTCCCCTTGCCTAGAGAGATTATGTGTTGCCATAGCCTTTATCTAATTGTGAGCATTTTTTTTCACAAGCACTCAATTTAGAATTTAACTATTGTACGTAGGTCGTTAGAGTGATGTTTAAGAGCAAGGGCCCCAGAGCCAGGCTGCCTGGGGCATCTGGACCTTACTGTGTACTTCCTAGATGTGTGACCTTGACCTTCCGAGAAACATAGCCTCTGAAAAATGGGTCTAGTAACGGTACCTGCCTTACATGGTTGTTGCTGGAATCAAGTGAGATGGTACACGAAAGGCTCTTGGAACCCCTCGGAAGAGCCCGATAATGTAGACTGTTGTTACCTAGTTCAGGAGCAGTGAGCTGATGTGTTTATTAAACCAGGGAACTTTAGTTTTACTAAATGAATATCTGAAGTGTATGGATTAAAGAATGGATGAAGCTGTCTTTGTAAATATGAGTTTCTCTATGATTATTTTCCGATAAATATAGTTCTACTATGTTTCCTGCAGGGTAATTTGTAAGGCATGAAGCTTGTTTGAAATGAAAAGTTATAGGAAAAGATAATGTGGTATTTTCAACATATAATAAACTTTAAGGGTTGATGTCATTAAATAGTAAAACACAAAAAGGTCACCTCAACTTCTTTCTTTTTCTTCCTTTCATTGGATTACATGAAAGACTAGAGTCTTCTTTTTGTATCAAATATATGACTTGCTTTCTTTTCAGTTGACATTTTGTAAACCACTCACAGTGCCTGTATATTTGGACGTTTATAATATGAACATTTATTTTACTGAAAATATTGCCTTTTTATTTGCCATTGCTAAATGTTGCTATTGTTCATCCAGGTGTAACAAAGGATACCTATTCAGCTTCTAACATTTCTGCTGGCTCACCCCATCAGTGAAACATTTTTTAGGATGCATGCCTAATATGTGACTATATTTTAAAATGATTTACATGTATTTAGTGGTGGTATTTAAAAAATATTTTAACAGATAGAGAACATTTATTATAGGGCTTTAGCAGTGGCCTGAAGGCAGCTTAGTTTGCCAGGTGTTAACCATTTAGTTGCCACATTGTGGATAGGTCCTGGGGAAGGAAATGGAGCACTCACTGTGCCAACCTGTAAGGAGGTGTTTTAACCATCAGAACTGGTGTGTATCAGCTGGTTATCAAAGTGAATATCAACTTATGAATGTACCAAATCCATCAAAAAGAGGAGACATAGAAAATGGAAATAGAGTCCGGCCTGAATGGCTCAGTGGTTGAGCATTCATGTATGAACAAGGATATCATGGTTTGATTCCCGGTCAGGGGGTACATGCCGGGTTGTGGGCTTAATCCCCAGTGTGGAGCATGCAGGAGGCAGCCAATCAATGGTTCTCTCTCATCATTGATGTTTCCATATCTCTTTCCCTCTTGTTTCTTCTCTGAAATCAATAAAAATATATTTAAAAAGTAATGGAAATGGAAACTGATAATCTAATTTTTCCTAAATTCCATTTGAGAATATTGTGTACCCTTCTGGTACCCATATTCCAATTTATGTATCCCTAGAATACTCTACAAGGTTTGCCTTCTAAACCTACCAGAATAGAGCTTTATTGATTAAAAAGAGTTTTGAATATTCAGTGAGGCTGTCTCTCTTCTTTTGGAAAGGTTTATTTATTTTACTGGTAAGAGGAAGGAATAGCAGATCTTTGCTACACATCATTAACTGCCACTAAATTGGCACAAATGTTGACAGTTATTACAAGAACTGTTTCAAAGCTAATTATGTTAATTAGAATGTAACATGCCAGTAATTGCATGTATTCAAATATCATACCATCACTTTTTGTATTTTCTTCTCCAGATGTAAGACAATCACTCACTTGTTGTGTGAAAAGCTGCAGAATTATAGCTAAGATAACAAATAATTGCCAGCAAATCAAATTGGTTCTTTAGAAATATGCTCTAATTGGTTAGCTGTGTAAAAAACAGAAACAAATGTTAGCATGTTAAGCATATAAATTAGGAACATTGCTTATGATATCCTTAGTTTAGGCTTTTCATTTAAATATTCCTTCTTATTGCAATTAATATTATCATTTGGTTTATGACCCCTAAAAATATATTTCCTTTCAGCATTTCTTGGAGTTTTAATTTAGCTTCCTTATACATATTAGTGGATTTGCAATTTAGATTTTAATTTGATTTCCATTCTTTAAAATTCCATTTTTCTTGTATTTTATTTTTATTTAAAGTATGCTTCTCTCTGTATTCCTGGAAGCTAGACATAAACAAACTACTAGAAAAATCAGGTTTTTAAATGAGCTGAGAACATAAAACATTTTAATAGGCATTTCACATAACTAAACTAAGTATTTGAGAGCCAGCTAGAGAATAATGGCTCTTTGGAAACAAACTTTATGGGATGTGGTGTTCCTAATTTACCTTCTGTTACAGTTCCTTAAAAAAAAAAAAAAAATAGCATTTCTGTGGTTGCTTTTAAATCCCTGCTACTTCTTATATGTGTGGTTCTAAATATGCCTCTATATGATGATTTTGGTTGGAGTCATATCTACTCAAAGACAGAGTTTTAGTCTCTGTGTTTTTCTTAGAGTTTTGAGTATATATTTATTTTTATTGATTTTAGAGAGGGAGAGAAACATTGATGAGAGAAAAAGACATTGATCAGCTGCCTGCCACACAGCTCAGCCCCCCAACCCCTCTTATTGGGGAATGGAGCCCACAATCCAGGCGTGTGCCCATCCTGACTGGGAAGTGAACTGTCCCCCTCTGGGTGCATGGGATGATGCCCAGCCACTGAGCCACACTGGCCAGGGCACTTATATATGTTTTTTGATGTGTCTCCTCTTCTAATTTGAGTGTCTGTGAGTATGTTTTCCATTTGTGACCCACATAAATCAGCCTAACTCTTTTAATGTCATGGCTTTAATCTCTAGAACTTGCAACATACCTCTCGCAGTGAACTCATGGTCTGGCCCCAGCATAATATGCTCAGAAGAGAAGAGCATTTTCCTTAATGCCGCCTACAACCATCACTATGTAATTCTGCTGGCAGATGCGGTGTTCTGCCTATTTTTCTACTAAGGTATTTGTTCAGCATTCATGGAGCTCTTGTCATCCTTTTCATATAGGCTCTTTGTCTTGCTTTCTTTACTAATGGCTCTTCAAAACATGGCAGATAATGAAAACAGGGGCCTGTTGAAGTTGGGAAAGCTAGGACTGAATTCTAGTAGTGACATTGCTTGGCTCAGTAATTTTGGATGGTTTTGTCACTTAACCTCCTGGAGCCCTGGTTGTCTTCATTAGTAAAATGGGAATGGTTAATCCTGACAGCACTGTTGTACCAATTAAAGAACATAACACGTCAGAGGTGACTGCTAAGGATGAGGCATTCTTCGTGTGTTTCTCTATTTTTGGACTCTGTATCCTGAAATTGGTCAGTTTGTCTATCGGTGCCAATATCACAGTTTTTTAATTATTGTTACTTCATAACAAGTCTTATTAATAACTGGTCAAGAAAGTTCCCTAATGTCATTGTTATTCTTTAAGAGTGTTGGCTATATTGGACATGTTTATTTTCTGTATAAATTCACTTGTAAAGTTTGGCAAGCTGATTGAGATTTTGATTAGAATTACATTAAATCCAGAGATCAATTTGGGAAATTGACATTTTTATGATGAAGTTTTACTATTCGAGAGCATAGTATATTGCTTCATATACTTAGGACTTCTTTAATGTTTTATAATAAGTTTTTGTTATTTTCTGTAGAAAGAATTTGTATATTCTTTGTTAGATTTATTCTTAAGAGTTTTAAATAACATTCCTTAAAAATAAATATGTATACCTGTTTGCTAGTGTATGGAAATTCAATTAGCTTTTGTATATAAATTTTTAAATTAATCAACCTTGCTAATCCTTATTAATTCTTATCTGTAAACTACGGGAATGGGTATATTTTGTAGACAATGAAAATCTGCAAACAACAGCTTTCTTTCTTTTCCTATCTTTGTGTCATTTATTTATTTAGTATTAATTCACTAACTGGGACTTCTCCGATAATGTTGCATAGAAGGATGATACTATGCATTATTTTTAAAAAAATATATATTTATATTAATTTTAGAGAGGAAGAAAGAGGGAGAGAAAGAGAGAGATAGAAACATTAATGATGAGAGAGAATCATTGATTGGTTGCCTCCTGTGTGCCCCACACCTGAGGATTGAGCCCCTAACCCGGGCATGTGTCCCTACCAGGAATTGCACCATGACCTTCTGGTTCATAGGTCGATGCTCAATCACTGAGCACCACCAGATGGGGTGATGCCATGTATTTTTGTCTTGTTCTTAAGCATAAAGAAAATATTTTTGGATGTTTCATGTTAAGTATGATGAATCCTATGGTGCTTTTTTTTTGAGGAGGAGGGTACTCTATCATCTGAAGAATGTCTTTCTTTGTTTGCTTAAATAATTTTTAATATCAAATGCGTTCTCTTTTTTTGTTGATGGCCATTGTTAACCCTACACTTTTGAAGAATTACAATTTCATGGCAACTTAAAAAATACATGTCTGTATTCAGTTTACTGGTATTTTGTTTAGGATTTACTATCTCTGTAAGTAGTGTTAGCTTATAGTTTTCTTTCAATGTGTTGCCTTTGTTAGATTATGTGAACTCAACAAAATGAATTAGGAATGTATCAGCCATTCCTATGATACTACATCAATTGCTGTGTAACACACCACGCTTTTTCGGTGGTTCTTATCAGTGGTAGTTATTTCCTGCTATGGCTGTGTGTGGCAGGGGTGGCTGCTTTCGGCTGTGGTTCTGAGGGTTGGCCTGGATTACTTTCAGACTGAAAGTTGGAAACCCCTAGAGGGATGAGCAGAAACACTGACTGATTTTTAAGACCTGCTTTGCTGTGACCATTGGTAAAAGCAAGCCACATGGTTAAATCCAGCATCCAGGAGGGGGAGAGTGGGAGCAATGGAGTATTTGCTAAACAGTGATTTTTTTTCCTACCACAGGGAATGTTCTCCTCTTTCTAATCTCTGCAGAAATCCTTGTAAGAATCATCAATTTGTTTCTTGACGATTCTCAGTTACCTATCTGGACCTGGTCATTGCTTTGCAGGAACACTTTTGACGGATCATAGTTTTTAAATTATTATAAGACTATTCAGATTTTTAATTTCTCCTCAATTTGCTTGGTATTTTGTAATTTTGTGTGTTTATTTAGTCTGAGTCTGAAAATTTTGTTCATTGTGTGTGACATCTGCAGTTTTAACTCCCTTTTTAAGTATTATTTAGTTGTGTCTTTTCTCCTTTTCCCCTCATGATTAATTTTGCCAGAGGTTTATTTTATTAATATTGGATGGCTTTTAGATTTCATGTCATGCTTAAAAAGATTTTGTTTTCCTTCTCATATTCTAAAAATGTTTTCTTCTCATATTTTTAGGGGCTCGCTAGTTATTCCAGCACTGTTATTGAACATCTCATAATCCCTCATCTAAAACATCACTTTTGTTGTAAATACAAAGTATATTATGGGCCTCTTTCTTGACTCTATTCTATGCCTTTCATTTATTTCTCTGTATGTATATCCTATAACCTAATTATTTAAAAGAAATATATATACATATATATATTGATTTCAGAGATGAAGGTAGAGGAGGAGACAGATAGAATATCAATAATGAGAGAGAATCATTGATTGGCTGCCTCCTGCATGTCTCTTACTGGGAATTGAGCCTGCAAAATGACCAGGAATCGAACTTCTGGTTCATAGGTTAATGCTCAATCACTAAGCCACATCAGCTTGGCTAATTCTTATAGTTTTGTGCTATTTTTAATATCTAGAACACATGGAAGAGGAGCTTCATAACCCTTGTAGTAAAAATTTATGTTCAGTGACTTTTAGAAAACTGCCCCTTATTTTAATATTTTTCTATCTCTGGGAATAACTACCTTATTTTCTTTGAAAATCAATGAGAGAGAGAAAAAATCATCCCTTGTGAAAATATTAAACATTCCCAGCTTTATAAAATTCACTAGAGGCCCGGTGTACGAAATTTGTGCACTTGGTGGGGGGGGGGGGGTAGGCCCCTTAGCCTGGATTGTGAAAGGGCATAGGCCAGGATGAGGGACCCCACTGGTGCATGATCAGGGTCAGGGAGGAACGTGGGAGGGCTCTAGGGCTGTCTGGTCAGTCTCGTTGAGACCCCAGCAGCAAGCTAACCTACAGGTTGGAACATCTGCCCTCTGGTGGTCAGTGCACCTCATAGTGAGTGGTTGAGCCATCTTAGCATATCATTAGCATATTATGCTTTGATTGGTTGAACAGCTGACCAGTCGACAGGACACTTAGCATATTAGGCTTTTATTATATACGATAGTTCTTTTGGATCATCCTTGGGGAGAGAGGCTGTTTCTTCTCTATCCAGGTCTCTGCGGTCACCTTTCTGGCCTGATGTGTCCCTGGAGCCCTGTGACACATCGCCTGGCCCCGCTGACCCCTGGAGCAGTTCATCCTGAAGGCTGCAGCCACCAACCTGAGACGAGTCTACTCCCAGCAGGTTTCTGAAGGACCAGGCCGTTCCCAGGGACAGACAGAAGCTGGGATCGCGAGGCCCAGGCCTCCCTCTGCACGTGCAGATGTGCCTCCGTGGCCAGCTGCCGCTGAGACTCCATGAAGGGAGTGACAAGCTTCATTATCCCTCGCAGTTGTGAGATCACAAATGCCACCAACGGCGACGCGAGCTGTGGAGATGTCCTCCGCTAGAGGAAGGTCTTCTTGATGGCAGCTTCACAAGAGCCAACGGAAGGAGAAGTGAAAAGTTAATGACCGCACTGCTTTGCTGGCATGAGCTGTTTTCTCAAACGGCATTTATTCTGAGTTATTCAGAACATCCCCTGCCTCTCGCTGACGTGAAGGATGTGTGCGGAGGGGGACGGGCCCTGACGGCGCACAAGGAATAATTCCCTCATCCATCAGGCCTGGCAACCCTTGGACTCCTCTTCCTGTCAGAGACCTGAGCGGGAGGGAACGGCCTCCACTTGTCTGGCATTTTCAACTAATCTAAATCTGATATGAAATTAACTAGATGCCGCTGAAGTCGCTGGTGGCAACAGTCCTCACCGAAGTCCTGAGCTCACAACCTGTCTGCCGAGGCTGAAGGATGTGACAAATGAGCATCTGGATTAGCACCCGTCCTCGGAGCCTGTCAGCGCTGAAAGCTCTTCCTTACGAGGGAAAGATTGGGGATCCGAGAGCAGGGCCCTTGACCCCACCCCTTTGAGCTGGTAGAACTTTTATTTGGCTTTCTGTCTCAGAAACCTTCCATCCAGCTGGCCAAGTGGGAAATTCAGGGTTAGATCACTTCTGTGCTCTTTTTTTTTTTTTTTAATTGAAAAAGTTAAGTTTATTCTTCTATGATAAGATGGTGCCTTCCCATAGGAAGTTTTTTAGCGGTAGGGATAAAAATCATGCACAACACAGAGCCGTTCTTAACATCTCTAAATGTAGACTTTCTTTCTCTTTTCATGCTCCCTGTAACATGTGACAGCACAGATGCACTCTTCATTGCTCACATCTGTTTCTCCCAGGAGGCCAGCCTCAGGCTGCTTACCTGTCTGATTTCACCTCCCCGCTCCGGCTTTCTTTCTGCCCACTTTCCTGGGCTGTAGTTCATACCGCAGGAACTCCGGGGGTTTCCTTCTCTCCGCAGGTGCTAACCTTGTCTGATGCCACGCCTGACCTTCTGGCCATTCCTACCCGTATTTTATTCATGTCACCTCTTCCCTCTCATTCTCCTAATTCCTTGGGCCCACATTTCCCGTCACAGAGGAGTTTACAGTCTTCTGCTCAGGGGAATCGTGCTGCTGAGCGAGCTCTGCCTGGTCGGGTATTTCCTTCCTGTGTGCTCTCGCCTCAAACCAGTCGGGGACCTGGCTCCTGAAAGCATGTCCCTGGGGCAGCTCTTTTCCTAAGGCTGCCAAGTCCTCCGCTTCCACTGCCATTAGCCCCTTTGCCTCGGCTGCATGAACATCAAAGGCGATATCCCTAGGTCTCTCTAGATGGCAGCATCTCCCTCCCTCTGCCTCCAGGCCAGGCTAGAAAAGAACAGTGGACTCTAGTCCTGAGGATAAAGTATAGCGTTGCCCTGTTCTTTACAATGCCTGCCTCCCCTCGCCTCTCCTCCGGGTTCTAAGTGCGTGTTGAACTCCGCAGTCCTGGAGTGGGAGAATCCAGTGCTTCATGTTCCTGGGTTCTTCAGCAGTCTCCAACTTCGGCAGCCACAGAGAGCCAGGCATTGGATTACTCAGTCGTGTTCAGTTCGGTGGGATTTTGTTGTGAGGAGCGTTGCTTGAAAATGTAGCTGGAGGTGTTTTGGTAGCAACTTCTTTAAGGAATGCTCCGAGGGCTGGTGGGGGTGCCGGTGGGAGGCAGGCGGCCGTAATGCCCGGTGCCGGGCCCTTTCTCCTTGTTCCCGGCAGGCCTCTGGTGTGTGAGCTCGGAGTTCACTCTGGAGCCTCTCAGTGTCACAGTGATGTTACACACAGCCCCAAGTCAAATCAGGGCTGCTGTTTCCTGACTCAGAGTACTCTAAAGATAATGTGGAGTTGAAATCAAGTACAGAATAACGTTTAGCTTTTTATAATATATATAAACAGGGGAGCTTCAAGTTTAATATATATATATATATATATATATATATATATATATATATATATATACACACACACACACACACACACACAATATATTGCCGAAACCAGTTTGGCTCAGTGGTGGAGCGTCGGTCTGTGGACTGAAGGGTCCCAGGTTCAATTCCGGTCAAGGGCATGCACCTGAGTTGCGGGCACATCCCCAGTAGGGGGTGTGCAGGAGGCGGCTGGTCGATGTTTCTCTCTCATCGACATTTCTATCTCTCTCTATATCTCTCCCTTCCTCTCTGTAAAAAATCAATAAAATATATTTAAATATATATATATATATATATATATATATATATATATATATATATATATATATATATATATATATATTATGCTAGACCAAGCATGTCAAACTTGCAGCCGGAGGGTGCTAGACTGTTTGACTAGATGTGATTTTTTTACCCATCTGCTCCCTTATGAAACTCAGGACTCTCGGAAGCCTGGCAGGGCCACGTCTGTGTCTTCCCTTGGCCTAGATCACGCCCGGCATCAGAAGATGGCCTGGAAACCATGCTTACACTCACCGCATCCTGCTTGCCCTACATTTGGTTGTGGTGCCTGACACCATCGCGCAAGCCTTTAGCTCAGAATATTTACACACACATTCTCTCTGCCTTCACGTCTGTGTTCCGGTGGAATTGTGCTCGGTTGATTTAAACAAAATATCAGACAGCTCAGCAGGTGCCTGCCTTGCATTGGATGTGGTGCCTGCATCCCGGGTCAGCCTTTTCTCTCTCCGCTGCTGAGCGAATTAAACCCCAGCCAAAGAGGGGAGCCGGGCTCTGACTCAGAAGATGCCTGTTTGTACTTTGTTGGGAAATGTGCAGGCTGAAGGGGAACTTCTTCCTGAAGGAGTTCTTTCAGAGGAGACCCGGGATTTCTCCCAGGGTTAGGAGAGATCAGTGCTAACGGCAGACCCACCGGAGCCCGCCTGCAGACCTGCATACACCCCTTTGCCCTGCGTTTTTCTTCCTTTCTTGGTGCCTTTCTCAGACTTTGGAACTGGAGTGCACACAAAATGCGGCATTTAGACAAAGAGCCCTGGGCTCAGAGGGAAAGGCATGCTAATTTATCTGGGAGAAGACGGCCATGGAGCTGGCTCTTCAGGCATCTCTTCAGCGATCGCTAATCAGGAATGCTTTTGCCACGTCACTTTTCTAATAAACAGGAGAGCTCCAAGTTTCAGATAAACAAAAGAGGGAGCCTTTGGTCATTCGTGATATTAATACAAATCCGGCACTGTATCGCCCTGATTGGCAATTGATCAGCAACAACCTCACACTGTCCTCGACAGCGATATGATCCTTCCTTCAGTGCCGCCTGATTTTTATTTTAGCTGTAACTATTTTTTTTTAATACGAGGATGTAGGAAAAGGAAAAAAATTAAATAGCCCACAGTGTTGCTATACCCCTTGTGACATTTTTAATAAAAAGTAATAAATATGCAATATTGGGAAATTCCAAGAATACAGAAAGGTATAAAATAAAAAGCAATTCATTGCTCTTCTTGGTCCTTCTCCCCAAAGGTAGTCCATTGTTACTTGTTTCTTGTTAGTCGTTGCAGAAAAAAAAGTATGTGTCTGACTCCATAAATACATTCAAGAAAAGGTGTATACACTGTTTGAGCCTCACTTTTTAATTTAATATGGAAATTATCATATTGGAGCATACAGCTCTACTGTGCCTTTTTCATGGTCGTATTTTATCCCTGGAGATGCCAGCGGACTGTCCCACTGGAGGGATCGCCCTGGGCCCGGACCCACTGACCTCTCCTGCGACAATGCTTGCACACAGTTATTTTTAGTTGTAGAATGATATGTGGCTGCTGGTGAGGTAAACCTCCCAGTGTCTAATCAGGATGACTCAGAGTGCATTGCGTTGTGTTAAAGAAATGCCAGCTGTCATTACAGATACACTCAGAGCTCTCCCTGGCTTAGAAGTATATTTGCTGTTGTCATTGTTTACTTCACTATACAGGAGAAGCTCATTTTTTCCTCACCTCTAGGCCACGATGGTGGAGACGTGCTCTGCTCCATGCAATCCTTCAGGGATTCAGGCTGACGTGACTTCTGCCATCTTTATGTCCCTTCCAAGGTCCCCCTGGGTATTGACACTCAGATAGGAATAGTTTTGGGTGAGGGATTTCATGGCAAGTGCTAATGGTCCAGATCTTGTGGAGTGGCACACATCTACCCCCTAGTCTGTTGTCTTGAGCTCAAGTCTGTGACCACACCCAACTGCCAGAGAGGCTGGGAAATGAATTGTAGCTGTGTGCCTGTGGGCCAAACGAAAAGATTTGATGAGCATGTAAATTGCCAGTGAGCATGGCCAAACACATGGCTGGGAATGCCACCAGAGGCTCCGCTGTCGCCAGAAGTGGTGCATCTGGCTGCCTGTCTTCTTCGCTGTTCTCTGCATTGAGTCTAAGGCAGAATCCTAGAAAGGGTGCTTTCCCTCCGCCCTGTAGCTCCTCTGCCCACCCTCACCCCACACAGTTCTTTAGGAATGGGATGGGGTGCTGGCTGTACGCAGAGGTCCTCATCCAGACTGCTGGCTGACCCGGGGAGACAAGAGAGGAAGCATAGTGAGATGGGAGAAGTTTGCTGAGTCCCCCAAAGGCCTTTCCTGTGAAGGAGGCATTTGGGGAATGCTGGTCTCTGTCCACAACCGTGTTCGTTCCCTCAGTGCTCTGGTTTGTGGGAAACACAGCCGGGGGTTTTCCAGGTGATGCATTTCTGGAAAAGAGGAGGGCTGAGCCTGGACAGGAGCCGAGCAGAGGCCCAGAGACTGTTCCGGGCAGCGTGGCAAGTGCTGGCCTCTCTGTGCTGCCACCCGGCTCCCTGGCAGCTGGTCCCTGAGCGCTGGAGAGAGGTATCAGCTATGCTTCGCTACCCTCGCCTCTGCTGCCCAGAAACCCCGCCCGGCTGTGGGGAAGAGGCATGGCTACGGCCACGTGCAGCCTGATTACTTGGAGCTGGGAAAGATAATATATTGCTCTGTATCAGAACTCTGTTTTTTTTTTTTTTGTTTTTTTTTCCTTTAATGATAGCATTTTAGGGTGGTGGTGAAAAATAAAAAAATAAAAAGCCAGCTCTGTTCTTGGTATATGGATATGTTTTCAGAGTGAGAAACACTTAGAAACACTTAAAAGACAAACTCGTCTAAACACGTTCAAACTTTAAACTGAGAAAATGATCCAGGAAGTGTTGGAAAATAGGTATTTTGTGCCTTGACACACCCCCTTCCTTTGCCACATTTTCTCGTGCTGATTCAAGTACGTTGGATGCATACCAAGGCTTGGGAAAGCCTCAGAGTATTTCTGATGTCTTCATAGAACACGTGTCACCTTCTGGGTAGGTTAGCACCCGCTATCTTAAGCCTTTTACTGTTCCGTTCTGTCAGGAAAACATAATCTGCTCAACATCTTGATTCAGTCCTGCATTGGGTCCCCGAGCAGGTGTTTGTAAAGGAGGCAAATGGACGCCTTTAGAGGCTTATAAAGACCTACCCTGCTACGCTCAAAAGGTGTAGGCATTGCCCACTCCTTAAATGATGGCGTCTGCCAGGCTTCTGGACACTTTTCTAAGAAAGGAGGAAAGATATTTAAAGGATAGCTGCACATGCGACAGGGCCTGACAGGGAACCTGGTGACTTCAGGAATCAATACGGTAATTGTGTACGGGTGCTATAATTTATCAAAGTGCTTCAAGGTATTCTGCGAAGGAGTTCGGGAGCACTCTGATTTTATAAACAAAGCCATCGATGGCTGATAGGAGACTGCCTCTGAGCCACAGTCTATGTCTGTGTTAGAGTCAGGAGGCAGGGAACAGCTAACTACAACATGAAAGGCAAGAGAGGGCCAGTTGGACACATGTGTGACCTTCTGCATTAGCTTACCGTCGGTGAATATGATGACATCACAGCCATTGGGTGCCGCGCTGACCACACCAGGCCAGGAAGTATGCCAGGAACCAATCGATAGGGGATGTATTACTGAAAATTAATATTCTGCTGCTGGGTTATTCTTATCGATTCAGGGGTTTTGAAAGTGGCCATAGATAACTTCATGAACAATAACAGAGGAAATCCCATCTCTGACACAATGCCTGGACCCTTGGACACATAAGACTTGCTCTGTGCGTCCTCAGGAGGGCCCGCCCGGGAGAAGGGGAAGCCGGGCAAAGCCCCCTGCGGTCGAGCTTCGTTTGCCGCGGTCCAGCTTCGCTCTGAGAGCCGGTGTTCACTCATTACTCGGAGGAAGAGTCCATGAGCTGGCCATGTGGGTGGGAAGCAGGACCCAACCTTCTGAGTAATGTAATGCTGGGGTTGGGGAGAGGAATTCTGAGAGTCTGGGAATAGAAGATTCCCCCTCATCGCCCCTGGGAGGGACTGATGCTGAGTGGCTGCTGGTGCGTTTCAGTGGGTGTGGGGAGCTGCTGCCCTTGGCCAAGCATGGCTACTCCCCTTTTTCCCTCCATCCCCATCTTCTCTGTCCTGTCATTTTCCTCCTGAGGTCTCCCCCTCTCTCGTAGGGAAGTGTACGGTTTAGAGCCCCTACAGGAAGAATGGCGCTAGTGGCAGGATCATGGGGTCTGGTGCTCCCATCTCTCAAGGCAGGGCCTGCAGTGGATGGTCTGGAGCGATGCCGGGGCTGGGCTGGGACTGGCCATCCTTGCCGAAGCATTTCATGGGAAATGTCAATGAGCACAATCTTCTGCTGTTTTCAGTTTTTAAAGAGGCCTAATTCCCGATAAAAATGTTCTTGGGAAATCTTGCTCAATATATAGTTATTGACTATTTACCACCTCAGGGAGCTTTTTATCTCCTAATTTTCTACTAAGTTGAAAAAAACAACAACATGTTTGTTTGCATTGTATTTTCATAAATATTTATAGTAAAAATTATAGAGACATGTTCACAATGGGTGATGTGAGATGAAGCATCTATTTGTTTATGTATTCCTTTAACTTTCCTGTAGGTTTGAAACATCTCAAAATAAAATATTGGAGAGTTAACAGGAAGGGATATTTTCTCGCTAGTGGGAACTAAGACAAATGGAGTGATTTATTAAATGACTTTCCTGAGGGCCATCAGGAGTTCGTGGAAGCACCTAGAATAGATCCCAGTTGCTCAGAAGCCGTTATTGTGCTTTTTAGGCTCTATCTCCTCCCGAAAGGAGGGGCAGGTATAGGAAGGCTTTCCCTCCAGCTTCAGCTTCTGAGCTAAGTGTCTCTGAGCCTGGTGACATTGCTGTGTGTGTCCACAGACAAATCAACCAAGTGGGCAGCGCAGGAGGCAGGTGGCCGTCAGCTATATAAACTGCTGTTTGAATGGCATTAGGTGGCTATTTCATCCATTGAGAAGAGACGGGTGGTTCTAGTTCTGCACGGAGGGAATTTCCGTTTCGGACCTTCTTAAATAGAAAATGGAGTTCACAGTAAGCAACATTTAATAGAGGAGCAAGGCATGTTCCATACCAATCTGATAGTCTGAAGGGAAGACAGAATCAGAATCACACAAGCTAACCCCTCCGTGTTCTTGGAATGGAGGGTTTCCGTGGAAGGGCATCGGGAACAGTAGAGCTGAGAAGGTCTTTAATCATCCCCCTTGTCTAGCACCCCTGGGGCGGTAGAACAGGGACGTTGAACGTGTCGCTCCGCCTGATCCAAAGTCTGTGTAGGTTTCCAGGGGCAGTTTTACATGAACTGGCAGTCCTACTTGCCTGGTGCACCGTGCACTCCCCGCCCCCCGCCCCCTCCACACACACACACACCTCAATCTCTTCTCAGAGCCTCAGAGAACAAGAGCCCCCAGACATTTTTCAGGGTTTGGTGGTGTTACCTGGCCTAGTAAGCAAACTGAAATGAAAATACCTGATTACAGTTGGTGTGCACATCACTGACATTATGGCATTGGTAAAAAGCCGAGATTCCGTTACTCTGTGTAGCCAGTGCTAGGTGAGCCTCTGGGTGGATCCTCAGCTTCGGAGGGAAGCAGTCACTTTTGTCCAAATTTCAGGCAAGCAGTGTCCTCTTGTGAGTCTTTCATGACCTTCGGTTGCCTCCCTTTAGCCTCATCAAGCAATAGAGGGCCACCCTCTGCTCGGTATCATTCATAGCACCACTCCTACCACGCCCTTGATGGGACAGACTCTGCTTCTTGTTAGATTATCCTCCTTTGAAAAACATTTTTGCTGACCTTAATCTCCATTAACTCAGAAAATCAAGTTGTTTTTTTTTTCTCTTTACTTTGTCCCCCATCACCTTTACCCCTCCCCCTACTTGCAAACGCCACACTGTTATCTGTGTCAATGAGTTATCTTTTTGGTTCAATCCCTCCATCCCCACCACCACTCCCAGACCACAGCTGTCTGCCTGCTCTCTATCTATGAGTCTGTTTCTATTAGAAAACCAAGTTTTAAAAGCTAGAAGAAACAAGGTAAAGTGCACTGATGCAAGTTGCATTTTGTCCAGTAGGTGGCGTATCAGCAAATCTCATTTGCCATGAGCACGAATAGAAGTTGGTTTGTTGAGGATTCTGAAAAAGATGTATCCATAATACATGTGAGAGAAGGGCACACCCTGTGTGCTAGGTGGTTCACTAAGTCAATGGGAAAAACAGTTGGGCTATTTAAAACTAATTTTCTTGTGAGAAAACTCTCAGGAACAACCTTTTTAAAGCTAGTGTCCAGATGAAACTAAAATATATTATCATGTCCTGTGGCGATATTTTTCCAGGACATTTGGGCTGCAGATCACAGCTGGAAGCAAGAGAATGATGTTAATCTTCATAGCATTTTGAGTTTTAGAGAAAAATCTATGGTAGATGTTTTGGCATCCCAGATCTCTGTATTTGAATTATGTTCACAAAGTGCTGCATATTTGAGCTGAAGAAATTCCTTCCAGTGACTTAAAAAAAAAAAAATTTGGTGGAACATGTTAGGTGTAACTTCCTGAAGGAATGGGCTTCATGTCTCTGGAATGCATTATTAGTAACTCTTACTGCACCGGAGCAAAGTCAGTAACTCCATCCGGAGTGCACGAGTTATGTTCTTATGCTCCCAGATGGTTACAGGTGCTTCTTTGGAAAGGAAGCAGCATGTTCACTCCTTAATACAAATGTCCCCTCTAAAAACAGAGGAGCGAATTTAGTCATTTGTGAAACAGAGGCAAATAAGGATTAAAAAACACACAAAACCTGCCTTCCAGTAAAGTATTAGAATTTCATTATATTTCCCCCCCAAAGATATGTATGTTTTTCCTGATGGGATTTAGGGTCAGAAATCTATGTGTATTGCTTCACAAAAAATAGAATCAGATTTAATCTATTAATTTAGTCTATAGCTAAAACAATCAGGATACAAACGTCCTATTGTGTCGGCTTTTCTTTGGAGGACAGTGAAAGAACACAATTAGCGGGCTCCTCACACATGTCCTTTTCCGCAGTCTCCGAGGAGAGTGGCGACAGGCTTTTGGGGTTGTCAGGTGAGGTATGAAGTCATCGCCAGAGTTCCGGTGGCATTGGAGAAACCGCGAGAAGGGAAAGATGAAGGATCCTGTCTGCTTTGAATAATTGAGTCGTGTAATGTGTTTAGAAAGACCACTGCAGCTGGGCTTCGTCCAGTTCACTGAGCTTCAGTTTTAGAAGAAGGGTGTACAAAAAGCGCCCGTCTTTCCGTGACAGTGCTCGTCTGTGGTGAAGGGGAGACTAACAAATCCTTCCTGTGTCTTGCTATTTCCCATGACCTCTCTGCCTGGGCCCTCTTCTCACGTAGTACACGCATCCCCCATAGGGCAGATTCCAGAACCTCCGTGGTGAGCAGTTCTCTACGACCTGCCCTTTTAGACCAGTGGTTCTCACACTTGTCTGCAGGGTGGAGTCCTCACTTGGGGAGCTTCAGAAGCTCCTGGTGCCTGAGCCCACCCTGGAGATTGTGACTTAATCGGTCTGGGTGTGATTGCAGCTTTGGGAATTTCTGAAAGATCTTCCAGTGGTTCTGACATGCAGACACATTCTAGAGGCCACGTTTACCTCCTCTCCCAAAGCCTCCTTTTATCCTTGGCCCATCTCCTCCGTTCATCCTTCCTGGGAGTACCCGAACCTTGAGTGTGTGTAAGTGTGCACGTCCCAGTGTCTCCACTGAGCTCTGTGTATTTTGTTTATTTATTCATGTGTCTTGGCATCCCGGTGAGACTGAGTTGTTTTTTCTCTTTCTATTCTCAGCATCCATCTTAATGCCTGGCTCACAGTGGATGTTCAGCAATTGGTTTTTGAATCAAGGGTATATAGTTTCTCTGAAACACATTGTGCATTAAGGTACATAGTAATATAATGATATATATAGTTATCTTTAAATCATTAAATTACTATATATATTATATATAGTAATTTATATATAATATATTACTATATGTATACTATATATACTATATATAATTACTATATATATATATATATATATATATATATAGTAATTTAATGATTTAAACAAATTGATTCATGCACTTCTGACTCAGGGTATTTTTATTATGCAGGCAGGTATTTCTCCTTCCCTTGCAGAGTATAGATTTTTCTAATCTCCTATCTTTTCCTAAAGCAGTGATAAGTTTCTAAAATTAAAGAGGAATATGTTCTGTTGTGTAGCATTAGCTTGAGTCACAAAAGCCAGCGTTAGATAAGGGACAAAGGTCGGCTAAGACTGTGTTCAATAAAGCTCAAGGAATTGGCTGTAAAGTTTGTCAATTTCTAGCAGAATAATTTCCTATTGTATTGCCTTACTTAAAGAATATTAATTTATCTAATTGGTAATAATGTGGTCAATTTATTGTAGCTTTAAAAATGCAAATCAACTACCATACCAGAATATTCACTGACATGCCGGAGACTTTAAAATTTTTATTTTATTTTATTAGGTGATAATGAGAGGAATAATTGTTGATGTTTGATTCTGGTAAAATACAATTAGTTTCTGCGAAACACATTATGCGTTAATGATATCGTTAAAATTAATGAATATAAATGAGTAAGCTGGGGATTTCAAACAGGAAATAGTGACTTTATATCAGCCTGTGAAACTGGAGATAGATTCCCTTGATTTTTAAGGATAATGTGCTGGAGCCCTGATATGTTTGTGTATAGATGAGAGAGAAATTAAATCAGCTACAAGAAGGATCAAAGATTTTAAACATTTACTGTCGCTTTTGGTAAGACTGTGGTGTATTGATTTCAGTTAAGAAAGCCACCCACTAGTTTTACATTAAGAACTATGTTAAAGAGAGCCTTCAATAGAAATTTCCAGGTCCTGTATGCATAAAAGTGTACACCTTGGTGTTTTTAGAGATACAAGGGTAATAAATCATTGTTCATTAAACTTAGATACTGATTTTAATGGCATTATTGTAGATTCCAGGTATCCTCTAATAAACATCTACTATATTATTTTAAAATATCATTACAAAAGCTAGACAAGTATTTATTTTCCTTGCTCTAAGAAGATGGCACAGGAGGAACAGAGAGAGGTCTTAGGGAAGAGTTGTGAACTAAATGTATAACATGAGAGCAAGAACCATATGGTGTTTTAGGTATTAAAGCATGACATCAGTTCTTGTAGTATAGAGAGAAACTTTGTTACTGAAATCCAAAACAAAAAGAAACAAGACAGATGTAGCTACAGCCTGTGCACTTGTAAGTTAAGCTCTGTGTTTCCAACATCCTCCTGCTGACCTGGACAGATGAAAATCCCGTGTCTTCAGGGAGTGCTGAACGTGACTGCTTCCTAAGTAAGTATCCTTGGTCTGACCTTCATGCGCTGCTTCTTATGCTCCCTTTATAGGCATATGGATGTGTGGCACACACACATTTGGGTTTTATTATTTGTGCCTCTCTGCAAGTTTTCCAGGACATCCATGTGTTCGTGGTGCTCAGAGTCGGGGTGCAATGGGGAGGACTGTCGGAGGAAAGGGGGTATTTGGGTGCATGGCTGCTGTCTGCGCTCTGGGGCCCAGCTTGAGAAGCCTGAGTTCTTTTGCTAGCTCTGCCTTTCTGCTGTTTTCATGACCTTGGGCTCCTCTTCTAACCTTGGTGCCTCACTTTCCTTATTGGTAAATTGGACCAGTCTCTTCCCTTTCCACTTCACAAGACACTGATGAGGATTAATGAGGTAGAATCGGAGCACGTTTTGTGTTTCTCCGAAGAGCACATTTAAGGGAAGGCAGGAGAGAGGGTTAATATCATAGGAAGTGGAGGGCACACGCTACTTGCCGTGTTATATGACGGAGCCTCAAGGAGTCCTTGCTCTCCATCAGCTGAGAACGAGCGGCAGGCAGCAGCCCCGTTTCTGTTCACTTCTGAGTTGAAGGACGTATTAGCTCAGGATGATGGAGAGAAAGCCCAACCAAATGTGAGAACAGTGGAATGACAAGCAGGACCCAGGGAACATCTGACTTCTGCATGCTTGCCTGAAAGAAACCTGGCTGTTTTTAAAAACGATTTTTACTAGTATGCATTATAACTACACCTGTCAGAACTATTTGGCTCTCCAGTATTTATAGAGAGTCACCAGAAGTGCTTGACTACGTGCGCACAGTGCAAACAAGGTCAGCATGAGGTTCCCAGCCCAAACCTCTGCGCTCATGGCCTCGGGGCAGAATGAGGCTGCAGGTATGGCCGCAGGGTGTAAACGGTTGGCTTGCATGAGGCTCTGCAGACTCATGTTGTGACGCCTATCAATGCAAGCATGTGGACATGGGAGGAATGATTGATGACTTCACGTATGGAATCTCTTCCGAATTTCATTTAGCCTGCTGTCTTTGGCCAATCAGGTTTTTAATTTCAAGGTGACTTGCTTGTTTTTCTCTGTAGAGGATTTTCCAGATCTCCCCTTCCCCCCCCACACACATACCTTGTGCTTACTTTCTTTGAGAATTTTAGCTAAGTAACGGTGCCTTTAACCTAGAACTTAGCTGCTTGCCTCCGTAGGATTAAAAATAAGAGTTTAATGTGTGTGTAGGGGGAAAGTGCTTTTATAATCTCTGACTCAGTTGCTAGACTTGGAATATACATGATGGAGTTCAAACTTAAAAAAAATAATCCTTCTTCATCTTTATCTCTAGGTATATCTCGTCACTTTAAAAATACTTTTAGGAATATCATTCTGTTTAAAAAGCTCAACAATGCTTAATTAATCCCAGGAGTTTATCACCCATGTACACATATTGACATTCCTGCTTCTAAAGCCCATGTCCTTGATAGGCCTCTTATAGTGGCAATACTGTCAACATCGCTTCACTCTGTCCCATCTTCATATATATATTAATAAATATGAATATAAGGGTTTGCTAAATATTAGCTCATCGTACCAGTGTTAGCTGTGTATCCTTTAGCGATAAAGGGCCATAATTGAAAAAAAAACAAAACTATATTGGAGCTATTTCCAGTAGTCAGATCTTCATAAATGCTCTTGTATGAGAAAAATGAAGTTGTATTACCCAGTTTTATTAGAAATGCTATATTTTGTTGGATCCGTGTGTTCGCAAAGTAGAGAATATTTTCCTGCTGTGATTGATGTTAGGGCATTTATGAGGATAGTCTGCTATATTTCATATGTATATGAGAGTGTCATTGTTAAAATGTTCAAAGGAAAATTATGTATGTGGTTTATATTTTATTATTTCCTCCTAGGATGTAATTTTTCCAATCCCATGATTCCTGTCACATTGTCAGTAGTGATTTGATGGCTAATATGCCAGAAATAATTAGATAAAAAAAGGTGATGCAAGCGTCAAGGCAGTATAGCTTCCTTGTGAAAAGCCTTAGCAAAACCATGCATGTTCCATTGTGGAAATCACCATTTGCATACATTTAAAAAGTCTTCAGGATTACAGGCGGGATGGAAAATGGAACTAGAAGCAGGAAGCGTGGGCTGCGGCGTATTTTATGGGTACAGTCTTGCTACTGACCCCACCTGCAATTTTTGCTAAATGAAATGTGCTTTAGAAAAATCCCTGTCTTTGGATGAATTCAGACTTTGGTGTATTGTCAGTGGGAAGGTTTTAGATCTTCTCTTTCCTTTTTGAGTGGGAAAAATTCCACTTTCCCCTGGTAGGCAGCCTGCCTTTGTTTTAGCCTCCTTCCTGACAAGCTTAGATTTTGTCTTCTTTGGGGAGAAAAAGACATATGATCTGATCTGCTATTTCTTTAACCTTGTCGACCTTCCAGATTGGACTTTTATTTTAAATTTTTCAAATGGCTATTTAAAAAAATATAGGTAATTCGTGGTTTCAATGTTTGTTCCTGAATGTAGAACCTGCTGGGACTTTAATAAAATGGAATCTACTTCAAGGCGTCTTTTTACTTTTGAGTATCGATGACACTGGTGATAAGTATCTGGTTCATTTGTGTGTGACTTTGATAAATAGTAGTATTTCCAAAGATTAGACATAATGACCTTGGACAGTAATATTGTAATATTACAGCATTGCTATTAGGAAGGAAGAAGAGTGTCAACCGTAGCCGAGTGTTTAACCTGCTGTCAGAATCGACATGAGGAGGGCTGAGGATGTTTCGCCCCAGCTCAGCGCATCCTCGTGTCGGAGGGCTGCTTTCGGACATGGCAGAGTGACCGTGAGAAGAGAATGCTGGGAGCTCAGCCCAGCCCCCGGCCTCTCAGTGTTCCTGGGCTGGCAAAGGAGCCTCAATCCAGGAAGGTCGCTGGGATGGTGATGGCCTGGAAGGGAGGGGAGTTTGGAGACATGCCAGTGGGGTCAGAGGGAGGGACCAGGTGTCCAGAGTGAGACCTGGAGGCATTGGGACTGAATTCCCGGCAGGTGGCTTCTTCCTCTTGCCCAGCTTCCTGACCCTCAGCCCATAGTAGTACCTTCACTTTACATGGGAGACGCTAAAGCTCAGGAAGGGAAGGGACTTGCCCCAAGCTTCCATAGTTTCTTCTCAGCAGAGCCTGACCAGGGGTGTGTTGTCAGGATAGGTTCTTTCTAAAGAGCCTGAAGGGTCATGACTTACAGAAAACGAAGGGGAAATGTCAGGCTTGGGAATTCCCTGGCCTTTCTTCTTCTCAGCACCGCTCAGGACAGGGTGAGCAGCCTGGCCTGAGTCATTTCACCTGAAAGGAACGTATGTAAGGAGTTCCCTCAATGGTAGTTTCCAGAAAAGATGAAGCGTCTCAGGCTAGCAAATGAAGAGCTGCTGGGAGCCCCAGAGGTTTATGGGATATGTATCATGCCTGGCACAATAGATGAAAGGGTGCCCTTGGTTTTATGGAATTCCCACAATTGTAAATAAATATCTTTCTATATAAAAGCCTAAGTGACCATCACAACCGAATGATTGACCGAACAGGCTGTGTGGGGTGACCAGGCCTGCAGTGGCAGGGATCAGTGAGGGGCAACCAAATGACTGAGCAGTAGGCTGTGTGGGGCAACCAGGTTGGCAGGGGGGTGGCAGTGAGGGATGACCAGTCCTGTGGTGGGGGGCAGTTGGGGTGACCAGGCTGGCAGGGGTGGTAGAAAGAGGCAACCAGGTCAGCAAGGGGGGGCAGTTAGGGGTGACCAGGCTGGTTGGGGGGCAGTTGGGGGCAATTAGGCTGATGGGAGGGGGAAGTTGGGGGTAACTAGGACAGTAGCGGGGCAGTTAGAGGCAATCAGGCAGGTAGACAGGTGAGCAGTTAGGAGCCAGTGGTCCCAGATTTTGAGAGGAATGTCCGACTGCAGGTTTAGGCCTGAGGGGTCCCAGATTGGAGAGGGTGCAGGCTGGGCTGAGGGGGCTCCCCTCCCCATATTTTGTGCACTGGGCCTCTAGTATGTTATATTTAGAACTGTGTGGTTTTGGAGCAAAGGGGGTGAAAGGTTGTTCACAGTCAGAGACATTTAGGAAGGAAGTAGAGAACTTGTTCCTGGCCACCCTCTTCCACCTGCTCCTGCCCTGTGGTGGGGATAGGGGTGGGGTGGGGGGGGGGGGCTCTCTGATTTCTGCCCTAAAGCAGCTGAGACTTGGTTCCTTATCTCTTTTAGAGGTACATGTCCCATGGAAGCTGAGATTCCAAATGCTCTTTCTGGTATGTTCCGATCATTGACAGCTTAGA